>NC_052245.1:7404097-8004097 GCF_013401445.1 Tripterygium wilfordii
GAAACGTGAAAACTTGTCCATGCATAGATGAGCATTCCTATGGCATCAAAATAGACCGTCATACTCTTTTTAGGTGTTCTTTGAAGTCTAAACTTGCTAGTTTTTAGCTTTTGGACAACGTTTCGTTAGGTAAAAAGCCAATAGACCAAGTTAAGTTCAAAATTGCACGAAACGTGAAAAACTTGTCCATGCATAGAATTGAGCATTCCTAAGGCATCAAAATAGACCGTTTACTCTTTTAGTGTTCTTGGAAGTCTTAACTTTCTAGTTTAGCTTTTGGACAACGTTTCGTTAGTAAAGAAGCCAATAGACCAAGTTAAGTTCAAAATTGCACGAAACGAAAAACTTGTCCATGCATAGAATTGAGCATTCCTAAGGCATCAAAATAGACCGTTATACTCTATTTAGTGTTCTTGGAAGTCTTAACTTTAGTTTGCTTTTGGACAACGTTTCGTTAGGTAAAGAAGCCAATAGACCAAGTTAAGTTCAAAATTGCACGAACGTGAAAAACTTGTCCATGCATAGAATTGAGCATTCCTAAGGCATCAAAATAGACCGTTATACTCTATTTAGTGTTCTTGGAAGTCTTAACTTGCTAGTTTAGCTTTTGGACAACGTTTCGTTAGGTAAAGAAGCCAATAGACCAAGTTAAGTTCAAAATGCACGAACGTGAAAAACTTGTCCATGCATAGAATTGAGCATTCCTAAGGCATCAAAATAGACCGTTATACTCTATTTAGTGTTCTTGGAAGTCTTAACTTGCTAGTTTAGCTTTTGGACAACGTTTCGTTAGGTAAAGAAGCCAATAGACCAAGTTAAGTTCAAAATTGCACGAACGTGAAAAACTTGTCCATGCATAGAATTGAGCATTCCTAAGGCATCAAAATAGACCGTTATACTCTTTTAGTGTTCTTGGAAGTCTTAACTTGCTAGTTTAGCTTTTGGACAACGTTTCGTTAGGTAAAGAACCAAGTTAAGTTCAAAATTGCACGAACGTGAAAAACTTGTCCATGCATAGAATTGAGCATTCCTAAGGCATCAAAATAGACCGTTATACTCTATTTAGTGTTCTTGGAAGTCTTAACTTGCTAGTTTAGCTTTTGGACAACGTTTCGTTAGGTAAGAAGCCAATAGACCAAGTTAAGTTCAAAATTGCACGAAACGTGAAAAACTTGTCCATGCATAGAATTGAGCATTCCTAAGGCATCAAAATAGACCGTTATACTCTATTTAGTGTTCTTAAGTCTTAACTTGCTAGTTTAGCTTTTGGACAACGTTTCGTTAGGTAAAGAAGCCAATAGACCAAGTTAAGTTCAAAATTGCACGAAACGTGAAAAACTTGTCCATGCATAGAATTGAGCATTCCTAAGCATCAAAATAGACCGTTATACTCTATTTAGTGTTCTTGAAGTCTTAACTTGCTAGTTTAGCTTTTGGACAACGTTTCGTTAGGTAAGAAGCCAATAGACCAAGTTAAGTTCAAAATGACGAAACGTGAAAAACTTGTCCATGCATAGAATTGAGCATTCCTAAGCATCAAAATAGACCGTTATACTCTATTTAGTGTTCTTGGAAGTCTTAACTTGCTAGTTTAGCTTTTGGACAACGTTTCGTTAGGTAAAGAAGCCAATAGACCAAGTTAAGTTCAAAATTGCACGAAATGAAAAACTTGTCCATGCATAGAATTGAGCATTCCTAAGGCATCAAAATAGACCGTTATACTCTTTTAGTGTTCTTGAAGTCTTAACTTGCTAGTTTAGCTTTTGGACAACGTTTCGTTAGGTAAAGAAGCCAATAGACCAAGTTAAGTTCAAAATTGCACGAAATGTGAAAAACTTGTCCATGCATAGAATTGAGCATTCCTAAGCATCAAAATAGACGTTATACTCTATTTAGTGTTCTTAGAAGTCTTAACTTGCTAGTTTAGCTTTTGGACAACGTTTCGTTAGGTAAAGAAGCCAATAGACCAAGTTAAGTTCAAAATTGCACGAAACGTGAAAAACTTGTCCATGCATAGAATTGAGCATTCCTAAGGCATCAAAATAGACTTTACTCTATTTAGTGTTCTTAGAAGTCTTAACTTGCTAGTTTAGCTTTTGGACAACGTTTCGTTAGGTAAAGAAGCCAATAGACCAAGTTAAGTTCAAAATTGCACGAAACGTGAAAACTTGTCCATGCATAGAATTGAGCATTCCTAAGGCATCAAAATAGACCGTTATACTCTATTTAGTGTTCTTGGAAGTCTTAACTTGCTAGTTTAGCTTTTACAACGTTTCGTTAGGTAAAGAAGCCAATAGACCAAGTTAATTCAAAATTGCACGAAACGTGAAAAACTTGTCCATGCATAGAATTGAGCATTCCTAAGGCATCAAAATAGACCGTTATACTCTATTTAGTGTTCTTGGTCTTAACTTCTAGTTTAGCTTTTGGACAACGTTTCGTTAGGTAAAGAAGCCAATAGACCAAGTTAAGTTCAAAATTGCACGAAACGTGAAAAACTTGTCCATGCATAGAATTGAGCATTCCTAAGGCATCAAAATAGACCGTTATACTCTATTTAGTGTTCTTGAAGTCTTAACTTTCTAGTTTAGCTTTTGGACAACGTTTCGTTAGGTAAAGAAGCCAATAGACCAAGTTAAGTTCAAAATTGCACGAAACGTGAAAAACTTGTCCATGCATAGAATTGAGCATTCCTAAGGCATCAAAATAGACCGTTATACTCTTTTAGTGTTCTTGGAAGTCTTAACTTTCTAGTTTAGCTTTTGGACAACGTTTTCGTTAGGTAAAGAAGCCAATAGACCAAGTTAAGTTCAAAATGCACGAAAGAAGAAAAACTTGTCCATGCATAGAATTGAGCATTCCTAAGGCATCAAAATAGACCGTTATACTCTATTTAGTGTGCTTGGAAGTCTTAACTTTTTAGTTTTGGCTTTCGGACAACGTTTCGTTAGGTAAAGAAGCCAATAGACCAAGTTAAGTTCAAAATTGCACGAAACGTGAAAAACTTGTCCATGCATAGAATTGAGCATTCCTAAGGCATCAAAATAGACCGTTATACTCTATTTAGTGTTTTGGAAGTCTTAACTTTCTAGTTTAGCTTTTGGACAACGTTTCGTTAGGTAAAGAAGCCAATAGACCAAGTTAAGTTCAAAATTGCACGAACGTGAAAAACTTGTCCATGCATAGAATTGAGCATTCCTAAGCATCAAAATAGACCGTTATACTCTATTTAGTGTTCTTGGAAGTCTTAACTTGCTAGTTTAGCTTTTGGACAACGTTTCGTTAGGTAAAGAAGCCAATAGACCAAGTTAAGTTCAAAATTGCACGAAACGTGAAAAACTTGTCCATGCATAGAATTGAGCATTCCTAAGCATCAAAATAGACCGTTATACTCTATTTAGTGTTCTTGAAGTCTTAACTTGCTAGTTTAGCTTTTGGACAACGTTTCGTTAGGTAAAGAAGCCAATAGACCAAGTTAAGTTCAAAATTGCACGAAACGTGAAAAACTTGTCCATGCATAGAATTGAGCATTCCTAAGGCATCAAAATAGACCGTTATACTCTATTTAGTGTTCTTAAGTCTTAACTTGCTAGTTTAGCTTTTGGACAACGTTTCGTTAGGTAAAGAAGCCAATAGACCAAGTTAAGTTCAAAATTGCACGAAACGTGAAAAACTTGTCCATGCATAGAATTGAGCATTCCTAAGGCATCAAATAGACCGTTATACTCTATTTAGTGTTCTTGAAGTCTTAACTTGCTAGTTTAGCTTTCAACGTTTCGTTAGGTAAAGAAGCCAATAGACCAAGTTAAGTTCAAAATTGCACGAAACGTGAAAAACTTGTCCATGCATAGAATTGAGCATTCCTAAGGCATCAAAATAGACCGTTATACTCTATTTAGTGTTCTTGGAAGTCTTAATTTCTAGTTTAGCTTTTGGACAACGTTTCGTTAGGTAAAGAAGCCAATAGACCAAGTTAAGTTCAAAATTGCACGAAACGTGAAAAACTTGTCCATGCATAGAATTGAGCATTCCTAAGGCATCAAAATAGACCGTTATACTCTATTTAGTGTTCTTGGAAGTCTTAACTTGCTAGTTTAGCTTTTGGACAACGTTTCGTTAGGTAAAGAAGCCAATAGACCAAGTTAAGTTCAAAATTGCACGAAACGTGAAAAACTTGTCCATGCATAGAATTGAGCATTCCTAAGCATCAAAATAGACCGTTATACTCTTTTAGTGTTCTTGGAAGTCTTAACTTGCTAGTTTAGCTTTTGGACAACGTTTCGTTAGGTAAAGAAGCCAATAGACCAAGTTAAGTTCAAAATTGCACGAAACGTGAAAAACTTGTCCATGCATAGAATTGAGCATTCCTAAGCATCAAAATAGACCGTTATACTCTATTTAGTGTTCTTGAAGTCTTAACTTGCTAGTTTAGCTTTTGGACAACGTTTCGTTAGGTAAAGAAGCCAATAGACCAAGTTAAGTTCAAAATTGCACGAAACGTGAAAAACTTGTCCATGCATAGAATTGAGCATTCCTAAGGCATCAAAATAGACCGTTATACTCTATTTAGTGTTCTTGAAGTCTTAACTTGCTAGTTTAGCTTTTGGACAACGTTTCGTTAGGTAAAGAAGCCAATAGACCAAGTTAAGTTCAAAATTGCACGAAACGTGAAAAACTTGTCCATGCATAGAATTGAGCATTCCTAAGGCATCAAAATAGACCGTTATACTCTATTTAGTGTTCTTGGAAGTCTTAACTTGCTAGTTTAGCTTTACAACGTTTCGTTAGGTAAAGAAGCCAATAGACCAAGTTAAGTTCAAAATTGCACGAAACGTGAAAAACTTGTCCATGCATAGAATTGAGCATTCCTAAGGCATCAAAATAGACCGTTATACTCTATTTAGTGTTCTTGGAAGTCTTAATTTCTAGTTTAGCTTTTGGACAACGTTTCGTTAGGTAAAGAAGCCAATAGACCAAGTTAAGTTCAAAATTGCACGAAACGTGAAAAACTTGTCCATGCATAGAATTGAGCATTCCTAAGGCATCAAAATAGACCGTTATACTCTATTTAGTGTTCTTGGAAGTCTTAACTTTCTAGTAGCTTTTGGACAACGTTTCGTTAGGTAAAGAAGCCAATAGACCAAGTTAGTTCAAAATGCACGAAACATGAAAAACTTTCCATGCATAGAATTGAGCATTCCTAAGGCATCAAAATAGACCGTTATACTCTATTTAGTGTTCTTGGTGTCTTAACTTTCTAGTTTAGCTTTTGGACAACGTTTCGTTAGGTAAAGAAGCCAATAGACCAAGTTAAGTTCAAAATTGCACGAAACGTGAAAAATTTCCATGCATAGAATTGAGCATTCCTAAGGCATCAAAATAGACCGTTATACTCTATTTAGTGTTCTTGAAGTCTTAACTTTCTAGTTTAGCTTTTGGACAACGTTTCGTTAGGTAAAGAAGCCAATAGACCAAGTTAAGTTCAAAATTGCACGAAACGTGAAAAACTTGTCCATGCATAGAATTGAGCATTCCTAAGGCATCAAAATAGACCGTTATACTCTTTTAGTGTTCTTGGAAGTCTTAACTTGCTAGTTTGCTTTTGGACAACGTTTCGTTAGGTAAAGAAGCCAATAGACCAAGTTAAGTTCAAAATTGCACGAAAGTGAAAAACTTGTCCATGCATAGAATTGAGCATTCCTAAGGCATCAAAATAGACCGTTATACTCTATTTAGTGTTCTTGGAAGTCTTAACTTTTAGTTTGCTTTGACAACGTTTCGTTAGGTAAAGAAGCCAATAGACCAAGTTAAGTTCAAAATTGCACGAAACGTGAAAAACTTGTCCATGCATAGAATTGAGCATTCCTAAGGCATCAAAATAGACCGTTATACTCTATTTAGTGTTTTGGAAGTCTTAACTTGCTAGTTTAGCTTTTGGACAACGTTTCGTTAGGTAAAGAAGCCAATAGACCAAGTTAAGTTCAAAATTGCACGAAACGTGAAAAACTTGTCCATGCATAGAATTGAGCATTCCTAAGGCATCAAAATAGACCGTTATACTCTATTTAGTGTTCTTGGAAGTCTTAACTTGCTAGTTTAGCTTTTGGACAACGTTTCGTTAGGTAAAGAAGCCAATAGACCAAGTTAAGTTCAAAATTGCACGAAACGTGAAAAACTTGTCCATGCATAGAATTGAGCATTCCTAAGGCATCAAAATAGACCGTTATACTCTATTTAGTGTTCTTGAAGTCTTAACTTGCTAGTTTAGCTTTTGGACAACGTTTCGTTAGGTAAAGAAGCCAATAGACCAAGTTAAGTTCAAAATTGCACGAAACGTGAAAAACTTGTCCATGCATAGAATTGAGCATTCCTAAGGCATCAAAATAGACCGTTATACTCTATTTAGTGTTCTTGAAGTCTTAACTTGCTAGTTTAGCTTTTGGACAACGTTTCGTTAGGTAAAGAAGCCAATAGACCAAGTTAAGTTCAAAATTGCACGAAACGTGAAAAACTTGTCCATGCATAGAATTGAGCATTCCTAAGGCATCAAAATAGACCGTTATACTCTATTTAGTGTTCTTGGAAGTCTTAACTTGCTAGTTTAGCTTTTGGACAACGTTTCGTTAGGTAAAGAAGCCAATAGACCAAGTTAAGTTCAAAATTGCACGAAACGTGAAAAACTTGTCCATGCATAGAATTGAGCATTCCTAAGGCATCAAAATAGACCGTTATACTCTATTTAGTGTTCTTGGAAGTCTTAACTTGCTAGTTTAGCTTTTGGACAACGTTTCGTTAGGTAAAGAAGCCAATAGACCAAGTTAAGTTCAAAATTGCACGAAACGTGAAAACTTGTCCATGCATAGAATTGAGCATTCCTAAGGCATCAAAATAGACCGTTATACTCTATAGTGTTCTTGGAAGTCTTAACTTTCTAGTTTAGCTTTTGGACAACGTTTCGTTAGGTAAAGAAGCCAATAGACCAAGTTAAGTTCAAAATTGCACGAAACGTGAAAAACTTTCCATGCATAGAATTGAGCATTCCTAAGGCATCAAAATAGACCGTTATACTCTATTTAGTGTTCTTGGAAGTCTTAACTTGCTAGTTTAGCTTTTGGACAACGTTTCGTTAGGTAAAGAAGCCAATAGACCAAGTTAAGTTCAAAATTGCACGAAACGTGAAAAACTTGTCCATGCATAGAATTGAGCATTCCTAAGGCATCAAAATAGACCGTTATACTCTATTTAGTGTTCTTGGAAGTCTTAACTTGCTAGTTTAGCTTTTGGACAACGTTTCGTTAGGTAAAGAAGCCAATAGACCAAGTTAAGTTCAAAATTGCACGAAACGTGAAAAACTTGTCCATGCATAGAATTGAGCATTCCTAAGGCATCAAAATAGACCGTTATACTCTATTTAGTGTTCTTGGAAGTCTTAACTTTCTAGTTTAGCTTTTGGACAACGTTTCGTTAGGTAAAGAAGCCAATAGACCAAGTTAAGTTCAAAATTGCACGAAACGTGAAAAACTTGTCCATGCATAGAATTGAGCATTCCTAAGGCATCAAAATAGACCGTTATACTCTATTTAGTGTTCTTGGAAGTCTTAACTTTCTAGTTTAGCTTTTGGACAACGTTTCGTTAGGTAAAGAAGCCAATAGACCAAGTTAAGTTCAAAATTGCACGAAACGTGAAAACTTGTCCATGCATAGAATTGAGCATTCCTAAGGCATCAAAATAGACCGTTATACTCTATTTAGTGTTCTTGGTCTTAACTTTCTAGTTTAGCTTTTGGACAACGTTTCGTTAGGTAAAGAAGCCAATAGACCAAGTTAAGTTCAAAATTGCACGAAACGTGAAAAATTTGTCCATGCATAGAATTGAGCATTCCTAAGGCATCAAAATAGACCGTCATACTCTTTTTAGTGTTCTTTCGAAGTCTTAACTTGCTAGTTTAGCTTTTGGACAACGTTTCGTTAGGTAAAGAAGCCAGTAGACCAAGTTAAGTTCAAAATTGCACGAAACGTGAAAAACATGTCCATGCATAGAATTGAGCATTCCCAAGGCATCAAAATAGACCGTTATACTCTATTTAGTGTTCTTGGAAGTCTTAAATTTCAAGGGTAGCTTTTGGACAACGTTTCGTTACGTAATGAAGCCAATAGACGAAGTTAAGTTCAAAATGGCACGAAGAAGAAAAAACTTGTCCATGCATAGAATTGAGCATTCCTAAGGCATCAAAATAGACCGTTATACTCTTTTTAGTGTGCTTGGAAGTCTTAACTTTTTAGTTTGGCTTTCCGACAAAGTTTCGTTAGGTAAAGAAGCCAATAGACCAAGTTAAGTTCAAAATTGCACGTAACGTGAAAAACTTGTCCATGCATAGAATTGAGCATTCCTAAGGCATCAAAATAGACGTTATACTCTATTTAGTGTTTTTGGAAGTCTTAACTTTCTATTTTAGCTTTTGGACAACGTTTCGTTAGGTAAAGAAGCCAATAGACCAAGTTAAGTTCAAAATGGCACGAAACTGAAAAACTTGTCCATGCATAGAATTGAGCATTCCTAACGCATCAAAATAGACCATTATACTCTTTTTAGTGTTCTTGGAAGTCTTAACTTGCTAGTTTAGCTTTTGGACAACGTTTCGTTAGGTAAAGAAGCCAATAGACCAAGTTAAGTTCAAAATTGCACGAAACGTGAAAAACTTGTCCATGCATAGAATTGAGCATTCCTAAAGCGTCAAAATAGACCTGTTATACTCTATGTAGTGTTCTTAGAAATCTTAACTTGCTAGTTTAGCTTTTGGACAACGTTTCGTTAGGTAAAGAAGCCAATAGACCAAGTTTAGTTCAAAATTGCACGAAACGTGAAAAATTTGTCCATGCATAGAATTGAGCATTCCTAAGGCATCAAAATAGACCGTTATACTCTTTTTAGTGTTCTTCGATGTCTTAACTTGCTAGTTTAGATTTTGGACAACGTTTCGTTAGGTAAAGAAACCAATAGACCAAGTTAAGTTCAAAATTGTACGAAACGTGAAAAACTTGTCCATGCATAGAATTGAGCATTCCTAAGGCATCAAAATAGACCGTTATACTCTATTTAGTGTTCTTGGAAGTCTTAACCTGCTAGTTTAGCTTTTCATACAACGTTTCGTTAGGTAAAGAAGCCAATAGACCAAGTTAAATTCAAAATTGCACGAAACGTGAAAAGCATGTCCATGCATAGAATTGAGCATTCCAAAGGCATCAAAATAGACCGTTATACTCTATTTAGTGTTCTTGGATGTCTTAATTTCTAGTTTAGCTTTTGGACAACGTTTCGTTAGGTAAAGAAGCCAATAGACCAAGTTTAGTTCAAAATTGCACGAAACGTGAAAAACTTGTCCATGCATAGAATTGAGCATTCCCAAGGCATCAAAATAGACCATTATACTCTATGTAGTGTTCTTGGAAGTCTTAAATTTCTAGGTAGCTTTTGGCCAACGTTTCGTTAGGTAAAGAAGCCAATAGACCAAGTTAAGTTCAAAATGGCACGAAACTGAAAAACTTTTCCATGCATAGAATTGAGCATTCCTAACGAATCAAAATAAACCGTTATACTCTTTTTAGTGTTCTTGGAAGTCTTAACTTGCTAGTTTAGCTTTGGACAACGTTTCATTAGGTAAAGAAGCCAATAGACCAAGTTTAAATTCAAAATTGCACGAAACGTGAAAAACTTGTCGATGCATAGAATTGAGCATTCCTAAGGCATCAAAATAGACCGTTATACTCTATTTAGTGTTCTTAGAAGTCTTAACTTGCTAGTTTAGCTTTTGGACAACGTTTCGTTAGGTAAAGAAGCCAATAGACCAAGTTAAGTTCCAAAATTGCACGAAATGTGAAAAACTTGTCCATGCATAGAATTGAGCATTCCTAAAGCGTCAAAATAGACTGTTATACTCTATGTAGTGTTCTTAGAAGTCTTAACTTGCTAGTTTAGCTTTTGGACAACGTTTCGTTAGGTAAAGAAGCCAATAGACCAAGTTTAGTTCAAAATTGCACGAAACGTGAAAACTTGTCCATGCATAGAATTGAGCATTCCTAAGGCATCAAAATAGACCGTTATACTCTTTTTAGTGTTCTTCGAAGTCTTAACTTGCTAGTTTAGCTTTTGGACAACGTTTCGTTAGGTAAAGAAGCCAATAGACCAAGTTCAGTTCAAAATTGTACGGAACGTGAAAAACTTGTCCATGCATAGAATTGAGCATTCCTAAGGCATCAAAATAGACCGTTATACTCTATTTAGTGTTCTTGGAAGTCTTAACCTGCTAGTTTAGCTTTCATACAACGTTTCGTTAGGTAAAGAAGCAATAGACCAAGTTAAATTCAAAATTGCACGAAACATGAAAAGCATGTCCATGCATAGAATTGAGCATTCCAAAGGCATCAAAATAGACCGTTATACTCTATTTAGTGTTCTTGGATGTCTTAATTTTCTAGTTTAGCATTTGGACAACGTTTCGTTAGGTAAAGAAGCCAATAGACCAAGTTTAGTTCAAAATTGCACGAAACGTGGAAAAACTTGTCCATGCATAGAATTGAGCATTCCCAAGGCATCAAAATAGACCATTATACTCTATTTAGTGTTCTTGGAAGTCTCAAATTTCTAGGGTAGCTTTTGGCCAACGTTTCGTTAGGTAAAGAAGCCAATAGACCAAGTTAAGTTCAAAATGCACGAAACATGAAAAACTTGTCCATGCATAGAATTGAGCATTCCTAACGCATCAAATAGACCGTTATACTCTTTTTAGTGTTCTTGGAAGTCTTAACTTGCTAGTTTAGCTTTTGGACAACGTTTCATTAGGTAAAGAAGCCAATAGACCAAGTTAAATTCAAAATTGCACGAAACGTGAAAAAGTTGTCGATGCATAGAATTGAGCATTCCTAAGGCATCAAAATAGACCGTTATACTCTATTTAGTGTTCTTAGAAGTCTTAACTTGCTAGTTTAGCTTTTGGACAACGTTTCGTTAGGTAAAGAAGCCAATAGACCAAGTTAAGTTCAAAATTGCACGAAACGTGAAAAACTTGTCCATGCATAGAATTGAGCATTCCTAAAGCGTCAAAATAGACTGTTATACTCTATGTAGTGTTCTTTAGAAGTCTTAACTTGCTAGTTTAGCTTTTGGACAACGTTTCGTTAGGTAAAGAAGCCAATAGACCAAGTTTAGTTCAAAATTGCACGAAACGTGAAAAACTTGTCCATGCATAGAATTGAGCATTCCTAAGGCATCAAAATAGACCGTTATACTCTTTTTAGTGTTCTTCGAAGTTTGAACTTGCTAGTTTAGCTTTTTGTGACAACGTTTCGTTAGGTAAAGAAGCCAATAGACCAAGTTAAGTTCAAAATTGTACGAAACGTGAAAAACTTGTCCATGCATAGAATTGAGCATTCCTAAGACATCAAAATAGACCGTTATACTCTATTTAGTGTTCTTGGAAGTCTTAACCTGCTAGTTTAGCTTTCATACAACGTTTCGTTAGGTAAAGAAGCCAATAGACCAAGTTAAATTCAAAATTGCACGAAACGTGAAAAGCATGTCCATGCATAGAATTGAGCATTCCAATGGCATCAAAATAGACCGTTATACTCTATTTAGTGTTCTTGGATGTCTTAATTTTCTAGTTTAGCTTTTGGACAACGTTTCGTTAGGTAAAGAAGCCAATAGACCAAGTTTAGTTCAAAATTGCACGAAACGTGAAAAAACTTGTCCATGCATAGAATTGAGCATTCCCAAGGCATCAAAATAGACCATTATACTCTATTTAGTGTTCTTGGAAGTCTTAAATTTCTAGGGTAGCTTTGGCCAACGTTTCGTTAGGTAAAGAAGCCAATAGACCAAGTTAAGTTCAAAATGGCACGAAACATGAAAAACTTGTCCATGCATAGAATTGAGCATTCCTAACGGCATCAAAATAGACCATTATACTCTTTTTAGTGTTCTTGGAAGTCTTAACTTGCTAGTTTAGCTTTTGGACAACGTTTCATTAGGTAAAGAAGCCAATAGACCAAGTTAAATTCAAATTGCACGAAACGTGAAAAACTTGTCGATGCATAGAATTGAGCATTCCTAAGGCATCAAAATAGACCGTTATACTCTATTTAGTGTTCTTAGAAGTCTTAACTTGCTAGTTTAGCTTTTGGACAACGTTTCGTTAGGTAAAGAAGCCAATAGACCAAGTTAAGTTCAAAATTGCACGAAACGTGAAAAACTTGTCCATGCATAGAATTGAGCATTCCTAAAGCGTCAAAATAGACTGTTATACTCTATGTAGTGTTCTTAGAAGTCTTAACTTGCTAGTTTAGCTTTTGGACAACGTTTCGTTAGGTAAAGAAGCCAATAGACCAAGTTTAGTTCAAAATTGCACGAAACGTGAAAAACTTGTCCATGCATAGAATTGAGCATTCCTAAGGCATCAAAATAGACCGTTATACTCTTTTTAGTGTTCTTCGAAGTCTTAACTTGCTAGTTTAGCTTTTGGACAACGTTTCGTTAGGTAAAGAAGCCAATAGACCAAGTTAAGTTCAAAATTGTACGGAACGTGAAAAACTTGTCCATGCATAGAATTGAGCATTCCTAAGGCATCAAAATAGACCGTTATACTCTATTTAGTGTTCTTGGAAGTCTTAACCTGCTAGTTTAGCTTTCATACAACGTTTCGTTAGGTAAAGAAGCCAATAGGACAAGTTAAATTCAAAATTGCACGAAATGTGAAAAGCATGTCCATGCATAGAATTGAGCATGTCCAAAGGCATCAAAATAGACCGTTATACTCTATTTAGTGTTCTTGGATGTCTTAATTTTCTAGTTAGCTTTTGGACAACGTTTCATTAGGTAAAGAAGCCAATAGACCAAGTTTAGTTCAAAATTGCACGAAACGTGAAAAACTTGTCCATGCATAGAATTGAGCATTCCAAAGGCATCAAAATAGACCGTTATACTCTTTTTAGTGTTCTTCGAAGTCTTAACTTGCTAGTTTAGCTTTTGGACAACGTTTCGTTAGGTAAAGAAGCCAGTAGACCAAGTTAAGCTCAAAATTGCACGAAACGTGAAAAACTTGTCCATGCATAGAATTGAGCATTCCCAAGGCATCAAAATAGACCATTATACTCTATTTAGTGTTCTTGGAAGTCTTAAATTTCTAGGGTAGCTTTTGGCCAACGTTTCGTTAGGTAAAGAAGCCAATAGACCAAGTTAAGTTCAAAATGGCACGAAACATGAAAAACTTGTCCATGCATAGAATTGAGCATTCCTAACGCATCAAAATAGACCGTTATACTCTTTTTTGTGTTCTTGGAAGTCTTAACTTGCTAGTTTAGCTTTTGGACAACGTTTCATTAGGTAAAGAAGCCAATAGACCAAGTTAAATTCAAAATTGCACGAAACGTGAAAAACTTGTCGATGCATAGAATTGATCATTCCTAAGGCATCAAAATAGACCGTTATACTCTATTTAGTGTTCTTAGAAGTCTTAACTTGCTAGTTTAGCTTTTGGACAACGTTTCGTTAGGTAAAGAAGCCAATAGACCAAGTTAAGTTCAAAATTGCACGAAACGTGAAAAACTTGTCCATGCATAGAATTGAGCATTCCTAAAGCGTCAAAATAGACTGTTATACTCTATGTAGTGTTCTTAGAAGTCTTAACTTGCTAGTTTAGCTTTTGGACAACGTTTCGTTAGGTAAAGAAGCCAATAGACCAAGTTAAGTTCAAAATTGTACGAAACGTGAAAAACTTGTCCATGCATAGAATTGAGCATTCCTAAAGCGTCAAAATAGACTGTTATACTCTATGTAGTGTTCTTAGAAGTCTTAACTTGCTAGTTTAGCTTTTGGACAACGTTTCGTTAGGTAAAGAAGCCAATAGACCAAGTTTAGTTCAAAATTGCACGAAACGTGAAAAACTTGTCCATGCATAGAATTGAGCATTCCTAAGGCATCAAAATAGACCGTTATACTCTTTTTAGTGTTCTTCGAAGTTTGAACTTGCTAGTTTAGCTTTTGGACAACGTTTCGTTAGGTAAAGAAGCCAATAGACCAAGTTAAGTTCAAAATTGTACGGAACGTGAAAAACTTGTCCATGCATAGAATTGAGCATTCCTAAGACATCAAAATAGACCGTTATACTCTATTTAGTGTTCTTGGAAGTCTTAACCTGCTAGTTTAGCTTTCATACAACGTTTCGTTAGGTAAAGAAGCCAATAGACCAAGTTAAATTCAAAATTGCACGAAACGTGAAAAGCATGTCCATGCATAGAATTGAGCATTCCAATGGCATCAAAATAGACCGTTATACTCTATTTAGTGTTCTTGGATGTCTTAATTTTCTAGTTTAGCTTTTGGACAACGTTTCGTTAGGTAAAGAAGCCAATAGACCAAGTTTAGTTCAAAATTGCACGAAACGTGAAAAACTTGTCCATGCATAGAATTGAGCATTCCCAAGGCATCAAAATAGACCATTATACTCTATTTAGTGTTCTTGGAAGTCTTAAATTTCTAGGGTAGCTTTTGGCCAACGTTTCGTTAGGTAAAGAAGCCAATAGACCAAGTTAAGTTCAAAATGGCACGAAACATGAAAAACTTGTCCATGCATAGAATTGAGCATTCCTAACGCATCAAAATAGACCATTATACTCTTTTTAGTGTTCTTGGAAGTCTTAACTTGCTAGTTTAGCTTTTGGACAACGTTTCATTAGGTAAAGAAGCCAATAGACCAAGTTAAATTCAAAATTGCACGAAACGTGAAAAACTTGTCGATGCATAGAATTGAGCATTCCTAAGGCATCAAAATAGACCGTTATACTCTATTTAGTGTTCTTAGAAGTCTTAACTTGCTAGTTTAGCTTTTGGACAACGTTTCGTTAGGTAAAGAAGCCAATAGACCAAGTTAAGTTCAAAATTGCACGAAACGTGAAAAAACTTGTCCATGCATAGAATTGAGCATTCCTAAAGCGTTCAAAATAGACTGTTATACTCTATGTAGTGTTCTTAGAAGTCTTAACTTGCTAGTTTAGCTTTTGGACAACGTTTCGTTAGGTAAAGAAGCCAATAGACCCAAGTTTAGTTTCAAAATTGCACGAAACGTGAAAAACTTGTCCATGCATAGAATTGAGCATTCCTAAGGCATCAAAATAGACCGTTATACTCTTTTTAGTGTTCTTCGAAGTCTTAACTTGCTAGTTTAGCTTTTGGACAACGTTTCGTTAGGTAAAGAAGCCAATAGACCAAGTTAAGTTCAAAATTGTACGGAACGTGAAAAACTTGTCCATGCATAGAATTGAGCATTCCTAAGGCATCAAAATAGACCGTTATACTCTATTTAGTGTTCTTGGAAGTCTTAACCTGCTAGTTTAGCTTTCATACAACGTTTCGTTAGGTAAAGAAGCCAATAGGACAAGTTAAATTCAAAATTGCACGAAATGTGAAAAGCATGTCCATGCATAGAATTGAGCATTCCAAAGGCATCAAAATAGACCGTTATACTCTATTTAGTGTTCTTGGATGTCTTAATTTTCTAGTTTAGCTTTTGGACAACGTTTCATTAGGTAAAGAAGCCAATAGACCAAGTTTAGTTCAAAATTGCACGAAACGTGAAAAACTTGTCCATGCATAGAATTGAGCATTCCAAAGGCATCAAAATAGACCGTTATACTCTTTTTAGTGTTCTTCGAAGTCTTAACTTGCTAGTTTAGCTTTTGGACAACGTTTCGTTAGGTAAAGAAGCCAGTAGACCAAGTTAAGCTCAAAATTGCACGAAACGTGAAAAACTTGTCCATGCATAGAATTGAGCATTCCCAAGGCATCAAAATAGACCATTATACTCTATTTAGTGTTCTTGGAAGTCTTAAATTTCTAGGGTAGCTTTTGGCCAACGTTTCGTTAGGTAAAGAAGCCAATAGACCAAGTTAAGTTCAAAATGGCACGAAACATGAAAAACTTGTCCATGCATAGAATTGAGCATTCCTAACGCATCAAAATAGACCGTTATACTCTTTTTTGTGTTCTTGGAAGTCTTAACTTGCTAGTTTAGCTTTTGGACAACGTTTCATTAGGTAAAGAAGCCAATAGACCAAGTTAAATTCAAAATTGCACGAAACGTGAAAAACTTGTCGATGCATAGAATTGATCATTCCTAAGGCATCAAAATAGACCGTTATACTCTATTTAGTGTTCTTAGAAGTCTTAACTTGCTAGTTTAGCTTTTGGACAACGTTTCGTTAGGTAAAGAAGCCAATAGACCAAGTTAAGTTCAAAATTGCACGAAACGTGAAAAACTTGTCCATGCATAGAATTGAGCATTCCTAAGCGTCAAAATAGACTGTTATACTCTATGTAGTGTTCTTAGAAGTCTTAACTTGCTAGTTTAGCTTTTGGACAACGTTTCGTTAGGTAAAGAAGCCAATAGACCAAGTTAAGTTCAAAATTGTACGAAACGTGAAAAACTTGTCCATGCATAGAATTGAGCATTCCTAAAGCGTCAAAATAGACTGTTATACTCTATGTAGTGTTCTTAGAAGTCTTAACTTGCTAGTTTAGCTTTTGGACAACGTTTCGTTAGGTAAAGAAGCCAATAGACCAAGTTAAATTCAAAATTGCACGAAACGTGAAAAGCATGTCCATGCATAGAATTGAGCATTCCAAAGGCATCAAAATAGACCGTTATACTCTATTTAGTGTTCTTGGATGTCTTAACTTTCTAGTTTAACTTTTGGACAACGTTTCGTTAGGTAAAGAAGCCAATAGACCAAGTTTAGTTCAAAATTGCACGAAACGTGAAAAACTTGTCCATGCATAGAATTGAGCATTCCTAAGGCATCAAAATAGACCGTTATACACTTTTTAGTGTTCTTCAAAGTCTTAACTTGCTAGTTTAGCTTTTGGACGACGTTTCGTTAGGTAAAGAAGCCAGTAGACCAAGTTAAGCTCAAAATTGCACGAAACGTGAAGAACTTGTCCATGCATAGAATTGAGCATTCCCAAGGCATCAAAATAGACCGTTATATTCTATTTAGTGCTCTTGGAAGTCTTAAATTTCTAGGGTAGCTTTTGGCCAACGTTTCGTTAGGTAAAGAAGCCAATAGACCAAGTTAAGTTCAAAATGGCACGAAACATGAAAAACTTGTCCATGCATAGAATTGAGCATTCCTAACGCATCAAAATAGACCGTTATACTCTTTTTAGTGTTCTTGGAAGTCTTAACTTGCTAGTTTAGCTTTTGGACAACGTTTCATTAGGTAAAGAAGCCAATAGACCAAGTTAAATTCAAAATTGCACGAAACGTGAAAAACTCGTCGATGCATAGAATTGAGCATTCCTAAGGCATCAAAATAGACCGTTATACTCTATTTAGTGTTCTTAGAAGTCTTAACTTGCTAGTTTAGCTTTTGAACAACATTTCGTTAGGTAAAGAAGCCAATAGACCAAGTTAAGTTCAAAATTGCACGAAACGTGAAAAACTTGTCCATGCATAGAATTGAGCATTCCTAAAGCGTCAAAATAGACTGTTATACTCTATGTAGTGTTCTTAGAAGTCTTAACTTGCTAGTTTAGCTTTTGGACAACGTTTCGTTAGGTAAAGAAGCCAATAAACCAAGTTAAGTTCAAAATTGTACGAAACGTGAAAAACTTGTCCATGCATAGAATTGAGCATTCCTAAGGCATCAAAATAGACCGTTATACTCTATTTAGTGTTCTTGGAAGTCTTAACTTTCTAGTTTAGCTTTTGGACAACGTGTCGTTGGGTAAAGAAGCCAATAGACCAAGTTAAGTTCAAAATGGCACGTAACATGAAAAACTTGTCCATGCATAGAATTGAGCATTCCTAACGCATCACAATAGACCGTTATACTCTTTTTAGTGTTCTTGGAAGTCTTAACTTGCTAGTTTAGCTTTTGGAGAACGTTTCATTAGGTAATAGACCAAGTTAAATTCAAAATTACATGAAACGTGAAAAACTTGTCGATGCATAGAATTGAGCATTCCTAAGGCATCAAAATAGACCTTTATACTCTATTTAGTGTTCATAGAAGTCTTAACTTGCTAGTTTAGCTTTTGGATAACGTTTCGTCAGGTAAAGAAGCCAATAGACCAAGTTAAGTTCAAAATTGCACGAAACGTGAAAAACTTGTCCATGCATAAAAATGAGCATTCCTAAAGTGTCAAAATAGACTGTTATACTCTATGTAGTGTTCTTAGAAGTCTTAACTTGCTAGTTTAGCTTTTGGACAACGTTTCGTTAGGTAAAGAAGCCAATAGACCAAGTTAAGTTCAAAATTGCACGAAACGTAAAAAACTTGTCCATGCATAGAATTGAGCATTCCTAAGGCATCAAAATAGACCGTTATACTCTATTTAGTGTTCTTGGAAGTCTTAACCTGCTAGTTTAGCTTTCATCCAACGTTTCGTTAGGTAAAGAAGCCAATAGACCAAGTTAAATTCTTAATTGCACGAAACGAGAAAAGCTTGTCCATGCATAGAATTGAGCATTCCTAAGGCATCAAAATAGACCGTTATACTCTATTTAGTGTTCTTGGATGTCTTAAATTTCTAGTTTAGCTTTTGGACAACGTTTCGTTAGGTAAAGAAGACAATAGACCAAGTTAAGTTCAAAATGGCACGAAACAAGAAAAACTTGTCCATGCATAGAATTGAGCATTCCTAAGGCATCAAAATGGACCGTTATAGTCTATTTAGTGTTCTTGGAAGTCTTAACGTGCTAGTTTAGCTTTTGGACAACGTTTCGTTAGGTAAAGAAGCCAATAGACCAAGTTAAGTTCAAAATTGCACGAAACGTGAAAAACTTATCCATGCATAGAATTGAGCATTCCTAAGGCATCAAAATAGACCGTTATACTCTATTTAGTATTCTTGGAAGTCTTAACCTGCTAGTTTAGCTTTCATACAACGTTTCGTTAGGTAAAGAAGCCAATAGACCAAGTTAAATTCAAAATTGCACGAAACGTGAAAAGCTTGTCCATGCATAGAATTGAGCATTCCTAAGGCATCAAAATAGACCGTTATACTCTATTTAGTGTTCTTGGATGTCTTAACTTTCTAGTTTAGCTTTTGGACAACGTTTCGTTAGATAAAGAAACCAATAGACCAAGTTAAGTTCAAAATGGCACGAAACATGAAAAACTTGTCCATGCATAGAATTGAGCATTCCTAAGGCATCAAAATGGACCGTTATAGTCTATTTAGTGTTCTTAGAAGTCTTAACTTGCTAGTTTAGCTTTTGGACAACGTTTCGTTAGGTAAAGAAGACAATAGACCAAAGAAAGTTCAAAATGGCACGAAACAAGAAAAACTTGTCCATGCATAGAATTGAGCATTCCTAAGGCATCAAAATAGACCGTTATACTCTATTTAGTGTTCTTAGAAGTCTTAACTTGCTAGTTCATCTTTTGGACAACGTTTCGTTAGGCAAAGAAGCCAATAGACCAAGTCAAGTTCACAATTGCACGAAAGGTGAAAAATTTGTCGATGCATAGAATTGAGCATTCCTAAGGCATCAAATTGGACCGTTATACTCTATTTAGTGTGCTTGGAAGTCTTAACTTGCTAGTTTAGCTTTCGGACAATGTTTCGTTAGGTAAAGAAGCCAATAGACGAAGTAAAGTTTAAAATTGCACGAAACGTGAAAAACTTGTCGATGCATAGAATTGAGCATTCCTAAGGCATCAAAATAGACCGTTATACTCTTTTTAGTGTGCTTGGAAGTCTTAACTTGCTAGTTTAGCTTTCGGACAATGTTTCGTTAGTTAAAGAAGCCAATAGACCAAGTTAAGTTCAAAATTGCACGAAACGTGAAAAACCTGTCCATGCATAGAATTGAGCATTCCCAAGGCATCAAAATAGACCGTTATACTCTATTTAGTGTTCTTAGAAGTGTTAACTTGATATTTTAGCTTTTGGAGATCGTTTCGTTAGGTAAAGAAGCCAATAGACCAAGTTAAGTTCACAATTGCACGAAAGGTGAAAAACTTGTCAATGCATAGAATTGAGCATTCCTGAGGCATCAAAATAGACCGTTATACTCTATTTAGTGTTCTTGGAAGTCTTAACCTGCTAGTTTAGCTTTCATACAACGTTTCGTTAGGTAATGAAGCCAGTAGACCAAGTTGAGTTCAAAATTGCACGAAACTTGAAAAACTTGTCCATGCATAGAATTGAGCATTCCTAAGGCATCAAAATGGACCGTTATACTCTATTTAGTGTTCTTGGATGTCTTAAATTTCTAGTTTAGCTTTTGGACAACGTTTCGTTAGGTAAAGAAGCCAATAGACCAAGTTAAGTTCAAAATGGCACGAAACATGAAAAACTTGTCCATGCATAGAATTGAGCATTCCTAAGGCATCAAAATGGACCGTTATAGTCTATTTAGTGTTCTTAGAAGTCTTAACTTGATAGTTTATCTTTTGGACAACGTTTCGTTAGGTAAACAAGCCAATAGACCAAGTTAAGTTCAAAATGGCACGAAACATGAAAAACCTATCCATGCATAGAATTGAGCATTCCTAAGGCATCAAAATAGACCGTTATACTCTATTTAGTGTTCTTGGAAGTCTTAACTTGCTAGTTTAGCTTTTGGACAACGTTTCGTTAGGTAAAGATGCCAATAGACCAAGTTAAGTTCAAAATTGCACGGAACGTGAAAAACTTGTCCATGCATAGAATTGAGCATTCCTAAGGCATCAACATAGACCGTTATACTCTATTTAGTGTTCTTGGAAGTCTTAACTTTCTAGTTTAGCTTTTGGACAACATTTCGTTAGGTAAAGAAGCCAATAGACCAAGTTAAGTTCAAAATGGCACGAAACTTGAAAAACTTGTCCACGCATAGAATTGAGCATTCCTAAGGCATCAAAATAGACCGTTATACTCTTTTTAGTGTGCTTGGAAGTCTTAACTTGCTAGTTTAGCTTTCGGACAATGTTTCGTTAGGTAAAGAAGCCAATAGACCAAGTTAAGTTCAAAATTGCACGAAACGTGAAAAACTTGTCCATGCATAGAATTGAGCATTCCTGAGGCATCAAAATAGACCGTTATACTCTATTTAGTGTTCTTAAAAGTGTTAACTTGATAGTTTAGCTTTTGGACATCGTTTCGTTAGGTAAAGAAGCCAATAGACCAAGTTAAGTTCACAATTGCACGAAAGGTGAAAAACTTGTCAATGCATAGAATTGAGCATTCCTAAGGCATCAAAATGTACCGTTATACTCTATTTAGTGTTCTTAGAAGTCTTAACTTGCTAGTTTACCTTTTGGACAACGTTTCGTTAGGTAAAGAAGCCAATAGACCAAGTTAAGTTCAAAATGGCACGAAACATGAAAAACATGTCCATGCGTAGAATTGAGCATTCCTAAGGCATCAAAATAGACCGTTATACTCTATTTAGTGTTCTTGGAAGTCTTAACTTGCTAGTTTAGCTTTTGGACAACGTTTCGTTAGGTAAAGAAGCCAATAGACCAAGTTAAGTTCAAAATGGCATAAAACATGAAAAACTTGTCCATGCATAGAATTGAACATTCCTAAGGCATCAAAATAGACCGTTATACTCTTTTTAGTGTGCTTGGAAGTCTTAACTTGCTAGTTTAGCTATCGGACAATGTTTCGTTAGGTAAAGAAGCCAATAGACCAAGTTAAGTTCAAAATGACACGAAAGGTGAAAAACTTGTCCACGCATAGAATTGAGTATTCCTAAAGCATCAAAATAGACCGTTATACTCTATTTAGTGTTCTTAGAAGTCGTAACTTGCTAGTTTAGCTTTTGGACATCGGTTCGTTAGGTAAGGAAGCCAATAGACCAAGTCAAGTTCACAATTGCACGAAAGGTGAAAAATTTGTCGATGCATAGAATTGAGCATTCCTAAGGCATCAAATTGGACCGTTATACTCTATTTAGTGTGCTTGGAAGTCTTAACTTGCTAGTTTAGCTTTCGGACAATGTTTCGTTAGGTAAAGAAGCCAATAGACCAAGTTAAGTTCAAAATTGCACGAAACGTGAAAAACTTGTCCATGCATTGAATTGAGCATTCCTAAGGCATCAAAATAGACCGTTATACTCTATTTAGTGTTCTTGAAAGTCTTAACTTTCTAGTTTAGCTTTTGGACAACGTTTCGTTAGGTAAAGAAGCCAATAGAAACTTGAAAAACTTGTCCACGCATAGAATTGAGCATTCCTAAGGCATCAAAATAGACCGTTATACTCTTTTTAGTGTGCTTGGAAGTCTTAACTTGCTAGTTTAGCTTTCGGACAATGTTTCGTTAGGTAAAGAAGCCAATAGACCAAGTTAAGTTCAAAATTGCACGAAACGTGAAAAACTTGTCCATGCATAAAATTGAGCATTCCTAAGGCATCAAAATAGACCGTTATACTCTATTTAGTGTTCTTAGAAGTGTTAACTTGATAGTTTAGCTTTTGGACATCGTTTCGTTAGGTAAAGAAGCCAATAGACCAAGTTAAGTTCACAATTGTACGAAAGGTGAAAAACTTGTCAATGCATAGAATTGAGCATTCCTGAGGCATCAAATTGTACCGTTATACTCTATTTAGTGTTCTTAGAAGTCTTAACTTGCTGGTTTAGCTTTTGGACAACGTTTCGTTAGGTAAAGAAGCCAATAGACCAAGTTAAGTTCAAAATGGCACGAAACATGAAAAACCTGTCCATGCATAGAATTGAGCATTCCTAAGGCATCAAAATGGACCGTTATAGTCTATTTAGTGTTCTTGGAAGTCTTAACGTGCTAGTTTAGCTTTTGGACAACGTTTCGTTAGGTAAAGAAGCCAATAGACCAAGTTAAGTTCAAAATTGCACGAAACGAGAAAAACTTATCCATGCATAGAATTGAGCATTCCTAAGGCATCAAAATAGACCGTTATACTCTATTTAGTATTCTTGGAAGTCTTAACCTGCTAGTTTAGCTTTCATACAACGTTTCGTTAGGTAAAGAAGCCAATAGACCAAGTTAAATTCAAAATTGCACGAAACGTGAAAAGCTTGTCCATGCATAGAATTGAGCATTCCTAAGGCATCAAAATAGACCGTTATACTCTATTTAGTGTTCTTGGATGTCTTAACTTTCTAGTTTAGCTTTTGGACATCGGTTCGTTAGGTAAGGAAGCCAATAGACCAAGTCAAGTTCACAATTGCACGAAAGGTGAAAAATTTGTCGATGCATAGAATTGAGCATTCCTAAGGCATCAAATTGGACCGTTATACTCTATTTAGTGTGCTTGGAAGTCTTAACTTGCTAGTTTAGCTTTCGGACAATGTTTCGTTAGGTAAAGAAGCCAATAGACCAAGTTAAGTTCAAAATTGCACGAAACGTGAAAAACTTGTCCATGCATTGAATTGAGCATTCCTAAGGCATCAAAATAGACCGTTATACTCTATTTAGTGTTCTTGAAAGTCTTAACTTTCTAGTTTAGCTTTTGGACAACGTTTCGTTAGGTAAAGAAGCCAATAGAAACTTGAAAAACTTGTCCACGCATAGAATTGAGCATTCCTAAGGCATCAAAATAGACCGTTATACTCTTTTTAGTGTGCTTGGAAGTCTTAACTTGCTAGTTTAGCTTTCGGACAATGTTTCGTTAGGTAAAGAAGCCAATAGACCAAGTTAAGTTCAAAATTGCACGAAACGTGAAAAACTTGTCCATGCATAAAATTGAGCATTCCTAAGGCATCAAAATAGACCGTTATACTCTATTTAGTGTTCTTAGAAGTGTTAACTTGATAGTTTAGCTTTTGGACATCGTTTCGTTAGGTAAAGAAGCCAATAGACCAAGTTAAGTTCACAATTGTACGAAAGGTGAAAAACTTGTCAATGCATAGAATTGAGCATTCCTGAGGCATCAAATTGTACCGTTATACTCTATTTAGTGTTCTTAGAAGTCTTAACTTGCTGGTTTAGCTTTTGGACAACGTTTCGTTAGGTAAAGAAGCCAATAGACCAAGTTAAGTTCAAAATGGCACGAAACATGAAAAACCTGTCCATGCATAGAATTGAGCATTCCTAAGGCATCAAAATGGACCGTTATAGTCTATTTAGTGTTCTTGGAAGTCTTAACGTGCTAGTTTAGCTTTTGGACAACGTTTCGTTAGGTAAAGAAGCCAATAGACCAAGTTAAGTTCAAAATTGCACGAAACGAGAAAAACTTATCCATGCATAGAATTGAGCATTCCTAAGGCATCAAAATAGACCGTTATACTCTATTTAGTATTCTTGGAAGTCTTAACCTGCTAGTTTAGCTTTCATACAACGTTTCGTTAGGTAAAGAAGCCAATAGACCAAGTTAAATTCAAAATTGCACGAAACGTGAAAAGCTTGTCCATGCATAGAATTGAGCATTCCTAAGGCATCAAAATAGACCGTTATACTCTATTTAGTGTTCTTGGATGTCTTAACTTTCTAGTTTAGCTTTTGGACAACGTTTCGTTAGATAAAGAAACCAATAGACCAAGTTAAGTTCAAAATGGCACGAAACATGAAAAACTTGTCCATGCATAGAATTGAGCATTCCTAAGGCATCAAAATGGACCGTTATAGTCTATTTAGTGTTCTTAGAAGTCTTAACTTGCTAGTTTAGCTTTTGGACAACGTTTCGTTAGGTAAAGAAGACAATAGACCAAATAAAGTTCAAAATGGCACGAAACAAGAAAAATTTGTCCATGCATAGAATTGAGCATTCCTAAGGCATCAAAATAGACCGTTATACTCTATTTAGTGTTCTTAGAAGTCTTAAATTGATAGTTTAGCTTTTGGACATCGTTTCGTTAGGTAAAGACGCCAATAGACCAAGTTAAGTTCACAATTGCACGAAATGTGAAAAACTTGTCTATGCATAGAATTGAGCATTCCTAAGGCGTCAAATTGGACCGTTATACTCTATTTAGTGTTCTTAGAAGTCTTAACTTGCTAGTTCATCTTTTGGACAACGTTTCGTTAGGTAAAGAAGCCAATAGACCAAGTCAAGTTCACAATTGCACGAAAGGTGAAAAATTTGTCGATGCATAGAATTGAGCATTCCTAAGGCATCAAATTGGACCGTTATACTCTATTTAGTGTGCTTGGAAGTCTTAACTTGCTAGTTTAGCTTTCGGACAATGTTTCATTAGGTAAAGAAGCCAATAGACGAAGTTAAGTTTAAAATTGCACGAAACGTGAAAAACTTGTCTATGCATAGAATTGAGCATTCCTAAGGCATCAAAATAGACCGTTATACTCTTTTTAGTGTGCTTGGAAGTCTTAACTTGCTAGTTTAGCTTTCGGACAATGTTTCGTTAGGTAAAGAAGCCAATAGACCAAGTTAAGTTCAAAATTGCACGAAACGTGAAAAACCTGTCCATGCATAGAATTGAGCATTCCTAAGGCATCAAAATAGACCGTTATACTCTATTTAGTGTTCTTAGAAGTGTTAACTTGATATTTTAGCTTTTGGAGATCGTTTCGTTAGGTAAAGAAGCCAATAGACCAAGTTAAGTTCACAATTGCACGAAAGGTGAAAAACTTGTCAATGCATAGAATTGAGCATTCCTGAGGCATCAAAATAGACCGTTATACTCTATTTAGTGTTCTTGGATGTCTTAAATTTCTAGTTTAGCTTTTGGACAACGTTTCGTTAGGTAAAGAAGCCAATAGACCAAGTTAAGTTCAAAATTGCACGGAACGTGAAAAACTTGTCCATGCATAGAATTGAGCATTCCTAAGGCATCAACATAGACCGTTATACTCTATTTAGTGTTCTTGGAAGTCTTAACTTTCTAGTTTAGCTTTTGGACAACATTTCGTTAGGTAAAGAAGCCAATAGACCAAGTTAAGTTCAAAATGGCACGAAACTTGAAAAACTTGTCCACGCATAGAATTGAGCATTCCTAAGGCATCAAAATAGACCGTTATACTCTTTTTAGTGTGCTTGGAAGTCTTAACATGCTAGTTTAGCTTTCGGACAATGTTTCGTTCGGTAAAGAAGCCAATAGACCAAGTTAAGTTCAAAATTGCACGAAACGTGAAAAACTTGTCCATGCATAGAATTGAGCATTCCTAAGGCATCAAAATAGACCGTTATACTCTATTTAGTGTTCTTAGAAGTGTTAACTTGATAGTTTAGCTTTTGGACATCGTTTCGTTAGGTAAAGAAGCCAATAGACCAAGTTAAGTTCACAATTGCACGAAAGGTGAAAAACTTGTCAATGCATAGAATTGAGCATTCCTAAGGCATCAAAATGTACCGTTATACTCTATTTAGTGTTCTTAGAAGTCTTAACTTGCTAGTTTACCTTTTGGACAACGTTTCGTTAGGTAAAGAAGCCAATAGACCAAGTTAAGTTCAAAATGGCACGAAACATGAAAAACCTGTCCATGCGTAGAATTGAGCATTCCTAAGGCATCAAAATAGACCGTTATACTCTATTTAGTGTTCTTGGAAGTCTTAACTTGCTAGTTTAGCTTTTGGACAACGTTTCGTTAGGTAAAGAAGCCAATAGACCAAGTTAAGTTCAAAATGGCATAAAACATGAAAAACTTGTCCATGCATAGAATTGAGCATTCCTAAGGCATCAAAATAGACCGTTATACTCTTTTTAGTGTGCTTGGAAGTCTTAACTTGCTAGTTTAGCTATCGGACAATGTTTCGTTAGGTAAAGAACCCAATAGACCAAGTTAAGTTCAAAATGACACGAAAGGTGAAAAACTTGTCCACGCATAGAATTGAGTATTCCTAAAGCATCAAAATAGACCGTTATACTCTATTTAGTGTTTTTAGAAGTCGTAACTTGCTAGTTTAGCTTTTGGACATCGGTTCGTTAGGTAAGGAAGCCAATAGACCAAGTCAAGTTCACAATTGCACGAAAGGTGAAAAATTTGTCGATGCATAGAATTGAGCATTCCTAAGGCATCAAATTGGACCGTTATACTCTATTTAGTGTGCTTGGAAGTCTTAACTTGCTAGTTTAGCTTTCGGACAATGTTTCGTTAGGTAAAGAAGCCAATAGACCAAGTTAAGTTCAAAATTGCACGAAACGTGAAAAACATGTCCATGCATTGAATTGAGCATTCCTAAGCCATCAAAATAGACCGTTATACTCTATTTAGTGTTCTTGAAAGTCTTAACTTTCTAGTTTAGCTTTTGGACAACGTTTCGTTAGGTAAAGAAGCCAATAGAAACTTGAAAAACTTGTCCACGCATAGAATTGAGCATTCCTAAGGCATGAAAATAGACCGTTATACTCTTTTTAGTGTGCTTGGAAGTCTTAACTTGCTAGTTTAGCTTTCGGACAATGTTTCGTTAGGTAAAGAAGCCAACAGACCAAGTTAAGTTCAAAATTGCACGAAACGTGAAAAACTTGTCCATGCATAAAATTGAGCATTCCTGAGGCATCAAATTGTACCGTTATACTCTATTTAGTGTTCTTAGAAGTCTTAACTTGCTGGTTTAGCTTTTGGACAACGTTTCGTTAGGTAAAGAAGCCAATAGACCAAGTTAAGTTCAAAATGGCACGAAACATGAAAAACCTGTCCATGCATAGAATTGAGCATTCCTAAGGCATCAAAATGGACCGTTATAGTCTATTTAGTGTTCTTGGAAGTCTTAACGTGCTAGTTTAGCCTTTGGACAACGTTTCGTTAGGTAAAGAAGCCAATAGACCAAGTTAAGTTCAAAATTGCACGAAACGTGAAAAACTTATCCATGCATAGAATTGAGCATTCCTAAGGCATCAAAATAGACCGTTATACTCTATTTAGTATTCTTGGAAGTCTTAACCTGCTAGTTTAGCTTTCATACAACGTTTCGTTAGGTAAAGAAGCCAATAGACCAAGTTAAATTCAAAATTGCACGAAACGTGAAAAGCTTGTCCATGCATAGAATTGAGCATTCCTAAGGCATCAAAATAGACCGTTATACTCTATTTAGTGTTCTTGGATGTCTTAACTTTCTACTTTAGCTTTTGGACAACGTTTCGTTAGATAAAGAAACCAATAGACCAAGTTAAGTTCAAAATGGCACGAAACATGAAAAACTTGTCCATGCATAGAATTGAGCATTCCTAAGGCATCAAAATGGACCGTTATAGTCTATTTAGTGTTCTTAGAAGTCTTAACTTGCTAGTTTAGCTTTTGGACAACGTTTCGTTAGGTAAAGAAGACAATAGACCAAATAAAGTTCAAAATGGCACGAAACAAGAAAAATTTGTCCATGCATAGAATTGAGCATTCCTAAGGCATCAAAATAGACCGTTATACTCTATTTAGTGTTCTTAGAAGTCTTAACTTGATAGTTTAGCTTTTGGACATCGTTTCGTTAGGTAAAGACGCCAATAGACCAAGTTAAGTTCACAATTGCACGAAATGTGAAAAACTTGTCTATGCATAGAATTGAGCATTCCTAAGGCGTCAAATTGGACCGTTATACTCTATTTAGTGTTCTTAGAAGTCTTAACTTGCTAGTTCATCTTTTGGACAACGTTTCGTTAGGTAAAGAAGCCAATAGACCAAGTCAAGTTCACAATTGCACGAAAGGTGAAAAATTTGTCGATGCATAGAATTGAGCATTCCTAAGGCATCAAATTGGACCATTATACTCTATTTAGTGTGCTTGGAAGTCTTAACTTGCTAGTTTAGCTTTCGGACAATGTTTCATTAGGTAAAGAAGCCAATAGACGAAGTTAAGTTTAAAATTGCACGAAACGTGAAAAACTTGTCTATGCATAGAATTGAGCATTCCTAAGGCATCAAAATAGACCGTTATACTCTTTTTAGTGTGCTTGGAAGTCTTAACTTGCTAGTTTAGCTTTCGGACAATGTTTCGTTAGGTAAAGAAGCCAATAGACCAAGTTAAGTTCAAAATTGCACGAAACGTGAAAAACCTGTCCATGCATAGAATTGAGCATTCCTAAGGCATCAAAATAGACCGTTATACTCTATTTAGTGTTCTTAGAAGTGTTAACTTGATATTTTAGCTTTTGGAGATCGTTTCGTTAGGTAAAGAAGCCAATAGACCAAGTTAAGTTCACAATTGCACGAAAGGTGAAAAACTTGTCAATGCATAGAATTGAGCATTCCTGAGGCATCAAAATAGACCGTTATACTCTATTTAGTGTTCTTGGAAGTCTTAACCTGCTAGTTTAGCTTTCATACAACGTTTCGTTAGGTAATGAAGCCAGTAGACCAAGTTGAGTTCAAAATTGCACGAAACTTGAAAAACTTGTCCATGCATAGAATTGAGCATTCCTAAGGCATCAAAATGGACCGTTATACTCTATTTAGTGTTCTTGGATGTCTTAAATTTCTAGTTTAGCTTTTGGACAACGTTTCGTTAGGTAAAGAAGCCAATAGACCAAGTTAAGTTCAAAATGGCACGAAACATGAAAAACTTATCCATGCATAGAATTGAGCATTCCTAAGGCATCAAAATGGACCGTTATAGTCTATTTAGTGTTCTTAGAAGTCTTAACTTGATAGTTTATCTTTTGGACAACGTTTCGTTAGGTAAACAAGCCAATAGACCAAGTTAAGTTCAAAATGGCACGAAACATGAAAAACCTATCCATGCATAGAATTGAGCATTCCTAAGGCATCAAAATAGACCGTTATACTCTATTTAGTGTTCTTGGAAGTCTTAACTCGCTAGTTTAGCTTTTGGACAACGTTTCGTTAGGTAAAGATGCCAATAGACCAAGTTAAGTTCAAAATTGCACGGAACGTGAAAAACTTGTCCATGCATAGAATTGAGCATTCCTAAGGCATCAACATAGACCGTTATACTCTATTTAGTGTTCTTGGAAGTCTTAACTTTCTAGTTTAGCTTTTGGACAACATTTCGTTAGGTAAAGAAGCCAATAGGCCAAGTTAAGTTCAAAATGACACGAAACTTGAAAAACTTGTCCACGCATAGAATTGAGCATTCCTAAGGCATCAAAATAGACCGTTATACTCTTTTTAGTGTGCTTGGAAGTCTTAACTTGCTAGTTTAGCTTTCGGACAATGTTTCGTTAGGTAAAGAAGCCAATAGACCAAGTTAAGTTCAAAATTGCACGAAACGTGAAAAACTTGTCCATGCATAGAATTGAGCATTCCTAAGGCATCAAAATAGACCGTTATACTCTATTTAGTGTTCTTAGAAGTGTTAACTTGATAGTTTAGCTTTTGGACATCGTTTCGTTAGGTAAAGAAGCCAATAGACCAAGTTAAGTTCACAATTGCACGAAAGGTGAAAAACTTGTCAATGCATAGAATTGAGCATTCCTAAGGCATCAAAATGTACCGTTATACTCTATTTAGTGTTCTTAGAAGTCTTAACTTGCTAGTTTACCTTTTGGACAACGTTTCATTAGGTAAAGAAGCCAATAGACCAAGTTAAGTTCAAAATGGCACGAAACATGAAAAACCTGTCCATGCGTAGAATTGAGCATTCCTAAGGCATCAAAATAGACCGTTATACTCTATTTAGTGTTCTTGGAAGTCTTAACTTGCTAGTTTAGCTTTTGGACAACGTTTCGTTAGGTAAAGAAGCCAATAGACCAAGTTAAGTTCAAAATGGCATAAAACATGAAAAACTTGTCCATGCATAGAATTGAGCATTCCTAAGGCATCAAAATAGACCGTTATACTCTTTTTAGTGTGCTTGGAAGTCTTAACTTGCTAGTTTAGCTATCGGACAATGTTTCGTTAGGTAAAGAAGCCAATAGACCAATTTAAGTTCAAAATGACACGAAAGGTGAAAAACTTGTCCACGCATAGAATTGAGTATTCCTAAAGCATCAAAATAGACCGTTATACTCTATTTAGTGTTCTTAGAAGTATTAACTTGATAGTTTAGCTTTTGGACATCGGTTCGTTAGGTAAGGAAGCCAATAGACCAAGTCAAGTTCACAATTGCACGAAAGGTGAAAAATTTGTCGATGCATAGAATTGAGCATTCCTTAGGCATCAAATTGGACCGTTATACTCTATTTAGTGTGCTTGGAAGTCTTAACTTGCTAGTTTAGCTTTCGGACAATGTTTCGTTAGGTAAAGAAGCCAATAGACCAAGTTAAGTTCAAAATTGCACGAAACGTGAAAAACTTGTCCATGCATTGAATTGAGCATTCCTAAGGCATCAAAATAGACCGTTATACTCTATTTAGTGTTCTTGAAAGTCTTAACTTTCTAGTTTAGCTTTTGGACAACGTTTCGTTAGGTAAAGAAGCCAATAGAAACTTCAAAAACTTGTCCACGCATAGAATTGAGCATTCCTAAGGCATGAAAATAGACCGTTATACTCTTTTTAGTGTGCTTGGAAGTCTTAACTTGCTAGTTTAGCTTTCGGACAATGTTTCGTTAGGTAAAGAAGCCAATAGACCAAGTTAAGTTCAAAATTGCACGAAACGTGAAAAACTTGTCCATGCATAAAATTGAGCATTCCTAAGGCATCAAAATAGACCGTTATACTCTATTTAGTGTTCTTAGAAGTGTTAACTTGATAGTTTAGCTTTTGGACATCGTTTCGTTAGGTAAAGAAGCCAATAGACCAAGTTAAGTTCACAATTGTACGAAAGGTGAAAAACTTGTCAATGCATAGAATTGAGCATTCCTGAGGCATCAAATTGTACCGTTATACTCTATTTAGTGTTCTTGGATGTCTTAAATTTCTAGTTTAGCTTTTGGACAACGTTTCGTTAGGTAAAGAAGCCAATAGACCAAGTTAAGTTCAAAATGGCACGAAACATAAAAAACTTATCCATGCATAGAATTGAGCATTCCTAAGGCATCAAAATGGACCGTTATAGTCTATTTAGTGTTCTTAGAAGTCTTAACTTGATAGTTTATCTTTTGGACAACGTTTCGTTAGGTAAACAAGCCAATAGACCAAGTTAAGTTCAAAATGGCACGAAACATGAAAAACCTATCCATGCATAGAATTGAGCATTCCTAAGGCATCAAAATAGACCGTTATACTCTATTTAGTGTTCTTGGAAGTCTTAACTTGCTAGTTTAGCTTTTGGACAACGTTTCGTTAGGTAAAGATGCCAATAGACCAAGTTAAGTTCAAAATTGCACGGAACGTGAAAAACTTGTCCATGCATAGAATTGAGCATTCCTAAGGCATCAACATAGACCGTTATACTCTATTTAGTGTTCTTGGAAGTCTTAACTTTCTAGTTTAGCTTTTGGACAACATTTCGTTAGGTAAAGAAGCCAATAGGCCAAGTTAAGTTCAAAATGGCACGAAACTTGAAAAACTTGTCCACGCATAGAATTGAGCATTCCTAAGGCATCAAAATAGACCGTTATACTCTTTTTAGTGTGCTTGGAAGTCTTAACTTGCTAGTTTAGCTTTCGGACAATGTTTCGTTAGGTAAAGAAGCCAATAGACCAAGTTAAGTTCAAAATTGCACGAAACGTGAAAAACTTGTCCATGCATAGAATTGAGCATTCCTAAGGCATCAAAATAGACCGTTATACTCTATTTAGTGTTCTTAGAAGTGTTAACTTGATAGTTTAGCTTTTGGACATCGTTTCGTTAGGTAAAGAAGCCAATAGACCAAGTTAAGTTCACAATTGCACGAAAGGTGAAAAACTTGTCAATGCATAGAATTGAGCATTCCTAAGGCATCAAAATGTACCGTTATACTCTATTTAGTGTTCTTAGAAGTCTTAACTTGCTAGTTTACCTTTTGGACAACGTTTCATTAGGTAAAGAAGCCAATAGACCAAGTTAAGTTCAAAATGGCACGAAACATGAAAAACCTGTCCATGCGTAGAATTGAGCATTCCTAAGGCATCAAAATAGACCGTTATACTCTATTTAGTGTTCTTGGAAGTCTTAACTTGCTAGTTTAGCTTTTGGACAACGTTTCGTTAGGTAAAGAAGCCAATAGACCAAGTTAAGTTCAAAATGGCATAAAACATGAAAAACTTGTCCATGCATAGAATTGAGCATTCCTAAGGCATCAAAATAGACCGTTATACTCTTTTTAGTGTGCTTGGAAGTCTTAACTTGCTAGTTTAGCTATCGGACAATGTTTCGTTAGGTAAAGAAGCCAATAGACCAATTTAAGTTCAAAATGACACGAAAGGTGAAAAACTTGTCCACGCATAGAATTGAGTATTCCTAAAGCATCAAAATAGACCGTTATACTCTATTTAGTGTTCTTAGAAGTCGTAACTTGCTAGTTTAGCTTTTGGACATCGGTTCGTTAGGTAAGGAAGCCAATAGACCAAGTCAAGTTCACAATTGCACGAAAGGTGAAAAATTTGTCGATGCATAGAATTGAGCATTCCTAAGGCATCAAATTGGACCGTTATACTCTATTTAGTGTGCTTGGAAGTCTTAACTTGCTAGTTTAGCTTTCGGACAATGTTTCGTTAGGTAAAGAAGCCAATAGACCAAGTTAAGTTCAAAATTGCACGAAACGTGAAAAACTTGTCCATGCATTGAATTGAGCATTCCTAAGGCATCAAAATAGACCGTTATACTCTATTTAGTGTTCTTGAAAGTCTTAACTTTCTAGTTTAGCTTTTGGACAACGTTTCGTTAGGTAAAGAAGCCAATAGAAACTTCAAAAACTTGTCCACGCATAGAATTGAGCATTCCTAAGGCATGAAAATAGACCGTTATACTCTTTTTAGTGTGCTTGGAAGTCTTAACTTGCTAGTTTAGCTTTCGGACAATGTTTCGTTAGGTAAAGAAGCCAATAGACCAAGTTAAGTTCAAAATTGCACGAAACGTGAAAAACTTGTCCATGCATAAAATTGAGCATTCCTAAGGCATCAAAATAGACCGTTATACTCTATTTAGTGTTCTTAGAAGTGTTAACTTGATAGTTTAGCTTTTGGACATCGTTTCGTTAGGTAAAGAAGCCAATAGACCAAGTTAAGTTCACAATTGTACGAAAGGTGAAAAACTTGTCAATGCATAGAATTGAGCATTCCTGAGGCATCAAATTGTACCGTTATACTCTATTTAGTGTTCTTAGAAGTCTTAACTTGATAGTTTAGCTTTTGGACAACGTTTCGTTAGGTAAAGAAGCCAATAGACCAAGTTAAGTTCAAAATGGCACGAAACATGAAAAACCTGTCCATGCATAGAATTGAGCATTCCTAAGGCATCAAAATGGACCGTTATAGTCTATTTAGTGTTCTTGGAAGTCTTAACGTGCTAGTTTAGCTTTTGGACAACGTTTCGTTAGGTAAAGAAGCCAATAGACCAAGTTAAGTTCAAAATTGCACGAAACGTGAAAAACTTATCCATGCATAGAATTGAGCATTCCTAAGGCATCAAAATAGACCGTTATACTCTATTTAGTATTCTTGGAAGTCTTAACCTGCTAGTTTAGCTTTCATACAACGTTTCGTTAGGTAAAGAAGCCAATAGACCAAGTTAAATTCAAAATTGCACGAAACGTGAAAAGCTTGTCCATGCATAGAATTGAGCATTCCTAAGGCATCAAAATAGACCGTTATACTCTATTTAGTGTTCTTGGATGTCTTAACTTTCTAGTTTAGCTTTTGGACAACGTTTCGTTAGATAAAGAAACCAATAGACCAAGTTAAGTTCAAAATGGCACGAAACATGAAAAACTTGTCCATGCATAGAATTGAGCATTCCTAAGGCATCAAAATGGACCGTTATAGTCTATTTAGTGTTCTTAGAAGTCTTAACTTGCTAGTTTAGCTTTTGGAAAACGTTTCGTTAGGTAAAGAAGACAATAGACCAAATAAAGTTCAAAATGGCACGAAACAAGAAAAACTTGTCCATGCATAGAATTGAGCTTTCCTAAGGCATCAAAATAGACCGTTATACTCTATTTAGTGTTCTTAGAAGACTTAACTTGATAGTTTAGCTTTTGGACATCGTTTCGTTAGGTAAAGACGCCAATAGACCAAGTTAAGTTCGCAATTGCACGAAATGTGAAAAACTTGTCTATGCATAGAATTGAGCATTCCTAAGGCGTCAAATTGGACCGTTATACTCTATTTAGTGTTCTTAGAAGTCTTAACTTGCTAGTTCATCTTTTGGACAACGTTTCGTTAGGTAAAGAAGCCAATAGACCAAGTCAAGTTCACAATTGCACGAAAGGTGAAAAATTTGTCGATGCATAGAATTGAGCATTCCTAAGGCATCAAATTGGACCGTTCTACTCTATTTAGTGTGCTTGGAAGTCTTAACTTGCTAGTTTAGCTTTCGGACAATGTTTCATTAGGTAAAGAAGCCAATAGACGAAGTTAAGTTTAAAATTGCACGAAACGTGAAAAACTTGTCTATGCATAGAATTGAGCATTCCTAAGGCATCAAAATAGACCGTTATACTCTTTTTAGTGTGCTTGGAAGTCTTAACTTGCTAGTTTAGCTTTCGGACAATGTTTCGTTAGGTAAAGAAGCCAATAGACCAAGTTAAGTTCAAAATTGCACGAAACGTGAAAAACTTGTCCATGCATAAAATTGAGCATTCCTAAGGCATCAAAATAGACCGTTATACTCTATTTAGTGTTCTTAGAAGTATTAACTTGATAGTTTAGCTTTTCGACATCGTTTCGTTAGGTAAAGAAGCCAATAGACCAAGTTAAGTTCACAATTGTACGAAAGGTGAAAAACTTGTCAATGCATAGAATTGAGCATTCCTGAGGCATCAAATTGTACCGTTATACTCTATTTAGTGTTCTTAGAAGTCTTAACTTGCTGGTTTAGCTTTTGGACAACGTTTCGTTAGGTAAAGAAGCCAATAGACCAAGTTAAGTTCAAAATGGCACGAAACATGAAAAACCTGTCCATGCATAGAATTGAGCATTCCTAAGGCATCAAAATGGACCGTTATAGTCTATTTAGTGTTCTTGGAAGTCTTAACGTGCTAGTTTAGCTTTTGGACAACGTTTCGTTAGGTAAAGAAGCCAATAGACCAAGTTAAGTTCAAAATTGCACGAAACGTGAAAAACTTATCCATGCATAGAATTGAGCATTCCTAAGGCATCAAAATAGACCGTTATACTCTATTTAGTATTCTTGGAAGTCTTAACCTGCTAGTTTAGCTTTCATACAACGTTTCGTTAGGTAAAGAAGCCAATAGACCAAGTTAAATTCAAAATTGCACGAAACGTGAAAAGCTTGTCCATGCATAGAATTGAGCATTCCTAAGGCATCAAAATAGACCGTTATACTCTATTTAGTGTTCTTGGATGTCTTAACTTTCTAGTTTAGCTTTTGGACAACGTTTCGTTAGATAAAGAAACCAATAGACCAAGTTAAGTTCAAAATGGCACGAAACATGAAAAACTTGTCCATGCATAGAATTGAGCATTCCTAAGGCATCAAAATGGACCGTTATAGTCTATTTAGTGTTCTTAGAAGTCTTAACTTGCTAGTTTAGCTTTTGGACAACGTTTCGTTAGGTAAAGAAGACAATAGACCAAATAAAGTTCAAAATGGCACGAAACAAGAAAAACTTGTCCATGCATAGAATTGAGCATTCCTAAGGCATCAAAATAGACCGTTATACTCTATTTAGTGTTCTTAGAAGACTTAACTTGATAGTTTAGCTTTTGGACATCGTTTCGTTAGGTAAAGACGCCAATAGACCAAGTTAAGTTCGCAATTGCACGAAATGTGAAAAACTTGTCTATGCATAGAATTGAGCATTCCTAAGGCGTCAAATTGGACCGTTATACTCTATTTAGTGTTCTTAGAAGTCTTAACTTGCTAGTTCATCTTTTGGACAACGTTTCGTTAGGTAAAGAAGCCAATAGACCAAGTCAAGTTCACAATTGCACGAAAGGTGAAAAATTTGTCGATGCATAGAATTGAGCATTCCTAAGGCATCAAATTGGACCGTTATACTCTATTTAGTGTGCTTGGAAGTCTTAACTTGCTAGTTTAGCTTTCGGACAATGTTTCATTAGGTAAAGAAGCCAATAGACGAAGTTAAGTTTAAAATTGCACGAAACGTGAAAAACTTGTCTATGCATAGAATTGAGCATTCCTAAGGCATCAAAATAGACCGTTATACTCTTTTTAGTGTGCTTGGAAGTCTTAACTTGCTAGTTTAGCTTTCGGACAATGTTTCGTTAGGTAAAGAAGCCAATAGACCAAGTTAAGTTCAAAATTGCACGAAACGTGAAAAACCTGTCCATGCATAGAATTGAGCATTCCTAAGGCATCAAAATAGACCGTTATACTCTATTTAGTGTTCTTAGAAGTGTTAACTTGATATTTTAGCTTTTGGAGATCGTTTCGTTAGGTAAAGAAGCCAATAGACCAAGTTAAGTTCACAATTGCACGAAAGGTGAAAAACTTGTCAATGCATAGAATTGAGCATTCCTGAGGCATCAAAATAGACCGTTATACTCTATTTAGTGTTCTTGGAAGTCTTAACCTGCTAGTTTAGCTTTCATACAACGTTTCGTTAGGTAATGATGCCAGTAGACCAAGTTGAGTTCAAAATTGCACGAAACTTGAAAAACTTGTCCATGCATAGAATTGAGCATTCCTAAGGCATCAAAATGGACCGTTATACTCTATTTAGTGTTCTTGGATGTCTTAAATTTCTAGTTTAGCTTTTGGACAACGTTTCGTTAGGTAAAGAAGCCAAGAGACCAAGTTAAGTTCAAAATGGCACGAAACATGAAAAACTTGTCCATGCATAGAATTGAGCATTCCTAAGGCATCAAAAGGTACCGTTATAGTCTATTTAGTGTTCTTAGAAGTCTTAACTTGATAGTTTATCTTTTGGACAACGTTTCGTTAGGTAAACAAGCCAATAGACCAAGTTAAGTTCAAAATGGCACGAAACATGAAAAACCTATCCATGCATAGAATTGAGCATTCCTAAGGCATCAAAATAGACCGTTATACTCTATTTAGTGTTCTTGGAAGTCTTAACTTGCTAGTTTAGCTTTTGGACAACGTTTCGTTAGGTAAAGATGCCAATAGACCAAGTTAAGTTCAAAATTGCACGGAACGTGAAAAACTTGTCCATGCATAGAATTGAGCATTCCTAAGGCATCAACATAGACCGTTATACTCTATTTAGTGTTCTTGGAAGTCTTAACTTTCTAGTTTAGCTTTTGGACAACATTTCGTTAGGTAAAGAAGCCAATAGACCAAGTTAAGTTCAAAATGGCACGAAACTTGAAAAACTTGTCCACGCATAGAATTGAGCATTCCTAAGGCATCAAAATAGACCGTTATACTCTTTTTAGTGTGCTTGGAAGTCTTAACTTGCTAGTTTAGCTTTCGGACAATGTTTCGTTAGGTAAAGAAGCCAATAGACCAAGTTAAGTTCAAAATTGCACGAAACGTGAAAAACTTGTCCATGCATAGAATTGAGCATTCCTAAGGCATCAAAATAGACCGTTATACTCTATTTAGTGTTCTTAGAAGTGTTAACTTGATAGTTTAGCTTTTGGACATCGTTTCGTTAGGTAAAGAAGCCAATAGACCAAGTTAAGTTCACAATTGCACGAAAGGTGAAAAACTTGTCAATGCATAGAATTGAGCATTCCTAAGGCATCAAAATGTACCGTTATACTCTATTTAGTGTTCTTAGAAGTCTTAACTTGCTAGTTTACCTTTTGGACAACGTTTCGTTAGGTAAAGAAGCCAATAGACCAAGTTAAGTTCAAAATGGCACGAAACATGAAAAACCTGTCCATGCGTAGAATTGAGCATTCCTAAGGCATCAAAATAGACCGTTATACTCTATTTAGTGTTCTTGGAAGTCTTAACTTGCTAGTTTAGCTTTTGGACAACGTTTCGTTAGGTAAAGAAGCCAATAGACCAAGTTAAGTTCAAAATGGCATAAAACATGAAAAACTTGTCCATGCATAGAATTGAGCATTCCTAAGGCATCAAAATAGACCGTTATACTCTTTTTAGTGTGCTTGGAAGTCTTAACTTGCTAGTTTAGCTATCGGACAATGTTTCGTTAGGTAAAGAAGCCAATAGACCAAGTTAAGTTCAAAATGACACGAAAGGTGAAAAACTTGTCCACGCATAGAATTGAGTTTTCCTAAAGCATCAAAATAGACCGTTATACTCTATTTAGTGTTCTTAGAAGTCGTAACTTGCTAGTTTAGCTTTTGGACATCGGTTCGTTAGGTAAGGAAGCCAATAGACCAAGTCAAGTTCACAATTGCACGAAAGGTGAAAAATTTGTCGATGCATAGAATTGAGCATTCCTAAGGCATCAAATTGGACCGTTATACTCTATTTAGTGTGCTTGGAAGTCTTAACTTGCTAGTTTAGCTTTCGGACAATGTTTCGTTAGGTCAAGAAGCCAATAGACCAAGTTAAGTTCAAAATTGCACGAAACGTGAAAAACTTGTCCATGCATTGAATTGAGCATTCCTAAGGCATCAAAATAGACCGTTATACTCTATTTAGTGTTCTTGAAAGTCTTAACTTTCTAGTTTAGCTTTTGGACAACATTTCGTTAGGTAAAGAAGCCAATAGAAACTTGAAAAACTTGTCCACGTATAGAATTGAGCATTCCTAAGGCATGAAAATAGACCGTTATACTATTTTTAGTGTGCTTGGAAGTCTTAACTTGCTAGTTTAGCTTTCGGACAATGTTTCGTTAGGTAAAGAAGCCAATAGACCAAGTTAAGTTCAAAATTGCACGAAACGTGAAAAACTTGTCCATGCATAAAATTGAGCATTCCTAAGGCATCAAAATAGACCGTTATACTCTATTTAGTGTTCTTAGAAGTGTTAACTTGATAGTTTAGCTTTTGGACATCGTTTCGTTAGGTAAAGAAGCCAATAGACCAAGTTAAGTTCACAATTGTACGAAAGGTGAAAAACTTGTCAATGCATAGAATTGAGCATTCCTGAGGCATCAAATTGTACCGTTATACTCTATTTAGTGTTCTTAGAAGTCTTAACTTGCTGGTTTAGCTTTTGGACAACGTTTCGTTAGGTAAAGAAGCCAATAGACCAAGTTAAGGTCAAAATGGCACGAAACATGAAAAACCTGTCCACGCATAGAATTGAGCATTCCTAAGGCATCAAAATAGACCGTTATACTCTATTTAGTGTTCTTGGAAGTCTTAACTTGCTAGTTTAGCTTTTGGACAACGTTTCGTTAGGTAAAGAAGACAATAGACCAAGTTAAGTTCAAAATGGCATGAAACATGAAAAACTTGTCCATGCATAGAATTGAGCATTCCTAAGGCATCAAAATAGACCGTTATACTCTTTTTAGTGTGCTTGGAAGTCTTAACTTGCTAGTTTAGCTATCGGACAATGTTTCGTTAGGTAAAGAAGCCAATAGACCAAGTTAAGTTCAAAATGGCACGAAAGGTGAAAAACTTGTCCACGCATAGAATTGAGTATTCCTAAAGCATCAAAATAGACCGTTATACTCTATTTAGTGTTCTTAAAAGTCGTAACTTGCTAGTTTAGCTTTTGGACATCGGTTCGTTAGGTAAAGAAGCCAATAGACCAAGTCAAGTTCACAATTGCACGAAAGGTGAAAAATTTGTCGATGCATAGAATTGAGCATTCCTAAGGCATCAAATTGGACCGTTATACTCTATTTAGTGTGCTTGGAAGTCTTAACTTGCTAGTTTAGCTTTCGGACAATGTTTCGTTAGGTAAAGAAGCCAATAGACCAAGTTAAGTTCAAAATTGCACGAAACGTGAAAAACTTGTCCATGCATTGAATTGAGCATTCCTAAGGCATCAAAATAGATCGTTATACTCTATTTAGTGTTCTTGAAAGTCTTAACTTTCTAGTTTAGCTTTTGGACAACGTTTCGTTAGGTAAAGAAGCCAATAGAAACTTGAAAAACTTGTCCACACATAGAATTGAGCATTCCTAAGGCATCAAAATAGACCGTCATACTCTTTTTAGTGTGCTTGGAAGTCTTAACTTGCTAGTTTAGCTTTCAGACAATGTTTCGTTAGGTAAAGAAGCCAATAGACCAAGTTAAGTTCAAAATTGCACGAAACGTGAAAAACTTGTCCATGCATAAAATTGAGCATTCCTAAGGCATCAAAATAGACCGTTATACTCTATTTAGTGTTCTTAGAAGTGTTAACTTGATAGTTTAGCTTTTGGACATCGTTTCGTTAGGTAAAGAAGCCAATAGACCAAGTTAAGTTCACAATTGTACGAAAGGTGAAAAACTTGTCAATGCATAGAATTGAGCATTCCTAAGGCATCAAATTGTACCGTTATACTCTATTTAGTGTTCTTAGAAGTCTTAACTTGCTGGTTTAGCTTTTGGACAACGTTTCGTTAGGTAAAGAAGCCAATAGACCAAGTTAAGTTCAAAATGGCACGAAACATGAAAAACCTGTCCATGCATAGAATTGAGCATTCCTAAGGCATCAAAATAGACCGTTATACTCTATTTAGTGTTCTTGGAAGTCTTAACTTGCTAGTTTAGCTTTTGGACAACGTTTCGTTAGGTAAAAAAGCCAATAGACCAAGTTAAGTTCAAAATGGCATGAAACATGAAAAACTTGTCCATGCATTGAATTGAGCATTCCTCAGGCATCAAAATAGACCGTTATACTCTTTTTAGTGTGCTTGGAAGTCTTAACTTGCTAGTTTAGCTATCGGACAATGTTTCGTTAGGTAAAGAAGCCAATAGACCAAGTTAAGTTCAAAATGGCACGAAAGGTGAAAAACTTCTCCACGCATAGAATTGAGTATTCCTAAAGCATCAAAATAGACCGTTATACTCTAGTTAGTGTTCTTAGAAGTCGTAACTTGGTAGTTTAGCTTTTGGACATCGGTTCGTTAGGTAAAGAAGCCAATATACCAAGTCAAGTTCACAATTGCACGAAAGGTGAAAAATTTGTCGATGCATAGAATTGAGCATTCCTAAGGCATCAAATTGGACCGTTATACTCTATTTAGTGTTCTTAGAAGTCTTAACTTACTAGTTTAGCTTTTGGACAACGTTTCGTTAGGTAAAGAAGACAGTAGACCATGTTAAGTTCAAAATTGCACGAAACGTGAAAAAGATGTCCATGCATAGAATTGAGCTTTCCTAAGGCCTCAAAATTGACCGTTATACTCTATTTGGTGTTCTTGGAAGTCTTAAATTTCTACTTTAGCTTTTGGACAACATTTCGTTAGGTAAAGAAGCCAATAGACCAAGTTAAGTTCAAAATGGCACGGAACATGAAAAACTTGTCCATGCATGGAATTGAGCATTCCTAAGGCATCAAAATAGACCGTTATACTCTTTTTAGTGTGCTTGGAAGTCTTAACTTGCTAGTTTAGCTTTCGGACAATGTTTCGTTAGGTAAAGAAGCCAATAGACCAAGTGAAGTTCAAAATTGCACGAAACTTGAAAAACTTGTTCATGCATAGAATTGAGCATTCCTAAGGCATGAAAATAGACCGTTATACTCTATTTAGTGTTCTTAGAAGTCTTAACTTGATAGTTTAGCTTTTGGATATCGTTTCGTTAGGTAAAGAAGCCAATAGACCAAGTTAAGTTCAAAATTGCACGAAACGTGAAAAACTTGTCCATGCATAGAATTGAGCATTCCTAAGGCATCAAAATAGACCGTTATACTCTATTTAGTGTTCTTAGAAGTGTTAACTTTATATTTTAGCTTTTGGAGATCGTTTCGTTAGGTAAAGAAGCCAATAGACTAAGTTAAGTTCACAATTGCACAAAAGGTGAAAAACTTGTCAATGCATAGAATTGAGCATTCCTGAGGCATCAAAATTGACCGTTATACTCTATTTAGTGTTCTTGGAAGTCTTAACTTTCTAGTTGAGCTTTTGGACAACGTTTCGTTAGGTAAAGAAGCCAGTAGACCAAGTTGAGTTCAAAATTGCACGAAACTTGAAAAACTTGTCCATGCATAGAATTGAGCATTCCTAAGGCATCAAAATGGACCGTTATACTCTATTTAGTGTTCTTAGAAGTCTTAACTTGCTAGTTTAGCTTTTCGACAACGTTTCGTTATGTAAAGAAGTCAATAGACCAAGTTAAGTTCAAAATGGCACGAAACAAGAAAAACTTGTCCATGCATAGAATTGAGCATTCCTAAGGCATCAAAATAGACCGTTATACTCTATTTAGTGTTCTTGGAAGTCTTAACTTGCTAGTTTAGCTTTTGGACAACGTTTCGTTAGATAAAGATGCCAATAGACCAAGTTAAGTTCAAAATTGCACGAAACGTGAAAAACTTGTCCATGCATAGAATTGAGCATTCCTAAGGCATCAAAATAGACCGTTATACTCTATTTAGTGTTCTTGGAAGTCTTAACTTTCTAGTTTAGCTTTTGGACAACGTTTCGTTAGGTAAAGAAGCCAATAGACCAAGTTAAGTTCAAAATGGCACGAAACTTGAAAAACTTGTCCACGCATAGAATTGAGCATTCCTAAGGCATCAAAATAGACCGTTATACTCTTTTTAGTGTGCTCGGAAGTCTTAACTTGCTAGTTTAGCTTTGGGACAATGTTTCGTTAGGTAAAGAAGCCAATAGACCAAGTTAAGTTCAAAATTGCACGAAACGTGAAAAACTTGTCGATGCATAGAATTGAGCATTCCTAAGGCATCAAAATAGACCGTTATACTCTATTTAGTGTTCTTAGAAGTGTTACCTTGATAGTTTAGCTTTTGGGCATCGTTACGTTAGGTAAAGAAGCCAATAGAACAAGTTAAGTTCACAATTGCACAAAAGGTGAAAAACTTGTCAACGCATAGAATTGAGCATTCCTAAGGCATCAAATTGTACCGTTATACTCTATTTAGTGTCCTTAGAAGTCTTAACTTGCTAGTTTAGCTTTTGGACAACGTTTCGTTAGGTAAAGAAGCCAATAGACCAAGTTAAGTTCAAAATGGCACGAAACATGAAAAACTTGTCCATCCATAGAATTGAGCATTCCTAAGGCATCAAAATAGACCGTTATACTCTTTTTAGTGTGCTTGGAAGTCTTAACTTGCTAGTTTAGCTTTCGGACAATGTTTCGTTAGGTAAAGAAGCCAATAGACCAAGTTAAGTTCAAAATGGCATGAAACATGAAAAACTTGTCCATGCATAGAATTGAGCATTCCTAAGGCATCAAAATAGACCGTTATACTCTTTTTAGTGTGCTTGGAAGTCTTAACTTGCTAGTTTAGCTTTCGGACAATGTTTCGTTAGGTAAAGAAGCCAATAGACCAAGTGAAGTTCAAAATGGCATAAAACATGAAAAACTTGTCCATGCATAGAATTGAGCATTCCTAAGGCATCAAAATAGACCTTTATACTCTTTTTAGTGTGCTTGGAAGTCTTAACTTGCTAGTTTAGCTATCGGACAATGTTTCGTTAGGTAAAGAAGCCAATAGACCAAGTTAAGTTCAAAATGGCACGAAAGGTGAAAAACTTGTCCACGCATAGAATTGAGTATTCCTAAAGCATCAAAATAGACCGTTATACTCTATTTAGTGTTCTTAGATGTGTTAACTTTCTATTTTAGCTTTTGGACAACGTTTCGTTAGGAAAAGAAGCCAGTAGACCAAGTTGAGTTCAAAATTGCACGAAACGTGAAAAACTTGTCCATGCACAGAATTGAGTATTCCTAAGGCATCAAAATGGACCGTTATACTCTATTTCGTGTTCTTAGAAGTCTTAACTTGCTAGTTTAGCTTTTGGACAACGTTTCGTTAGGTAAAGAAGACAATAGACCAAGTTAAGTTCAAAATGGCACGAAACTAGAAAAACTTGTCCATGCATAGAATTGAGCATTCCTAAGGCATCAAAATAGACCATTATACTCTATTTAGTGTTCTTAGAAGTCTTAACTTGATAGTTTAACTTTTGGACATCGTTTCGTTAGGTAAAGAAGCCAATAGACCAAGTTAAGTTCACAATTGCACGAAATGTGAAAACTTGTCTATGCATAGAATTGAGCATTCCTGAGGCATCAAATTGGACCATTATACTCTATTTAGTGTTCTTGGAAGTCTTAACTTGCTAGTTTAGCTTTTGGACAACGTTTCGTTAGGTAAAGAAGCCAATAGACCAAGTTAAGTTCAAAATGGCACGAAACATGAAAAACTTGTCCATCCATGGAATTGAGCATTCCTAAGGCATCAAAATAGACTGTTATACTCTATTTAGTGTTCTTGGAAGTCTTAACTTGCTAGTTTAGCTTTTGGACAACGTTTCGTTAGATAAAAATGCCAATAGACCAAGTTAAGTTCAAAATTGCACGAAACGTGAAAAACTTGTCCATGCATAGAATTGAGCATTCCTAAGGCATCAAAATGGACCGTTATACTCTATTTAGTGTTCTTGGAAGTCTTAACTTTCTAGTTTAGCTTTTGGACAACGTTTCGTTAGGTAAAGAAGCCAATAGACCAAGTTAAGTTCAAAATGGCATGAAACATGAAAAATTGTCCATGCATAGAATTGAGCATTCCTAAGGCATCAAAATGGACCTTTATACTCTATTTAGTGTTCTTAGAAGTCTTAACTTGCTAGTTTAGCTATTGGACAACGTTTCGTTATGTAAAGAAGACAATAGACCAAGTTAAGTTCAAAATGGCACGAAACAAGAAAAACTTGTCCATGCATAGAATTGAGCATTCCTAAGGCATCAAAATAGACCGTTATACTCTATTTAGTGTTCTTGGAAGTCTTAACTTGCTAGTTTAGCTTTTGGACAACGTTTCGTTAGGTAAAGATGCCAATAGACCAAGTTAAGTTCAAAATTGTACGAAACGTGAAAAACTTGTCCATGCATAGAATTGAGCATTCCTAAGGCATCAAAATAGACCGTTATACTCTATTTAGTGTTCTTGGAAGTCTTAACTTTCTAGTTTAGCTTTTGGACAACGTTTCGTTAGGTAAAGAAGCCAATAGACCAAGTTAAGTTCAAAATGGCACGAAACTTGAAAAACTTGTCCACGCATAGAATTGAGCATTCCTAAGGCATCAAAATAGACGTTATACTCTTTTTAGTGTGCTCGGAAGTCTTAACTTGCTAGTTTAGCTTTCAGACAATGTTTCGTTAGGTAAAGAAGCCAATAGACCAAGTTAAGTTCAAAATTACACGAAACGTGAAAAACTTGTCCATGCATAGAATTGAGCATTTCTAAGGCATCCAAATAGACCGTTATACTCTATTTAGTGTTCTTAGAAGTGTTAACTTGATAGTTTAGCTTTTGGACATCATTTCGTTAGGTAAAGAAGCCAATAGACCAAGTTAAGTTCACAATTGCACAAAAGGTGAAAAACTTGTCAACGCATAGAATTGAGCATTCCTAAGGCATCAAATTGTACCGTTATACTCTATTTAGTGTTCTTAGAAGTCTTAACTTGCTAGTTTAGCTTTTGGACAACGTTTCATTAGGTAAAGAAGCCAATAGACCAAGTTAAGTTCAAAATGGCATGAAACATGAAAAACTTGTCCATCCATAGAATTGAGCATTCCTAAGGCATCAAAATAGACCGTTATACTCTATTTAGTGTTCCTGGAAGTCTTAACTTGCTACTTTAGCTTTTGGACAACGTTTCGTTAGGTAAAGAAGCCAATAGACCAAGTTAAGTTCAAAATGGCATGAAACATGAAAAACTTGTCCATGCATAGAATTGAGCATTCCTAAGGCATCAAAATAGACCGTTATACTCTTTTTAGTGTGCTTGGAAGTCTTAACTTGCTAGTTTAGCTTTCGGACAATGTTTCGTTAGGTAAAGAAGCCAATAGACCAAGTTAAGTTCAAAATGGCATGAAACATGAAAAACTTGTCCATGCATAGAATTGAGCATTCCGAAGGCATCAAAATAGACCTTTATACTCTTTTTAGTGTGCTTGGAAGTCTTAACTTGCTAGTTTAGCTATCGGACAATGTTTCGTTAGGTAAAGAAGCCAATAGACCAAGTTAAGTTCAAAATGGCACGAAAGGTGAAAAACTTGTCCACGCATAGAATTGAGTATTCCTAAAGCATCAAAATAGACCGTTATACTCTATTTAGTGTTCTTAGATGTGTTAACTTTCTATTTTAGCTTTTGGACAACGTTTCGTTAGGAAAAGAAGCCAGTAGACCAAGTTGAGTTCAAAATTGCACGAAACGTGAAAAACTTGTCCATGCACAGAATTGAGTATTCCTAAGGCATCAAAATGGACCGTTATACTCTATTTCGTGTTCTTAGAAGTCTTAACTTGCTAGTTTAGCTTTTGGACAACGTTTCGTTAGGTAAAGAAGACAATAGACCAAGTTAAGTTCAAAATGGCACGAAACAAGAAAAACTTGTCCATGCATAGAATTGAGCATTCCTAAGGCATCAAAATAGACCATTATACTCTATTTAGTATTCTTAGAAGTCTTTACTTGATAGTTTAGCTTTTGGACATCGTTTCGTTAGGTAAAGAAGCCAATAGACCAAGTTAAGTTCACAATTGCACGAAATGTGAAAACTTGTCTATGCATAGAATTGAGCATTCCTGAGGCACCAAATTGGACCATTATACTCTATTTAGTGTTCTTAGAAGTCTTAACTTGCTAGTTTAGCTTTTGGACAACGTTTCGTTAGGTAAAGAAGCCAATAGACCATGTTAAGTTCAAAATGGCACGAAACATGAAAAACTTGTCCATCCATAGAATTGAGCATTCATAAGGCATCAAAATAGACTGTTATACTCTATTTAGTGTTCTTGGAAGTCTTAACTTGCTAGTTTAGCTTTTGGACAACGTTTCGTTAGATAAAGATGCCAATAGACCAAGTTAAGTTCAAAATTGCACGAAACGTGAAAAACTTGTCCATGCATAGAATTGAGCATTCCTAAGGCATCAAAATAGACCGTTATACTCTATTTAGTGTTCTTGGAAGTCTTAACTTGCTAGTTTAGCTTTTGGATAACGTTTCGTTAGATAAAGATGCCAATAGACCAAGTTAAGTTCAAAATTGCACGAAACGTGAAAAACTTGTCCATGCATAGAATTGAGCATTCCTAAGGCATCAAAATAGACCGTTATACTCTATTTAGTGTTCTTGGAAGTCTTAACTTTCTAGTTTAGCTTTTGGACAACGTTTCGTTAGGTAAAGAAGCCAATAGACCAAGTTAAGTTCAAAATGGCATGAAACATGAAAAACTTGTCCATGCATAGAATTGAGCATTCCTAAGGCATCAAAATAGACCGTTATACTCTATTTAGTGTTCTTGGAAGTCTTAACTTGCTAGTTTAGCTTTTGGACAACGTTTCGTTAGGTAAAGATGCCAATAGACCAAGTTAAGTTCAAAATTGTACGAAACGTGAAAAACTTGTCCATGCATAGAATTGAGCATTCCTAAGGCATCAAAATAGACCGTTATACTCTATTTAGTGTTCTTGGAAGTCTTAACTTTCTAGTTTAGCTTTTGGACAACGTTTCGTTAGGTAAAGAAGCCAATAGACCAAGTTAAGTTCAAAATGGCACGAAACTTGAAAAACTTGTCCACGCATAGAATTGAGCATTCCTAAGGCATCAAAATAGACCGTTATACTCTTTTTAGTGTGCTCGGAAGTCTTAACTTGCTAGTTTAGCTTTCAGACAATGTTTCGTTAGGTAAAGAAGCCAATAGACCAAGTTAAGTTCAAAATTGCACGAAACGTGAAAAACTTGTCCATGCATAGAATTGAGCATTCCTAAGGCATCCAAATAGACCGTTATACTCTATTTAGTGTTCTTAGAAGTGTTAACTTGATAGTTTAGCTTTTGGACATCATTTCGTTAGGTAAAGAAGCCAATAGACCAAGTTAAGTTCACAATTGCACAAAAGGTGAAAAACTTATCAACGCATAGAATTGAGCATTCCTAAGGCATCAAATTGTACCGTTATACTCTATTTAGTGTTCTTAGAAGTCTTAACTTGCTAGTTTAGCTTTTGGACAACGTTTCATTAGGTAAAGAAGCCAATAGACCAAGTTAAGTTCAAAATGGCATGAAACATGAAAAACTTGTCCATCCATAGAATTGAGCATTCCTAAGGCATCAAAATAGACCGTTATACTCTATTTAGTGTTCCTGGAAGTCTTGACTTGCTAGTTTAGCTTTTGGACAACGTTTCGTTAGGTAAAGAAGCCAATAGACCAAGTTAAGTTCAAAATGGCATGAAACATGAAAAACTTGTCCATGCATAGAATTGAGCATTCCTAAGGCATCAAAATAGACCGTTATACTCTTTTTAGTGTGCTTGGAAGTCTTAACTTGCTAGTTTAGCTTTCGGACAATGTTTCGTTAGGTAAAGAAGCCAATAGACCAAGTTAAGTTCAAAATGGCATGAAACATGAAAAACTTGTCCATGCATAGAATTGAGCATTCCTAAGGCATCAAAATAGACCTTTATACTCTTTTTAGTGTGCTTGGATGTCTTAACTTGCTAGTTTAGCTATCGGACAATGTTTCGTTAGGTAAAGAAGCCAATAGACCAAGTTAAGTTCAAAATGGCACGAAAGGTGAAAAACTTGTCCACGCATAGAATTGAGTATTCCTAAAGCATCAAAATAGACCGTTATACTCTATTTAGTGTTCTTAGAAGTGTTAACTTTCTATTTTAGCTTTTGGACAACGTTTCGTTAGGTAAAGAAGCCAGTAGACCAAGTTGAGTTCAAAATTGCACGAAACTTGAAAAACTTGTCCATGCATAGAATTGAGTATTCCTAAGGCATCAAAATGGACCGTTATACTCTATTTAGTGTTCTTAGAAGTCTTAACTTGCTAGTTTAGCTTTTGGACAATGTTTCGTTAGGTAAAGAAGACAATAGACCAAGTTAAGTTCAAAATGGCACGAAACAAGAAAAACTTGTCCATGCATAGAATTGAGCATTCCTAAGGCATCAAAATAGACCATTATACTCTATTTAGTGTTCTTAGAAGTCTTAACTTGATAGTTTAGCTTTTGGACATCGTTTCGTTAGGTAAAGAAGCCAATAGACCAAGTTAAGTTCACAATTGCACGAAATGTGAAAAACTTGTCTATGCATAGAATTGAGCATTCCTGAGGCATCAAATTGGACCGTTATACTCTATTTAGTGTTCTTAGCCCAAGGCATGAAAGTGGACCGTTATACTATCTTTAGTGTTCTTATAAGTCTAAGAAGCTAGTGTGGCTTTCGTATAACGTTTCGTAACCAAAAGATACCAATAGACCAAGTTATGTTCTTTAATGCACAAAAACGTTAAAAGCTCATCTATGGAGACAGTTGAGTAATTCCAAGGCATCAAAGTGGACCGTTGTACTCTATTTAGTGTTTTTAGAAGTCTAGGTTCTTAGTGTATCTTACGTACAACGTTTCGTAACCAAAAGATGCCAATAGACCAAGTTTTGTTCTCAAATGCACAAAAACGTGAAAAGCTCTTCTATGAAGAGAGTAGAGCAACTCCAAGGCATCAAAGTGGACCGTAGTATTCTTTTTCTTGTTCTTAGAAGTCTAAAAAGTTAGTGTAGCGTTCATACAATGTTTTGTAACCAAAAGATCCCAATAGACCAAGTTAAGTTCTCAAAAGCACAAAAACATGGAAAGCTCATCTATCAAGAGAGTAGAGCAACTCCGATGCATCAACGTTTCGTAACCAAAATATAGCAATAAACCAAGTTATGTTCTCAAATGCATAAAAACGTTAAAAGCTCCTCTATGGAGAGAGTAGAGGAAATCCAAGGCATCAAAGTGGTTCGTTACACTCTATTTCGTGCTCTTAGAAGTCTAAGAAGTTAGTGTAGCTATCCTACAACGCTTCGTAACCAAAAGATACCAATAGACCAAGTTACGTTCTCAGAAGCATAAAAAGTTAAAAGCTCCTCTATGGAGAGAGTAGAGCAACTCCAAGGCATCAAAGTGGATCGTAGTACTCTTTTTCATGTTCTTAGAAGTCTAAAAAGTTAGTGTAGCTTTCGTACAATGTTTCGTAACCAAAAGATCCCAATAGACCAAGTTAAGTTCTCAAAAGCACAAAAACATGAAAAGCTCGTCTATCGAGAGAGTAGAGCAAATCCAATGCATCAAAGTGGACCGTAGTACTCTTTTTCATGTTCTTAGAAGTCTAAAAAACTAGTGTAGCTTTCGTACAACGTTTCGTAACCAAAAGATCCCAATAGACCAAGTTAAGTTCTGAAAAGCATAGAAACATGAAAAGCTCATCTCTAGAGAGAGTAGAGCAACTCCAATGCATCAAAGTGGACCGTTATACTCTATTTAGTGTTCTTAGAAGTCTAAGAAGTTAGTGTAGCCTTTGTACAACGTTTTGTAACCAAGATATACCAATAGACCAAGTTATGTTATCAAAAGCACAAAAACGTTAAAAGCTCCTCTATGGAGAGAGTAGGGGAAATCCAAGGCATCAAAGTGGACCGTTGTACTCTATTTAGTGTTCTTAGAAGTCTGAGTTTTTAGTGTATCTTTCGTACAACGTTTCGTAACCGAAAGATGCCAATAGACCAAGTTATGTTCTCGAAAGTACAAAATGTGAAAAGCTCCTCTATGGAGAGAGTAGAGCAAATCCAAGGAGTCAAAGTGGACAGATATACTCTATTTTGTGTTCTTAGAAGTCTAAGAAGTTAGTGCAGCATTCGTACAATGTTTCGTAACCAAAAGATACCAATAGATCGAGTTATGTTATTTAATGCAGAAAAACGTTAAAAGCTCATCTATGGAGAGAGTTGAGTAATTCCAAGGCGTCAAAGTGGACCGTTGTACTATATTTAGTGTTCTTAGAAGTCTAAGTTGTTAGTGTATCTTTCGTACAATGTTTCGTACCCAAAAGATGCCAATAGACCAAGTTATGTTCTCAAAAGCACAAAACGTGAAACGATGCACTATGGAGAGAGTAGAGCAAATCCAAGGAATCAAAGAGGACCGATATACTTTATTTTGTGTTCTTAGAAGTCTAAGAAGTTAGTGTAGCTTTTGTGCAACGTTTTGTAACCAAAATATACCAATAGACCAAGTTATGTTTCGAAAAGCACAAAAACGTTAAAAGCTCCTCTATGGAGAGAGTAGAGGAAATCCAAGGCATCAAAGTGGACCGTTGTACTCTATTTAGTGTTCTTAACTGTCTAAGTTATTAGTGTAGCTTTCGTACAATGTTTCGTAACCAAAAGATGCCAATAGACCAAGTTATTCTCTCAATTGCACAAAAACGTGAAAAGCTCGTCCATGGAGAGAGTAAAGACACTTCAAGGTATCAAAGTGGACTGTAGTACTCTATTTCATGTTCTTAGAAGTCTAAAAAGTTAATGTAACTTTTGTACAACGATTCGTAACCAAAAGATACCAATAGACCAATTTATGTTCTCAAAAGCACAAAACGTGAAAAGCTCATCTATGGAGGGAGTTGAGTAATTCCAAGGCCTCAAAGTGGACTGTTGTACTCTATTTAGCGTTCTTAGAAGTCTAAGTTCTTAGTGTATCTTTCGTACAACGTTTCGTAACCAAAAGATGCCAATAGACCAAGTTATGTTCTCAAATGCACAAAACGTCAAAAGCTCCACTATGGAGAGAGTAGAGCAAATCTAACGAATCAAAGTGGACCGATATACTCTATTTTGTGTTCTTAGAAGTCTAAGAAGTTAGTGCAGCTTTCGTACAATGTTTCGTAACCAAAAGAGACCAATAGACCAAGTTATGTTATTTAATGCAAAAAAACATTAAAAGCTCATCTATGGAGAGAGTTGAGTAATTCCAGGGCATCGAAGTGAACTGTTGTACTCTATTTCATGTTCTTAGCAGTCTAAGTTGCTAGTGTAGCCTTCGTACAACGTTTCGTAGCCGAAAGGTACCAATAGACCAAGTTATGTTCTCAAAAGCAAAAAAATGTGAAAAGCTCGTCTATGGAGAGAGTAGAGTAACTCCAAGGCATCAAAGTGGACCGTTATAGTCTATCTAGTGTTCTTAGAAGTGTAAGAAGTTAGTGTAGCTTTCGTACAACGTTTCATAACCAAAAGATACCAATAGACCAAGTTATGTTCTTTAATGCACAAAAACGTTAAAAGCTCATCTATGGAGAGAGTAGAGCAAGTCCAAGGCATCAAAGTGGACAGTTACACTCTATTTAGTGTTCTTACAAGTCTAAGAAGTTAGTGTAGCTCTCGTACAACATTTCGTAACCAAAAGATAGCAATAGACCAAGTTTCGTTCTCAAAAGCATAAAAAGATAAAAGCCCCTCTATGGAGAGAGTAGAGGAAATCCAAGGCATCATAGTGGACCGTTATACTCTATTTAGAGTTCTTAGAAGTCTAAGAAGTTAGTGTAGCTTTCGTACAACGTTTCGTAACCAAAAGATACCAATAGACCAAGTTATGTTCTTTAATGCACAAAAACGTTAAAAGCTCATCTATGCAGAGAGTAGAGCAACTCCAAGGCATCAAAGTGGACCGTAGTACTCTTTTTCATGTTCTTAGAAGTCTAAAAAACTAGTGTAGCTTTCGTACAACGTTTCGTAACCAAAAGATCCCAATAGACCAAGTTAAGTTCTGAAAAGCACAGAAACATGAAAAGCTCATCTCTAGAGAGAGTAGAGCAACTCCAATGCATCAAAGTGGACCGTTATACTCTATTTAGTGTTCTTAGAAGTCTAAGAAGTTAGTGTAGCCTTTGTACAACGTTTTGTAACCAAGATATACCAATAGACCAAGTTACGTTATCAAAAGCACAAAAACGTTAAAAGCTCCTCTATGGAGAGAGTAGGGGAAATCCAAGGCATCAAAGTGGACCGTTGTACTCTATTTAGTGTTCTTAGAAGTCTGAGTTTTTAGTGTATCTTTCGTACAACGTTTCATAACCGAAAGATGCCAATAGACCAAGTTATGTTCTCGAAAGTACAAAATGCGAAAAGCTCCTCTATGGAGAGAGTAGAGCAAATCCAAGGAGTCAAAGTGCACAGATATACTCTATTTTGTGTTCTTAGAAGTCTAAGAAGTTAGTGCAGCATTCGTACAATGTTTTGTAACCAAAAGATACCAATAGATCGAGTTATGTTATTTAATGCAGAAAAACGTTAAAAGCTCATCTATGGAGAGAGTTGAGTAATTCCAAGGCGTCAAAGTGGACCGTTGTACTATATTTAGTGTTCTTAGAAGTCTAAGTTGTTAGTGTATCTTTCGTACAATGTTTCGTACCCAAAAGATGCCAATAGACCAAGTTATGTTCTCAAAAGCACAAAACGTGAAACGATGCACTATGGAGAGAGTAGAGCAAATCCAAGGAATCAAAGAGGACCGATATACTTTATTTTGTGTTCTTAGAAGTCTAAGAAGTTAGTGTAGCTTTTGTGCAACGTTTTGTAACCAAAATATACCAATAGACCAAGTTATGTTCCGAAAAGCACAAAAACGTTAAAAGCTCCTCTATGGAGAGAGTAGAGGAAATCCAAGGCATCAAAGTGGACCGTTGTACTCTATTTAGTGTTCTTAACTGTCTAAGTTATTAGTGTAGCTTTCGTACAATGTTTCGTAACCAAAAGATGCCAATAGACCAAGTTATTCTCTCAATTGCACAAAAACGTGAAAAGCTCGTCTTTGGAGAGAGTAAAGACACTTCAAGGTATCAAAGTGGACTGTAGTACTCTATTTCATGTTCTTAGAAGTCTAAAAAGTTAATGTAACTTTTGTACAACGATTCGTAACCAAAAGATACCAATAGACCAATTTATGTTCTCAAAAGCACAAAACGTGAAAAGCTCGTCTATGGAGGGAGTTGAGTAATTCCAAGGCCTCAAAGTGGACTGTTGTACTCTATTTAGCGTTCTTAGAAGTCTAAGTTGTTAGTGTATCTTTCGTACAACGTTTCGTAACCAAAAGATGCCAATAGACCAAGTTATGTTCTCAAATGCACAAAACGTCAAAAGCTCCACTATGGAGAGAGTAGAGCAAATCTAAGGAATCAAAGTGGACCGATATACTCTATTTTGTGTTCTTAGAAGTCTAAGAAGTTAGTGCAGCTTTCGTACAATGTTTCGTAACCAAAAGAGACCAATAGACCAAGTTATGTTATTTAATGCAAAAAAACATTAAAAGCTCATCTATGGAGAGAGTTGAGTAATTCCAGGGCATCGAAGTGAACTGTTGTACTCTATTTCGTGTTCTTAGCAGTCTAAGTTGCTAGTGTAGCCTTCGTACAACGTTTCGTAGCCGAAAGGTACCAATAGACCAAGTTATGTTCTCAAAAGCAAAAAAATGTGAAAAGCTCGTCTATGGAGAGAGTAGAGTAACTCCAAGGCATCAAAGTGGACCGTTATAGTCTATCTAGTGTTCTTAGAAGTGTAAGAAGTTAGTGTAGCTTTCGTACAACGTTTCATAACCAAAAGATACCAATAGACCAAGTTATGTTCTTTAATGCACAAAAACGTTAAAAGCTCATCTATGGAGAGAGTAGAGCAAGTCCAAGGCATCAAAGTGGACAGTTACACTCTATTTAGTGTTCTTACAAGTCTAAGAAGTTAGTGTAGCTCTCGTACAACATTTCGTAACCAAAAGATAGCAATAGACCAAGTTTCGTTCTCAAAAGCATAAAAAGATAAAAGCTCCTCTATGGAGAGAGTAGAGGAAATCCAAGGCATCAAAGTGGACCGTTATACTCTATTTAGTGTTCTTAGAAGTCTAAGAAGTTAGTGTAGCTTTCGTACAACGTTTCGTAACCAAAAGATACCAATAGACCGAGTTATGTTCTTTAATGCACAAAAACGTTAAAAGCTCATCTATGGAGAGAGTAGAGCAACTCCAAGGCATCAAAGTGGACTGTAGTACTCTTTTTCATGTTGTTAGAAGTCTAAAAAACTAGTGTAGCTTTCGTACAACGTTTCATAACCAAAAGATCCCAATAGACCAAGTTAAGTTCTAAAAAGCACAGAAACATGAAAAGCTCATCTCTAGAGAGAGTAGAGCAACTCCAATGCATCAAAGTGCACCGTTATACTCTATTTAGTGTTCTTGGAAGTCTAAGAAGTTAGTGTAGCCTTTGTACAACGTTTTGTAACCAAGATATACCAATAGACCAAGTTATGTTATCAAAAGCACAAAAACGTTAAAAGCTCTTCTATGGAGAGAGTAGGGGAAATCCAAGGCATCAAAGTGGACCGTTGTACTCTATTTATTGTTCTTAACTGTCTAAGTTATTAGTGTAGCTTTCGTACAATGTTTCGTAACCAAAAGATGCCAATAGACCAAGTTATTCTCTCAATTGCACAAAAACGTGAAAAGCTCGTCTATGGAGAGAGTAAAGACACTTCAAGGTATCAAAGTGGACTGTAGTACTCTATTTCATGTTCTTAGAAGTCTAAAAAGTTAATGTAACTTTTGTACAACGATTCGTAACCAAAAGATACCAATAGACCAATTTATGTTCTCAAAAGCACAAAACGTGAAAAGCTCGTCTATGGAGGGAGTTGAGTAATTCCAAGGCCTCAAAGTGGACTGTTGTACTCTATTTAGCGTTCTTAGAAGTCTAAGTTGTTAGTGTATCTTTCGTACAACGTTTCGTAACCAAAAGATGCCAATAGACCAAGTTATGTTCTCAAATGCACAAAACGTCAAAAGCTCCACTATGGAGAGAGTAGAGCAAATCTAAGGAATCAAAGTGGACCGATATACTCTATTTTGTGTTCTTAGAAGTCTAAGAAGTTAGTGCAGCTTTCGTACAATGTTTTGTAACCAAAAGAGACCAATAGACCAAGTTATGTTATTTAATGCAAAAAAACATTAAAAGCTCATCTATGGAGAGAGTTGAGTAATTCCAGGGCATCGAAGTGAACTGTTGTACTCTATTTCATGTTCTTAGCAGTCTAAGTTGCTAGTGTAGCCTTCGTACAACGTTTCGTAGCCGAAAGGTACCAATAGACCAAGTTATGTTCTCAAAAGCAAAAAAATGTGAAAAGCTCGTCTATGGAGAGAGTAGAGTAACTCCAAGGCATCAAAGTGGACCGTTATAGTCTATCTAGTGTTCTTAGAAGTCTGAGTTTTTAGTGTATCTTTCGTACAACGTTTCGTAACCGAAAGATGCCAATAGACCAAGTTATGTTCTCGAAAGTACAAAATGTGAAAAGCTCCTCTATAGAGAGAGTAGAGCAAATCCAAGGAGTCAAAGTGGACAGATATACTCTATTTTGTGTTCTTAGAAGTCTAAGAAGTTAGTGTAGCTTTCGTACAACGTTTCATAACCAAAAGATACCAATAGACCAAGTTATGTTCTTTAATGCACAAAAACGTTAAAAGCTCATCTATGGAGAGAGTAGAGCAAGTCCAAGGCATCAAAGTGGACAGTTACACTCTATTTAGTGTTCTTACAAGTCTAAGAAGTTAGTGTAGCTCTCGTACAACATTTCGTAACCAAAAGATAGCAATAGACCAAGTTTCATTCTCAAAAGCATAAAAAGATAAAAGCTCCTCTATGGAGAGAGCAGAGGAAATCCAAGGCATCAAAGTGGACCGTTATACTCTATTTAGTGTTCTTAGAAGTCTAAGAAGTTAGTGTAGCTTTCGTACAACGTTTCGTAACCAAAAGATACCAATAGACCAAGTTATGTTCTTTAATGCACAAAAACGTTAAATGCTCATCTATGGAGAGAGTAGAGCAACTCCAAGGCATCAAAGTGGACCGTAGTACTCTTTTTCATGTTCTTAGAAGTCTAAAAAACTAGTGTAGCTTTCGTACAACGTTTCGTAACCAAAAGATCCCAATAGACCAAGTTAAGTTCTGAAAAGCACAGAAACATGAAAAGCTCATCTCTAGAGAGAGTAGAGCAACTCCAATGCATCAAAGTGGACCGTTATACTCTATTTAGTGTTCTTAGAACTCTAAGAAGTTAGTGTAGCCTTTGTACAACGTTTTGTAACCAAGATATACCAATAGACCAAGTTATGTTATCAAAAGCACAAAAACGTTAAAAGCTCCTCTATGGAGAGAGTAGGGGAAATCCAAGGCATCAAAGTGGACCGTTGTACTCTATTTAGTGTTCTTAGAAGTATGAGTTTTTAGTGTATCTTTCGTACAACGTTTCGTAACCGAAAGATGCCAATAGACCAAGTTATGTTCTCGAAAGTACAAAATGTGAAAAGCTCCTCTATAGAGAGAGTAGAGCAAATCCAAGGAGTCAAAGTGGACAGATATACTCTATTTTGTGTTCTTAGAAGTCTAAGAAGTTAGTGCAGCATTCGTACAATGTTTCGTAACCAAAAGATACCAATAGATCGAGTTATGTTATTTAATGCAGAAAAACGTTAAAAGCTCATCTATGGAGAGAGTTGAGTAATTCCAAGGCGTCAAAGTGGACCGTTGTACTATATTTAGTGTTCTTAGAAGTCTAAGTTGTTAGTGTATCTTTCGTACAATGTTTCGTACCCAAAAGATGCCAATAGACCAAGTTTTGTTCTCAAAAGCACAAAACGTGAAACGATGCACTATGGAGAGAGTAGAGCAAATCCAAGGAATCAAAGAGGACCGATATACTTTATTTTGTGTTCTTAGAAGTCTAAGAAGTTAGTGTAGCTTTTGTGCAACGTTTTGTAACCAAAATATACCAATAGACCAAGTTATGTTCCGAAAAGCACAAAAACGTTAAAAGCTCCTCTATGGAGAGAGTAGAGGAAATCCAAGGCATCAAAGTGGACCGTTGTACTCTATTTAGTGTTCTTAACTGTCTAAGTTATTAGTGTAGCTTTCGTACAATGTTTCGTAACCAAAAGATGCCAATAGACCAAGTTATTCTCTCAATTGCACAAAAACGTGAAAAGCTCGTCTATGGAGAGAGTAAAGACACTTCAAGGTATCAAAGTCGACTGTAGTACTCTATTTCATGTTCTTAGAAGTCTAAAAAGTTAATGTAACTTTCGTACAACGATTCGTAACCAAAAGATACCAATAGACCAATTTATGTTCTCAAAAGCACAAAACGTGAAAAGCTCGTCTATGGAGGGAGTTGAGTAATTCCAAGGCTTCAAAGTGGACTGTTGTACTCTATTTAGCGTTCTTAGAAGTCTAAGTTGTTAGTGTATCTTTCGTACAACGTTTCGTAACCAAAAGATGCCAATAGACCAAGTGATGTTCTCAAATGCACAAAACGTCAAAAGCTCCACTATGGAGAGAGTAGAGCAAATCTAAGGAATCAAAGTGGACCGATATACTCTATTTTGTGTTCTTAGAAGTCTAAGAAGTTAGTGCAGCTTTCGTACAATGTTTCGTAACCAAAAGAGACCAATAGACCAAGTTATGTTGTTTAATGCAAAAAAACATTAAAAGCTCATCTATGGAGAGAGTTGAGTAATTCCAGGGCATCGAAGTGAACTGTTGTACTCTATTTCGTGTTCTTAGCAATCTATGTTGCTAGTGTAGCCTTCGTACAACGTTTCGTAGCCGAAAGGTACCAATAGACTAAGTTATGTTCTCAAAAGCAAAAAAATGTGAAAAGCTCGTCTATGGAGAGAGTAGAGTAACTCCAAGGCATCAAAGTGGACCGTTATAGTCTATCTAGTGTTCTTAGAAGTTTAAGAAGTTAGTGTAGCTTTCGTACAACGTTTCATAACCAAAAGATACCAATAGACCAAGTTATGTTCTTTAATGCACAAAAACGTTAAAAGCTCATCTATGGAGAGACTAGAGCAACTCCAAGGCATCAAAGTGGACCGTAGTACTCTTTTTCATGTTCTTAGAAGTCTAAAAAATTAGTGTAGCTTTCGTACAACGTTTCGTAAACAAAAGATCCCAATAGACCAAGTTAAGTTCTCAAAAGCACAGAAACATGAAAAGCTCATCTCTAGAGAGAGTAGAGCAACTCCAATGCATCAAAGTGGACCGTTATACTCTATTTAGTGTTCTTAGAAGTCTAAGAAGTTAGTGTAGCCTTTGTACAACGTTTTGTAACCAAGATATACCAATAGACCAAGTTATGTTATCAAAAGCACAAAAACGTTAAAAGCTCCTCTATGGCGAGAGTAGGGGAAATTCAAGGCATCAAAGTGGACCGTTGTACTCTATTTAGTGTTCTTAACTGTCTAAGTTATTAGTGTAGCTGTCGTACAATGTTTCGTAACCAAAAGATGCCAATAGACCTAGTTATTCTCTCAATTGCACAAAAACGTGAAAAGCTCGTCTATGGAGAGAGTAAAGACACTTCAAGGTATCAAAGTGGACTGTAGTACTCTATTTCATGTTCTTAGAAGTCTAAAAAGTTAATGTAACTTTCATACAACGATTCGTAACCAAAAGATACCAATAGACCAATTTATGTTCTCAAAAGCACAAAACGTGAAAAGATGTACTATGGAGAGAGTAGAGCAAATCCAAGGAATGAAAGAGGACTGTTGTACTCTATTTAGCGTTCTTAGAAGTCTAAGTTGTTAGTGTATCTTTCGTACAATGTTTCGTAACCAAAAGATGCCAATAGACCAAGTTAAGTTCTCAAAAGCACAAAAACATGGAAAGCTCGTCTATCAAGAGACTAGAGCAACTCCGATGCATCAAAGTGGACCGTTACACTCTATTTAGTGTTCTTAGAATTCTAGGAAGTTAGTGTATCTTTTGCACAACTTTTCGTAACCAAAATATACCAATAAACCAAGTTATGTTCTCAAATGCATAAAAACGTTAAAAGCTCCTCTCTGGAGAGAGTAGGGGAAATCCAAGGCATCAAAGTGGATCGTTACACTCTATTTCGTGTTCTAAGAATTCTAAGAAGTTAGTGTAGCTCTCGTACAACGTTTCGTAACCAAAAGATACAAATAGACCAAGTTACGTTCTCAGAAGCATAAAAAGTTAAAAGCTCCTCTATGGAGAGAGTAGAGCAACTCCAAGGCATCAAAGTGGATCGTAGTACTCTTTTTCATGTTCTTAGAAGTCTAAAAAGTTAGTGTAGCTTTCGTACAATGTTTCGTAACCAAAAGATCCCAATAGACCAAGTTAAGTTCTCAAAAGCACAAAAACATGAAAAGCTCGTCTATCGAGAGAGTAGAGCAACTCCAATGCATCAAAGTGGACCTTTATACTCTATTTAGTGTTCTTAGAAGTCTAAGAAGTTAGTGTAGCTTTTGCACAACGTTTCGTAACCAAAATATAGCAATAAACCAATTTATGTTCTCAAATGCATAAAAACGTTAAAAGCTCCTCTATGGAGAGAGTGGAGGTAATCCAAGGCATCAAGGTGGATCGTTACACTCTATTTCGTGTTCTTAGAAGTCTAAGAAGTTAGTGTAGCTCTCGTACAACGTTTCGTAACCAAAAGATACAAATAGACCAAGTTACGTTCTCAGAAGCATAAAAAGTTAAAAGCTCCTCTATGGAGAGAGTAGAGCAACTCCAAGGCATCAAAGTGGATCATAGTACTCTTTTTCATGTTCTTAGAAGTCTAAAAAATTAGTGTAGCTTTCGTACAACGTTTCGTAAACAAAAGATCCCAATAGACCAAGTTAAGTTCTCAAAAGCACATAAACATGAAAAGCTCATCTCTAGAGAGAGTTGAGCAACTCCAATGCATCAAAGTGGACCGTTATACTCTATTTAGTGTTCTTAGAAGTCTAATAAGTTAGTGTAGCTTTCGTACAACATTTTGTAACCAAGATATACCAATAGACCAAGTTATGTTATCAAAAGCACAAAAACGTTCAAAGCTCCTCTATGGAGAGAGTAGGGGAAATTCAAGGCATCAAAGTGGACCGTTGTACTCTATTTAGTGTCCTTAATAGTCTAAGTTATTAGTGTAACTTTCGTACAATGTTTCGTAACCAAAAGATGCCAATAGACCAAGTTATGTTCTCAATTGCACAAAAACGTGAAAAGCTCGTATATGGAGAGAGTAGAGCAACTCCAAGGTATCAAAGTGGACCATAGTACTCTATTTCATGTTCTTAGAAGTCTAAAAAGTTAGTGTAGCTTTCGTACAACGTTTCGTAACCAAAAGATACCAATAGACCAAGTTATGTTCTTTAATGCACAAAAACGTTAAAAGCTCATCAATGGAGAGAGTTGAGTAATTTCAAGGCTTCAAAGTGGACCGTTGTACTATATTTAGTGTTCTTAGAAGTCTGAGTTTTTAGTGTATCTTTCGTACAACGTTTCGTAACCGAAATATGCCAATAGACCAAGTTATGTTCTCAAAAGTACAAAATGTGAAAAGCTCCTCTATGGAGAGAGTAGAGCAAATCCAAGGAATCAAAGTGGACAGATATACTCTATTTTGTGTTCTTAGAAGCCTAAGAAGTTAGTGCAGCATTCGTACAATGTTTCGTAACCAAAAGATACCAATAGATCAAGTTATGTTTTTTAATGCAGAAAAACGTTAAAAGCTCATCTATGGAGAGAGTTGAGTAATTCCAAGGCGTCAAAGTGGACCGTTGTACTATATTTAGTGTTCTTGGAAGTCTAAGTTGTTAGTGTATCTTTCGTATAACGTTTCATAACCAAAAGATGCCAATAGACCAAGTTATGTTCTCAAAAGCACAAAACGTGAAAAGATGCACTATGGAGAGAGTAGAGCAAATCCAAGGAATCAAAGAGGACCGATATACTCTATTTTGTGTTCTTAGAAGTCTTAGAAGTTAGTGTAGCTTTTTGTGCAATGTTTTGTAACCAAAATATACCAATAGACCAAGTTATGTTCCGAAAAGCACAAAAACGTTAAAAGCTCCTCTATGGAGAGAGTAGAGGAAATCCAAGGCATCAAAGTGGACCGTTGTACTCTATTTAGTGTTCTTAACTGTCTAAGTTATTAGTGTAGCTTTCGTACAATGTTTCGTAACCAAAAGATGCCAATAGACCTAGTTATTCTCTCAATTGCACAAAAAGTGAAAAGCTCATCTATGGAGAGAGTAAAGACACTTCAAGGTATCAAAGTGGACTGTAGTACTCTATTTCATGTTCTTAGAAGTCTAAAAAGTTAATGTAACTTTCGTACAACGATTCGTAACCAAAAGATACCAATAGACCAATTTATGTTCTCAAAAGCACAAAACATGAAAAGATGCACTATGGAGAGAGTAGAGCAAATCCAAGGAATGAAAGAGGACTGTTGTACTCTATTTATCGTTCTTAGAAGTCTAAGTTGTTAGTGTATCTTTCGTACAATGTTTCGTAACCAAAAGATGCCAATAGACCAAGTTAAGTTCTCAAAAGCACAAAAACATGGAAAGCTCGTCTATCAAGATACTAGAGCAACTCCGATGCATCAAAGTGGACCGTTACACTTTATTTAGTGTTCTTAGAATTCTAGGAAGTTAGTGTATCTTTTGCACAACTTTTGGTAACCAAAATATACCAATAAACCAAGTTATGTTCTCAAATGCATAAAAACGTTAAAAGCTCCTCTATGGAGAGAGTAGTGGAAATCCAAGGCATCAAAGTGGATCGTTACACTCTATTTCGTGTTCTTAGAAGTCTAAGAAGTTAGTGTAGCTCTCGTACAACGTTTCGTAACCAAAAGATACCAATAGACCAAGTTACGTTCTCAGAAGCATAAAAAGTTAAAAGCTCCTCTATGGAGAGAGTAGAGCAACTCCAAGGCATCAAAGTGGATCGTAGTACTCTTTTTCATGTTCTTAGAAGTCTAAAAAGTTAGTGTAGCTTTCGTACAATGTTTCGTAACCAAAAGATCCCAATAGACCAAGTTAAGTTCTCAAAAGCACAAAAACATGAAAAGCTCGTCTATCGAGAGAGTAGAGCAACTCCAATGCATCAAAGTGGACCGTTATACTCTATTTAGTGTTCTTAGAAGTCTAAGAAGTTAGTGTAACTTTTGCACAACGTTTCGTAACCAAAATATAGCAATAAACCATGTTATGTTCTCAAATGCATAAAAACGTTAAAAGCTCCTCTATGGAGAGAGTAGAGGAAATCCAAGGCATCAAGGTGGATCGTTACACTCTATTTCGTGTTCTTAGAAGTCTAAGAAGTTAGTGTAGCTCTCGTACAACGTTTCGTAACCAAAAGATACCAACAGACCAAGTTATGTTCTTTAATGCACAAAAACGTTAAAAGCTCATCTATGGAGAGGGTAGAGCAAATCCAAGGCATCAAAGTGGACAGTTATACTCTATTTAGTGTTCTTAGAAGTCTAAGAAGTTAGTGTAGCTCTCGTACAACATTTCGTAACCAAAAGATACCAATAGACCAAGTTACGTTCTCAAAAGCATAAAAAGATAAAAGCTCCTCTATGGAGAGAGTAGAGGAAATCCAAGGCATCAAAGTGGACCGTTATACTCTATTTAGTGTTCTTAGAAGTCTAAGAAGTTGGTGTAGCTTTCGTACAACGTTTCGTAACCAAAAGATACCAATAGACCAAGTTATCTTCTTTAATGCACAAAAACGTTAAAAGCTCATCTATGGAGAGAGTAGAGCAACTCCAAGGCATCAAAGTGGACCGTAGTACTCTTTTTCATGTTCTTAGAAGTCTAAAAAACTAGTGTAGCTTTCGTACAACGTTTCGTAACCAAAAGATCCCAATAGACCAAGTTAAGTTCTGAAAAGCACAGAAACATGAAAAGCTCATCTCTAGAGAGAGTAGAGCAACTCCAATGCATCAAAGTGGACCGTTATACTCTATTTAGTGTTCTTATAAGTCTAAGAAGTTAGTGTAGCCTTTGTACAACGTTTTGTAACCAAGATATACCAATAGACCAAGTTATGTTATCAAAAGCACAAAAACGTTAAAAGCTCCTCTATGGAGAGAGTAGGGGAAATCCAAGGCATCAAAGTGGACCGTTGTACTCTATTTAGTGTCCTTAACAGTCTAAGTTATTAGTGTAACTTTCGTACAACGTTTCGTAACCAAAAGATGCCAATAGACCAAGTTATGTTCTCAATTGCACAAAAACGTGAAAAGCTCGTCTATGGAGAGAGTAGAGCAACTCCAAGGTATCAAAGTGGACTATAGTACTCTATTTCATGTTCTTAGAAGTCTAAAAAGTTAGTGTAGCTTTCGTACAACGTTTCGTAACCAAAAGATACCAATAGACCAAGTTATGTTCTTTAATGCACAAAAACGTTAAAAGCTCATCTATGGAGAGAGTTGAGTAATTTCAAGGCGTCAAAGTGGACCGTTGTACTATATTTAGTGTTCTTAGAAGTCTGAGTTTTTAGTGTATCTTTCGTACAACGTTTTGTAACCGAAAGATGCCAATAGACCAAGTTATGTTCTCGAAAGTACAAAATGTGAAAAGCTCCTCTATGGAGAGAGTAGAGCAAATCCAAGGAGTCAAAGTGGACAAATATACTCTATTTTGTGTTCTTAGAATTCTAAGAAGTTAGTGCAGCATTCGTACAATGTTTCGTAACCAAAAGATACCAATAGATCGAGTTATGTTCTTTAATGCAGAAAAAAGTTAAAAGCTCATCTATGGAGAGAGTTGAGTAATTCCAAGGCGTCAAAGTGGACCGTTGTACTATATTTAGTGTTCTTAGAAGTCTAAGTTGTTAGTGTATCTTTCGTACAATGTTTCGTACCCAAAAGATGCCAATAGACCAAGTTATGTTCTCAAAAGCACAAAACGTGAAAAGATGCACTATGGAGAGAGTAGAGCAAATCCAAGGAATCAAAGAGGACCGATATACTTTATTTTGTGTTCTTAGAAGTCTAAGAAGTTAGTGTAGCTTTTGTGCAACGTTTTGTAACCAAAATATACCAATAGACCAAGTTATGCTCCGAAAAGCACAAAAACGTTAAAAGCTCCTCTATGGAGAGAGTAGAGGAAATCCAAGGCATCAAAGTGGACCGTTGTACTCTATTTAGTGTTCTTAACTGTCTAAGTTATTAGTGTAGCTTTCGTACAATGTTTCGTAACCAAAAAATGCCAGTAGACCAAGTTATTCTCTCAATTGCACAAAAACGTGAAAAGCTCATCTATGGAGAGAGTAAAGACACTTCAAGGTATCAAAGTGGACTGTAGTACTCTATTTCATGTTCTTAGAAGTCTAAAAAGTTAATGTAACTTTCGTACAACGATTCGTAACCAAAAGATACCAATAGACCAATTTATGTTCTCAAAAGCACAAAACGTGAAAAACTCATCTATGGAGGGAGTTGAGTAATTCCAAGGCCTCAAAGTGGACTGTTATACTCTATTTAGCGTTCTTAGAAGTCTAAGTTGTTAGTGTATCTTTCGTACAACGTTTCATAACCAAAAGATGCCAATAGACCAAGTTATGTTCTCAAATGCACAAAACGTGAAAAGCTCCACTATGGAGAGAGTAGAGCAAATCTAAGGAATCAAAGTGGACTGATATACTCTATTTTGTGTTCTTAGAAGTCTAAGAAGTTAGTGCAGCTTTCGTACAATGTTTCGTAACCAAAAGAGACCAATAGACCAAGTTATGTTATTTAATGCAAAAAAACATTAAAAGCTCATCTATGGAGAGAGTTGAGTAATTCCAGGGCATCAAAGTGGACCGTTGTACTCTATTTAGTGTTCCTAGAGGTCTAGGTTTTTAGTGTATCTTTCGTACAACGTTTCGTAACCAAAAGATGCCAATAGACCAAGTTATGTTCTCAAATGCACAAAAATGTGAAAAACTCTTCTGTGGAGAGAGTAGAGCAACTCCAAGGAATCAAAGTGGACCGTAGTACTTTATTTGATGTTCTTAGAAGTCTAAAATGTTGGTGTAGCTTTTGTACAACTTTTCGTAACCAAAAGATCCCAATAGACCACGTTAAGTTCTCGAAAGCACAAAAGCATGAAAAGCTCGTCTAAAGAGAGAGTAGAGCAACTCCAATGCATCAAAGTGGACTGTTATACTCTATTTAGTGTTCTTAGAAGTTTAAGTTGTTAGTGTAGCTTTCGTACAATATTTCATAACCGAAACATTCCAATTGACCAAGTTATGTTCTCAAAAGCACAAAAACGTTAAAAGCTCCTCTATGGAGAGAGTAGAGGAAATCCAAGGCTTCAAAGAGGACCGTTGTACTCTATTTAGTGTTCTTAACTATCTAAGTTATTAGTGTTGCTTTCTTACAATGTTTCGTAACCGAAAGATGCCAATAGACCAAGTTATTCTCTCAATTGTTCAAAAACGTGAGAAGCTCATCTATGGAGAGAGTAAAGCAACTTCAAGGTATCAAATTGGACCGTAGTACTCTATTTCATGTTCTTAGAAGTCTAAAAAGTTAGTGTAGCTTTCGCACAATGATTCGTACCCAAAAGATACCAATAGACCATGTTATGTTCTCAAAAGCACAAAATGTGAAAAGCTCGTTTATGGAGGGAGTTGAGTAATTCCAAGGCGTCAAAGTGGACTGTTGTACTCTATTTAGCGTTCTTAGAAATCTAAGTTGTTAGTGTATCTTTCGTACAACGTTTCGTAACCAAAAGATGCCAATAGACCTAGTTATGTTCTCAAAAGCACAAAAAGTGAAAAGCTTCTCTATGGAGAGAGTAGAGAAAATCCAAGGAATCGAAGGGGACAGATATACTCTATTTTGTGTTCTTAGAAGTCTAAGAAGTTAGTGCAGCTTTCGTACAATGTTTCGTAATCAAAAGATATCAATAGACCAAGTTATGTTATTTAATGCATAAAAACGTTAAAAGCTCATCTTTGGAGAGAGTTGAGTAATTCCCGGGCATCGAAGTGAACTGTTGTACTCTATTTAGTGTTCTTAGCAGTCTAAGTTGTTAGTGTAGCCTTCGTACAACGTTTCGTACCTGAAAGGTACCAATAGACCAAGTTATGTTCTAAAAAGCACAAAAACGTGAAAAGCTCATCTCTGGAGAGAGTAGAGTTACTCCAAGGCATCAAAGTGGACCGTTATACTCTATCTGGTGTTCTTAGAAGTCTAAGAAGTTAGTGTAGCTTTCATACAATGTGTCATAACCAAAGATACCAATAGACCAAGTTACGTTCTCAAAAGCATAAAAAGGTTAAAAGCTCCTCTATGGAGGGAGTGGAGCAAATCCAAGGCATCAAAGTGGACCGTTATACTCTATCTAGTGTTCTTAGAAGTCTAGGAATTTAGTGTACCTTTCGTACAACGTTTCGTAACCAAAAGATGCCAATAGACCAAGTTATGTTGTTTAATGCACGAAAACGTTAAAAGCTCAGCTATGGAGAGAGTTGAGTAATTTCAAGGCATCAAAGTGGACCGTTGTTCTCTATTTAGTGTTCTTAGAAGTCTAAGTTGTTAGTGTATCTTTCGTACAACGTTTCATAACCAAAAGATGCCAGTAGACCAAGTTATGTTCTCAAATGCACAAAAACGTGAAATGCTCGTCTATGGAGAGAGTAGAGCAACTTCAACGTATCAAAGTGGACCGTAGTACTCTATTTCATGTTCTCAAATGCACAAAACGTGAAAAGCTCATCTACGGAGGGAGTTGAGTAATTCCAAGGCCTCAAAGTGGACTGTTGCACCCTATTTAGCGTTCTTACCAGTCTAAGTTGTTAGTGCATCTTTTGTTTCGTAACCAAAAGATGCCAATAGACCAAATTATGTTCTCAAAAGCACAAAACGTAAAAAGCTCCTCTATGGAGTGAGTAGAGCAAATCCAAGGAATCAAAGTGGACCGTTATACTCTATCTAGTGTTCTTAGAAGTCTAAGACGTTAGTGTAGCCTTCGTACGACGTTTCATAACCAACAGATACCAATAGACCAAGTTATGTTCTCAAAAGCAAAAAAACGGTAGAAGCTCCTCCATGGAGAGAGTAGAGCAAATCCAAGGCATCAAAGTGGACCGTTATACTCTATCTACTATTCCTAAAAGTCTAAGAAGTTAGTGCAGCTTTCGTACAACGTTTCGTAAACAAAAGATACCAATAGACCAAGTTATGTTGTTTAATGGACAAAAACGTTAAAAGCTCATCTATGGAGAGAGTTGAGTAATTCCAAGCCATCAAAATGGACCGTTGTACTCTATTTAGTGTTCTTAGAAGTCAAAGTTGTTAGTGTATCTTTTGTACAACGTTTCGTAACCGAAAGATGCCAATAGACCAAGTTATGTTCTCAAATGCACAAAAACGTGAAAAGCTCTTCTATGGAGAGAGTAGAGCAACTGCAAGGCATCAAAGTGGACGTAGTACTCTATTTCAAGTTTTTAGAAGTCTAAAAAGTTGGTGTAGCTTTCGTACAACTTTTCGTAACCAGAAGATCCCAATAGACCACGTTAAGTTCTCAAAAGCACAAAAACATGAAAAGCACTTCTATAGAGAGAGTGGAGCAACTCCAATGCATCAAAGTTGACCGTTATACTCTATTTAGTGTTCTTAGAAGTCTAAGAAGTTAGTGTAGCTTTTGTACAACGTTTTGTAACCAAAATATTCCAATAGACCAAGTTATGTTCTCAAAAAGCACAAAACGTGAAAAGCTCGTCTATGGAGGGAGTTGAGTAATTCCAAGGCCTCAAAGTGGACTGTTGTACTCTATTTAGCGTTCTTAGAAGTCTAAGTTGTTAGTGTATCTTTCGTACAACGTTGCGTAACCAAAAGATGCCAATAGACCAAGTTATGTTCTCAAAAGCACAAAAAGTGAAAAGCTCCTCTATGGAGAGAGTAGAGTAAATCCAAGGAATCAAAATGGACGATATGCTCTATTTTGTGTTCTTAGAAGTCTAAGAAGTTAGTGCAGCTTTCGTAGAATGTTTCGTAACCAAAAGATACCAATAGACCAAGTTATGTTATTTAATACACAAAATCGTTAAAAGCTCATCTATGGAGAGAGTTGAGTAATTCTAGGGCATCGAAGTGAACTGGTGTACTCTATTTAGTGTTCTTAGCAGTCTAAGTTGTTAGTGTAGCATTCGTACAACGTTTCATAGCCGAAAGGTACCAATAGACCAAGTTATGTTCTCAAAAGCACAAAAACGTGAAAGGGTCGTCTATGGAGAGAGTAGAGTAACTCCAAGGCATCAAAGTAAACCGTTATACTCTATCTAGTGTTCTTAGAAGTCTAAGAAGTTAGTGTAGCTTTCGTACAATGTTTCGTAACCAAAAGATACCAATAGACCAAGTTATGTTCTCAAAAGCATAAAAACGTTAAAAGCTCCTCTATGGAGAGAGTAGAGGAAATCCAAGGCATCAAAGTGGACCGTTAATCTCTATTTCGTGTTCTTAGAAGTCTAAGAAGTTAGTGTAGCCTTCGTACAATAGTTCATAGCCGAAATATACCAATAGATCAAGTTATGTTCTCAGAAGCACAAAAACGTGAAGGCTCGTCTATGGAGAGAGTAGAGTAACTCCAAGGCATCAAAGTAAACCGTTATTCTCTAACTAGTATTCCTAGAAGTCTAAGAAGTTAGTGTAGCTTTTGTATAATGTTTCGTAACCAAAAGATACCAATAGACCAAGTTATGTTCTCAAAAGCATAAAAAGGTTAAAGGCTCCTTTATGGAGAGAGTAGAGTAAATCCAAGGCATCAAAGTGTACCGTTATACTCTATCTAGTGTTCTTAGAAGTCTAGGAATTTAGTGTAGCTTTCGTACAACGTTTCGTAACCAAGAGATACCAATACACCAAGTTATGTTGTTTAATGCACAAAAACGTTAAAAGCTCATCTATGGAGAGAGTTGAGTAATTTCAAGGCATCAAAGTGGACCGTTGTTCTCTATTTAGCGTTCTTACAAGTCTAAATTGTCAATGTATCTTTCGTGCCACGTTTCGTAACCAAAAGATGCCAATAGACCAAGTTATGTTCTCAAAAGCACAAAACGTGAAAAGCTCCTCTATGGAGAGAGTAGAGCAAATCCAAGGAATCAAAGTGTACCGTTCTACTCTATCTAGTGTTCTTAGAAGTCTAAGAAGTTAGTGTAGCCTTTGTACAACGTTTCGTAACCAAAAGATACCAATAGACCAAGTTATGTTCTCAAAAGCATAAAAATGTTAGAAGCTCCTCCATGGAGAGAGTAGAGCAAATCCAAGGCATAAAAGTGGACCGTTACACTCTATTTCGTGTTCTTAGAAGTCTAAGAAGTTAGTGTAGCTCTCGTACAACGTTTCGTAACCAAAGATACCAATAGGCCAAGTTACGTTCTCAAAAGCATAAAAACGTTAAAAGCTCATCTATGGAGAGAGGAGAGCAAATCCAAGGCATCAGAGTGGACCGTTATACTCTATCTAGTGTTCTTAGAAGTCTAAGAAGTTAGTGCAGCTTTCGTACAACGTTTCGTAACCAAAAGATACCAATAGACCAAGTGATGTTCTTTAATGCACGAAAACGTTAAAAGCTCATCCATGGAGAGAGTTGAGTAATTCCAAGGCATCAAAGTGGACCGTTGTACCCTATTTAGTGTTCTTAGTAGTCTAAGTTGTTGGTGTATCTTTCGTACAACGTTTCATAACCAAAAGATGCCAATAGACTAAGTTATGTTCTCAAATGCACAAAAACGTATAAAGCTCTTCTATGGAGAGAGTAGAGCAACTCCAAGGCATCAAAGTGGACCGTAGTACTCTAATGTTCTTAGAAGTCTAAAAAGTTGGTGTAGCTTTCGTAGAACTTTTCGTAACCAAAAGATCCCAATAGACCACGTTAAGTTCTCAAAAGCACAAAAACATGAAAAGCTCGTCTATAGAGAGAGCAGAGCAACTCCAACGCATCAAAGTGGAGCAACTACAATGGACCGTTGTACCCTATTTAGTGTTCTTAACAGTCTAAGTTATTAGTGTAGCTTTCGTACAATGTTTCGTAACCAAAAGATGCCAATAGACCAAGTTATTCTCTCAATTGCATAAAAACGTGAAAAGCTCGTCTATGGAGAGAGTAGAGCAACTTCAAGGTATCAAAGTGGACCGTAGTGCTCTATTTCATGTTCTTAGAAGTCTAAAAAGTAAGCGTAGCTTTCGTACAACGTTTCATAACCAAAAGATACTAGTAGACCAAGTTATGTTCTCAAAAGCACAAAACGTGAAAAGCTCATCTATGGAGGGAGTTGAGTAATTCCAAGGCCTCAAAGTGGATTGTTGTACTCTATTTAGCGTTCTTAGAAGTCTAAGTTGTTAGTGTATCTTTCGTGCAACGTTTCGGAACCAAAAGATGCCAATAGACCAAGTTATGTTCTCAAAAGCACAAAAACGTGAAAAGCTCGTCTATGGAGAGAGTAGAGTAACTCCAATGCATCAAAGTGGACCGTTATACTCTATCTAGTGTTCTTAGAAGTCTAGGAAGTTAGTGTAGCTTCCGTACAACGTTTCGTAACCAAAAGGTACCAATAGACCAAGTTATGTTCTCAAAAGCATAAAAACGTTAGAAGCTCCTCCATCGAGAGAGTAGAGCAAATCCAAGGCATCAAAGTGGACCGTTATACTCTATCTAGTGTTCTTAAAAGTTTAAGAAGTTAGTACAGCTTTCGTACAACGTTTCGCAACCAACAGATACCAATAGACCAAGTTATGTTCTCTAATGAATAAAAATGTTAAAAGCTCATGTATGGAGAGAGTTGAGTAATTCCAAGGCATCAAAGTGGACCGTTGTACTGTATTTAGTGTTCTTAGCAGTCTAAGTTGTTAGTGTAGCCTTTGTACAACGTTTCGTAGCCGAAAGGTACCAATAGACCAAGTTATGTTCTCAAAAGCACAAAAACGTGAAAAGCTCGTCTATGAGGAGAGTAGAGGAAATCCAAGGCATCAAAGTGGACCGTTACACTGTATTTCATGTTCTTCGAAGTCTAAGAAGTTAGTGTAGCTCTCGTACAACGTTTCGTAACCAAAAGATACCAATAGACCAAGTTATGTTCTTAAACGCACGAAAATGTTAAAAGCTCATCTATGGAGAGAGTTGAGTAATTCCATGGCATCAAAGTGGACCGTTGTACCCTATTTAGTGTTCTTAGAAGTCTAAGTTGTTAGTGTATCTTTCGTACAACGTTTCGTAACCAAAAGATGCCAATAGACCAAGTTATGTTCTCAAATGCACAAAGACGTGAAAAGCACTTCTATAGAGAGAGTAGAGCAACTCCAAGGCATCAAAGTGGACCGTAGTACTCTATTTCATGTTCTTAGAAGTCTAAAATGTTGGTGTAGCTTTCGTACAACTTTTCGTAACCAAAAGATCCCAATAGACCACGTTCAGTTCACAAAAGCACAAAAACATGAAAAGCTCGTCTATAGAGAGAGTAGAGCAACTCCAATGCATCAAAATGGACCGTTATACTCTATTTAGTGTTCTTAGAAGTCTAAGAAGTTAGTGTAGCTTTTGTACAACGTTTTGTAACCAAAATATACCAATAGACCAAGTTATGTTCTCGAAAGCACAAAAACGTTACAAGCTCCTCTATGGAGAGAGTAGAGGAAATCCAAGGCATCAAAGTGGACAGTTGTACTCTATTTAGTGTTCTTAACAGTCTAAGTTATTAGTGTAGCTTTCGTACAATGTTTCGTAACCAAAAGATGCCAATAGACCAAGTTATTCTCTCAATTGCACAAAAATGTGAAAAGTTCATCTTTGGAGAGAGTAGAGCAACTTCAAGGTATCAAAGTGGACCGTAGTGCTCTATTTCATGTTCTTAGAAGTCTAAAAAGTTAGTGTAGCTTTCGTACAACGTTTCGTAACCAAAAGATACCAGTAGACCAAGTTATGTTCTCAAAAGCACAAAAAGTGAAAAGCTCGTCTATGGAGGGAGTTGCCTCAAAGTGGAATGTTGTACTCTATTTAGCGTTCTTAGAAGTCTAAGTTGTTAGTATATCTTTCATGCAACGTTTCGTAACCAAAAGATGCCAATAGACCAAATTATGTTCTCAAAAGCACAAAAACGTGAAAAGCTCGTCTATGGAGAGAGTAGAGTAACTCCAATGCATCAAAGTGGACCGTTATACTCTCTCTAGTGTTCTTAGAAGTCTAAGAAGTTAGTGTCGCTCTCGTACAACATTTCGTAACCAAAGATACCAATAGACCAAGTTACGTTCTCAAAAGCATAAAAACGTTAAAAGCTATTCTATGGAGAGAGGAGAGCAAATCCAAGGCATCAAAGTGGTCCGTTATACTATATCTAGTGTTCTTAGAAATCTAAGAAGTTGGTGCAGCTTTCGTACAATGTTTCGTAACCAAAAGATACCAATAGACCAAGTTATGTTCTTGAATGCACGAAAACGTTAAAAGCTCATCTATGGAGAGAGTTGAGTAATTCCAAGGCATCAAAGTGGACTGTTGTACCCTATTTAGTGTTCTTGGAAGTCTAAGTTGTTTGTGTATCTTTCGTACAACGTTTCGTAACCAAAAGATGCCAATAGACCAAGTTATGTTCTCAAATGCACAAAAACATGAAAAGCTCCTCCATGGAGAGAGTAGAGTAACTCCAATGCATCAAAGTGGACCGTTATACTCTATCTAGTGTTCTTAGAAGTCTAAGAAGTTAGTGTAGCCTTCGTACAATGTTTAGTAACCAAAAGATACCAATAGACCAAGTTATGTTCTCAAAAGCATAAAAATGTTAGAAGCTCCTCCATGGAGAGAGTAGAGCAAATCCGAGGCCTCAAAGTGGACCGTTATACTCTATCTAGTGTTCTTAAAAGTCTAAGAAGTTAGTGCAGCTTTCGTACAACGTTTCATAACCAAAAGATACCAATAGACCTAGTTATGTTCTTTAATTAACTAGAACGTTAAAAGCTAAATGTATGGAGAGAGTTGAGCAATTCCAAGGCATCAAAGTGGTCTGTTTTACTGTATTTAGTGTTCTTAGCAGTCTAAGTTGTTAGTCTAGCCTTTGTACAACGTTTCGTAGCCGAAAGGTACCAATAGACCAAGTTATGTTCTCAAAAGCACAAAAACGTGAAAAGCTCATAGATGGAGAGAGTAGAGGTAATCCAAGGCATCAAAGTGGACCGTTTCACTCTATTTCGTGTACTTAGAAGTCTAAGAAGTTAGTGTAGCTCTCGTACAACGTTTCGTAACCAAAGATACCAATAGACCAACTTACGTTCTCAAACGCATAAAAACGTTAAAAGCTCATCTATGGAGAGAGGAGAGCAAATCCAAGGCATCAGAGTGGACCGTTATACTCTATCTAGTGTTCTTGGAAGTCTAAGAAGTTAGTGCAGCTTTCGTACAATGTTTCATAACCAAAAGATACTAATAGACCAAGTTATATTCTCAAAAGCACAAAAATGTTAAAAGCTCCTCTATGGAGAGAGTAGAGGAAATCCAAGGCATCAAAGTGGACCGTTGTACTCTATTTAGTGTTCTTCACAGTCTAAGTTATTAGTGTAGCTTTCATACAAAGTTTCGTAACCAAAAGATGCCAATAGACCAAGTTATTCTCTCAATTGCACAAAAACGTGAAAAGCTCATCTATGGGGAGAGTAGAGCAACTTCAACGTATCAAAGTGGACCGTAGTGCTCTATTTCATGTTCTTAGAAGTCTAAAAAGTTAGTGTAGCTTTCGTACAACGTTTCGTAACCAAAAGATACCAGTAGACCAAGTTATGTTCTCAAAAGCACAAAAAGTGAAAAGCTCGTCTATGGAGGGAGTTGCCTCAAAGTGGAATGTTGTACTCTATTTAGCGTTCTTAGAAGTCTAAGTTGTTAGTATATCTTTCATGCAACGTTTCGTAACCAAAAGATGCCAATAGACCAACTTATGTTCTCAAAAGCACAAAAACGTGAAAAGCTCGTCTATGGAGAGAGTAGAGTAACTCCAATGCGTCAAAGTGGACCGTTATACTCTCTCTAGTGTTCCTAGAAGTCTAAGAAGTTAGTGTAGCTCTCGTACAACGTTTCGTAACCAAAGATACCAATAGACCAAGTTACGTTCTCAAAAGCATAAAAACGTTAAAAGCTATTCTATGGAGAGAGGAGAGCAAATCCAAGGCATCAAAGTGGTCCGTTATACTATATCTAGTGTTCTTAGAAATCTAAGAAGTTGGTGCAGCTTTCGTACAATGTTTCGTAACCAAAAGATACCAATAGACCAAGTTATGTTCTTGAATGCACGAAAACGTTAAAAGCTCACCTATGGAGAGACTTGAGTAATTCCAAGGCATCAAAGTGGACTGTTGTACCCAATTTAGTGTTCTTGGAAGTCTAAGTTGTTTGTGTATCTTTCGTACAACGTTTCGTAACCAAAAGATGCCAATAGACCAACTTATGTTCTCAAATGCACAAAAACATGAAAAGCTCCTCCATGGAGAGAGTAGAGTAACTCCAATGCATCAAAGTGGACCGTTATACTCTATCTAGTGTTCTTAGAAGTCTAAGAAGTTAGTGTAGCCTTCGTACAATGTTTCGTAACCAAAAGATACCAATAGACCAAGTTATCTTCTCAAAAGCATAAAATGTTAGAAGCTCCTCCATGGAGAGAGTAGAGCAAATCCGAGGCATCAAAGTGGACCGTTATACTCTATCTAGTGTTCTTAAAAGTCTAAGAAGTTAGTGCAGCTTTCGTACAACGTTTCATAACCAAAAGATACCAATAGACCAAGTTATGTTCTTTAATTAACTAGAACGTTAAAAGCTAAATGTATGGAGAGAGTTGAGCAATTCCAAGGCATCAAAGTGGTCTGTTTTACTGTATTTAGTGTTCTTAGCAGTCTAAGTTGTTAGTCTAGCCTTTGTACAACGTTTCGTAGCCGAAAGGTACCAATAGACCAAGTTATGTTCTCAAAAGCATAAAAACGTGAAAAGCTCATAGATAGAGAGAGTAGAGGTAATCCAAGGCATCAAAGTGGACCGTTTCACTCTATTTCGTGTACTTAGAAGTCTAAGAAGTTAGTGTAGCTCTCGTACAACGTTTCGTAACCAAAGATACCAATAGACCAACTTACGTTCTCAAACGCATAAAAACGTTAAAAGCTCATCTATGGAGAGAGGAGAGCAAATCCAAGGCATCAGAGTGGACCGTTATACTCTATCTAGTGTTCTTGGAAGTCTAAGAAGTTAGTGCAGCTTTCGTACAATGTTTCATAACCAAAAGATACTAATAGACCAAGTTATGTTCTCAAAAGCACAAAAATGTTAAAAGCTCCTCTATGGAGAGAGTAGAGGAAATCCAAGGCATCAAAGTGGACCGTTGTACTCTATTTAGTGTTCTTCACAGTCTAAGTTATTAGTGTAGCTTTCATACAAAGTTTCGTAACCAAAAGATGCCAATAGACCAAGTTATTCTCTCAATTGCACAAAAACGTGAAAAGCTCGTCTATGGGGAGAGTAGAGCAACTTCAACGTATCAAAGTGGACCGTAGTGCTCTATTTCATGTTCTTAGAAGTCTAAAAAGTTAGTGTAGCTTTCGTACAACGTTTCGTGACCAAAAGATACCAATAGACCAAGTTATGTTCTCCAAAGCACAAAACGTGAAAAGCTCGTCTATGGAGGGAGTTGAGTAATTCCAAGACCTCAAAGTGGATTGTTGTACTCTATTTAGCGTTCTTAGAAGTCTAAGTTGTTAGTGTATCTTTCGTGCAACGTTTCGTAACCAAAAGATGCCAATAGACCAAGTTATGTTCTCAAAAGCAGAAAAACGTGAAAAGCTCGTCTATGGAGAGAGTAGAGTAACTCCAATGCATCAAAGTGGACCGTTATACTCTATCTAGTGTTCTTAAAAGTCTAAGAAGTTAGTGTAGCTTTCGTACAACGTTTCGCCACCAAAAGATACCAATAGACCAAGTTATGTTCTCAAAAGCATAAAAACGTTAGAAGCTCCTCCATGGAGAGAGTAGAGCAAATCCAAAACATCAAAGTGGACCGTTATACTCTATCTAGTGTTCTTAAAAGTCTAAGAAGTTAGTGCGGCCTTCGTACAACGTTTCCTATCCAAAAGATATCAATAGACCAAGTTATGTTCTTTAATTAACTAGAACTTTAAAAGCTAAATGTATGGAGAGAGTTGAGCAATTCAAAGGCATCAAAGTGGACCGTAGTACTCTATTTCATGTTCTTAGAAGTCTAAAAAGTTGGTGTATCTTTCGTACAACTTTTCGTAACCAAAAGATCCCAATAGACCACGTTAAGTTCTTAAAAGCGTAAAAACATGAAAAGCTCGTCTATAGAGAGAGTAGAGCAACTCCAATGCATCAAAGTGGACCGTTATACTCTATTTCGTGTTCTTAGAAGTCTAAGAAGGTAGTGTAGCTTTTGTACAATGTTTTGTAACCAAAAGATACCAATAGACCAAGTTATGTTCTCGGAAGCACAAAAACGTTAAAAGCTCCTCTATGGAGAGAGTAGAGGAAATCCAAGGCATCAAAGTGGACCGTTGTACTCTATTTAGTGTTCTTAAAAGTCTAAGTTATTAGTGTAGCTTTCGTACAATGTTTCGTACCCAAAAGATGCCAATAGACCAAGTTATTCTCTCAATTGCATAAAAACATTCAAAGCTCGTCAATGGAGAGAGTAGAGCAACTTCAAGGTATCAAAGTGGACCGTAGTGCTCTATTTCATGTTCTCAGAAGTCTAAAAAGTTAGTATAGCTTTCATACAACGTTTCGTAACCAAAAGATACCAATAGACCAAGTTATGTTCGCAAAAGCACAAAACGTGAAAAGCTCATCTATGGAGGGAGTTGCCTCAAAGTAGATTGTTGTTGTCTATTTTGCTTTCTTAGAAGTCTAAGTTGTTAGTGTATCTTTCGTGCAACGTTTCGTAACCTAAAGATGCCAATAGACCAAGTTATGTTCTCAAAAGCACAAAAACGTGAAAAGCTCGTCTATGGAGAGAGTAGAGTAACTCCAATGCGTCAAAGTGGACCGGTATACTCTATCTAGTGTTCTTAGAAGTCTAAGAAGTTAGTGTAGCTTTCGTACAACGTTTCGTAACCAAAAGATACCAATAGACCAAGTTATGCTCTTTAATGAACAAAAACTTTAAAAGCTCATGTATGGAGAGAGTTGAGTAATTCCAAGGCATCATAGTGGACTGTGGTACTGTATTTAATGTTCTTAGCAGTCTAAGTTGTTAGTGTAGCCTTTGTACAACGTTTCGTAGCCAAAAGGTACCAATAGACCAAGTTATGTTCTCAAAAGCACAAAAACATGAAAAGCTTGTCTATGGAGAGAGTAGAGGAAATCCAAGGCATCAAAGTGGACCGTTATACTCTATCTAGTGTTCTTTGAAGTCTAAGAAGTTAGTATAGCCTTCGTACAACTTTTCGTAACCAAATGATCCCAATAGACCACATGAAGTTCTCAAAAGCACCAAAACATGAAAAGCTCATCTATAGAGAGAGTAGAGCAACTCCAATGCATCAAAGTGGACCGTTATACTCTATCTAGTGTTCTTCGAAGTCCAAGAAGTTAGTGTAGCTCTCGTACAAATTTTCGTAACCAAAGATACCAATAGACCAAGTTACGTTCTCAAAACCATAAAAACGTTAAAAGCTCTTCCATGGAGAGAGGAGAGCAAATCCAATGCATCAAAGTGGTCCGTTATACTCTATCTAGTGTTCTTAGAAGTCTAAGAAGTTGGTGCAGCTTTCGTACAACGTTTCGTAACCAAAAGATACCAATAGAGCAAGTTATGTTCTTGAATGCATGAAAACGTTAAAAGCTCATCTATGGAGAGAGTTGAGTAATTCCAAGGCATCAAAGTGGACCGTTGTACCCTATTTAGTGTTCTTAGAAGTCTAAGTTGTTAGTGTATCTTTCGTACAACGTTTCGTAACCAAAAGATGCTAATAGACCAAGTTATGTGCTCAAATGCACAAAAACGTGAAAAGCTCTTCTATGGAGAGAGTAGAGTAACTCCAATGCATCAAAGTGGACCGTTATACTCTATCTAGTGTTCTTAGAAGTCTAAGAAGTTAGTGTAGCCTTCGTACAACGTTTCGTAACCAAAAGATACCAATAGACCAAGTTATGTTCTCAAAAGCATAAAAACGTTAGAAGCTCCTCCATGGAGAGAGTAGAGCTAATCCAGGGCATCTAAGTGGACCGTTATACTCTATCTAGTGTTCTTAAAAGTCTAAGAAGTTAGTGCAGCTTTCGTACAATGTTTCGTAACCAAAAGATACCAATAGACCAAGTTATGTTCTTTAATGCACAAAAACGTTAAAGCTCATCTATGGAGAGAGTCGAGTAATTCCAAGGCATCAAAGTGGACCGTTGTATTGTATTTAGTGTTCTTAGCAGTCTAAGTTGTTAGTGTAGCCTTTGAACAACGTTTCGTAGCCGAAAGGTACCAATAGACCAAGTTATGTTCTCAAATGCACAAAAACGTGAAAAGCTCTTCTATGGAGAGAGTAGAGCAACTCCAAGGCATCAAAGTGGACGTAGTACTCTATTTCATGTTCTTAGTAGTCTAAAAAGTTGGTATAGCTTTCGTACAACTTTTCGCAACCAAAAGATCCCAATAGACCACGTTAAGTTCTCAGAAGCACAAAAACATGAAAAGCTCGTCTATAGAGAGAGTAGAGCAACTCCAATGCATCAAAGTGGACCGTTATACTCTATTTAGTGTTCTCAGAAGTCTAAGAAGTTAGTGTAGCTTTTGTACAACGTTTTGTAACCAAAATATACCAATAGACCAAGTTATGTTCTCAAAAGCATAAAAACATTAAAAGCTCATCTATGGAGAGAGTAGAGGAAATCCAAGGCATCAAAGTGGACCGTTGTACTCTATTTAGTGTTCTTAACAGTCTAAGTTATTAGTGTAGCTTTCGTACAATGTTTCATACCCAAAAGATGCCAATAGACCAAGTTATGTTCTCAAAAGCACAAAAACGTGAAAAGCTCGTCTATGGAGAGAGTAGAGGAAATCCAAGGCATCAAAGTGGACCATTACACTCTATTTCATGTTCTTGGAAGTCTAAGAAGTTAGTGTAGCTCTCGTACAATGTTTCGTAACCAAAAGATACCAATAGACCAAGTTATGTTCTTGAATGCACGAAAACATTAAAAGCTCATCTATGGAGAGAGTTGAGTAATTCCATGGCATCAAAGTGGACCGTGTTGAATATATGTTTGAGTGATTACAACGGCATGTTTTGATTGAACTTTGATCTATTGATTGTATTGAGAAACCTAGGTGCATATGCCTACTTGATTAGTTTAGGAATTCAAGACTTATATTAAACTAGTTCAATTGTGCTTATTTGATGATTTGATTATTGAACTAACGTGGACTAATTGCAAGAAATCCTAAAAGGATTTACATCGCATGTCTTGAGTATGATTTGTGTGTAGGGTGACCAAAACGTAAATTGGTCCTAATGTCATCCTTGACCAACATTAGTGAAGGCTTAATCAGTGTCAAACATGATTAAGAAAGTCAATTTCGTGGTCAACATAAGTCAAGTTTTGCCAAAGATGTCTTGGAGCTTAATTGGGATCAATTGAAGTAAAATTAACTTTCCAGACAAAGTCAGAATCGACGGACGTGACGTGACAGCTGACATGGCATTGTTGACATGGCATTAATGACATGGCAAAGAAGACAAGTTAACCATAGTTACATCTTAACTAGAAGACTTGGAGCCAAAAAGAGAAGAGAAGGAAAAGTTAATTTGAAAGGAGGAGACAAGAGGTACAACAAGTCTTATGACAAGTTTTTCTCTTCACATGTGTGGGAAGCTTTATTTCAAAACCATTTCTCTTTCCCACCAAGACACTCCACATCCAATGGATCATATTCTCTCTACATCAAAATCACATTTTAATCCAATGGCCAAAGATTCAAGCTTTATTCTTATCTCTCCTACTTTACATCCTATGGCCAAAATTGAATCTTCATTTGATCCAAAGGCCATCATTTATTCCACCTAAGAGACAAACTTTTCTCAAGTCAATTGTTGTATCTTTCAAGATGCCTCTAAAGTCTATATCCATCCAAAAGCCATGATTTACTCCACCTAAAAGACAAACTTTTCTCAAGTCAATTGTTGTATCTTTCAAGGTGGCCTCCAAAGTCTATATCCATCCAAAAGCCATTATTTCTTCCTACCAAAAGAGACTTGTTGTAAACATTTTCACACTTCTCTAAGCCTTCTAACGTCTATAATGATCCAAGGGTCCATATCTTTCATATCAATCCAATGGCCCTCATTTCATGAGCTTACACTCCACAATTTTTCTATAAAAACTAACTCTTTGTCTATGGTGCATACACTTGGCCGAAAATTACACTCTCTCTCTCTAGTGCTCTTCATCTTCTAAGCTTTCATTCTTTCACTCATTCATTCCTTGATTACATACTTGATTTTGAAGAGAGATCATACACACTAGCCAAGTAAAGCTTTATTGTTACTCTTGAGCCTTTCTTACTTGATTCTTATCATTTCCTCAAGAGCCATTTTCTTACTTGAACAATCTGATTTCCAGAACATAAAAGGCCATTCTGAAACTTTCATTTCATACTTTTGAGCCTTCATCACTTGATTCAAGCTAGTTGCTACATATTCAAGGTCCACAAACCCTAGCAACTAAAATACTACAAAGCTGTCCAGATTTTCACCATACCATATCCAGCTACCTAAGAGCCTCATTTGAGCCTAAACACTTCCATATCTAGCTACTCAAAGAGCCATACCTTGAGCTTAAACTACTTCTCTACCCGGCTGCCATAAAGAGCCTATTTGAGAGTTCAACTTGTTAATTTGTGTTCTCGGTGAGACCGAGGTGTATTGTTGATAAGAGTTTGTGTGGTGAGCTATAAACCACAGGGTGTGTAAAGTTTGGTGTTTGAGCTACAAAAACACTGGTTGTATGAGTTCCGCTTGACTCGGTTGAACAAGCTATATTGGAGTGTTTGAAATTCCCAAGTGGGACTTGGGGAGTGGAGTAGGCTTGGGTTAAGCCGAACCACTATAAATCTCTTTGCCCTCTTTACTTTACAGCAATTTCATTTTAGCATATCATACTTGCATTGCATACTTGAAATTGGACATCTAGGGTGATAGAATCAAGCTTGTGCATACATTTGTTGAATCTGATTTTGTGCTTCATTATAACTTGTTTTGGTGTGCGATATTCATTTTGATCATTTGACTTGATTCTTGTTGTTAAGTTTGATTTATGTGATTATCTTTGTATACATTTATATTCAACTTATTTAAATTGCTTCCGCTTAGGGTGAAACTCAATTGAAATACAAAAAGAGGTGACTTAGTCTAAATTTGATTAAGATCACAATTCACCCCCCCTCTTGTGGTGCCATCCGATCCAATAAGTGGTATCGGAGCTTGTGTTCCCTTGCATATAGAAGTAATTTTCTTGTGCATTATTAGTGATTTATATGATGACATCTACTAGTGGTAGACATGATCATGTGTTAGAGGGTCAATCTAGTGGTAGACCTCCATTCTTTAATGGAGAAGACTATGATCATTGGAAGATGAGAATGAAACTTTATTTCATGTCTCTTGATATTGATTTGTGGTATGTTATAGAAGATGGATCTTATGAGCCTACCATCACCACCAAGATCGGTGATGTCGAAAAAGAGCTTTCAAAACCTAGGGATAAATGGGATGAACATGATAAGAAGAAGATGTCTTTAAATGCTAAAGCTATGTCTATCTTGTTTAATGCATTAAATCAAGTTGACGCTAAACATATTTCTACATGCATTTCGGCTAAAGACATGTGGACTAGGTTAGAGATGAAGCATGAGGGCACTAATCAAGTAAAGGAGTCAAGGACTAACATGCTCATGCATTCATATGAACTGTTTACCATGCATCCAAATGAATCCATTGTCGAAATGGATATAAGACTAACTCAGATTTTGAATTCTCTTGAATCTTTAGGAAAGACTCTCTCCAATCAAGAAAAGGTGCAAAAATACTTGAGAAGTCTTCCAGAAGCATGGGATGCCAAAGTCACAGCCATCCAAGAAGCTAAAGACCTCAAAATCTTGAAGTTGGATGAGCTGGTCGGTTCCTTGATGGTGTATGAAACAAACATGAAGGCAAGAGAAGCCCAAAAGGAGGACACCAAAAAGAAGAGTCTAGCTTTTACCTCCAAGGGTGATAGTGGAGATGACTTGAGTGATTCGGACTCCGAAAGCTCTTCAAGTAAGGATGAGGTTGCTAGATTTTGCTTGATGGCCAAAGGAAACTCATCCGATCCGGATGAGGAGGTAAATTCTTTTGATCATGATGATGATGATGTATCTATTGATGATTTGCTTTCCTTACTTAATGACATGAATGCTAAGAATAGGAAAATGCATAAGGAAAAGAAACAATTGAAAAATGAGATTGAGTGTTTAAATGCTAAGGTAGAAGAGCATGAAAAGACCATTGATGAACTTAATGCTAAATATGATGAAAAATGTGATATGCTTGCTGCCATGTGTGCTAATGACATGTCTAAATGTGATCATGAGCCTTTGATTGAAGATTTGCAATTTAGACTTAGTACCTTGCAAGAAGAGTATGATGATTTGAAATTGATAGCTATTGTGCCTAATGAGAACCAAGAGTCCCATGTTGACTCTAGTGTTCAAGATGAGTTGGACGCATTAAAAATGAGATATGAGGAACTAGAGAAATCTTTCTCTAAGTTTAGTATGGGATCATCTAGACTTGATTCACTTCTTTCATGCCTTAGACAATCTCTTGACAAATCTGGTCTAGGCTACATTAATGACGATGTGAAGTTAAAAAAATGTGATTTGCATGATATTTCTACAACTTTTGTATCACATGGTTACTTGGATTCTTTGAATGATAAGGAGGATAAGTGCTTACCTATGAAACTGAATTTTCCTCCTCCTAACTATAATCATTTGAATGATATGCATGCTAGTACTTCAAAATCACATCATGAGCATGCTACATATCTCCAGCCCGTAGGGCGTAAAGCAATTCTTATTGGGAATATGCTATTTGAGCCTTGGAAGAATGGAAGTAAATCTGGTCATATGAGACCCTTAAGGTTCCCTAAGAAACAAGGGCAATCCGTGGCTTATTATAGGAGACCTAGGGTATCACAAGGTCATATGTATGTTAGAACTTCATTTCATACTTCACAGAATGCATACATGCATGACTTGAATGCCAAGATTCATCCAAAGTTTCAATATGTGTTTGGCAAGAGAGTTGTGCAAATGTGGGTTCCTAAGGGAACTAAAGTTGTTGGTGCTAACCTCCTAGGACCCAAAAGAAATTGGGTACCTAAAGTGAGTTGAACTTGTGTAGGTGTGCTTGAAAGTCAAATCTTCTAGAGCTTCCAAGTGGTAGTTGATTGTGGGTTGATTATTTGGTTTGATGATTCTAAGAGTGAAATAAGAAATGCCATGAATGAGTGCTTACTTATAGGTCGTAGAGATGGTGATATGTACACTCTTGATTTAAATGATTTGAATGATTGCAAAGTGAAGTGCTTGATTTCTAACATTTGTGATGTGAATATTTGGCATAGAAGATTAGGTCATGTAGGAATCTCTACAATTGAAAAATTAGTTAAAAAGAGCCTAGTTAGAGGCATTCCATCTTTGAACTTTGATGTGTATGATGTATGTGAGCCTTGCATTAAAGGAAAGCATGCTAGGGAGTCTTTTAAATCAAAATCTCAGATTTCATCTACCAGAGTTTTAGAGCTTTTGCATCTTGATTTGTTTGGTCCAAGTAGAGTTAAGAGTCTAGGTGGTAGATCATATGCATTTGTGATTGTTGATGACTATCCTAGATATACTTGGGTGATTTTCCTTGCACATTAGCATGAGACCATTCATGAGTTTTCAAAACTTATCAAAAGGCTTCAAAATGAAAAGAACATGAGCATTAGCAAGATTAGGAGTGATCATGGAGGAGAATTTGATAATCATGCATTCATTGATCTATGTGATGAATATGGCATTAGACATGATTTCTCGTCACCTAGGCCACCCCAACAAAATGGGGTAGTAGAAAGGAAAAATAGAACCTTACAAGAAATTGCTAGGACCATGCTTGTTGAACATGATTTGCCTAAGTTCTTATGGGCTGAGGCCATTAATTGTGCATGCTATATTGTAAATAGGTTGTCTATTAGAAAGAAAATCAATAAGACACCTTATGAGATTTGGAATGATAGAAAACCTAGAGTTGACTACTTTAGGGTATTTGGATGCAAGTGTTATGTTTTGAACACTAAGGATGATTTAGATAAATTTGATGCAAAATCTACTCCTTGTGTGTTTGTTGGATATTCTTTGACTTCTAGGGCTTATAGAGTATATAATCCAAAATCTAGAAAAATAGAAGAGTCCATTCATGTTAAATTTATTGAAACTCTTGCATTTGACCCCTTGCTTGAGCATGATGATATTGAGATAGGTTTGGAGAAGTTGAGCATAAATGATGATGAGGATGACTCTCCTACACCTAAGATTGATAAATCAAGCAAAAAAGGAGCAAAAGAGCATGTGGAAACTATAAATGGAGAAGAACCAGTGGCTGGTGGTGTGCAACCAGCAAGCTTGGATGAAAACCAAGTTGAGCCCGTGAGCTCGATAAATGAAAATCAAAGTGAACTAGCTCCTACATCGTGGCTGCAAGTGAGAGACAAGCACAAGCATCCCAAACAGCTCATTATTGGTGATTTGCACCAAGGGGTAAGAACTCGTAGATCTCACTTAACTTCTAATGTTGGTGATATGCATGAGGTAGATAATGTGAATGATAATGTGGCTGAAAATTTGATGGATAATGCTTCGATTGTTGATGTGAATGGTTCATGTGCCTTGATCTCTCAAGTAGAACCTAGGAATATTGATGATGCTTTGCTTGATGCTAAATGGATTATTGCTATGCAAGATGAGTTGAATCAATTTACTAGGAATGAAGTTTGGCATCTAGTTCCAAGACCTAAAGACCAAACCATAATTGGAATTAAATGGGTGTTTAAGAACAAAATGAATGAAGATGGTGAAGTTATTAGAAACAAGGCTAGGTTGGTTGCACAAGGGTACAACCAAGAAGAAGGGATTGACTATGAAGAAACATTTGCACCCGTAGCTAGGTTAGAAGCTATTAGGTTGCTTATGGCATTTGCATGTTTCAAAGGTTTTAAACTTCATCAAATGGATGTCAAAAGCGCATTTTTGAATGGTTTTATCAATGAGAATGTGCATGTAAAGCAACCACCTGGATTTGAAGATCCTAACTTTCCAAACCATGTTTATAAATTGACAAAGGCTTTGTATGGTTTGAAACAAGCACCTAGGGCATGGTATGATAGACTTTCCTCATTCTTAATTCAAAATGGTTTTAAAAGAGGAAGAATTGATAGCACTTTGTTCTTAAAGGAAAAGGTCATGACATGCTTATTGTTCAAATATATGTAGATGACATTATATTTGGTGCTACTAATGAGGCTATGTGCAAAGAGTTTGAGTCTTGCATGAAAAATGAATTTGAGATGTCTATGATGGGTGAACTTACATTCTTTTTAGGGCTGCAAGTTAAACAAACTAAGAAAGGTATACATATTAGTCAATTTAAATATATTCATGATATGCTTAAAAAGTTTGGTTTTGATTCTTTGAACCCTTCTCCTACTCCCATGAGTGTGACAATTAAACTTGAAAAGGATGAAGATGGACAACCTTAAGATTCTAAAATGTATAGGTCCATGATTGGTTCACTTTTATATTTGACATCTAGTAGACCCGACATCATGTTTAGTGTATGCATGTGTGCTAGATTTCAAAGTCAACCTATGCATTCTCATTTCCTAGCGGTTAAGAGAATATTTAGGTACCTTAGGCATACATCAACTCTTGGCATATGGTATGATAAAAATTCTTTGTTTGATTTACATGCATATAGTGATGCCGACTTTGCTGGATGTAAGATAAATAGGAAGAGTACTTCGGGTACATGCCAATTCCTAGGGAGTATGCTTATCTCTTGGTTCTCCAAGAAACAACCTTGTGTTGCCCTATCTACCACCGAAGCCGAATATATGGCTATAGGGAGTTGTTGTGCTCAACTCTTATGGATTAGACAACAACTAAATGATTTTGGACTTAAATTGAAAGATATTCCTATATATTGTGATAATACTAGTGCCATTTGCCTTTCTAAAAATCCGGTGCATCATTCTAAGGCTAAACATATTGAAATTAGGCATCATTTAATTAGAGACCATGTGACTCAAGGGACAATTAAATTAGATTATGTGGACACAATGAACCAACTTGCGGACATACTAACGAAACCTCTAAACCAAGAGAGATTTGAATTTTTAAGAGGTAATCTTGGCATGAGAATGATTCCTTGATATGTGTATGAATTTTATGCATTGCTTATATTGAACACCTTTTGGATGCATTTACAAAATAAAGGGGGAGAAATATACTTTGAACTTTAAAGTTTGATATGCATAGGTTAAGGGGGAGGAACTTGAATGTCATATTGTATAGACCTTGCCTATTGATACTTTATTTGTCTTGAATTGCAATTCCCTTGTGTTTATTGAAACATATGCTTATAGGAAGTTTATTTGTGTGAAGCATAATGTGAGGGGGAGAGTTTCTCATGTGAATTAAAGAAAATAGCTCAAAGTTACATAAGTTATTTTGTAATCATCAAAAGGGGGAGAATGTTGAATATATGTTTGAGTGATTACAACGGCATGTTTTGATTGAACTTTGATCTATTGATTGTATTGAGAAACCTAGGTGCATATGCCTACTTGATTAGTTTAGGAATTCAAGACTTATATTAAACTAGTTCAATTGTGCTTATTTGATGATTTGATTATTGAACTAACGTGGACTAATTGCAAGAAATCCTAAAAGGATTTACATCGCATGTCTTGAGTATGATTTGTGTGTAGGGTGACCAAAACGTAAATTGGTCCTAATGTCATCCTTGACCAACATTAGTGAAGGCTTAATCAGTGTCAAACATGATTAAGAAAGTCAATTTCGTGGTCAACATAAGTCAAGTTTTGCCAAAGATGTCTTGGAGCTTAATTGGGATCAATTGAAGTAAAATTAACTTTCCAGACAAAGTCAGAATCGACGGACGTGACGTGACAGCTGACATGGCATTGTTGACATGGCATTAATGACATGGCAAAGAAGACAAGTTAACCATAGTTACATCTTAACTAGAAGACTTGGAGCCAAAAAGAGAAGAGAAGGAAAAGTTAATTTGAAAGGAGGAGACAAGAGGTACAACAAGTCTTATGACAAGTTTTTCTCTTCACATGTGTGGGAAGCTTTATTTCAAAACCATTTCTCTTTCCCACCAAGACACTCCACATCCAATGGATCATATTCTCTCTACATCAAAATCACATTTTAATCCAATGGCCAAAGATTCAAGCTTTATTCTTATCTCTCCTACTTTACATCCTATGGCCAAAATTGAATCTTCATTTGATCCAAAGGCCATCATTTATTCCACCTAAGAGACAAACTTTTCTCAAGTCAATTGTTGTATCTTTCAAGATGCCTCTAAAGTCTATATCCATCCAAAAGCCATGATTTACTCCACCTAAAAGACAAACTTTTCTCAAGTCAATTGTTGTATCTTTCAAGGTGGCCTCCAAAGTCTATATCCATCCAAAAGCCATTATTTCTTCCTACCAAAAGAGACTTGTTGTAAACATTTTCACACTTCTCTAAGCCTTCTAACGTCTATAATGATCCAAGGGTCCATATCTTTCATATCAATCCAATGGCCCTCATTTCATGAGCTTACACTCCACAATTTTTCTATAAAAACTAACTCTTTGTCTATGGTGCATACACTTGGCCGAAAATTACACTCTCTCTCTCTAGTGCTCTTCATCTTCTAAGCTTTCATTCTTTCACTCATTCATTCCTTGATTACATACTTGATTTTGAAGAGAGATCATACACACTAGCCAAGTAAAGCTTTATTGTTACTCTTGAGCCTTTCTTACTTGATTCTTATCATTTCCTCAAGAGCCATTTTCTTACTTGAACAATCTGATTTCCAGAACATAAAAGGCCATTCTGAAACTTTCATTTCATACTTTTGAGCCTTCATCACTTGATTCAAGCTAGTTGCTACATATTCAAGGTCCACAAACCCTAGCAACTAAAATACTACAAAGCTGTCCAGATTTTCACCATACCATATCCAGCTACCTAAGAGCCTCATTTGAGCCTAAACACTTCCATATCTAGCTACTCAAAGAGCCATACCTTGAGCTTAAACTACTTCTCTACCCGGCTGCCATAAAGAGCCTATTTGAGAGTTCAACTTGTTAATTTGTGTTCTCGGTGAGACCGAGGTGTATTGTTGATAAGAGTTTGTGTGGTGAGCTATAAACCACAGGGTGTGTAAAGTTTGGTGTTTGAGCTACAAAAACACTGGTTGTATGAGTTCCGCTTGACTCGGTTGAACAAGCTATATTGGAGTGTTTGAAATTCCCAAGTGGGACTTGGGGAGTGGAGTAGGCTTGGGTTAAGCCGAACCACTATAAATCTCTTTGCCCTCTTTACTTTACAGCAATTTCATTTTAGCATATCATACTTGCATTGCATACTTGAAATTGGACATCTAGGGTGATAGAATCAAGCTTGTGCATACATTTGTTGAATCTGATTTTGTGCTTCATTATAACTTGTTTTGGTGTGCGATATTCATTTTGATCATTTGACTTGATTCTTGTTGTTAAGTTTGATTTATGTGATTATCTTTGTATACATTTATATTCAACTTATTTAAATTGCTTCCGCTTAGGGTGAAACTCAATTGAAATACAAAAAGAGGTGACTTAGTCTAAATTTGATTAAGATCACAATTCACCCCCCCTCTTGTGGTGCCATCCGATCCAATAGACCGTTGTACCCTATTTAGTGTTCTTAGAAGTCTAAGTTGTTAGTGTATCTTTCGTACAACGTTTCGTAACCAAAAGATGCCAATAGACCAAGTTATGTTCTCAAATGCACAAAAACGTGAAAAGCTCTTCTATGGAGAGAGTACAGCAGTTCCAAGGCATCAAAGTGGACCGTAGTACTCTATTTCATGTTCTTAGAAGTCCAAAAAGTTGGTGTAGATTTCGTACAACTTTTCGTAACCAAAAGATCCCAATAGACCACGTTAAGTTCTCAAAACCACAAAAACATGAAAAGCTCATCTATAGAGAGGGTAGAGCAAATCCAATGCATCAAAGTGGACCGTTATACTCTATGTAGTGTTCTTAGAAGTCTAAGAAGTTAGTGTAGCTTTTTTACAACGTTTTGTAACCAAAACATACCAATAGACCAAGTTATGTTCTCAAAAGCACAAAAACGTTGAAAGCTTCTCTCTGGAGAGAATAGAGGAAATCCAAGGCATCAAAGTGGACCGTTGTACTCTATTTAGTGTTCTTAACAGTCTAAGTTATTTGTGTAGCTTTCGTACAATGTGTCGTAACCAAAAGATGCCAATAGACCAAGTTATTCTCTCAATTGCACAAAAACATGAAAAGCTCGTCTATGGAGAGAGTAGAGCAACTTCAAGGTATCAAAGTGGACCGTAGTGCTCTATTTCAAGTTCTTCGAAGTCTAAAAAGTTAGTGTAGCTTTCGTACAATGTTTCGTAACAAAAAGATACCAATAGACCAAGTTACGTTCTCAAAAGCACAAAACGTGAAAAGCTCGTCTATGGAGGGAGTTGAGTAATTCCAAGGCCTCAAAGTGGATTGTTGTACTCTATTTAGCGTTCTTAGAAGTCTAAGTTGTTAGTGTATCTTTCATGCAACGTCTCGTAACCAAAAGATGCCAATAGACCAAGTTATGTTCTCAAAAGCACAAAAACATGAAAAGCTCGTCTATGGAGAGAGTAGAGTAACTCCAATGCATCAAAGTGGACCGTTATACTCTATCTAGTGTTCTTAGTGATGGATCGTACTTAACACAAGAGGGGGGGTGAATTGTGTCCCCAAATTCCGATAGGAATCTCTTTTTATAATTTAAAAGGAAATCAATGTCAATTAATAATTAGCACACAAATTTGAACTCTAATGATTATCCTAATCAATATTCATTTCAATGCAAGATGTGATACAATATGGTGAATGATCAATTATCAAATAATCAAGGAATTGCAAAAACAGATTTTTTCAAACAACACACTGTGCACAGATTTTGCAACTCAAATTTTACCTAGCAAATCAAGTCAGAATTCAATGAAATTTGGTATGCAGTATCACAACACCCTAATGAATACTATATCAAAAAATCAGATTAAAATTCAAAGTTTAGCTATGTGAACAGTGCACGGACAGACTAGTGGTTCAGAAAATTCTGCAATCAAAACACTTAATCAATCAACAAGCAAGCAATGCAATCAAGAAAGTCCACACAACAATTTATAGTAGTTCGGAGACTCTTCTCCTACATCTACTACCTAGGTTCACCAACCTAGGATTTTCCAACCTCCACTAAGGATGTGGTTTTCTCAAGAGCTCCACAAAACTCACAAGGGTTTTTAGGTCACCCTTAAAACTGAAGATTTCAAGACAATCTTCAAACTTTACAACCAAGGGTTTCAAGCACTCCCTTAAACTCAACCTCAACAAGGTTTTTGCCCAATGAAGGGACTTTTACAAGTGTTCGGTATAAATGGTTCACTCAAGGTTTGCACTAAGCAAATGGGGTTGAGGAACACTCAAGAATCACAATATCACCTCACGGGTTGGATAGAAAATGAAGAATAATGAGGATTTTCGAATCTGAAAATAAGAAGCCAAATGAGAAGCACTCCCTCTTTGCAAAAGCAAAATAGTGAGGAAGCCTTTAGAGTGGCTTGGGTAGAAGCTTGGATTCAATGGCACAAACTAGCTTGGAAGCTTTGAGAACAAGAATTTCTTCAATGTAATTTTGGCTTCTCCAAGTTGGAATGAGGAAGAACCCCTCTTTATAATTTACCAAGCTCTTGTGATTTCCACCATTGGATCTTTTTCTATCTTCAAATCTCGACCTTCAATTACATGTGCAAATCTTGGCCATTGAATGAATAGATCATTAAATCTTGACCTTACAATATGTAGCCGTTGCACTTGCATTATTTTCCAAGTCTAGCTTTCCAAGATTTGAGTTGTCATGTGCACTTGCAGCCATCTTTGACAATTTAATCAAACTTGCACCAAATCTTGACCTTGGTATCTCCAACAATTTTGTCATCTTTGACCATTTGATCAAACTTACACCAAATCTTGGCCTTGGTATCTCCAATGATTTCCTACAAAATGTGTAGCAACTTGCAACAATCTTTGACTCCAAAAATCAAGTAAGATCTTCTTTTAAGTCAAAAATTGCAAGCAAGAATATGGTCTTATGCACAACCATTGGATTCACCTTTTAAATGGTCATCTTAACCCTTCAAGTCTTGTTGTAATCTGATCCATTCATAATTCAAAACAATTCAATCTCAGCCATAGATTAGTGTACCGTTAGAGCTTGTAGTCTTCAAGAATATCTTCATAATCTAAGTCTTGTCTAGTTGCAAAATATACTTTCTCATCTCTTACAAATTTCAACCATTGCATTTGTCCTTTAGCTTCATCAATTGTCTTCTCACAAAAATATGATCATTGACCTCAATAAAGGAAGCATGTGCAAGATCTTGTTTGATGAAGACAAGAGATCCTTCAAGTGACCAAACATGTCCCTCCAATCTTGACTTCAAACTCTGAATTTGGCAGCACCAATATATCCATATTATACAGCCCTAAGGCTAGTTCCAATCATCAATCAAAATGCCTTAGTGGAAGGTTGATGAACATAGGTTTTTCTTGGTTTTCTAGAGATCCAAGCTCATACTTGAAAACCGGACTTCAATTCACTTGAGCAAACTGAATTCTGAGTGATATAACATCCTCATGATGATTAACCTACAAAGAAATAGGAGGTAGAACTCCCCAATTGCATGTAAGCTCAAAGAGCTTCATATAGAGCGCATAGGTTAATTACATTAGAAAAACAACCCAGAAAATTCATATTACTGCATGATAAATCATTTTATATATATTAAAATGTCCATATAAAATTTCATAACAATCGGAAATCGTTTGGTCACTCAACCAAGCAAATAAGTCACTAATAGTGAAACCGATAAATTCTAAGTGTAAATTCAATGTCATTTTGCAAACTCAGTGTAAATGACCTTTTCTCTTGAACTTTACTAGGTCAAATATGTTCATAGTGATAAAACTAAGATGCACACGAAATTTCATTTAAATCGGAGTTCATTTGGTTCACCACGTTCACAAAGAACACATATGCACAAAATTAGGTAAAACCTAGTTTTGGCGGAATTTAAGCATATGACCAAATGTATATGTGATGCACTTAATTTATCATGATTATAGTCCTAGAACATATATTAGACTTTTATGTGCATGTGGTTCAAGTTTCAAGTCATTTTGATCTAAGTTGGTTAAGATAAATTATGATCATTAGAAGATTAATGCCCTAACTTAGTCCATGTATGTTTGTTTTCAAAACTAAATTTCCAGCACTATCTCAAAAATATATAGATATCAAATTCACATAGAGATATGCATAAGCCTTCATTTAAGTGTATATGCACAATTAAGATATTAAACAATTAACCAAATAACCATTTAAGCATGTTTTCTAGCATTTTAGGGTATGTTCAAGTCAAGCATGCTCACACACATTTTAGTATACAATCATACACAATCATCAAAAACACAATGTTGACCTAGACAGTAAGTCTTGCTCCAACACTTCCTTCATATTCCATTTGTATAAATATTCAAAAGTAAGAATCAGTAGAAACCAATATCTTTCTCAAGAAATCTTCAAGGATGGATACTCCTAACTCTCCACCTGCAAAAAGGTCTAGAACTGATGAAGGTTCTACTTCTAAAGAAGATGAAGGTGGATATGATCCCAGATTCAACCTCTCCCCTATAAGGGAAGACGTATACGAGGACGATCCCCAGAAAACCATCGAATCTCTACAAGAAGCTTTGAGGGAAACCAAAAGGAGACTTAAAGAAGCAACCGACAAAGTTCAAGACTACAAAAGGCAACTTATGGTTTCAAAGTATGCCATACAAGGTGTTCGATATATGTCATGGGGCAGACAAGCAAGTACTCATGACCCAGATAAATTGCACGAAGCAATCACTGAGATCACAGTACAACTTGGATCTGTTGTAAATGGAATAGATAGTGTTCTTTATACCCTAGAATAAAATTCCTGTCCAACACTTAGAAGTCTAAGAATTTAGTGTAGCTTTCGTACAACGTTTTGTAACCAAAAGATACCAATAGACCAAGTTATGTTCTCGAAAGCACAAAAACGTTAAAAGCTCCTCTATGGAGAGAGTAGAGGAAATCCAAGGCATCAAAGTGGACCGTTGTACTCTATTTAGTGTTCTTAAAAGTCTAAGTTATTAGTGCAGCTTTCGTACAACGTTTCCTATCCAAAAGATACCAATAGACCAAGTTATGTTCTTTAATTAACCAAAACGTTAAAAGCTAAATGTATGGAGAGAGTTGAGCAATTCCAAGGCATCAAAGTGGACCGTAGTACTCTATTTCATGTTCTTAGCAGTCTAAAAAGTTGGTGTATCTTTCGTACAACTTTTCGTAACCAAAAGATCCCAATAGACCACGTTAAGTTCTCAAAAGCGCAAAAACATGAAAAGCTCGTCTATAGAGAGAGTAAAGCAACTCCAATGCATCAAAGTGGACCGTTATACTCTATTTCGTGTTCTTAGAAGTCTAAGAAGGTAGTGTAGCTTTTGTACAACGTTTTGTAACCAAAAGATACCAATAGACCAAGTTATGTTCTCGAAAGCACAAAAACGTTAAAAGCTCCTCTATGGAGAGAGTAGAGCAAATCCAAGGCATCAAAGTGGACCATTGTACTCTATTTAGTGTTCTTAAAAGTCTAAGCTATTAGTGTAGCTTTTGTACAATGTTTCATACCGAAAAGATGCCAATAGACCAAGTTATTCTCTCAATTGCACAGAAACGTTCAAAGCTCGTCTATGGAGAGAGTAGAGCAACTTCAAGGTATCAAAGTGGACCGTAGTGCTCTATTTCATGTTCTCAAAAGTCTAAAAAGTTAGTGTAGCTTTCATACAACGTTTCGTAACCAAAAGATACCAATAGACCAAGTTATGTTCTCAAAAGCACAAAACGTGAAAAGCTCATCTATGGAGGGAGTTGCCTCAAAGTGGATTGTTGTAGTCTATTTTGCTTTCTTAGAAGTCTAAGTTGTTAGTGTATCTTTCGTGCAACGTTTCGTAACCTAAAGATGCCAATAGACCAAGTTTTATTCTCAAAAGCACAAAAACGTGAAAAGCTCGTCTATGGAGAGAGTAGAGTAACTCCAATGCATCAAAGTGGATCGTTATACTCTATCTAGTGTTCTTAGAAGTCTAAGAAGTTAGTGTAGCTTTCGTACAACGTTTCGTAACCAAAAGATACCAATAGACCAAGTTATGTTCTCAAAAGCATAAAAACGTTAGAAGCTCCTCCACGGAGAGAGTGGAGCAAATCCAAGGCATCAAAGTGGACCGTTATACTCTATCTAGTGTTCTTAAAAGTCTAAGAAATGCTGCTTTCGTACAACGTTTCGTAACCAAAAGATGCTAAAAGACCAAGTTATGCTCTTTAATGAACAAAAACGTTAAAAGCTCATGTATGGAGAGAGTTCAGTAATTCTGAGGCATCAAAGTGGACCGTGGTACTGTATTTAGTGTTCTTAGCAGTCTAAGTTGTTAGTGTAGCCTTTGTACAACGTTTCGTAGCCAAAACGTACCAATAGACCAAGTTATGTTCTCAAAAGCACAAAAACATGAAAAGCTCGTCTATGGAGAGAGTAGAGGAAATCCAAGGCATCAAAGTGGACCGTTACACTCTATTTCGTGTTCTTAGAAGTCCAAGAAGTTAGCGTAGCTCTCGTACAAATTTTCGTAACCAAAGATACCAATAGACCAAGTTACGTTTTCAAAAGCATAAAAACATTAAAAGCTCTTCCATGGATAGAGGAGAGCAAATCCAAGGCATCAAAGTGGTCCGTTATACTCTATCTAGTGTTCTTAGAAGTCTAAGAAGTTGGTGCAGCTTCCGTACAACGTTTCGTAACCAAAAGATACCAATAGACCAAGTTATATTCTTGAATGCATGAAAACGTTAAAAGCTCATCTATGGAGAGAGTTGAGTAATTCCAAGGCATCAAAGTGGACCGTTGTACCCTATTTAGTGTTCTTAGAAGTCTAAGTTGTTAGTGTATCTTTCGTACAACGTTTCGTAACCAAAAGATGCCAATAGACCAAGTTATGTTATCAAATGCACAAAAACGTGAAAAGCTCTTCTATGGAGAGAGTAGAGTGACTCCAATGCATCAAAGTGGACCGTTATACTCTATCTAGTGTTCTTAGAAGTCTAAGAAGTTAGTGTAGCCTTCGTACAACTTTTCGTAACCAAATGATCCCAATAGACCACGTGAAGTTCTCAAAAGCACCAAAACATGAAAAGCTCGTCTATAGAGAGAGTAGAGCAACTCCAATGCATCAAAGTGGACCATTATACTCTATTTAGTGTTCTCAGAAGTCTAAGAAGTTAGTGTAGCTTTTGTACAACATTTTGTAACCAAAATATACCAATAGACCAAGTTATGTTCTCAAAAGCACAAAAACGTTAAAAGCTCCTCTATGGAGAGAGTTGAGTAATTCCAAGGAATCAGAGTGGACCGTTGTACTGTATTTAGTGTTCTTAGCAGTCTAAGTTGTTAGTGTAGCCTTTGTACATCGTTTCGTAGCCAAAAGGTACCAATAGACCAAGTTATGTTCTCAAAAGCACAAAAACGTGAAAAGCTTGTCTATGGAGAGAGTAGAAGAAATCCAAGGCATCAAAGTGGACCGTTACACTCTATTTCGTGTTCTTAGAAGTCTAAGAAGTTAGTGTAGCTCTCGTACAAAGTTTCGTAACCAAAGATACCAATAGACCAAGTTACGTTCTCAAAAGCATAAAAAAGTTAAAAGCTCTTCTATGGAGAGAGGAGAGCAAATCCAAGGCATCAAAGTGGTCCGTTATACTCTATCTAGTGTTCTTAGAAGTCTAAGAAGTTGGTGCAGCTTTCGTACAACGTTTCGTAACCAAAAGATACCAATAGACCAAGTTATGTTCTTGAATGCATGAAAACGTTAAAAGCTCATCTATGGAGAGAGTTGAGTAATTCCAAGGCATCAAAGTGGACCGTTGTACCCTATTTAGTGTTCTTAGAAGTCTAAGTTGTTAGTGTATCTTTCGTACAACGTTTCGTAACCAAAAGATGCCAATAGACCAAGTTATGTTCTCAAATGCACAAAAACGTGAAAAGCTCTTCTATGGAGAGAGTAGAGTAACTCCAATGCATCAAAGTGGACCGTTATACTCTATCTAGTGTTCTTAGAAGTCTAAGAAGTTAGTGTAGCCTTCGTACAACGTTTCGTAACCAAAAGATACCAATAGACCAAGTTATGTTCTCAAAAGCATAAAAACGTTAGAAGCTCCTCCATAGAGAGAGTAGAGCTAATCCAAGGCATCTAAGTGGACCGTTATACTCTATCTAGTGTTCTTAAAAGTCTAAGAAGTTAGTGCAGCTTTCGTACAACGTTTCGTAACCAAAAGATACCAATAGACCAAGTTATGTTCTTTAATGCACAAAAACGTTAAAGCTCATCTATGGAGAGAGTTGAGTAATTCCAAGGCATCAAAGTGGACCGTTGTACTGTATTTAGAGTTCTTAGCAGTCTAAGTTGTTAGTGTATCTTTCGTACAACGTTTCGTAACCAAAAGATGCCAATAGACCAAGTTATGTTCTCAAATGCACAAAAACGTGAAAAGCTCTTCTATGGAGAGTGTAGAGCAACTCCAAGGCATCAAAGTGGACCTAGTACTCTATTTCATGTTCTTAGTAGTCTAAAAAGTTGGTATAGCTTTCGTACAACTTTTCGCAACCAAAAGATCCCAAAAGACCACGTTAAGTTCTCAAAAGCGCAAAAACATGAAAAGCTCGTCTATAGAGAGAGTAGAGCAACTCCAATGCATCAAAGTGGACCGTTATACTCTATTTCGTGTTCTCAGAAGTCTAAGAAGTTAGTGTAGCTTTTGTACAACGTTTTGTAACCAAAATATACCAATAGACCAAGTTATGTTCTCAAAAGCACAAAAACGTTAAAAGCTCCTCTATGGAGAGAGTAGAGGAAATCCAAGGCATCAAAGTGGACCGTTGTACTCTATTTAGTGTTCTTAACAGTCTAAGTTATTAGTGTAGCTTTCGTACAATGTTTCATACCCAAAAGATGCCAATAGACCAAGTTATGTTCTCAAAAGCACAAAAACGTGAAAAGCTCGTCTATGGAGAGAGTAGAGGAAATCCAAGGCATCGAAGTGGACCATTACACTCTATTTCATGTTCTCGGAAGTCTAAGAAGTTAGTGTAGCTCTCGTACAATGTTTCGTAACCAAAAGATACCAATAGAACAAGTTATGTTCTTGAATGCACGAAAACATTAAAAGCTCATCTATGGAGAGAGTTGAGTAATTCCAAGGCATCAAAGTGGACTGTCGTACCCTATTTAGTGTTCTTAGAAGTCTAAGTTGTTAGTGTATCTTTCGTACAACGTTTCGTAACCAAAAGATGCCAATAGACCAAGTTATGTTCTCAAATGCACAAAAACGTGAAAAGCTCCTCTATGGAGAGAGTGAAGCAACTCCAAGGCATCAAAGTGGACCGTACTACTCTATTTCATGTTCTTAGAAGTCCAAAAAGTTGGTGTAGATTCCGTACAACTTTTCTTACCAAAAGATCCCAATAGACCACGTTAAGTTCTCAGAACCACAAAAACATGAAAAGCTCATCTATAGAGAGGGTAGAGTAACTCCAATGCATCAAAGTGGACCGTTATACTCTATCTAGTGTTCTTAGAAGTCTAAGAAGTTAGTGCGGCTTTCGTACAACGTTTCGTAACCAAAAGATACCAATAGACCAAGTTATGTTCTTTAATGCACAAAAACGTTAAAAGCTCATCTATGGAGATAGTTGAGTAATTTCAAGGCATCAAAATGGACCGTTGTACTCTTTTTGGTGTTCTTAGCAGTCTAAGTTGTGAGTGTAGCCTTTGTACAATGTTTCGTAGCCGAAAGGTACCAATAGACCAAGTTATGTTCTCAAAAGCACAAAAAGGTTAAAAGCTCCTCTATGGAGAGAGTAGAGGAAATCCAAGGCATCAAAGTGGACCATTGTACTCTATTTAGTGTTCTTAACAGTCTAAGTTATTATTGTGGCTTTCGTACAATGTTTCGTAACCAAAAGCTGCCAATAGACCAAGTTATTCTCTCAATTGCACAAAAACGTGAAAAGCTACTCTATGGAGAGAATAGAGCAAATCCAAGGCATCAAAGTGGACCATTATACTCTATCTAGTGTTCTTAAAAGTCTAAGAAGTTAGTGCTGCTTTCGTACAACGTTTCGTAACCAAAAGATACCAATAGACCAAGTTATGTTCTCAAAATCATAAAAACGTTAGAAGCTCCTCCATGGAGAGAGTAGAGCAAATCCAAGGCATCAAAGTGGACCACTATACTCTATGTAGTGTTCTTAAAAGCCTAAGATGTTAGTGCAGCTTTCGTACAACGTTTCGTAACCAAAAGATACCAATAGACCAAGTTATGTACTTCAATGCACAAAAACGTTAAAAGCTCATCTATGGAGAGAGTTGAGTAATTCCAAGGCGTCAAAGTGGACCGTTGGACTCTTTTTTGTGTTCTTAGAAGTCTAAGTTGTTAGTGTATCTTTCGTACAATGTTTCGTAACCAAAAGATGCCAATAGACCAAGTTATGTTCTCAAATGCACAAAAACGTGAGAAGCTCTTCTATGGCGAGAGTAGAGCAACTCCAAGGCATCAAAGTGGACCATAGTACTCTATGTCTAAAAAGTTGTTGTAGCTTTCGTAGAAGTTTTCTTAACCAAAAGATCCCAATAGACCACGTTAAGTTGTCAAAAGCACAAAAACATGAAAAGCTCATCTATAGAGAGAGTAGAGCAACTCCAATGCATCAAAGTGGACCGTTATACTCAATTAAGTGTTCTTAGAAGTCTAAGAAGTTAGTGTAGCTTTTGTACAACATTTTGTAGCCAAAATATACCAATAGACCAAGTTATGTTCTCGAAAGCACAAAAACGTTAAAAGCTCCTCTCTGGAGAGAGTAGAGGAAATCCAAGGCATCAAAGTGGACCGTTGTACTCTATGTAGTGTTCTTAACAGTCTAAGTTATTAGCGTAGCTTTCGTACAATGTTTCGTAACCAAAAGATGCCAATAGACCAAGTTATTCTCTCAATTGCACAACAACGTGAAAAGCTCATCTATGGAGAGAGTAAAGCAACTTCAAGGTATCAAAGTGGACCGTGGTACTCTATTTCATGTTCTTAGAAGTCTAAAAATTAGTGTAGCTTTCGTACAACGTTTTGTAACCAAAAGATACCGATAGACCAAGTTATGTTCTCAAAAGCGCAAAACGTGAAAAGCTCGTCTATGGACGGAGTTGAGTAATTTCAAGGCCTCAAAGTGGATTGTTGTACTCTATTTAGCGTTCTTAGAAGTCTAAGTTGTTAGTCTATCTTTCGTGCAACGTTTCGTAACCGAAAGATGCCAATAGACCAAGTTATGTTCTCAAAAGCGTAAAACGTGAAAAGCTCGTCTATGGAGGGAGTTGAGTAATTTCAAGGCCTCAAAGTGGATTGTTGTACTCTATTTAGCGTTCTTAGAAGTCTAAGTTGTTAGTGTATCTTTCGTGCAACGTTTCGTAACCGAAAGATGCCAATAGACCAAGTTATGTTCTCAAAAGCACAAAAACGTGAAAAGCTCGTCTATGGAGATAGTAGAGGAAGATGCCAATAGTAACTCCAATGCATCAAGGTAGACCGTTAGAATCTATCTAGTCTTCTTAGAAGTCTAAGAAGTTAGTGTAGCTTCCGTACAACGTTTCGTAACCAAAAGATACCAATAGGCCAAGTTATGTTCTCAAAAGCATAAAAAGTTAGAAGCTCCTCCAAGGAGAGAGTAGAGCAAATCCAAGGCATCCAAGTGGACCGTTATACTCTATCTAGTGTTCTTAGAAGTTTAGGAAGTTAGTGCAGCTTTCGTACAACGTTTCGTAACCCAAAGATACCAATAGACAAAGTTATGTTCTTTAATGAACCAAAACGTTAAAAGCTCATCTATGGAGAGAGTTGAGTAATTCCAGGGCATCGAACTGAACTGTTGTACTCTATTTAGTGTTCTTAGTAGTCTAAGTTGTTATTGTAGCCTTCGTACACCGTTTCGTAGCTGAAAGGTACCAATAGACCAAGTTATGTTCTCGAAAGCACAAAAACGTGAAAAGCTCGTCCGTGGAGAGTGTAGAGTAACTCCAATGCATCAAACTGGACCGTTATACTCTATCTAGTGTTCTTAGAAGTCTAGGAAGTTAGTGTAGCTTTCGTACAATGTTTCGTAACCAAAAGATGCCAATAGACCAATTTATGTTCTCAAATCCATAAAAACGTGAAAAGGTCTTCTATGGAGAGAGTTGAGCAACTCCAAGGCATCAAAGCGGATCGTTAAGCTCTATTTCGTGTTCTTAGAAGTCTAAGAAGTTAGTGTAGCTCTCGTAAAACGTTTCGTAACCAAAAGATCCTAACAGACCACGTTAAGTTCTCAAAAGCACAAAAACATGAAAAGCTCGTCTATAGAGAGAGTAGAGGAACTCCAATGCATGAAAGTGGACCGTTATGCTCTATTTAGTGTTCTTAGAAGTCTAAGAAGTTAGTGCAGCTTTTGTACAACGTTTTGTAGCCAAAATAAACCAATAGACCAAGTTATGTTCTCAAAAGCATAAAAACGTTAAAAGCTCCTCTCTGGAGAGAGTAGAGGAAATCCAAGGCATCAAAGTGGACGGTTGTACTCTATTTAGTGTTCTTAACAGTCTAAGTTATTAGTGTAGCTTTCGTACAATGTTTCGTAACCAAAAGATGCCAATAGACCAAGTTATTCTCTCAATTGCACAAAAACGTGAAAAGCTCATCTATAGAGAGAGTAGAGATCCTTCAAGGTATCAAAGTACACCGTAGCACTCTATTTCATGTTCTTAGAAGTCTAAAAAGTTAGTGTAGCTTTCGTACAACGTTTCGTAACCAAAAGATACCAATAGACCAAGTTATGTTCTCAAAAGCACAAAACGTGAAAAGCTCATCTATGGAGGGAGTCGAGTAATTCCAAGGCCTCAAAGTGGATTGTTGTACTCTACTTAGCGTTCTTAGAAGTCTAAGTTGTTAGTGTATCTTTCGTGCAACGTTTCGTAACCAAATGATACCAATAGACCAAGTTATGTTATTTAATGCACAAAAACGTTAAAAGCTCATCTATGGAGAGAGTTGAGTAATTCCAGGGCATCGAAGTGAACTGTTGTACTCTATTTAGTGTTCTTAGCAGTTTAAGTTGTTAGTGTAGCCTTCCTACAACGTTTCATAGCTGAAAGGTGCCAATAGACCAAGTTATGTTCTCAAAAGCATAAAAACGTGAAAAGCTCGTCTATGGAGAGAGTAGAGTAACTCCAATGCATCAAAGTGGACCGTTATACTCTATCTAGTATTCTTAGAAGTCTATGAAGTTTGTGTAGCTTTCGTACAACGTTTCGTAACCAAAAGATACCAATAGACCAAGTTATGTTCTTTAATGCACAAAAACGTTAAAAGCTCATCTATGGAGAGAGTTGAGTAATTCCAAGGCATCAAAGTGGACCGTTGTCGTCTTTTTAGTGTTCTAAGAAGTCTAAGTTGTTAGTGTATCTTTCGTACAACGTTTCATAACCAAAAGATGCCAATAGACCAAGTTATGTTAAAAATACACAAAAACGTGAAAAGCTCTTCTATGGAGAGAGTAGAGCAACTCCAAGGCATCAAAGTGTACCGTAGTACTCTATTTCATGTTCTTAGAAGTCTAAAAAGCTGGTGTAGCTTTCGTACAACTTTTCGTAACCAAAAGATCCCAATAGACCACGTTAAGTTCTCAAAAGCATAAAAACATGAAAAGCTCGTCTATAGAGAGAGTAGAGCAACTCCAATGCATCAAAGTGGACTGTTAGACTCTATTTAGTGTTCTTAGAAGTCTAAGAAGTTAGTGTAGCTTTTGTACAACGTTTTGCAACCAAAATATACCAATAGACCAAGTTATGTTCTCAAAAGCACAAAAACGTTAAATGCTCCTCTATGGAGAGAGTATAGGAAATCCAAGGCATCAAAGCGGTCCGTTATACTCTATTTAGTGTTCTTAACTGTCTAAGTTATTAGTGTAGCTTTCGTACAATGTTTCGTAATCAAAAGATGCCAATAGACCACGTTATTCTCTCAATTGCACAAAAACGTGAAAAGCTCATCTATGGAGAGAGTAGAGCAACTTCAAGGTATCAAAGTGGACTGTAGTACTCTATTTCATGTTCTTAGACGTTTAAATAGTTAGTGTAGCTTTCGTACAACGTTTCGTAACCAAAAGATACCAATAGACCAAGTTATGTTCTCAAAAGCACAAAACGTGAAAAGCTCGCCTATGGAGGGAGTCGAGTAATTCCAAGGGGTCAAAGTAGATTGTTGTACTCTATTTAGCGTTCTTAGAAGTCTAAGTTGTTAGTGTATCTTTCGTGCAACGTTTCGTAACCAAAAGATGCCAATAGACCAAGTTATGTTCTCAAAAGCACAAAACGTGAAAAGCTCCTCTATGGAGAGAGTAGAGCAAATCCAAGACATCAAAGTGGACCGATATACTCTATTTTGTGTTCTTAGAAGTCTAAGAAGTTAGTGCTACTTGCGTACAATGTTTCGTAACCAAAAGATACCAATGGACCAACTTATGTTATGTAATGCACAAAAACGTTAAAAGCACATCTATGGAGAGAGTAGAGTAATTCCAGGGTATCGAAGTGAACTGTTGTACTCTATTTAGTGTTGTTAGCAGTCTAAGTTGTTAGTGTAGCCTTCATACAACGTTTCGTAGCTGAAAGGTACCAATAGACCAAGTTATGTTCTCAAAAGCACAAAAACGTGAAAAGCTCGTCTATGGAGAGTGTAGAGTAACTCCAATGCGTCAAACTGGACTGTTATACTCTATCTAGTGTTCTTAGAAGTCTAGGAAGTTAGTGTAGCTTTCGTACAATGTTTCGTAACCAAAAGATGCCAATAGACCAAGTTATGTTCTCAAATGCACAAAAATGTGAAAAGCTCTTCTATTGAGAGCGTAGAGCAAATCCAAGGAATCAAAGTGGACCGATATACACTATTTTGTGTTCTTAGAAGTCTAAGAAGTTAGTGCAGCTTGCGTACAATGTTTCGTAACCAAAAGATAACAGTAGACCAAGTTATGTTATTTAACGCACAAAAACGTTAAAGCACATCTATGGAGAGAGTAGAGTAATTCTAGGGCATCGAAGTGAACTGCTGTACTCTATTGAATGTTCTTAGCAGTCTAAGTTGTTAGTGTAGCCTTCATACAACGTTTCGTAGCTGAACGGTACCAATAGACCAAGTTATGTTCTCAAAAGCACAAAAAGGTGAAAAGCTCGTCTATGGAGAGAGTAGAGTAACTCCAATGCATCAAACTGTACCGTTATACTCTATCTAGTGTTCTTAGAAGTCTAAGAAGTTAGTGTAGCTTTCATACAACGTTTCATAACCAAAAGATTCCAATAGACGAAGTTCTATTCTCAAAAGCATAAAAACGTTAGAAGCTCCTCCATCGAGAGAGTAGAGCAAATCCAAGGCATCAAAGTGGACCGTTATACTCTATCTAGTGTTCTTAAAAGTCTAAGAAGTTAGTGCAGCTTTCGTACAACGTTTCGTAACCAAAAGATACCAATAGACCAAGTTATGTTCTTTAATGCACAAAAACGTTAAAAGCTCATCTATGGAGAGAGTTGAGTAATTCCAAGGCATCAAAGTGGACCGTTGTACTCTATTTAGTGTTCTTAGCAGTCTAAGTTGTTAGTGTAGCCTTTGTACAACGTTTCATAGCCGAAAGGTAGCAATAGACCAAGTTATGTTCTCGAAAGCACAAAAACGTGAAAAGCTCGTCTATGGAGAGAGTAGAGGAAATCCAAGGCATCAAAGTGGACCGTTACACTCTATTTCGTGTTCTTATAAGTCTAAGAAGTTAGTGTAGCTCTCGTACAACGTTTCGTAACCAAAGATACCAATAGACCAAGTTATGTTCTTAAAAGGATAAAAACGTTAAAAGCTCCTCTATGGGGAGAGTAGAGCAAATCCAAGGCATCAAAGTGGACCGTTATACTCTATCTAGTGTTCTTAGAAGTCTAAGAAGTTAGTGCAGCTTTCATGGCAACGGTTCATAACCAAAAGATACCAATAGACCAAGTTACGTTCTTTAATGCACAAAAACGTTAAAAGCTCATCTATGGAGAGAGTTGAGTAATTTCAAGGCATCAAAGTGGACCTTTGTACTCTTTTTAGTGTTCTTAGAAGTCTAAGTTGTTAGTGTATCTTTCGTACAACGTTTCGTAACCAAAAGACGCCAATAGAACAAGTGATGTTCTCAAATGCACAAAAACGTGAAAAGCCCTTCTATGGAGAGCGTAGAGCAACTCCTAGGCATCAAAGTGGACCGTAGTACTCTATTTCATGTTCTTAGAAGTCTAAAAAGTTGATGTAGCTTTCGTACAACGTTTCGTAACCAAAAGATCCCAATAGACTACGTTAAGTTCTCAAAAGCACAAAAACATGAAAAGCTCGTCTATAGAGAGAGTAGAGCAACTCCAATGCATCAAAGTGGACAGTTATACTCTATTTAGTGTTCTTAGAAGTCTAAGAAGTTAGTGTAGCTTTTGCACAACGTTTTCTAACCACAATATACCAATAGACCAAGTTATGTTCTCAAAAGCACAAAAACGTTAAAAGCTCCTCTATGGAGAGGGTAGAGGAAATCCAAGGCATCAAAGTGGACCGTTGTACTCTATTTAGTGTTCTTAACAGTCTAAGTTATTAGTGTAGCTTTCGTACAATGTTTCGTAGCAAAAAGATGCCAATAGACCAAGTTATTCTCTCAATTGCACAAAAGCGTGAAAAGCTCCTCTATGGAGAGAGTTGAGTAATTCCAAGGCCTCAAAGTGGATGGTTGTACTCTATTTAGCGTTCTTAGAAGTCTAAGTTGTTAGTGTATCTTTCGTGCAACGTTTCGTAACCAAAAGATACCAATAGACCAAGTTATGTTCTGAAAACCATAAAAACGTTAGAAGCTCCTCCATGGAGAGAGTAGAGCAAATCCAAGCCATCAAAGTGGACCATTATACTCTATTTTGTGTTCTTAGATGTCTAAGAAGTTAGTGCAGCTTTCGTACAATGTTTCATAACCAAAAGATACCAATAGACCAAGTTATGTTATTTAATGCACAAAAACGTTAAAAGCTCATCTATGGAGAGAGTTGAGTAATTCCAGGGCATCGAAGTGAACTGTTGTACTCTATTTAGTGTTCTTACCATTCTCAGTTGTTAGTGTAGCCTTTGTACAACGTTTCATAGCTAAAAGGTACCAATAGACCAAGTTATGTTCTCGAAAGCACAAAAACGTGAAAAGCTCGTCAGTTGAGAGAGTAGAGTAACTCCAATGCATCAAAGTGGACCGTTATACTCTATCTAGTGTTCTTAGAAGTCTAAGAAGTTAGTGTAGCTTTCGTACAACGTTTCATAACCAAAAGATTCCAATAGACGAAGTTATGTTCTCAAAAGCATGAAAATGTTAGAAGCTCCTCCATCGAGAGAGTAGAGCGAATCCAAGGCATCAAAGTGGACCGTTATACTCTATCTAGTGTTTTTAAAAGTCTAAGAAGTTAGTGCAGCTTTCGTACAACGTTTCATAACCAAAAGATACCAATAGACTATGTTCTTTAATGCACAAAAATGTTAAAAGCTCATCTATGGAGAGAGTTGAGTAATTCCAAGTCATTAAAGTGGACCGTTGTACTCTATTTAGTGTTCTTAGCAGTCTATGTTGTTAGTGTATCCTTCGTACAACGTTTCGTAGCCGAAAGTTACCAATAGACCAAGTTATGTTCTCAAAAGCACAAAAACGTGAAAAGCTCATCTATGGAGAGAGTAGAGGAAATCCAAGGCATCAAAGTGGACCTTTACACTCTATTTCGTGTTCTTATAAGTCTAAGACGTTAGTGTAGCTCTCATACAACGTTTCGTAACCAAAGATACCAATAGACCAAGTTACGTTCTCAAAAGCACAAAAACGTTAAAAGCTCCTCCATGGAGAGAGTAGAGAAAATCCAAGGCATCAAAGTGGACCGTTATACTCTATCTAGTGTTCTTAGAAGTCTAAGACGTTAGTGCAGCTTTCGTACAACATTTCATAACCAAAAGATACCAATAGACCAAGTTATGTTCTTTAATGCACAAAAACGTTAAAAGCTCATCTATGGAGAGAGTTGAGTAATTTCAAGGCATCAAAGTGGACCGTTGTACTCTTTTTAGTGTTCTTAGAAGTCTAAGTTGTTAGTGTATCTTTCGTATAACGTTTCGTAACCAAAAGATGCCAATAGACCAAGTTATGTTCTCAAATGCACAAAAACGTGAAAAGCTCTTCTTTGGAGAGAGTAGAGCAACTCCAAGGCATCAAAGTGGACTGTAGTACTCTATTTCATGTTCTTAGAAGTCTAAAAAGTTGGTGTAGCTTTCGTACAACTTTTCGTAACCAAAAGATCCCAATAGACCACGTTAAGTTCTCAAAAGCATAAAAAAATGAAAAGCTCGTCTATAGAGAGAGTGGAGCAACTCCAATGCATCAAAGTAGACCGTTATAACCAATAGACTAAGAAGTTAGTGTAGCTTTTGTACAACGTTTTGTAACCAAAATTTACCAATAGACCAAGTTATGTTCTCAAAAGCACAAAAACGTTAAAAGCTTTTCCGTGGAGAGAGTAGAGGAAATCCAAGGCATCAAAGCGGACCGTTGTACTCTATTTAGTGTTCTTAATAGTCTAAGTTATTAGTGTAGCTTTCGTACAATGTTTCGTAACTAAAAGATGCCAATAGACCAAGTTATTCTCTCAATTGCAGAAAAATGTGAAAAGCTCCTCAAAGGAGAGAGTTGAGTAATTCCAAGGCCTTAAAGTGGACTGTTGTACTCTATTTAGCGTTCTTAGAAGTCTAAGTTGTTAGTGTATCTTTCGTGCAACGTTTCGTAACCAAAAGATACCAATAGACCAAGTTATGTTCTCAAAACCATAAAAACGTTAGAAGCTCCTCCATGGAGAGAGTAGAGCAAATCCAACGCATCAAAGTGGACCGTTATACTCTATCTAGTGTTCTTAAAAGTCTAAGAAGTTAGTGCAGCTTTCGTACAACATTTCGTAACCAAAAGATACCAATAGACCAAGTGATGTTATTTAATGCACAAAAAGTTAAAAGCTCATCTATGGAGAGAGTTGAGTAATTCCAAGAAATCAAAGTGGACCGTTGTACTCTATTTAGTGTTCTTAGAAGTCTAAGTTGTTAGTGTATCTTTCGTACAACGTTTCGTAACCAAAAGATGCGAATAGACCAAGTTATGTTCTCAAATGCACAAAAACATGAAAAGTTCATCTACAGAGAGAGTAGAGTAACTCCAAGGCATCAAAGTGGACCGTTTTACTCTATCTAGTGTTCTTAGAAGTCTAAGAAGTTAGTGCAGCTTTCGTACATCGTTTCGTAACCAAAAGATACCAATAGACCAAGTGATGTTCTTTAATGCAGAAAAAGTTAAAAGCGCATCTATGGAGAGATTTGAGTAATTCCAAGACATCAAAGTGGACCGTTGTACTCTATTTAGTGTTCTTAGAAGTCTAAGTTGTTAGTGTATCTTTCATACAACGTTTCATAACCAAAAGATGCCAATAGACCAAGTTGTGTTCTCAAATGCACAAAAACGTGAAAAGCTCTTCTATGCAGAGAGTAGAGCAACTCCAAGGCATGAAAGTGGACCGTAGTACTCTATTTCATGTTCTTAGAAGTCTAAAAATTTGGTGTAGCTTTCGTACAACTTTTCGTAACCGAAAGATCCCAATAGACCACGTTAAGTTCTCAAAAGCACAAAAAAAAAGAAAAACTCGTCTATAGAGAGAGTACATCAACTCCAATGCATCAAAGTGGACCGTTATACTCTATTTAGTGTTCTTAGAAGTCCAAGGAGTTAGTGTAGCTTTTGTACAACGTTTTGTAACCAAAATATACCAATAGACCAAGTTATGTTCTCAAATACACAAAAACGTTAAAAGCTCCTCTATGGAGAGGGTAGAGGAAATTCAAGGCATCAAAGTGGACCGTTGTACTCTATTTAGTGTTCTTAACTGTCTAAGTTATTAGTGTAGCTTTCGTACAATGTTTCGTAACCAAAAGATGCCAATAGACCAAGTTATTCTCTCAATTGCACAAAAACGTGAAAAGCTCGTCTATGGAGAGAGTAGAGCAACTCTAAGGTATCAAAGGGGACCGTAGTACTCTATTTCATGTTCTTACAAGTCTAAAAAGTTAGTGTAGCTTTCGTACAACATGTCGCAACCATAAGATACCAATAAACCAAGTTATGTTCTCAAAAGCACAAAACGTAAAAAGCTCGTCTGCGGAGGGAGTTGAGTAATTCCAAGGCCTCAAGGTGGACTGTTGTACTCTATTTAGCGTTCTAAGACATCTAAGTTGTTAGTGTATCTTTCGTACAATGTTTCGTAACCAAAAGATGCCAGTAGACCAAGTTATGTTCTCAAAAGCACAAAAAGTGAAAAGCTCCTCTACGGAGAGAGTAGAGCAAATCCAAGGAATCAAAGTAGACCGATATACTCTATTTTGTGTTCTTAGAAGTCTAAGAAGTTAGTGCAGCTTTCGTACAATGTTTCGTAACCAAAAGATACCAATAGACCAAGTTATGCTATTTAATGCACAAAAAGGTTAAAAGCTCATCTATGGAGAGAGTTGAGTAATTCCAGAGCATCAAAGGGAACTTTTGTACTCTATTTAGCGTTCTTAGTAGTCTAAGTTGTTAGTGTAGCCTTCGTACAATGTTTCATAGCGGAAAGGTACCAATAGACCAAGTTATGTTCCCAAAAGCACAAAAACATGAAAAGCTTGTCTATGGAGAGAGTAGAGTAACTCCAAGGCATCAAACTGGACTGTTATACTCTATGTAGTGTTCTTAGAAGTCTAAGAAGTTAGTGTAGCTTTCGTACAACGTTGCATAACCAAAAGATACCAATAGACCAAGTTATGTTCTCAAAAGCATAAAAACGTTAAAAGCTCCTCTATGGAGAGAGTAGAGGAAATCCAAGGCATCAAAGTGGTCCGTTACACTCTATTTCGTGTACTTAGAAGTCTAAGAAGTTAGTGTAGCTCTCGTACAACTTTTCGTAACCAAAGATACCAATGGACCAAGTAATGTTCTTTAATGCACAAAAACATTAAAAGCTCATCTATGGAGAGAGTAGAGCAAATCCAAAGCATCAAAGTGGACCGTTATACTCTATCTAGTGTTCTTAGAAGTCTAAGTTGTTAGTGCAGCTTTCGTACAACGTTTCGTAACCAAAAGATGTCAATAGACCAAGTTATGTTCTTTAATGCACAAAAACATTAAAAGCTCATCTATGGAGAGATTAGAGCAACTCCAAGGCATCAAAATGGACCGTAGTACTCTATTTAGTGTTCATGGAAGTCTAAAAAGTTGGTGTAGCTTTCGTACAACCTTTCGTTACCAAAAGATACCAATAGACCACGTTAAGTTCTCAAATGCACAAAAACATGAAAAGCTCGTCTATAGAGAGAGTAGAGCAACTCGAATGCATCAAAGTGGACCGTTGTACTCTATTTAGTGTTCTTAGAAGTCTAAGTTGTTAGTGTATCTTTCGTACAACGTTTCACAACCAAAAGATGCCAATAGACCAAGTTGTGTTCTCAAATGCACAAAAACGTGAAAAGCTCTTCTATGCAGAGAGTAGAGCAACTCCAAGGCATGAAAGTGGACCGTAGTACTCTATTTCATGTTCTTAGAAGTCTAAAAATTTGGTGTAGCTTTCGTACAACTTTTCGTAACCGAAAGATCCCAATAGACCACGTTAAGTTCTCAAAAGCACAAAAAAAAGAAAAACTCGTCTATAGAGAGAGTACATCAACTCCAATGCATCAAAGTGGACCGTTATACTCTATTTAGTGTTCTTAGAAGTCCAAGGAGTTAGTGTAGCTTTTGTACAACGTTTTGTAACCAAAATATACCAATAGACCAAGTTATGTTCTCAAATACACAAAAACGTTAAAAGCTCCTCTATGGAGAGGGTAGAGGAAATCCAAGGCATCAAAGTGGACCGTTGTACTCTATTTAGTGTTCTTAACTGTCTAAGTTATTAGTGTAGCTTTCGTACAATGTTTCGTAACCAAAAGATGCCAATAGACCAAGTTATTCTCTCAATTGCACAAAAACGTGAAAAGCTCGTCTATGGAGAGAGTAGAGCAACTCCAAGGTATCAAAGGGGACCGTAGTACTCTATTTCATGTTCTTACAAGTCTAAAAAGTTAGTGTAGCTTTCGTACAACATTTCGCAACCATAAGATACTAATAAACCAAGTTATGTTCTCAAAAGCACAAAACGTGAAAAGCTCGTCTGCGGAGGGAGTTGAGTAATTCCAAGGCCTCAAGGTGGACTGTTGTACTCTATTTAGCGTTCTAAGACATCTAAGTTGTTAGTGTATCTTTCGTACAATGTTTCGTAACCAAAAGATGCCAATAGACCAAGTTATGTTCTCAAAAGCACAAAAAGTGAAAAGCTCCTCTACGGAGAGAGTAGAGCAAATCCAAGGAATCAAAGTAGACCGATATACCCTATTTTGTGTTCTTAGAAGTCTAAGAAGTTAGTGCAACTTTCGTACAATGTTTCGTAACCAAAAGATACCAATAGACCAAGTTATGCTATTTAATGCACAAAAAGGTTAAAAGCTCATCTATGGAGAGAGTTGAGTAATTCCAGAGCATCAAAGGGAACTTTTGTACTCTATTTAGCGTTCTTAGTAGTCTAAGTTGTTAGTGTAGCCTTCGTACAATGTTTTGTAGCGGAAAGGTACCAATAGACCAAGTTATGTTCCCAAAAGCATAAAAACATGAAAAGCTTGTCTATGGAGAGAGTAGAGTAACTCCAAGGCATCAAACTGGACCGTTATACTCTACCTAGTGTTCTTAGAAGTCTAAGAAGTTAGTGTAGCTTTCGTACAACGTTGCATAACCAAAAGATACCAATAGACCAAGTTATGTTCTCAAAAGCATAAAAACGTTAAAAGCTCCTCTATGGAGAGAGTAGAGGAAATCCAAGGCATCAAAGTGGTCTGTTACACTCTATTTCGTGTACTTAGAAGTCTAAGAAGTTAGTGTAGCTCTCGTACAACTTTTCGTAACCAAAGATACCAATAGACCAAGTAATGTTCTTTAATGCACAAAAACATTAAAAGCTCATCTATGGAGAGAGTAGAGCAAATCCAAAGCATCAAAGTGGACCGTTATACTCTATCTAGTGTTCTTAGAAGTCTAAGTTGTTAGTGCAGCTTTCGTACAACGTTTCGTAACCAAAAGATGTCAATAGACCAAGTTATGTTCTTTAATGCACAAAAACATTAAAAGCTCATCTATGGAGAGATTAGAGCAACTCCAAGGCATCAAAGTGGACCGTAGTACTCTATTTAGTGTTCATGGAAGTCTAAAAAGTTGGTGTAGCTTTCGTACAACCTTTCGTAACCAAAAGATACCAATAGACCACGTTAAGTTCTCAAATGCACAAAAACATGAAAAGCTCGTCTATAGAGAGAGTAGAGCAACTCGAATGCATCAAAGTGGATAGTTATACTCTATTTAGTGTTCTTAGAAGTCTAAGAAGTTAGTGTAGCTTTTGTACAATGTTTTGTAACCAAAAGATACCAATTGACCAAGTTATGTTCTCAAAAGCACAAAAACGTGAAAAGCTCGTTTATGGAGAGAGTAGAGTAACTACAAGGAATCAAGGTGGACCGTTATACTCTATCTAGTGTTCTTAGAAGTCTAAGAAGTTAGTGCAGCTTTCGTACAACTTTTCGTAACCAAAAGATGCCGATAGACCAAGTTATGTTCTTTAATGCACAAAATGTGAAAAGCTCCTCTATGGAGCGAGTAGAAAAAATCCAAGGAATCAAAGTGGATCGTTGTACTCTATTCAGTGTTCTTAGAAGTCTAAGTTGTTAGTGTATCTTTCGTACAACATTTCGTAACCAAAAGATGCCAATAGACCAAGTTGTGTTCTCAAATGCACAAAAACGTGAAAAGCTCTTCTGTGGAGAGAGTAGAGCAACTCCAAGGCATCAAAGTGGACCGTTATACTCTATCTAGTGTTCTTAGAAGTCTAAGTTGTTAGTGAATCTTTCGTACAACGTTTCGTAACCAAAAGATGCCAATAGACTAAGTTACGTTCTCAAAAGCATAAAAACGTTAAAAGCTCCTCTATGGAGAGAGTAGAGCAAATCCAAGGCATCAAAGTGGCCCATTATACTCTATCTAGTGTTCTTAGAAGTCTAAGAAGTTAGTGCAGCTTTCGTACAACGTTTCATAACCAAAAGATACCAATAGACCAAGTTACGTTCTTTAATGCACAAAAACGTTAAAACCTCATCTATGGAGAGAGTTGAGTAATTTCGAGGCATCAAAGTGGACCGTTGTACTCTTTTTAGTGTTCTTAGAAGTCTAAGTTGTTAGTGTATCTTTCGTACAACGTTTCGTAACCAAAAGATGCCAATAGACCAAGTTATGTTCTCCAATGCATAAAAATGTGAAAAGCTCTTCTATGGAGAGAGTAGAGCAACCCCAAGGCATCAAAGTGGACTGTAGTACTCTATTTCATGTTCTTAGAAGTCTAAAAAGTTGGTGTAGCTTTCGTACAACATTTCGTAACCAAAAGATCCCAATAGAGCACGTTAAGTTTTCAAAAGCACAAAAACATGAAAAGCTCGTCTATAGAGAGAGTAGAGCAACTCCAATGCATCAAAGTGGACCGTTATACTCTATTTAGTGTTCTTAGAAATCTAAGAAGTTAGTGTAGCTTTTGTACAACGTTTTGTAACCAAAATATACCAATAGACCAAGTTATGTTCTCAAAAGCACAAAAACGTTAAAAGCTCCTCTACGGAGAGAGTAGAGGAAATCCAAGGCATCAAAGCGGACCGCTGTACTCTATTTAGTGTTCTTAACAGTCTAAGTTATTAGTGTAGCTTTCGTACAATGTTTCGTAACCAAAAGATGCCAATAGACCAAGTTATTCTCTCAATTGCACAAAAACGTGAAAAGCTCCTCTATGGAGAGAGTTGAGTAATTTCAAGGCCTCAAAGTGGAACCTTGTACTCTATTTATCGTTCTTAGAAGTCTAAGTTGTTAGTGTATCTTTCGTGCAACGTTTCGTAACCAAAAGATACCAATGGACCAAGTTATGTTCTCAAAACCATAAAAACGTTAGAAGCTCCTCCATCGAGAGAGTAGAGCAAATCCAAGCCATCAAAGTGGATCATTATACTCTATTTTGTGTTCTTAGAAGTCTAAGAATTTAGTGCAGCATTCGTACAATGTTTCGTAATCAAAAGATACCAATAGACCAAGGTATGTTATTTAATGCACAAAAACGTTAAAAGCTCATCTATGGAGAGAGTTAAGTAATTACAGGGCATCGAAGTGAACTGTTGTACTCTATCTAGTGTTCTTAGCAGTCTCAGTTGTTAGTGTAGCCTTCGTACAACGTTTCGTAGCTGAAAGGTACAAATAGACCAAGTTATGTTCTCGAAAGAATAAAAACGTGAAAAGCTCGTCAGTTGAGAGAGTAGAGTAACTCCAACGCATCAAAGTGGACCGTTATACTCTATCTAGTGTTCTTATAAGTCTAAGAAGTTAGTATAGCTTTCGTACAATGTTTCATAACCAGAAGATACCAATAGACCAAGTTATGTTCTCAAAAGCAAGAAAACGTTAGAAGCTCCTCCACGGGGAGAGTAGAGCAAATCCAAAGATTCAAAGTGGACCATTATACTCTATCTAGTGTTCTTAATAGTCTAAGAAGTTAGTGCAGCTTTCGTACAACGTTTCGTAACCAAAAGATACCAATAGACCAAGTGATGTTCTATAATGCATAAAAAGTTAAAAGCTCATCTATGGAGAGACTTTAGTAATTCCAAGACATCAAAGTGGACCGTTGTACTCTATTTAGTGTTCTTAGAAGTCTAAGTTGTTAGTGTATCTTTCGTCCAACGTTTCATAACCAAAAGATGCCAATAGACCAACTTGTGTTCTCAAATCCACAAAAATGTGAAAAGCTCTTCTATGCAGAGAGTAGAGCAACTCCAAGGCATGAAAGTGGACCATAGTACTCTATTTCATGTTCTTAGAAGTCTAAAAATTTGGTGTAGCTTTCGTACAACTTTTCGTAACCGAAAGATCCCAATAGACCACGTTAAGTTCTCAAAAGCACAAAAACAAGAAAAACTCGTCCATAGAGAGAGTACATCAACTCCAATGCATCAAAGTGGACCGTTATACTCTATTTAGTGTTCTTAGAAGTCCAAGGAGTTAGTGTAGCTTTTGTACAACGTTTTGTAACCAAAATATACCAATAGACCAAGTTATGTTCTCAAATACACAAAAACGTTAAAAGCTCCTCTATGGAGAGGGTAGAGGAAATCCAAGGCATCAAAGTGGACCGTTGTACTCTATTTAGTGTTCTTAACTGTCTAAGTTATTAGTGTAGCTTTCGTACAATGTTTCGTAACCAAAAGATGCCAATAGACCAAGTTATTCTCTCAATTGCACAAAAACGTGAAAAGCTCGTCTATGGAGAGAGTAGAGCAACTCCAAGGTATCAAAGGGGACCGTAGTACTCTATTTCATGTTCTTACAAGTCTAAAAAGTTAGTGCAGCTTTCGTACAACATTTCGTAACCATAAGATACCAATAAACCAAGTTATGTTCTCAAAAGCACAAAACAAGAAAAGCTCGTCTGCGGAGGGAGTTGAGTAATTCCAAGGCCTCAAAGTGGATCGTTGTACTCTATTTAGCGTTCTTGGACGTCTAAGTTGTTAGTGTATCTTTCGTACAATGTTTCCTAACCAAAAGATGCCAATAGACCAAGTTATGTTCTCAAAAGCACAAAAAGTGAAAAGCTCCTCTACGGAGAGAGTAGAGTAACTCCAATGCATCAAAGTGGACCGTTATACTCTATCTAGTGTTCTTAGAAGTCTAAGAAGTTAGTGCAGCTTTCGTACAATGTTTCATAACCAAAAGATACCAATAGACCAAGTTATGTTATTTAATGCACAAAAACGTTAAAAGCTCATCCATGGAGAGAGTTGAGTAATTCCAGAGCATCAAAGTGAACTTTTGTACTCTATTTAGCGTTCTTAGTAGTCTAAGTTGTTAGTGTAGCCTTCGTACAATGTTTCGTAGCGGAAAGTTACCAATAGACCAAGTTATGTTCTCAAAAGCACAAAAACATGAAAAGCTTGTCTATGGAGAGAGTAGAGTAACTCCAAGGCATCAAAGTGGACCGTTATACTCTATCTAGTGTTCTTAGAAGTCTAAGAAGTTAGTGTAGCTTTCGTACAACGTTGCGTAACCAAAAGATACCAATAGACCAAGTTATGTTCTCAAAAGCATAAAAACGTTAAAACCTCCTCTATGGAGAGAGTAGAGGAAATCCAAGGCATCAAAGTGGTCGGTTACACTCTATTTCGTGTTCTTAGAAGTCTAAGAAGTTAGTGTAGCTCTCGTACAACTTTTCGTAACCAAAGATACCAATAGACCAAGTAACGTTCTTTAATGCACAAAAACATTAAAAGCTCATCTATGGAGAGAGTAGAACAAATCCAAGGCATCAAAGTGGGCCGTTATACTCTATCTAGTGTTCTTAGAAGTCTAAGTTGTTAGTGCAGCTTTCGTACAACGTTTCGTAACCAAAAGATGTCAATAGACCAAGTTATGTTCTTTAATGCACAAAAACGTTAAAAGCTCGTCTATGGAGAGAGTAGAGCAACTCCAAGGCATCAAAGTGGACCGTAGTACTCTATTTAGTGTTCTTGGAAGTCTAAAAAGTTGGTGTAGCTTTCGTACAACTTTTCGTAACCAAAAGATACCAATAGACCACGTTAAGTTCTCAAATGCACAAAAACATGAAAAGCTCGTCTATGGAGAGAGTAGAGCAACTCCAATACATCAAAGTGGACAGTTATACTCTATTTAGTGTTCTTAGAAGTCTAAGAAGTTAGTGTAGCTTTTGTACAACGTTTTGTAACCAAAATATACCAATAGACCAAGTTATGTTCTCAAAAGCACAAAAACGTGAAAAGCTCGTTTATGGAGAGAGTAGAGTAACTCCAAGGCATCAAGGCGGACCGTTATACTCTATCTAGTGTTCTTAGAAGTCTAAGAAGTTATTGCAGCTTTAGTACAAGTTTTCGTAACCAAAAGATGCCAATAGACCAAGTTATGTTCTTTAATGCACAAAACGTGAAAAGCTCCTCTATGGAGAGGGTAGAGCAAATCCAAGGAATCAAAGTGGACCGTTGTACTCTATTCAGTGTTCCTAGAAGTGTAAGATGTTAGTGTATCTTTCGTACAACGTTTCGTAACCAAAAGATGCCAATAGACCAAGTTGTGTTCTCAAATGCATAAAAACGTGAAAAGCTCTTCTATGGAGAGAGTAGAGCAACTCCAAGGCATCAAAGTGGACCGTAGTACTCTATTTAGTGTTCATGGAAGTCTAAAAATTTGGTGTAGCTTTCGTACAACTTTTCGTAACCCAAAGATGCCAATAGACCACTTTAAGTTCTCAAATGCACAAAAACATGAAAAGCTCGTCTATAGAGAGAGTAGAGCAACTCCAATGCATCAAAGTGAACCGTTATACTCTATTTAGTGTTCTTAGAAGTCTAAGAAGTTAGTGTAGCTTTTGTACATCGTTTTGTAACCAAAATATACCAATAGACCAAGTTATGTTCTCAAAAGCACAAAAACGTTAAAAGCTCCTCTATGGAGAGAGTAGAGGAAATCCAAGGCATCAAAGTGGACCGTTGTACTCTATTTAGTGTTCTTAACAGGCTAAGTTATTAGTGTAGCTTTCGTACAATGTTTCGTAACCAAAACATGCCAATAGACCAAGTTATTCTCTCAATTGCACAGAAACCTGAAAAGCTCGTCTATGGAGAGAGTAGAGCAACTCCAAGTTATCAAAGTGGACCGTAGTACTCTATTTTATGTTCTTAGAAGTCTAAAAAGTTAGTGTAGCTTTCGTACAACGTTTCGTAACCATAAGATACCAATTGACCAAGTTATGTTCTCAAAAGTATAAAACGTGAAAAGCTCGTCTATGGAGGGAGTTGAGTAATTCCGAGGCCTCAAAGTGGACTGTTGTACTCTATTTAGCGTATCTTTCGTAATTCCGAGGCCTCAAAGTAATTCGAGGCCTCTAAGTTGTTAGTGTATCTTTCATACAACGTTTCGCAACCAAAAGATGCCAATAGACCAAGTTATGTTCTCAAAAGCAAACGTGAAAAGCTCCTCTACGGAGAGAATAGAGCAAATCCAAGGAATCAATGTGGACCAATATACTCTATTTTGTGTTCTTAGAAGTCTAAGAAGTTAGTGCAGCTTTCGTACAATGTCTCGCAACCAAAAGATACCAATAGACCTAGTTATGTTATTTAATGCACAAAAACGTGAAAAGCTCATCTATGGAGAGAGTTGAGTAATTCCAGGGCATCAAAGTGAACTGTTGTACTCTATTTAGTGTTCTTAGCAGTCTAAGTTGTTAGTGTAGCCTTCGTACAACGTTTCGTAGCGGAAAGGTACCAATAGACCAAGTTATGTATGTTCTCAAAAGCACAAAAACGTGAAAAGCTCATCTATGGAGAGAGTCGAGTAAATCCAAGGCATTAAAGTGGACCGTTATACTCTATCTAGTGTTCTTAGAAGTCTAGGAAGTTAGTGTAGCTTTCGTACAACGTTTCGTAACCAAAAGATACCAGTAGACCAAGTTATGTTCTCAAAAGCATAAAAACGTTAAAGGCTCGTCTATGGAGAGAGAAGAGGAAATCCAAGGCATGAAAGTGGTCCGTTACACTCTATTTCGTGTTCATATAAGTCTAAGAAGTTAGTGTAGCTCTCGTACAACGTTTCGTATCCAAAAGATACCAATAGACCAAGTTACGTTCTCAAAATCATAAAAACGTTGAAAGCTCCTCTATGGAGAGAGTACAGCAAATCCAAGGCATCAAAGTGGACCCTTATACTCTATCTAGTGTTCTTATAAGTCTAAGAAGTTAGTGTAGCTCTCGTACAACGTTTTGTAACCAAAAGATACCAATAGACCAAGTTATGTTCTTTAATGCACAAAAACGTTAAAAGCTCATCTATGGAGAGAGTTGAGTAATTCGAAGGCATCAAAGTGGACCATTGTACTCTCTTTAGTGTTCTTAACAGTCTAAGTTATTAGTGTAGCTTTCGTACAATATTTTCTAACCAAAAGATGCCAATAGACCAAGTTATGTTCTCAATTGCACAAAAACGTGAAAAGCTCGTCTATGGAGAGAGTAGAGCAACTCCAATGCATCAAAGTGGACCGTTATACTCTATTTTGTGTTCTTAGAAGTCTAAGAAGTTAGTGTAGCTTTCGTACAATGTTTCGTAACCAAAAGATGCCAATAGACCCAGTTATTCTCTCAATTGCATAGAAATGTGAAACGCTCGTCTATGGAGAGAGTAGAGCAACTCCAAGGTATCAAAGTGGACCGTAGTACTCTATCTAGCGTTCTTACAAGTCTAGGAAGTTAGTGTAGCTTTCGTACAACGTTTCGTAACCAAAAGATACCAATAGACCTAGTTACGTTCTCAATTGCACAAAAACATGAAAAGCTCGTCTATGGAGAGAGTAGAGCAACTCCAATGCATCAAAGTGGACCGTTATACTCTATTTAGTGTTTTTAGAAGTCTAAGAAGTTAGTGTAGCTCTCGTACAACGTTTCGTAACCAAAAGATACCAATAGACCAAGTTACGTTCTCAAAAGCATAAAGACGTTGAAAGCTCCTCTATGGAGAGAGTAGAGCAAATCCAAGGCATCAAAGTGGACGGTTATACTCTATCTAGTGTTCTTAGAAGTCTAAGAAGTTATTGTAGCTCTCGTACAACATTTCGTAACCAAAAGATACCAATAGACCAAGTTATGTTCTTTAATGCACAAAAACATTAAAAGCTCATCTATGGAGAGAGTTGAGTAATTCCAAGGCATCAAAGTGGACCGTTGTACTCTATTTAGTGTTCTTAGAAGTCTAAGAACACTAAAACGTGAAAAGCTCTTCAATGGAGAGAGTAGAGAAACTCTAAGGCATCAAAGTGGACCGTAGTACTCTATTTCATGCACAAAAAGATACCAATAGACCAAGTTACGTTCTCAAAAGCATAATAACGTTGAAACCTCCTCCATGGAGAGAGTAGAGCAAATCCAAGGCATCAAAGTGGACCGTTATACTCTATCTAGTGTTCTTACAAGTCTAAGAAGTTAGTGTAGCTGTCGTACAACGTTTCGTAACCAAAAGATACCAATAGACCAAGTTATGTTCTTTAATGCACAAAAACGTTAAAAGCTCATCTATGGAGAGAGTTGAGTAATTCCAAGGCATCAAAGTGGACCATTGTACTCTATTTAGTGTTCTTAACAGTCTAAGTTATTAGTGTAGCTTTCGTACATTGTTTCGTAACCAAAAGATGCCAGTAGACCAAGTTATTCTCTCAATTGCACAAAAACGTGAAAAGCTCGCCTATGGAGAGAGTAGAGCAACTCCAAGGTATCAAAGTGGACCGTAGTACTCTATTTCATGTTCTTAGAAGTCTAAAAAGTTAGTGCAGCTTTTGTGCAACGTTTTGTAACCAAAATATACCAATAGACCAAGTTATGTTCTTTAATGCACAAAAACGTTAAAAGCTCATCTATGGAGAGAGTTGAGTAACTCCAAGGCATCAAAGTGGACCGTTGTACTCTATTTAGTGTTCTTAACAGTCTAAGTTATTAGTGTAGCTTTCGTACAATGTTTTCTAACCAAAAGATGCCAATAGACCAAGTTTTGTTCTCAATTGCACAAAAACGTGAAAAGCTCATCTATGGAGAGAGTAGAGCAACTCCAATGCATCAAAGTGGACCGTTATACTTTATTTGGTGTTCATATGAGTCTAAGAAGTTAGTGTAGCTTTTGTACAACGTTTTGTAACCAAAATATACCAATAGACCAAGTTATGTTCTCAAAAGCACAAAAACGTTAAAAGCTTTTCCATGGAGAGAGTAGAGGAAATCCAAGGCATCAAAGTGGACCGTTGTACTCTATTTAGTGTTCTTGACAGTCTAAGTTATTAGTGTAGCTTTTTTACATTCTTTCGTAACGAAAAGATGCCAATAGACCAAGTTATTCTCTCAGTTGTACAAAAACGTGAAAAGCTCGTCTATGGAGAGAGTAGAGCAACTCCAAGGTATCAAAGTGGACCGTAGTACTCTATTTCGTGTTCTTAGAAGTCTAAGAACTTAGTGTCGCTCTTGAACAACGTTCCGTAACCAAAAGATACCAATAGACCAAGTTACGTTCTCAAAAGCATAAAAACGTTGAAAGCTCCTCTATGGAGAGAGTACAACAAATCCAGGGCATCAAAGTGGACCGTTATACTCTATCTAGTGTTCATAGAAGTCTAAGAAGTTAGTGTAGCTCTCGTACATCGTTTCGTAACCAAAAGATACCAATAGACCAAGTTATGCTCTTTAATGCACAAAAACGTTAAAAGCTCATCCATGGAGAGAGTTGAGTAATTCCAAAGCATCAAATTGGACTGTTGTACTCTATTTAGTGTTCTTAGAAGCCTAAGTCGTTAGTGTATCTTTCATACGACGTTTCGTAACCAAAAGATTCCAATAGACCAAGTTATGTTCTCAAAAGCACAAAAACATGAAAAGCTCATCTATAGAGAGAGTAGAGCAACTCCAATGCATCAAAGTAGACCGTTATACTCTATTTAGTGGTCTTAGAAGTCTAAGAAGTTAGTGTAGCTTTTGTGCAACGTTTTGTAACCAAAATATACCAATAGACCAAGTTATGTTCTCAAACGCACAAAAACGTTAAAAGCTCCTCTATGGGGAGAGTAGAGGAAATCCAAGGCATCAAAGTGGACCGTTGTACTCTATTTAGTGTTCTTAACAGTCTAAGTTATTAGTGTCGCTTTCGGACAATGTATCGTAACCAAAACATGCCAATAGACCAAGTTATTCTCTCAATTACACAAAAACATGAAAAGCTCGTCTATGGAGAGAGTAGAGCAATTCCAAGTTATCAAAGTGGACCGTAGTACTCTATTTCATGTTCTTAGAAGTCTAAAAAGTTAGTGTAGCTTTCGTACAACGTTTCGTAACCATAAGTTACCAATAGACCAAGTTATGTTCTCAAAAGTATAAAACTTGAAAAGCTCGTCTACGGACGGAGTTGAGTAATTCCGAGGCCTCAAAGTGGACTGTTGTACTCTATTTAGCGTATCTTTCGAAATTATGAGGCCTCAAAGTAATTCCGAGGCCTCTAAGTTGTTAGTGTATCTTTCGTACAACGTTTCGTAATCAAAAGATGTCAATAGACCAAGTTATGTTCTCAAAAGCAAACGTGAAAAGCTCCTCTACGGAGAGAGTAGAGCAAATCTAAGGAAACAAATGGACCAATATACTCTATTTTGTGTTCTTAGAAGTCTAAGAAGTTAGTGCAGCTTTCATACAATGTTTCGTAACCAAAAGATACCAATAGACCAAGTTATGTTATTTAATGCACAAAAACGTTAAAAGCTCATCTATGGAGAGAGTTGAGTAATTCCAGGGCATCAAAGTGAACTGTTGTACTCTATTTAGCGTTCTTAGCAGTCTAAGTTGTTAGTGTAGCCTTCGAACAATGTTTCGTGGCGGAATGGTACCAATAGACCAAGTTATGTTCTCAAAAGCACAAAAACGTGAAAAGCTCAACTATGGAGAGAGTCGAGTAACTCCAAGGCATCAAAGTGGACCGTTATACTCTATCTAGTGTTCTTATAAGTCTAGGAAGTTAGTGTAGCTTTCGTACAACGTTTCGTAACCAAAAGATACCAATAGACCAAGTTATGTTCTTTAATGCACAAAAACGTTAAAAGCTCATCTATGGAGAGAGTTGAGTAATTCGAAGGCATGAAAGTGGACCGTTGTACTCTCTTTAGTGTTCTTAACAGTCTAAGTTATTATTGTCGCTTTTGTACAATGTTTTCTAACCAAAAGATGCCAATAGACCAAGTTATGTTCTCAATTGCACAAAAACGTGAAAAGCTCGTCTATGGAGAGAGTAGAGCAACTCCAATGCATCAAAGTGGACCGTTATACTCTATTTAGTGTTATTAGAAGTCTAAGAAGTTAGTGTAGCTTTTGTACAACATTTTGTAACCAAAATATACCAATAGACCAAGTTATGTTCTCAAAAGCACAAAAACGTTTAAAGCTCCTCTATGGAGAGAGTAGAGGAAATCCAAGGCATCAAAGTGGACCGTTGTACTCTATTTAGTGTTCTTAACAGTCTAAGTTATTAGTGTAGCTTTCGTACAGTGTTTCATAACAAAAAGATGCCAATAGACCAAGTTCTTCTCTCAATTACACAAAAATGTGAAACGCTCGTCTATGGAGAGAGTAGAGCAACTCCAAGGTATCAAAGTGGACCGTAGTACTCTATTTCATGTTCTTAGAAGTCTAAAAAGTTAGTGTAGCTTTTGTACAACGTTTCGTAACCAAAAGATGCCAGTAGACCAAGTTATGTTCTCAAAAGCACAAACGTGAAAAGCTCATGTATGGAGGGAGTTGAGTAATTCCAAGGTCTCAAAGTGGACTGTTGTACTCTATTTAGCATTCTTAGACGTCTAATTTGTTAGTGTATCTTTCGTACAATGTTTCGTAACCAAAAGATGCCAATAGACCAAGTTATGTTCTCAAAAGCACAAAACGTGAAAAACTCTTCTACGGAGAGAGTAGAGCAAAGCCAAGGAATCAAAGTGGACCGATATACTCTATTTTGTGTTCTTAGAAGTCTAAGAAGTTAGTGAAGCTTTCGTACAATGTTTCGTAACCAAAAGATACTAATAGACCAAGTTATGTTATTTAATGCACAAAAACGTTAAAAGCTCGCCTATGGAGAGAGTTGAGTAATTCCAGGGCATCAAAGTGAACTGTTGTACTCTATTTAGCATTCTTAGCAGTCTAAGTTGTTAGTGTGGCCTTCGTATAACGTTCCATAGCCGAAAGGTACCAATAGACCAAGTTATGTTCTCAAAAGCACAAAAACGTGAAAAGCTCATCTATGGAGAGAGTCGAGTAACTCCAAGGTATCAAAGTGGACCGTTATGCTCTATCTAGCGTTCTTAGAAGTCTAGGAAGTTAGTGTAGCTTTCTTACAACGTTTCGTAACCAAAAGATACCAATAGACCTAGTTACGTTCTCAATTGCACAAAAACATGAAAAGCTCGTCTATGGAGAGAGTAGAGCAACTCCAATGCATCAAAGTGGACCGTTATACTCTATTTAGTGTTTTTAGAAGTCTAAGAAGTTAGTGTAGCTCTCGTACAACGTTTCGTAACCAAAAGATACCAATAGACCAAGTTACGTTCTCAAAAGCATAAAGACGTTGAAAGCTCCTCTATGGAGAGAATAGAGCAAATCCAAGGCATCAAAGTGGACGGTTATACTCTATCTAGTGTTCTTAGAAGTCTAAGAAGTTATTGTAGCTCTCGTACAACATTTCGTAACCAAAAGATACCAATAGACCAAGTTATGTTCTTTAATGCACAAAAACATTAAAAGCTCATCTATGGAGAGAGTTGAGTAATTCCAAGGCATCAAAGTGGACCGTTGTACTCTATTTAGTGTTCTTAGAAGTCTAAGAACACTAAAACGTGAAAAGCTCTTCAATGGAGAGAGTAGAGAAACTCTAAGGTATCAAAGTGGACCGTAGTACTCTATTTCATGCACAAAAAGATACCAATAGACCAAGTTACGTTCTCAAAAGCATAATAACGTTGAAACCTCCTCCATGGAGAGAGTAGAGCAAATCCAAGGCATCAAAGTGGACCGTTATACTCTATCTAGTGTTCTTACAAGTCTAAGAAGTTAGTGTAGCTGTCGTACAACGTTTCGTAACCAAAAGATACCAATAGACCAAGTTATGTTCTTTAATGCACAAAAACGTTAAAAGCTCATCTATGGAGAGAGTTGAGTAATTCCAAGGCATCAAAGTGGACCATTGTACTCTATTTAGTGTTCTTAACAGTCTAAGTTATTAGTGTAGCTTTCGTACATTGTTTCGTAACCAAAAGATGCCAGTAGACCAAGTTATTCTCTCAATTGCACAAAAACGTGAAAAGCTCGCCTATGGAGAGAGTAGAGCAACTCCAAGGTATCAAAGTGGACCGTAGTACTCTATTTCATGTTCTTAGAAGTCTAAAAAGTTAGTGCAGCTTTTGTGCAACGTTTTGTAACCAAAATATACCAATAGACCAAGTTATGTTCTTTAATGCACAAAAACGTTAAAAGCTCATCTATGGAGAGAGTTGAGTAATTCCAAGGCATCAAAGTCGACCGTTGTACTCTATTTAGTGTTCTTAACAGTCTAAGTTATTAGTGTAGCTTTCGTACAATGTTTTCTAACCAAAAGATGCCAATAGACCAAGTTTTGTTCTCAATTGCACAAAAACGTGAAAAGCTCATCTATGGAGAGAGTAGAGCAACTCCAATGCATCAAAGTGGACCGTTATACTTTATTTGGTGTTCATATGAGTCTAAGAAGTTAGTGTAGCTTTTGTACAACGTTTTGTAACCAAAATATACCAATAGACCAAGTTATGTTCTCAAAAGCACAAAAACGTTAAAAGCTTTTCCATGGAGAGAGTAGAGGAAATCCAAGGCATCAAAGTGGACCGTTGTACTCTATTTAGTGTTCTTGACAGTCTAAGTTATTAGTGTAGCTTTTTTACATTCTTTCGTAACGAAAAGATGCCAATAGACCAAGTTATTCTCTCAGTTGTACAAAAACGTGAAAAGCTCGTCTATGGAGAGAGTAGAGCAACTCCAAGGTATCAAAGTGGACCGTAGTACTCTATTTCGTGTTCTTAGAAGTCTAAGAACTTAGTGTCGCTCTTGAACAACGTTCCGTAACCAAAAGATACCAATAGACCAAGTTACGTTCTCAAAAGCATAAAAACGTTGAAAGCTCCTCTATGGAGAGAGTACAACAAATCCAGGGCATCAAAGTGGACCGTTATACTCTATCTAGTGTTCATAGAAGTCTAAGAAGTTAGTGTAGCTCTCGTACATCGTTTCGTAACCAAAAGATACCAATAGACCAAGTTATGCTCTTTAATGCACAAAAACGTTAAAAGCTCATCCATGGAGAGAGTTGAGTAATTCCAAAGCATCAAATTGGACTGTTGTACTCTATTTAGTGTTCTTAGAAGCCTAAGTCGTTAGTGTATCTTTCATACGACGTTTCGTAACCAAAAGATTCCAATAGACCAAGTTATGTTCTCAAAAGCACAAAAACATGAAAAGCTCATCTATAGAGAGAGTAGAGCAACTCCAATGCATCAAAGTAGACCGTTATACTCTATTTAGTGGTCTTAGAAGTCTAAGAAGTTAGTGTAGCTTTTGTGCAACGTTTTGTAACCAAAATATACCAATAGACCAAGTTATGTTCTCAAACGCACAAAAACGTTAAAAGCTCCTCTATGGGGAGAGTAGAGGAAATCCAAGGCATCAAAGTGGACCGTTGTACTCTATTTAGTGTTCTTAACAGTCTAAGTTATTAGTGTCGCTTTCGGACAATGTATCGTAACCAAAACATGCCAATAGACCAAGTTATTCTCTCAATTACACAAAAACATGAAAAGCTCGTCTATGGAGAGAGTAGAGCAATTCCAAGTTATCAAAGTGGACCGTAGTACTCTATTTCATGTTCTTAGAAGTCTAAAAAGTTAGTGTAGTTTTCGTACAACGTTTCGTAACCATAAGTTACGAATAGACCAAGTTATGTTCTCAAAAGTATAAAACTTGAAAAGCTCGTCTACGGACGGAGTTGAGTAATTCCGAGGCCTCAAAGTGGACTGTTGTACTCTATTTAGCGTATCTTTCGAAATTATGAGGCCTCAAAGTAATTCCGAGGCCTCTAAGTTGTTAGTGTATCTTTCGTACAACGTTTCGTAACCAAAAGATGTCAATAGACCAAGTTATGTTCTCAAAAGCAAACGTGAAAAGCTCCTCTACGGAGAGAGTAGAGCAAATCTAAGGAAACAAATGGACCAATATACTCTATTTTGTGTTCTTAGAAGTCTAAGAAGTTAGTGCAGCTTTCATACAATGTTTCGTAACCAAAAGATACCAATAGACCAAGTTATGTTATTTAATGCACAAAAACGTTAAAAGCTCATCTATGGAGAGAGTTGAGTAATTCCAGGGCATCAAAGTGAACTCTTGTACTCTATTTAGCGTTCTTAGCAGTCTAAGTTGTTAGTGTAGCCTTCGAACAATGTTTCGTGGCGGAATGGTACCAATAGACCAAGTTATGTTCTCAAAAGCACAAAAACGTGAAAAGCTCAACTATGGAGAGAGTCGAGTAACTCCAAGGCATCAAAGTGGACCGTTATACTCTATCTAGTGTTCTTATAAGTCTAGGAAGTTAGTGTAGCTTTCGTACAACGTTTCGTAACCAAAAGATACCAATAGACCAAGTTATGTTCTTTAATGCACAAAAACGTTAAAAGCTCATCTATGGAGAGAGTTGAGTAATTCGAAGGCATGAAAGTGGACCGTTGTACTCTCTTTAGTGTTCTTAACAGTCTAAGTTATTATTGTCGCTTTTGTACAATGTTTTCTAACCAAAAGATGCCAATAGACCAAGTTATGTTCTCAATTGCACAAAAACGTGAAAAGCTCGTCTATGGAGAGAGTAGAGCAACTCCAATGCATCAAAGTGGACCGTTATACTCTATTTAGTGTTATTAGAAGTCTAAGAAGTTAGTGTAGCTTTTGTACAACATTTTGTAACCAAAATATACCAATAGACCAAGTTATGTTCTCAAAAGCACAAAAACGTTTAAAGCTCCTCTATGGAGAGAGTAGAGGAAATCCAAGGCATCAAAGTGGACCGTTGTACTCTATTTAGTGTTCTTAACAGTCTAAGTTATTAGTGTAGCTTTCGTACAGTGTTTCATAACAAAAAGATGCCAATAGACCAAGTTCTTCTCTCAATTACACAAAAATGTGAAACGCTCGTCTATGGAGAGAGTAGAGCAACTCCAAGGTATCAAAGTGGACCGTAGTACTCTATTTCATGTTCTTAGAAGTCTAAAAAGTTAGTGTAGCTTTTGTACAACGTTTCGTAACCAAAAGATGCCAGTAGACCAAGTTATGTTCTCAAAAGCACAAACGTGAAAAGCTCATGTATGGAGGGAGTTGAGTAATTCCAAGGTCTCAAAGTGGACTGTTGTACTCTATTTAGCATTCTTAGACGTCTAATTTGTTAGTGTATCTTTCGTACAATGTTTCGTAACCAAAAGATGCCAATAGACCAAGTTATGTTCTCAAAAGCACAAAACGTGAAAAACTCTTCTACGGAGAGAGTAGAGCAAAGCCAAGGAATCAAAGTGGACCGATATACTCTATTTTGTGTTCTTAGAAGTCTAAGAAGTTAGTGAAGCTTTCGTACAATGTTTCGTAACCAAAAGATACTAATAGACCAAGTTATGTTATTTAATGCACAAAAACGTTAAAAGCTCGCCTATGGAGAGAGTTGAGTAATTCCAGGGCATCAAAGTGAACTGTTGTACTCTATTTAGCATTCTTAGCAGTCTAAGTTGTTAGTGTGGCCTTCGTATAACGTTTCATAGCCGAAAGGTACCAATAGACCAAGTTATGTTCTCAAAAGCACAAAAACGTGAAAAGCTCATCTATGGAGAGAGTCGAGTAACTCCAAGGTATCAAAGTGGACCGTTATGCTCTATCTAGCGTTCTTAGAAGTCTAGGAAGTTAGTGTAGCTTTCTTACAACGTTTCGTAACCAAAAGATACCAATAGACCTAGTTACGTTCTCAATTGCACAAAAACATGAAAAGCTCGTCTATGGAGAGAGTAGAGCAACCCCAATGCATCAAAGTGGACCGTTATACTCTATTTAGTGTTCTTAGAAGTCTAAGAAGTTAGTGCAGCTCTCGTACAACGTTTCGTAACCAAAAGATACCAATAGACCAAGTTACGTTCTCAAAAGCATAAAGACGTTGAAAGCTCCTCTATGGAGAGAGTAGAGCAAATCCAAGGCATCAAAGTGGACCGTTATACTCTATCTAGTGTTCTTAGAAGTCTAAGAAGTTAGTGTAGCTCTCGTACAACGTTTCGCAACCAAAAGATACCAATAGACCAAGTTATGTTCTTTAATGTAGAAAAACGTTAAAAGCTCATCTATGGAGAGAGTCGAGTAATTCCAAGGCATCAAAGTGGACCGTTGTACTCTATTTAGTGTTCTTAGAAGTCTAAGAACACTAAAACGTGAAAAGCACTTCTATGGAGAGAGTAGAGCAACTCTAAGGCATCAAAGTGGACCGTAGTACTCTATTTCATGCACAAAAAGATACCAATAGACCAAGTTACGTTCTCAAAAGCATAAAAACGTTGAAAGCTCCTCCATGGAGAGAGTAGAGCAAATCCAAGGTATCAAAGTGGACCGTTATACTCTATCTAGTGTTCTTAGAAGTCTAAGAAGTTAGTGTAGCTGTCGTACAACGTTTCGTAACCAAAAGATACCAATAGACCAAGTTATGTTCTTTAATGCACAAAAACGTGAAAAGCTCATCAATGGAGAGAGTTGAGTAATTCCAAGGCATCAAAGTGGACCGTTGTACTCTATTTAGTGTTCTTAACAGTCTAAGTTATTGGTGTAGCTTTCGTACATTGTTTCGTAACCAAAAGATGCCAATAGACCAAGTTATTCTCTCAATTGCACAAAAACGTGAAAAGCTCGCCTATGGAGAGAGTAGAGCAACTCCAAGGTATCAAAGTGGACCGTAGTACTCTATTTCATGTTCTTAGAAGTCTAAAAAGTTAGTGCAGCTTTTGTACAACGTTTTGTAACCAAAATATACCAATAGACCAAGTTATGTTCTTTAATGCACAAAAACGTTAAAAGCTCATCTATGGAGAGGGTTGAGTAATTCCAAGGCATCAAAGTTGACCGTTGTACTCTATTTTGTGTTCTTAACAGTCTAAGTTATTAGTGTAGCTTTCGTACAATGTTTTCTAACCAAAAGATGCCAATAGACCAAGTTATGTTCTCAATTGCACAAAAAGTGAAAAGCTCATCTATGGAGAGAGGAGAGCAACTCCAATGCATCAAAGTGGACCGTTATACTCTATTTGGTGTTCATATGAGTCTAAGAAGTTAGTGTAGCTTTTGTACAACGTTTTGTAACCAAAATATACCAATAGACCAAGTTATGTTCTCAAAAGCACAAAAACGTTAAAAGCTCTTCCATGGAGAGAGTAGAGGAATTCCAAGGCATCAAAGTGGACCGTTGTACTCTATTTAGTGTTCTTGACAGTCTAAGTTATTAGTGTAGCTTTTTTACATTCTTTCGTAACCAAAAGATGCCAATAGACCAAGTTATTCTCTCAATTGCACAAAAACGTGAAAAGCTCGCCTATGGAGAGAGTAGAGCAACTCCAAGGTATCAAAGTGGACCGTAGTACTCTATTTCATGTTCTTAGAAGTCTAAAAAGTTAGTGCAGCTTTTGTACAACGTTTTGTAACCAAAATATACCAATAGACCAAGTTATGTTCTTTAATGCACAAAAACGTTAAAAGCTCATCTATGGAGAGGGTTGAGTAATTCCAAGGCATCAAAGTTGACCGTTGTACTCTATTTTGTGTTCTTAACAGTCTAAGTTATTAGTGTAGCTTTCGTACAATGTTTTCTAACCAAAAGATGCCAATAGACCAAGTTATGTTCTCAATTGCACAAAAAGTGAAAAGCTCATCTATGGAGAGAGGAGAGCAACTCCAATGCATCAAAGTGGACCGTTATACTCTATTTGGTGTTCATATGAGTCTAAGAAGTTAGTGTAGCTTTTGTACAACGTTTTGTAACCAAAATATACCAATAGACCAAGTTATGTTCTCAAAAGCACAAAAACGTTAAAAGCTCTTCCATGGAGAGAGTAGAGGAATTCCAAGGCATCAAAGTGGACCGTTGTACTCTATTTAGTGTTCTTGACAGTCTAAGTTATTAGTGTAGCTTTTTTACATTCTTTCGTAACCAAAAGATGCCAATAGACCAAGTTATTCTCTCAATTGCACAAAAACGTGAAAAGCTCGTCTATGGGGAGAGTAGAGCAACTCCAAGGTATCAAAGTGGACCGTAGTACTCCATTTCATGTTCTTAGAAGTCTAAAAAGTTTGTGTAGCTTTTGTACAACGTTTCATAGCGGAAAGGTACCAATAGACCAAGTTATGTTCTTAAAAGCACAAAACGTGAAAAGCTCGTCTACGGAGGGAGTTGAGTAATTCCAAGGCCTCAAAGTGGATTGTTGTACTCTATCTAGTGTTCTTAGACGTCTAAGAAGTTAGTGTAGCTTTTATACAACGTTTTGTAACCAAAATATACCAATAGACCAAGTTATGTTCTCAAAAGCACAAAAATATTAAAATCTCCTCTATGGAGAGAGTAGAGGAAATCCAAGGCATCAAAGTGGTCCGTTACACTCTATTTCGTGTTCTTAGAAGTCTAAGAAATTATTGTCGCTCTCGAACAACGTTTCGTAACCAAAAGATACCAATAGACCAATTTACGTTCTCAAAAGCATAAAAACATTGAAAGCTCCTCTATGGAGAGAGTACAGCAAATCCAGGGCATCAAAGTGGACCGTTATACTCTATCTAGTGTTCATAGAAGTCTAAGAAGTTAGTGTTCTCTCGTACATCGTTTCGTAACCAAAAGATACCAATAGACCAAGTTATGTTCTTTAATGCACAAAAACGTTAAAAGCTCATCTATGGAGAGAGTTGAGTAATTCCAAGGGATCAAATTGGACTGTTGTACTCTATTTAGTGGTCTTAGAAGCCTAAGTTGTTAGTGTATGTTTCATAGGACGTTTCGTAACCAAAAGATGCCAATAGACCAAGTTATATTCTCAAAAGCACAAAAACATGAAAAACTCGTCTATAGAGAGAGTAGAGCAACTCCAATGCATCAAAGTAGATCGTTATACTCTATTTAGTGTTCTTAGAAGTCTAAGAAGTTAGTGTAGCTTTTGTGCAACGTTTTGTAGCCAAAATATTCCAATAGACCAAGTTTTGTTCTCAAAAGCACAAAAACGTTAAAAGCTCCTCTATGGGGAGAGTAGAGGAAATCCAAGGCATCAAAGTTGACCGTTGTACTCTATTTAGTGTTCTTAACAGTCTAAGTTATTAGTGTAGCTTTCTTACAATGTTTCGTAACCAAAACATGCCAATAGACCAAGTTATTCTCTCAATTACACAAAAACATGAAAAGCTCGTCTATGGAGAGAGTAGAGCAATTCCAAGTTATCAAAGTGGACCGTAGTACTCTATTTCATGTTCTTAGAAGTCTAAAAAGTTAGTGTAGCTTTCGTACAACGCTTCGTAACCATAAGTTACCAATAGACCAAGTTATGTTCTCAAAAGTATAAAACGTGAAAAGCTCGTCTACGGACGGAGTTGAGTAATTCCGAGGCCTCAAAGTGGACTGTTGTACTCTATTTAGCGTATCTTTCGTAATTCTGAGGCCTCAAAGTAATTCCGAGGCCTCTAAGTTGTTAGTGTATCTTTCGTACAACGTTTCGTAACCAAAAGATGCCAATAGACCAAGTTATGTTCTCAAAAGCAAACGTGAAAAGCTCCTCTACGGAGAGAGTAGAGCAAATCCAAGGAAACAAATGGACCAATATACTCTATTTTGTGTTCTTAGAAGTCTAAGAAGTTAGTGCAGCTTTCGTACAATGTTTCGTAACCAAAAGATACCAATAGACCAAGTTATGTTATTTAATGCACAAAAACGTTAAAAGCTCATCTATGGAGAGAGTTGAGTAATTCCAGGGCATCAAAGTGAACAGTTGTACTCTATTTAGCGTTCTTAGCAGTCTAAGTTGTTAGTGTAGCCTTCGAACAATGTTTCGTTGCGGAATGGTACCAATAGACCAAGTTATGTTCTCAAAAGCACAAAAACGTGAAAAGCTCAACTATGGAGAGAGTCGAGTAACTCCAAGGCATCAAAGTGGACCGTTATACTCTATCTAGTGTTCTTAGAAGTCTAGGAAGTTAGTGTAGCTTTCGTACAATGTTTCGTAACCAAAAGATACCAATAGACCAAGTTATGTTCTCAAAGGCATAAAAACGTTAAGAGCTCCTTTATGGAGAGAGTAGAGGAAATCCAAGGCGTGAAAGTGGTCCGTTACACTCTATTTGATGTTCTTATAAGTCTTAGAAGTTAGTGTAGCTCTCGTACAACGTTTCGTATCCAAAAGATACTAATAGACCAAGTTACGTTCTCAAAATCATAAAAATGTTGAAAGCTCCTCTATGGAGAGAGTACAACAAATCCAAGGCATCAAAGTGGACCATTATACTCTATCTAGTGTTCTTAGAAGTCTAAGAAGTTAGTGTAGCTCTCGTACAACGTTTCGTAACCAAAAGATACCTGTTGGGTCTAAATTAACCTTACTAGCAAGTGTACTAGTCGGCGACTACAGCACAATGATGAGCAAGGGTCGAATCCACAGAGACGGTGTTATATCTAATCCAAATGTATATTTGTATGTACGTATGGACAATGCAAACAAAAGTAAAGTTCAACTCAAGATTGTTTGGTTGGGTAATTAAACTAAGACAAGCAAATAGCAAAGTGTTTTTGGTATTTTCTTAGAATAAAGATGCAACTAATGCAAGTGAGATGAATGAGATGAACACCAAGGCTTTGGAATCCCCCTTGGGAAATGACTTGCAATGACACAAATTCACACACATATTTGCTAATTCGGGCATAACGAATCCGTACCTAAGTCGGTTTTAGCGCACTTAAGCCAAATCTCCCTAAAATCGATTACTAGCCATCTTATTGGTCTAGGTCGGATATTCCTAAATACATTCTAGCCATCTTATTGGTCTAAACATGCATAGGAATTCATGGAGTTCTATGGAGATTAGAATTCATACAAATTGTCACCTAATTAAAGGGAGACACATTCCTAATCAAATGTTTCAAGAAGCATAATCTACTTGACATATTATTGTCTAAGCAAATTCTCCAAACAATTTCATCCAAAAACCTAAAGTGTTGGCCAAACACTACAAGCATGAAGAAATTGCAATCAAACATAGAAACACAAGATTTATACCCAAATCAACTCATATATATGTAAATCAAGTCATAAACAAAGTCATCAAACCCAAGGCTTCAACCTAGCCTTGGCACAAGAGATTTAGTTACACATAATGAGAGAAAAACACAAAAGGAGAGATGAGAAAATCATGAATAAACCCAATTAGTTGAGTAGATCCAAGTTGAGCTGAAGAATCTCTCCTCCTAGCTCCAAGAGTCGCCTTCCCCCTCTGGTTTCGCTCTCCAGAAACTCAGTTCTAGGTCTCAAAGTGTCGTGCGGCTCGGCAAGTTCGCGAATTAAAACATCCCAAAAAACTGTCTTGTGCGCCTAGGCGCGTTGTATTCACGCCTAGGCGCACCACGCCTAGGCCCACGCCTAGGCGCAATCCTAGGCGTGCACAACTTCAAATTCACTCCCCAACTCGCTGGACTGGGCGTGCACAAGTGATACTGGGCGTGCACAAATATTGTGCCTAGGCGTGGAATGATTCCAAAATCTCCATACAACGTCCGATTTGCACGATTTTAGCGTCTACGGAAAGCTTGAGATGTCTAGTTTCCAATGCCTTTTATTTCGCTTGATTCCGATAACGTGACAAAAAGTTATAAGTATTTGAACACACGAAGGTCGGTGGACATTTTCTTCAGTTCAGCCCTTTTTCATCACTTTTCATCCAAACCGCAATCAACCTATCAAAAAATACAAATCAAAACATAAATACACTCATTATTTATTTAAATGAAGCTTAAGAGGGGGAGATTCCTACCAAAAACAATAGGTATTATCACACCTATCAAACACCCCACACTTAAACCTTACTTGTCCTCAAGTAAAACTAGATTAAGTACATGTACCACTAACATCTTAACTCACTAACGCAGGAATCGCGGTTGCATTTAGCATATGCAACAAGCCTTTAAACCCCTAGGTGTCCCTAGTGGAGGAGTTGTGTCTCCTGAGGGCTTACAAGAACGACACCCACAAACGTTTCAGTCTCAAGATATCAAACCTATGTGAGGGAAATCGCTAGAATCGAAACAATATACATCAATGCCATGCAATCAAAAAGATGTGGAGACCCCACACTTCATCCAAACATATACTCAGTGAAGATTATCCGTCTACTCAATCACTTCATCTAAATTAAGTGCATGCAAAGAAGAAATGTATAAATATTTGGCTTCCAAAAGTTCATAGGCGCCAAACATAGTCACATTCCAAGAATTCCAAGAACAGTCAAGTAGTAATACCAAGGCACTTTTATTTATGTACATACTTCTTCTTCTTCTTCTTCTTCTCTTTTTTTATTTTTTTATTTTTTTATTTTTTTATTTTCATCTTACTAGGCCCGTGCAATGCTCACTCCTTTAAGCTTTCTAGTCAACCCATGTAACAAGTTCTCAACCAATGACTCCCAACCAGTTGGTTTAGGGCATTATGTGATAAAGCACACCTCGGATCAATCACTCGAGTTGAAAAGGCTTCGAAGTTAAGCTAGCCTAGTATGTTCATCAAGATTGTCTTACCTTTTTACGCGAAACTCGAGTTGGTTAGACAAGAGCCCCGGTTACTCAGCAAGATCACAAGAGCGGAACATGCTTTTATTCATCATCAATTTTTTTTTTTTTTTTTAACATGCATGTAATTAACTAGTGCCAAGAATATCACTAACACGGTGTTCTAGATCATCTTAAAGAAAGTCCACATTCAACATCTATTCACCCAAGTCATACCCCACAAGCATACATTCTTGTGCAAGTGAATTCAAGTGATTATCCAATAGAGTAGACGTCAAGCATATAGAAGGATAAGATGGGTTCCACAAACCAAGATCAGCTGCATTTCAATATAGCACTCAATTCAACAGAAAATTCCCATAAATATGCAAGATTCAAGCACTGAAATTTTATTTTTTTTTTAAATTCAGCTACAACAAAAATCATGTGAAATTTGGCACAAGATAATCCATATGCAGTCCACCACCCCACACTTTAAAGAATGCATTGTCCTCAATGCAAAACATAACAATGTAATAATGCACTAAAAAGAGGACAAGTTGAAACAATACAACCTGGGGGTTGGAGTCATGCATCGAGTGGATTGGGGTACTGGCCTAGCCACAATTCTTCAATGTCTTCATGAACCCTTTCTTGCATATGACCCTTTTTTTTTTTTTTTTTTTTTTTTTTTTTTTTTTTTTTTTTGTAAACACACACGCCTAGGCGTGCACAAGGTGCGCCTAGGCGTTCACAATACGCGCCTAGGCGTGGTCTGGCTGTAAACATAATGCCCAGAAATTTAAACTTTCCTGCAGCCAGATTCCAACAAATTCAAACTAACATCCACACAAGATTTTGTCAATAAAAATGGAATAATGAAGAACAAAAGGATACACAAAAGGATATACTTCATTGGGTTGCCTCCCAAGTAGCGCTAAGTTTAATGTCTTCAGCCAGACGTAGTTGTACCTACAAAATCAACCATGTATGCATCAACACTTAATAATTTAAGCAAACTCTCACCCCAAACTTTAAGAACATGCATGGTCATCAATGCAAATAAATAAAGGGAGGGAGAAAGCTTAAACACAACACTTGTTTTAGATAAAGAGAGAGACAACCTGATTTGGAGAAATCACCACAAGCCTCAACACCTTCACAACAATTCTTGGGAAACAAATCAAGGAGGATGGTGCACAGGATACTTTCCATTCAGAATCCCCGAAACATTTGGCCCACAGAATTGAAATTGACGAGCCACAAATTTCCACCCTTTTTCTATCTTAGAATTCGTTATCGTGAAAGTACCATGGATAGACAATTTCAATGTCTCAAAAGGAGCACACACTTTACCTCTCAACATTGTTTTGGACCGTGCCTTTTTCAACTTCCTTGCTCTTGTCCGCATGCCTTTCAAAGTTGGAGATAGCTTGCTAGTAACAAGGGAAGTAGCCATGAGCTCGTTGGATATTGGTGATGATGGGGTCTTTTTGCCTTCATTGCTATCACCATCCACATATTCAACAACCTCATCACTTGAAGTCGTTTGTGTCAATAAATTCACTCTCTCATGGCCTACCATATCAACATGAAGGCATTCTCTAATGACATCCGGACTCTTCATAGCCTTAAAAATTTTGAACTCAATGGTCTTGTCAAAGACTGTCATTGTGAGCATGCCCTTTTCCACATCTATAATGGTCTTTGTGGTAGCCATAAAACCACGGCCTAGAATGAGTGGTACATCTCTTGTCGGATTAGGTTCACCCTCCATATCAAGCACCAGAAAATCCACCGGAATAACAAATTCACCCACCTTTACTAAAACATCTTCAACTAGCCCAAAAGGATGCACTAAAAAACGATCCGCTAATTGGAGAGTGACTGATGTTGGTTTCAACTCACCGATCTTCAATGTAGTGTAAACAGAATAAGGCATGATATTCACACTTGCACCAAGATCCATCAAGGCCTTTTCAATTTCTTTCTCTCCAATAATACAAGGAATGGTAAAGCTACCCGGATCTTTTAATTTGGGTGGGAGCTTCTTTTGTAAAATAGCACTTGTCTCTTCGGAGAGAAATACTTCTTCATGATCACCAATCTTTCTTTTGTTAGTGCACAACTCCTTCAAAAATTTTGCATATGCGGGAATAGACTTAATTGCCTCAATGAGTGGAATATTAATCTCCACCTTCTTCAAAACTTCAAAAATATCCCGATTATACTTGCTTTTCTTAGCCGGTGCAAGACGAGATGGAAAAGGCACTTTTGGAACATACTCTTCTACTTCCGACTTTTCCTTCTCAACATGAGGTATTTTGGAAACACTTGGCTCCACCGCTATAGGTTCATCATGATTCTCACCTTCAAGCTTTTTATACTCAATCTTGTTATCCACGTTTTTCCCACTTCGCAAAACAGTAATAGCATTAGCATCTTCATACTGCTTAGGATTTACCTCAGATTGACTCGGCAGCTTTCCTGGCTGTCTTTCACTCAAGGCATGAGCAAGTTGTCCTACTTGCATTTCAAGCTTTGCGATAGATTGAGTATTACTGGAAACAGTTTGTTGCAACTGAGTCATTGACTTGCTCATCTCTGCTTGTGAATGTTGCATTGAGACTTGTGATTGAGCAAGTTGGGAAATAAGGTCCTCCATAGTAGACTTCCTTGCATCTTGAGAAGGTGGCTCGTGTCGTGGAGCTTGCCAAGGTCTAGGCCCTTGATTGAAATTCTGGGGTGAAGCATAGGAGAAATTGGGGTGATTCTTCCATCCTGGGTTATATGTGTGAGAAAACGGATCATTCTGCTGCCTATGAAAAGGTTGAATAGCATTAACTTCAGCTTCAGGAAATGTCCCACTTCTAGAACATACATGAGTAGGATGATCGGTGCCTCCACAAATGCCGCAAGGATCCAAATTTCTGCTCAGCAAAGTCACTACCGCATCCAATTTCCTAGCCACAGATGCCATCTCTGTATTTGAACCACTAGCCTCATAAACCATGTGTCTAGGAGCATCAAGATCACGATTATCCCATTGTGAGGAATTTGCCACCACAGTCTCAATAATTTCATTGGCTTCAGTTGGTTCCTTAGCCATAATATTTCCTCCAGCAGCTGCATCTAACCTATGGCGGCATTCATCAGCCAGATGTTGGTAAAAGTATGATATAATCTGCCATGGCAAGAATTGATGATGTGGGCAACCAATCAATAAAGTTTTATATCGCTCCCAAGCCTTAAAAAGTGGTTCTCCCTTGTTCTGCCTGAAATGGAAAATCTGATCCCTAAGCCTCTGTGTCCTTGACTGAGTATAGAACTTCTGAATAAACTTAGCAGAAAGTTGATCCCAAGAAGTGATAGAATTTGGTGGCAGAGTCTTGAACCAGATCTTAGCACTTTCCTTAAGAGAAAAAGGAAATAGCTTCAACCGTATGAACTCTTCAGATATGCCTTGAATTTTTTGAGTGCCACAAATCTCCAGAAAATTATCAATGTGATCACTAGCATCTTGATTTTCCGCTCCTGAGAATGATGGGAGCATGTTAATCACATGACATTTAAGCTCATAAGATAGATTTGGCGGAATGGTTGGTAATATGATGCAAGATTGTCTAGTAGAGAATTGTGGCATAGAGTAGTCCATGATGGTAACAGGAGCATTTGCATTGTTGCCAACTTCTTCACGATTTTCAGCCATGCTTGCTTGTTCAGAATGTTCTCCCAAAATTTTGTCACTAGACGAACTAGAGCTGGATGTAGGAGAGATAGACCGAGTAGAAGATTGCTCCTCAAGAAGGTCCTTGCCTCTCTTGTTCCTTCGTGTACGTTCCAAGTCTAGATCAACAGGAAGAATTTCAGTATCTTGAGAACGCCTTCCTTGCATGAACTACAAACAAGAAAGAATAGTATAAGGATCACTAATTGTCAAGTAAGTAAAAACTAAACTAAGTATGTAAGTATCTATGTATATAAACAATAGTGGATCAAATATAAGCAACCGTCCCCGGCAACGGCGCCATAAACTTGTTGGGTCTAAATTAACCTTACTAGCAAGTGTACTAGTCGGCGACTACAGCACAATGATGAGCAAGGGTCGAATCCACAGAGACGGTGTTATATCTAATCCAAATGTATATTTGTATGTACGTATGGACAATGCAAACAAAAGTAAAGTTCAACTCAAGATTGTTTGGTTGGGTAATTAAACTAAGACAAGCAAATAGCAAAGTGTTTTTGGTATTTTCTTAGAATAAAGATGCAACTAATGCAAGTGAGATGAATGAGATGAACACCAAGGCTTTGGAATCCCCCTTGGGAAATGACTTGCAATGACACAAATTCACACACATATTTGCTAATTCGGGCATAACGAATCCGTACCTAAGTCGGTTTTAGCGCACTTAAGCCAAATCTCCCTAAAATCGATTACTAGCCATCTTATTGGTCTAGGTCGGATATTCCTAAATACATTCTAGCCATCTTATTGGTCTAAACATGCATAGGAATTCATGGAGTTCTATGGAGATTAGAATTCATACAAATTGTCACCTAATTAAAGGGAGACACATTCCTAATCAAATGTTTCAAGAAGCATAATCTACTTGACATATTATTGTCTAAGCAAATTCTCCAAACAATTTCATCCAAAAACCTAAAGTGTTGGCCAAACACTACAAGCATGAAGAAATTGCAATCAAACATAGAAACACAAGATTTATACCCAAATCAACTCATATATATGTAAATCAAGTCATAAACAAAGTCATCAAACCCAAGGCTTCAACCTAGCCTTGGCACAAGAGATTTAGTTACACATAATGAGAGAAAAACACAAAAGGAGAGATGAGAAAATCATGAATAAACCCAATTAGTTGAGTAGATCCAAGTTGAGCTGAAGAATCTCTCCTCCTAGCTCCAAGAGTCGCCTTCCCCCTCTGGTTTCGCTCTCCAGAAACTCAGTTCTAGGTCTCAAAGTGTCGTGCGGCTCGGCAAGTTCGCGAATTAAAACATCCCAAAAAACTGTCTTGTGCGCCTAGGCGCGTTGTATTCACGCCTAGGCGCACCACGCCTAGGCGCACGCCTAGGCGCAATCCTAGGCGTGCACAACTTCAAATTCACTCCCCAACTCGCTGGACTGGGCGTGCACAAGTGATACTGGGCGTGCACAAATATTGCGCCTAGGCGTGGAATGATTCCAAAATCTCCATACGACGTCTGATTTGCACGATTTTAGCGTCTATGGAAAGCTTGAGATGTCTAGTTTCCAATGCCTTTTATTTCGCTTGATTCCGATAACGTGACAAAAAGTTATAAGTATTTGAACACACGAAGGTCGGTGGACATTTTCTTCAGTTCAGCCCTTTTTTCATCACTTTTCATCCAAACCGCAATCAACCTATCAAAAAATACAAATCAAAACATAAATACACTCATTATTTATTTAAATGAAGCTTAAGAGGGGGAGATTCCTACCAAAAACAATAGGTATTATCACACCTATCAATACCAATAGACCAAGTTATGTTCTTTAATGCACAAAAACGTTAAAAGCTCATCTATGGAGAGAGTTGAGTAATTCGAAGGCATGAAAGTGGACCGTTGTACTCTCTGTAGTGTTCTTAACAGTCTAAGTTATTAGTGTAGCTTTCGTACAATGTTTTCTAACCAAAAGATGCCAATAGACCAAGTTATGTTCTCAATTGCACAAAAACGTGAAAAGCTCGTCTATGGAGAGAGTAGAGCAACTCCAATGCATCAAAGTGGACCGTTATACTCTATTTAGTATTCTTAGAAGCCTAAGAAGTTAGTGTAGCTTTTGTACAACGTTTTGTAACCAAAATATACCAATAGACCAAGTTATGTTCTCAAAAGCACAAAAACGTTAAAGGCATCAAAGTGGACCGTTGTACTCTATTTAGTGTTCTTAACAGTCTAAGTTATTAGTGTAGCTTTCGTACAATGTTTCATAACCAAAAGATGCCAATAGACCAAGTTCTTCTCTCAATTGCGCAAAAATGTGAAACGCTCGTCTATCGAGAGAGTAGAGCAACTCCAAGGTATCAAAGTGGACCGTAGTACTCTATTTCATGTTCTTAGAAGTCTAAAAAGTTAGTGTAGCTTTTGTACAACGTTTCGTAACCAAAAGATACCAGTAGACCAAGTTATGTTCTCAAAAGCACAAAACGTGAAAAGCTCATCTATGGAGAGAGTTGAGTAATTCCAAGGCCTCAAAGTGGACTGTTGTACTCTATTTAGCATTCTTAGACGTCTAAGTTGTTAGTATATCTTTCGTACAATGTTTCGTAACCAAAAGATGCCAATAGACCAAGTTATGTTCTCAAAAGCACAAAACGTGAAAAACTCTTCTACGGAGAGAGTAGAGCAAAGCCAAGGAATCAAAGTGGACCGATATACTCTATTTTGTGTTCTTAGAAGTCTAAGAAGTTAGTGAAGCTTTCGTACAATGTTTCGTAACCAAAAGATACCAATAGACCAAGTTATGTTATTTAATGCACAAAAACGTTAAAAGCTCGTCTATGGAGAGAGTTGAGTAATTCCAGGGCATCAAAGTGAACTGTTGTACTCTATTTAGCGTTCTTAGCAGTCTAAGTTGTTAGTGTAGCCTTCGTATAACGTTTCGTAGCCGAAAGGTACCAATAGACCAAGTTATGTTCTCAAAAGCACAAAAACGTGAAAAGCTCGTCTATGGAGAGAGTCGAGTAACTCCAAGGTATCAAAGTGGACTATTATGCTCTATCTAGCGTTCTTAGAAGTCTAGGAAGTTAGTGTAGCTTTCTTACAACGTTTCATAACCAAAAGATACCAATAGACTTAGTTATGTTCTCAATTGCACAAAAACGTGAAAAGCTCATCTATGGAGAGAGTAGAGCAACCCCAATGCATCAAAGTGGACCGTTATACTCTATTTAGTGTTCTTAGAAATCTAAGAAGTTAGTGTAGCCCTCGTACAACGTTTCGTAACCAAAAGATACCAATAGACCAAGTTACGTTCTCAAAAGCATAAAGACGTTGAAAGCTCCTCTATGGAGAGAGTAGAGCAAATCCAAGGCATCAAAGTGGACCGCTATACTCTATCTAGTGTTCTTAGAAGTCTAAGAAGTTAGTGCAGCTCTCGTACAACGTTTCGTAACCAAAAGATACCAATACACCAAGTTATGTTCTTTAATGCACAAAAACGTTAAAAGCTCATCTATGGAGAGGTGAGTAATTCCAAGGCATCAAAGTGGACCGTTGTACTCTATTTAGTGTTCTTAGAAGTCTAAGAACACTAAAACGTGAAAAGCACTTCTATGGAGAGAGTAGAGCAACTCTAAGGCATCAAAGTAGACCGTAGTACTCTATTTCATGCACAAAAAGATACCAATAGACCAAGTGACGTTCTCAAAAGCATAAAAACGTTGAAAGCTCCTCTATGGAGAGATTAGAGCAAATCCAAGGCATCAAAGTGGACCGTTATACTCTATCTAGTGTTCTTAGAAGTCTAAGAAGTTAGTGTAGCTGTCGTACAACGTTTCGTAACCAAAAGATACCAATAGACCAAGTTATGTTCTTTAATGCACAAAAACGTTAAAAGCTCATCTATGGAGAGAGTTGAGTAATTCCAAGGCATCAAAGTGGACCGTTGTACTCTATTTAGTGTTCTTAACAGTCTAAGTTATTAGTGTAGCTTTCGTACCTTGTTTCGTAACCAAAAGATGCCAATAGACCATGTTATTCTCTCAATTGCACAAAAACGTGAAAAGCTCGCCTATGGAGAGAGTAGAGCAACTCCAAGGTATCAAAGTGGACCGTAGTACTCTATTTCTTGTTCTTAGAAGTCTAAAAAGTTAGTGCAGCTTTTGTACAACGTTTTGTAACCAAAATATACCAATAGACCAAGTTATGTTCTTTAATGCACAAAAACGTTAAAAGCTCATCTATGGAGAGAGTTGAGTAATTCCAAGGCATCAAAGTTGACCGTTGTACTCTATTTAGTGTTCTTAACAGTCTAAGTTATTAGTGTAGCTTTCGTACAATATTTTCTAACCAAAAGATGCCAATAGACCAAGTTATGTTCTCAATTGCACAAAAACGTGAAAAGCTCATCTATGGAGAGAGTAGAGCAACTCCAATGCATCAAAGTGGACCGTTATACTCTATTTGGTGTTCATATGAGTCTAAGAAGTTAGTGTAGCTTTTGTACAACGTTTTGTAACCAAAATATACCAATAGACCAAGTTATGTTCTCAAAAGCACAAAAACGTTACAAGCTCTTCCATGGAGAGAGTAGAGGAAATCCAAGGCATCAAAGTGGACCGTTGTACTCTATTTAGTGTTCTTGACAGTCTAAGTTATTAGTGTAGCTTTTTTACATTGTTTCGTAACCAAAAGATGCCAATAGACCAAGTTATTCTCTCAATTGCACAAAAACGTGAAAAGCTCGTCTATGGAGAGAGTAGAGCAACTCCAAGGTATCAAAGTGGACCGTAGTACTCTATTTCATGTTATTAGAAGTCTCAAAAGTTTGTGTAGCTTTTGTACAACGTTTCGTAGCGGAAAGGTACCAATAGACCAAGTTATGTTCTCAAAAGCACAAAACGTGAAAAGCTCGTCTACGGATGGAGTTGAGTAATTCCAAGGCCTCAAAGTGGATTGTTGTACTCTATTTAGCATTCTTAGACGTCTAAGTTGTTAGTGTATATTTCATACAACGTTTCGTAACCAAAAGATGCCAATAGGCCAAGTTATGTTCTCAAAAGCACAAAACGTGAAAAGCCCCTCTATGGAGAGAGTAGAGCTATTCCAAGGAACCAAAGAGGACCGATATACTCTATTTTGTGTTCTTAGAAGTCTAAGAAGTTAGTGAAGCTTTCGTACAATGTTTCGTAACCAAAAGATACCAATAGATCAAGTTATGTTATTTAATGCACAAAAACGTTACAAGCTCATCTATCGAGAGAGTTGAGTAATTCCAGGTCATCAAAGTGAACTTTTGTACTCTATTTAGCGTTCTTAGCAGTCTAAGTTGTTAGTGTAGCCTTCGTACAATGTTTCGTAGTGGAAAGGTACCAATAGACCAAGTTATGTTCTCAAAAGCACAAAAACGTGAAAAGCTCGTCCATGGAGAGAGTAGAGTAACTCCAAGGCATCAAAGCGGACCGTTATACTCTATCTGGTGTTCTTAGAATTCTAAGAAGTTAGTGTAGCTTTCGTACAACGTTTCGTAAGCAAAAGATACCAATAGACCAAGTTATGTTCTCAAAAGCATAAAAACGTTAAAAGCTCTTCTATGGAGAGAGTAGAAGAAATCCAAGGCATCAAAGTGGTCCGTTACACTCTATTTCGTGTTGCTAGAAGTCTAAGAAGTTAGTGTAGCTCTCATACAACGTTTCGTAACCAATGATACCAATAGACCTAGTTACGTTCTCGAAAGCATAAAAACGTTAAAAGCTCCTCTATAGAGAGAGTAGAGCAAATCCAAGGCATCAAAGTGGACCGTTATACTCTATCTAGTGTTCTTAGAAGTCTATGAAGTTAGTGCAGCTTTCGTACAACGTTTCGTAACCAAAAGATACCAATAGACCAAGTTATGTTCTTTAATGCGCAAAAATGTTAAAAGCTCATCTATGGAGAGAGTTGAGTGACGCCAAAGCATCAAAGTGGACCGTTGTACTCTATTTAGTGTTCTTAGAAGTCTATGTTGTTAGTGTATCTTTCGTACAACGTTTCGCAACCAAAAGATGCCAAGAGACCAAGTTAAGTTCTCAAAAGCACAAAAACGTGAAAAGCTCATCTATGGAGAGAGTAGAATAACTCCAAGGCATCAAAGTGGACCGTTATACTCTATCTAGTGTTCTTGGAAGTCTAAGAAGTTAGTGCAGCTTTCGTACAACGTTTCGTAACCAAAAGATACCAATAGACCAAGTTATGTTCTTTAATGCACAAAAAGTTAAAAGTTCATCTATGGAGAGAGTTGAGTAATTCCAAGCCATCAAAGTGGACCGTTGTACTCTGTTTAGTGTCCTTAGAAGTCTAAGTTGTTAGTGTATCTTTCGTACAACGTTTCGTAACCAAAAGTTGCAAATAGACCAAGTTGTGTTCTCAAATGCATAAAAACGTTGAAAGCTCCTCTATGGAGAGAGTAAAGCAAATCCAAGCCATCAAAGTGGACCGTTATACTCTACCTAGTGTTCTTAGAAGTCTAAGAAGTTAGTGTAGCTCTCGTACAACGTTTCGTAAACAAAAGATACCAATAGACCAAGTTATGTTCTCTAATGCACAAAAACGTTAAAAGCTCATCTATGGAGAGAGTTGAGTAATTCCAAGGCATCAAAGTGGACCGTTGTACTCTATTTAGTGTTCTTAGAAGTCTAAGTTGTTAGTGTATCTTTCGGATAATGTTTCGTAACCAAAAGATGCCAATAAACCAAGTTATGTTCTCAAATGCACAAAAACGTGAAAAGCTCTTCTATGGAGAGAGTAGAGCAACTCCAAGGCATCAAAGTGGACCGTAGTACTCTATTTCAAGTTCTTAGAAGTCTAAAAAGTTGGTGTAGCTTTCGTACAACTTTTCGTAACCATAAGATCCCAATAGACCACGTTAAGTTCTCAACAGCACAAAAATATGAAAACCTCGTCTATTGAGAGAGTAGAGCAACTCCAATGCATCAAATTCGACCGTTATACTCTATTTGGTGTTCTTAGAAGTCTAAGAAGTTAGTGTAGCTTTTGTACAACATTTTGTAACCAAAATATACCAATAGACCAAGTTATGTTCTCAAAAGCACAAAAACATTAAAAGCTCCTCTACGGAGAGAGTAGAGGAAATCCAAGGCATCAAAGTGGACCGTTGTACTCTATTTAGTGTTCTTAACAGTCTAAGTTATTAGTGTAGCTTTCGTACAATGTTTCTTAACCAAAACGTGCCAATAGACCAAGTTACGTTCTCAAAAGCATAAAAACGTTAAAATCTCCTCTATGGAGAGAGTTGAGCAAATCCAAGGCATCAAAGTGGACCGTTATACTCTATCTAGTGTTTGTAGAAGTCTAAGAAGTTAGTGCAGGTTTCGTACAACGTTTCGTAACCAAAAGATACCAATAGACCAAGTTATGTTCTTTAATGCACAAAAACGTTAAAATTTCATCTATGGAGAGAGTTGAGTAATTCCAAGGCATCAAAGTGGACCGTTGTGCTCTATTTAGCATTCTCAGAAGTCTAAGTTGTTAGTGTATTTTTCGTACAACGTTTCGTAACCAAAAGATGCCAACAGACCAAGTTATGTTCTGAAAAGCACAAAACGTGAAAAGCTCCTCTATGGAGAGAGTAGAGCAAATCCAAGGAACCAAAGTGGACCGATATACTCTATTTTGTGTTCTTAGAAGTCTAAGAAGTTAGTGCAGCTTTCGTATAATGTTTCTTTACCAAACGATACCAATAGGCCAAGTTATGTTATTTAATGCACAAAAATGTTAAAAGCTCATCTATGGAGAGAGTTGAGTAATTCCAGGGCATCAAAGTGAACTGTTGTACTCTATTTAGCGTTCTTAGCATTCTAAGTTGTTAGTGTAGCCTTCGTACAACGTTTGGTAGCCGAAAGGTACAAATAGACCAAGTTATGTTCTCAAAAGCATAAAAACGTGAAAAGCTCGTCTATGGAGAGAGTAGAGTAACTCCAAGGCATCAAAGTGGACCATTATACCCTATCTAGTGTTATTAGAAGTCTAACAAGTTAGTGTAGCTTTCGTACAACGTTTAGTAACCAAAAGATACAAATGGACCAAGTTATGTTCTCAAAAGCATAAAAACGTTAAAAGCTCCTCTATGGAGAGAGTAGAGGAAATCCAAGGCAGCAAAGTGGACCGTTACACTCAATTTCGTGTTCCTAGAAGTCTAAGGAGTTAGTGTAGCTCTCGTACAACGTTTTGTAACCAAAGGATACCGATAGACCAAGTTACATTCTCAAAAGCATAAAAACATTAAAAGCTCCTCTATGGAGAGAGTAGAGCAAATCCAAGGAATCAAAGTGGACCGTTACACTCTATTTCATGTTCTTAGAAGTCAAAGAAGTTAGTGTAGCACTCGTACAATGTTTCGTAACCAAAGGATACCAATAGACCAAGTTACGTTCTCAGAAGCATAAAAACGTTAAAAGCTCCTCTATGGAGAGAGTAGAGCAAATCCAAGACATCAAAGTGGACCGTTACAATCTATTCCATGTTCTTAGAAGTCTAAGGAGTTAGTGTAGCTCTCGTACAACATTTTGTAACCAAGGGATACCAATAGACCAAGTTGCATTCTTGAAAGCATAAAAACGTTAAAAGCTCCTCTATGGAGAGAGTAGAGGAAATCCAAGGCAGCAAAGTGGACCGTTACACTCAATTTCGTGTTCCTAGAAGTCTAAGGAGTTAGTGTAGCTCTCGTACAACGTTTTGTAACCAAAGGATACCGATAGACCAAGTTACATTCTCAAAAGCATAAAAACATTAAAAGCTCCTCTATGGAGAGAGTAGAGCAAATCCAAGGAATCAAAGTGGACCGTTACACTCTATTTCATGTTCTTAGAAGTCAAAGAAGTTAGTGTAGCACTCGTACAATGTTTCGTAACCAAAGGATACCAATAGACCAAGTTACGTTCTCAAAAGCATAACAACGTTAAAAGCTCCTCTATGGAGAGAGTAGAGCAAATCCAAGGCATCAAAGTGGACCGTTACACTCTATTTCGTGTTCTTAGAAGTCAAAGAAGTTAGTGTAGCTCTCGTACAATGTTTCGTAACCAAAGGATACCAATAGACCAAGTTACGTTCTCAGAAGCATAAAAACGTTAAAAGCTCCTCTATGGAGAGAGTAGAGCAAATCCAAGACATCAAAGTGGACCGTTACAATCTATTCCATGTTCTTAGAAGTCTAAGGAGTTAGTGTAGCTCTCGTACAACATTTTGTAACCAAGGGATACCAATAGACCAAGTTGCATTCTTGAAAGCATAAAAACGTTAAAAGCTCCTCTATGGAGAGAGTAGAGCAAATCAAAGGCATCAAAGTGGACCATGACACTCTATTTCGTGTTCTTAGAAGTCAAAGAAGTTAGTGTAGCTCTCCTACAACATTTCGTAACCAAAGGATACCAATAGACCAACTTACGTTCTCAAAAGCATAAAAACATTAAAAGCTCCTCTATGGAGAGTGTAGAGCAAATCGAAGGCATCAAAGTGGACTGTTATACCCTATCTAGTGTTCTTAGAAGTCTAAGAAGTTAGTGAAGCTTTCGTACAATGTTTCATAACCAAAAGATACCAATAGACCAAGTTATGTTATTAAATGCAAAAAAATGTTAAAAGCTCAACTTTGGAGAGAGTTGAGTAATTCCAGGACATCAAAGTGAACCGTTGTACTCTATTTAGTGTTCTTAGCAGTCTAAGTTGTTAGTCTATCCTTCGTACAATGTTTTGCAGCCGAAAGGTACCAATAGACCAAGTTATGTTCTCAAAAGCATAAAAAAGTGAAAAGCTCATCTATGGAGAGAGTAGAGTAACTCCAAGGCATCAAAGTGGACCGTTATACTCTATCTAGTGTTCCTAGAAGTCTAACAAGTTAGTGTAGCTTTCGTACAACGTTTAATAACCAATAGACCAAGTTATGTTCTGAAAAGTATAAAAAGGTCAAAAGCTCCTCTATGGAGAGAGTAGAGGAAACCGAAGCCATCAAAGTGGACCGTTACACTCTATTTCGTGTTCTTAGAAGTCTAACAAGTTAGTGTAGCGTTCGTACAACGTTAAATAACCAAAAGATACCAATAGACCAAGTTATGTTCTGAAAAGCGTAAAAAGGTTAATAGCTCCTCTATGGAGAGAGTAGAGGAAATCGAAGGCATCAAAGTGAACCGTTACACTCTATTTCGTGTTCTTAGAAATCTAAGGAGTTAGTGTAGCTCTCGTACAACGTTTTGTAACCAAACGATATCGATAGACCAAGTTACGTTCTCAAAAGCATAAAAACGTTAAAAGCTCCTCTATGGAGAGAGTAGAGCAAATCCAAGGCATCAAAGTGGACCGTTACACTCTATTTCGTGTTCTTAGAAGTCAAAGAAGTTAGTGTAGCTCTCGTACAATGTTTTTTAACCAAAGGATACCCATAGACCAAGTTACGTTCTCAAAAACATAAAAATGTTAAAAGCTCCTCTACGGAGAGAGTAGAGCAAATCCAAGGTATCAAAGTGGACCGTTACACTCTATTTCATGTTCTTAGAAGTCAAACAAGTTAGTGTAGGTCTCGTACAACGTTTCGTAACCAAAGGATACCAATAGACCAAGTTACGTTCTCAAAAGCATAAAAACGTTAAAAGCTCCTCTATGGAGGGAGTAGAGGAAATCCAAGGCATCAAAGTGGACCGTTACACTCTATTTCGTGTTCGAAGAAGTCTAAGGAGTTAGTGTAGCTCTCGTACAATGTTTCGTAACCAAAGGATACCAATAGACCAAGTTACGTTCTCAAAAGCATAAAAATGTTAAAAGCTCCTCAATGGAGAGAGTAGAGCAAATCCAAGGCATCAAAGTGGACCGTTACACTCTATTTCATGTTCTTAGAAGTCAAACAAGTTAGTGTAGCTCTCGTACAACGTTTCGTAACCAAAGGATACCAATAGACCAAGTTACGTTCTCAAAAGCATAAAAACATTAAAAGCTCCTCTATGGAGAGAGTAGAGCAAATCCAAGGCATCAAAGTGGATCGTCACACTCTATTTCGTGTTCTTAGAAGTCAAAGAAGTTAGTGTAGCTCTCGTACAACGTTTCGTAACCAAAGGATACCAATAGACCAACTTACGTTCTCAAAAGCATAAACACGTTAAAAGCTCCTCTATGGAGAGTGTAGAGCAAATCCAAGGCAATAAAGTGGACCGTTGTACTCTATGTAGTGTTCTTAGAAGTCTAAGAAGTTAGTGCAGCTTTCGTACAATGTTTCGTAACCAAAAGATACCAATAGACCTAGTTATGTTATTTAATGCACAAAAACGTTAAAAGCTCATCTATGGAGAGAGTTGAGTAATTCCAGGGCATCAAAGTGAACTGTTGTACTCTATTTAGTGTTCTTAGCAGTCTAAGTTATTACTGTAGCTTTCGTACAATGTTTCATAACCAAAAGATACCAATAGACCAAGTTATGTTCTCAAAAGCACAAAAACGTGAAAAGCTCGTCTACGGAGAGAGTAGAGGAAATCCAAGGCATCAAAGTGGACCGTTGCACTCTATTTCGTGTTCTTTGAAGTCTAAGGAGTTAGTGTAGCTCTCGTACAACGTTTTGTAACCAAAGGATACCAATAGACCAAGTTACGTTCTCAAAGGTGTAAAAACGTTAAAAGCTCCTCTACGGAGAGAGTGGAGCAAATCCAAGGCATCAAAGTGGACCGTTACACTCTATTTCGTGTTCTTAGAAGTCAAAGATGTTAGTGTAGCTTTCGTACAACGTTTCGTAACCAAAGGATACCAATAAACCAAGTTACGTTCTCAAAAGCATAAAAACGTCAAAAGCTCCTCTATGTAGAGATTAGAGCAAATCCAAGGCATCAAAGGGGACCGTTACACTCTATTTCGTGTTCTTTGAAGTCAAAGAAGTTAGCAGAGCTCTCGTACGACGTTTCGTAACCAAAGGATACCAGTAGACCAAGTTTCGTTCACAAAAGCAAAAAAACGTTAAAAGCTCCTCTATGGAGAGAATTGAGCAAATCCAAGGCATCAAAGTGGACCGTTACACTCTATTTCGTGTTCTTAGAAGTCAAAGAAGTTAATGTAGCTCTCGTACAACGTTTCGTAACCAAAAGATACCAATAGACCAAGTTACGTTCTCAAAAGCATAAAAACGTTAAAAGCTCCTCTATGGAGAGAGTAGTTCAAATCCAAGGCATCAAAGTGGACCGTTGCACTCTATTTCGTGTTCTTAGAAGTCTAAGAAGTTAGTGTAGCTCTCGTACAACGTTTCCTAACCACAAGATACCAATAGACCAAGTAACGTTCTCAAAAGCATAAAAACATTAACAGCTCCTCGATGAAGAGAGTAGAGCAAATCCAAGGAATCAAAGTGGACCGTTACACTCTATTTCGTTTTCTGAGAAGAAAAAGAAGTTAGTGTAGCTCTCGTACAACGTTTCGTAACCATAGGATACCAATAGACCAAGTTACGTTCTCAAAAGCATAAAAACGTTAAAAGCTCATCTATGGAGAGAGTTGAGTAATTCCAAGGCATCAAAGTGGACCGTTGTACTCTATTTAGCGTTCTTAGAAGTCTAAGTTGTTAGTGTATCTTTCGTACAACGTTTCGTAACCAAAATATGCCAATAGACCAAGTTATGTTCTCAAAAGCAGAAAACATGAAAAAGCCCCTCTATGGAGAGAGTAGAGCTATTCCAAGGAACCAAAGAGGACCGATATACTCTATTTTGTGTTCTTAGAAGTCTAAGAAGTTAGTACAGCTTTCGTACAATGTTTCGTAACCAAAAGATACCAATAGACCAATTATGTTATTTAATGCACAAAAACGTTAAAAGCTCATCTATGGAGAGAGTTGAGTAATTCCAGGGCATCAAAGTGAACTGTTGTACTCTATTTAGTGTTCTTAGCAGTCTAAGTTGTTAGTGTAGCCTTCGTACAACGTTTTGTAGCCGAAAGGTACCAATAGACCAAGTTATGTTCTCAAAAGCACAAAAACGTGAAAAGCTCGTCTATAGAGAGAGTAGAGTAACTGCAAGGCATCAAAGTGGACCGTTATACTCTATCTAGTGTTCTTAGAAGTCTAAGAAGTTAGTGTAGCTTTCGTACAACGTTTAGTAACCAAAAGATGCCAATAGACCAAGTTATGTTCTCAAAAGCATAAAAACGTGAAAAGCTCGTCCATGGAGAGAGTAGAGTAACTCCAAGGCATTTAAGTGGACCATTATACTCTATCTAGTGTTCTTAGATGTCTAAGAAGTTAGTGTAGCTTTCGTACAACGTTTCGTAACAAAAAGATACCAATAGACCAAGTTATGTTCTCAAAAGCACAAAACGTCAAAAGCTCGTCCGTGGAGGGAGTTGAATAATTCCAAGGCCTCAACGTGGAACGTTATACTCTATCTAGTGTTCTTAGAAGTCTAGGACGTTAGTGTTGCTTTCGTACAATGTTTAGTAACCAAAAGAGACCAATAGACCAAGTTATGTTCTCAAAAGCATAACAACGTTAAAAGCTCCTCTATGGAGAGAGTAGAGGAAATCCAAGGCATCAAAGTGGACCGTTACACTCTATTTCGTGTTGTTTGAAGTCTAAGGAGTAGTGTAGCTCTCGTACAACATTTTATAACCAAAGGATACCAATAGACCAAGTTACGTTCTCAAAAGCGTAAAAATGTTAAAATCTCCTCTATGGAGAGAGTGGAGCAAATCCAAGGCATCAAAGTGGACCGTTACACTCTATTTCGTGTTCTTAAAAGTCAAAGAAGTTAGTGTAGCTCTCGTACAACGTTTTGTAACCAAAGGATACCAATAGACCAAGTTACGTTCTCAAAAGCATAAAAACATTAAAAGCTCCTCTATGGAGAGAGTAGAGCAAATCCAAGGCATCAAAGTGGACTGTTACACTCTATTTCGTGTTCTTAGAAGTCAAAGAAGTTAGCGTAGCTCTTGTTCAACGTTTCGTAACCAAAGGATACCAATAGACCAAGTTTCGTTTTCAAGAGCATAAAAACGTTAAAAGCTCCTCTATGGACAGAGTAGAGCAAATCCAAGGCATCAAAGTGGACCGTTGCAATCTATTTCGTGTTCTTAGAATTCAAAGAAGTTAGTGTAGCTCTCGTACAACGTTTTAGTAACCAAAAGATACCAATAGACCAAGTTATGTTATTTAATGCACAAAAACGTTAAAAGCTCATCTATGGAGAGAGTTGGGTAATTCTAGGGCATCAAAGTGAATTGTTGTACTCTATTTAGAGTTCTTAGCAGTCTAAGTTGTTAGTGTAGCCTTCGTACAACGTTTTTGTAGCCGAAAGGTATGAATAGACCAAGTTATGTTCTCAAAAGCACAAAAACGTGAAAAGCTCGTCTATAGAGAGAGTAGAGTAACTCCAAGGCATCAAAGTGGACCGTTATACTCTATCTAGTGTTCTTAGATGATTAAAAAGTTAGTGTAGCTTTCGTACAACGTTTCCTAACCAAAAGATACCAATAGACCAAGTTATGTTCTGAAAAGCACAAAAACGTGAAAAGCTCGTCTATGGAGAGAGTAGTGTAACTCCAAGGCATCAAAGTGGACCGTTATACTCTATCTAGTGTTCTTAGAAGTCTAAGAAGTTAGTGTTGCTTTCATACAACGTTTAGTAACCAAAAGAGACCAAGTTATGTTCTCAAAAGCATAACAACGTTAAAAGCTCATCTAAGGAGAGAGTAGAGGAAATCCAAGGCATCAAAGTGGACCATTACACTCTACTTCGTGTTCTTAGAAGTCTAAGGAGTTAGTATAGCTCTCGTACAGCGTTTTGTAACCAAAGGATACCAATAGACCAAGTTACGTTCTCAAAAACGTAAAAACGTTAAAAGCTCCTCTATGGAGAGAGTAGAGGAAATCCAAGGCATCAAAGTGGACCGTTACACTCTACTTCGTGTTCTTAGAAGTCTAAGGAGTTAGTGTAGCTCTCGTACAGCGTTTTGTAACCAAAGGATACCAATAGACCAAGTTACGTTCTCAAAAACGTAAAAACGTTAAAAGCTCCTCTATGGAGAGAGTGGAGCAAATCCAAGGCATCAAAGGAGACCGTTACACTCTATTTCTTGTTCTTAGAAGTCAAAGAAGTTAGCGTAGCTCTCGTCCAACGTTTCGTAACCAAAGGATACCAATAGACTAAGTTTCGTTCGCAAAAGCATAAAAATGTTAAAAGCTCCTCTATGGAGAGAGTAGAGCAAATCCAAGGCATCAAAGTGGACCGTTACACTCTATTTCGTGTTCTTAGAAGTCAAAGAAGTTAGTGTAGCTCTCGTACAACGTTTCGTAACGAAGGGATACCAATAGACCAAGTTACGTTCTCAATAGCATAAAAACGTTAAAAGCTCCTCTATGGAGAGAGTAGAGCAAATCCAAGGCATCAAAGGGGACCGTTACACTATATTTCGTGTTCTTGGAAGTCAAAGAAGTTAGCGTAGCTCTCGTACAACGTTTCGTAACCAAAGGATACCAATAGACCAAGTTTCATTCGCAAAAGCATAAAAACGTTAAAAGCTCCTCTATGGAGAGAGTAGAGCAAATCCAAGGTATCAAAGTGGACCGTTACGCTCTATTTCGTGTTCTTAGAAGTCGAAGAAGTTAGTGTAGCTCTCATACAACGTTTCGTAACCAAAGGATACCAATAGACCAAGTTACGTTCTCAAGAGCATAAAAACGTTAAAAGCTCCTCTATGGAGAGAGTAGAGCAAATCCAAGGCATCAAAGTGGACCGTTACACTCTATTTCGTGTTCTTAGAAGTCTAAGAAGTTAGTGTAGCTCTCATACAACGTTTCGTAACCAAAGGATACCAATAGACCAAGTTACGTTCTCAAGAGCATAAAAACGTTAAAAGCTCCTCTATAGAGAGAGTAGAGCAAATCCAAGGCATCAAAGTGGACCGTTACACTCTATTTCGTGTTCTTAGAAGTCTAAGAAGTTAGTGTAGCTCTCGTACAACGTTTCCTAACCAAAAGATACCAATAGACCAAGTTACGTTCTCAAAAGCATAAAAACATTAAAAGCTCCTCTATGGAGAGGGTAGAGCAAATCCAAGGCATCAAAGTGGACCGTTATACTCTATCTAGTGTTCTTAGAAGTCTAAGAAGTTAGTGCAGCTTTCGTACAATGTTTCGTAACCAAAAGATACCAATAGACCAAGTTATGTTCTTTAATGCACAAAAACATTAAAAGCTAATCTATGAGAGAGTTGAGTAATTCCAAGGAATCAAAGTGGACCGTTGTACTCTATTTAGCGTTCTTAGAAGTCTAAGTTGTTAGTGTTTCTTTCGTACAACATTTCGTAACCAAAAGATGCCAATAGACCAAGTTATGTTCTCAAAAGCACAAAACATGAAAAGCCCATCTATGGAGAGAGTAGAGCAAATCCAAGGAACGAAAGTGGACCGATATACTCTATTTTGTTTTCTTAGAAGTCTAAGAAGTTAGTGCAGCTTTCGTACAATGTTTCGTAACCAAAAGATACCAATAGACCAAGTTATGTTATTTAATGCACAAAAACGTTAAAAGCTCATCTATGGAGAGAGTTGAGTAATTTCAGGGCATCAAAGTGAACTGTTGTACTCTATTTAGTGTTCTTAGCAATCTAAGTTGTTAGTGTAGCCTTCCTACAACGTTTTGTAGCCGAAAGGTACCAATAGACCAAGTTATGTTCTCAAAAGCACAAAAACGTGAAAAGCTCATCTATGGAGAGAGTAGAGTAACTCCAAGGCATCAAAGTGGACCGTTATACTTTATCTAGTGTTCTTAGAAGTCTAAGAAGTTAGTGTAGCGTACAACGTTTAGTAACCAAAAGATACCAATAGACCAAGTTATGTTCTCAAAAGCACAAAAACGTGAAAAGCTCGTCTATGGAGAGAGTAGAGCAACTCCAAGGCATCAAAGTGGACCGTTATACTCTATCTAGTGTTCTTAGATGTTTAAAAAGTTAGTGTAGCTTTCGTACAACGTTTAGTAACCAAAAGACACCAATAGACCAAGTTATGTTCTCAAAAGCATAACAACGTTAAAAGCTCCTCTATGGAGAGAGTAGAGGAAATCCAAGGCAACAAAGTGGACCGTTACACTCTATTTCATGTTCTTAGAAGTCAAAGAAGTCAGTGTAGCTCTCGTACAACGTTTCGTAACCAAAGGATACCAATAGACCAAGTTACGTTCTCAAAATCATAAAAACGTTAAAAGCTCCTCTATGGAGAGAGTAGAGCAAATCCAAGGCATCAAAGTGGACCGTTACACTCTATTTCGTGTTCTTAGAAGTCAAAGAAGTTAGTGTAGCTTTCGTACAACGTTTCGTAACCAAAGGATACCAATAGACCAAGTTACGTTCTCAAAAGCATAAAAACGTTAAAAGCTCCTCTATGGAGAGAGTAGAGCAAATCCAAGGCATCAAAGTGGACCGTTATACTCTATCTAGTGTTCTTAGAAGTCTAAGAAGTTAGTGCAGCTTTCGTACAATGTTTCGTAAACAAAAGATACCAATAGACCAAGTTATGTTCTTTAATGTACAAAAACGTTAAAAGCTCATCTATGGAGAGAGTTGAGTAATTCCAAGGCATCAAAGTGGACCGTTGTACTCTATTTAGCGTTCTTAGAAGTCTAAGTTGTTAGTGTATCTTTCGTACAACGTTTCGTAACCAAAAGATGCCAATAGACCAAGTTATGTTCTCGAAAGCACAAAACATGAAACGCCTATCTATGGAGAGAGTAGCGCAAATCCAAGGAACGAAAGTGGACCGATATACTCTATTTTGTGTTCTTAGAAGTCTAAGAAGTTAGTGCAGCTTTCGTACAATGTTTCGTAACCAAAAGATACCAATAGACCAAGTTATGTTATTTAATGCACAAAAACGTTAAAAGCTCATCTATGGAGAGAGTTGAGTAATTCCAGGGCATCAAAGTGAACTGTTGTGCTCTATTTAGTGTTCTTAGCAGTCTAAGTTGTTATTGTAGCCTTCGTACAACGTTTTGTAGCCGAAAGGTACCAATAGACCAAGTTATGTTCTCAAAAGCATAACAACGTGAAAAGCTCGTCTATGGAGAGAGTAGAGTAACTCCAAGGCATCAAAGTGGACCGTTATACTCTAACTAGTGTTCTTAGAAGTCTAAGAAGTTAGTGTAGCGTACAACGTTTAGTAACCAAAAGATACCAATAGACCATGTTATGTTCTTAAAAGCACAAAAACTTAAAAAGCTCGTCTATGGAGAGAGTAGAGTAACCCCAAGGCATCAAAGTGGACCGTTATACTCTATTTTGTGTTCTTAGAAGTCAAAGAAGTTAGTGTAGCTCTCATACAACGTTTCGTAACCAAAGGATGCCAATAGACCAAGTTACGTTCTCAAAAGCATAAAAACGTTAAAAGCTCCTCTATGGAGAGAGTAGAGCAAATCCAAGGCATCAAAGTGGACCGTTATACTCTATCTAGTGTTCTCAGAAGTCTAAGAAGCTAGTGCAGCTTTCGTACAATGTTTCGTAACCAAAAGATACCAATAGACCAAGTTATGTTCTTTAATGTACAAAAACGTTAAAAGCTCATCTATGGAGAGAGTTGAGTAATTCCAAGGCATCAAAGTGGACCGTTGTACTCTATTTAGCGTTCTTAGAAGTCTAAGTTGTTAGTGTATCTTTCGTACAACGTTTCGTAACCAAAAGATGCCAATAGACCAAGTTATGTTCTCGAAAGCACAAAACATGAAACGCCTATCTATGGAGAGAGTAGAGCAAATCCAAGGAACGAAAGTGGACCGATATACTCTATTTTGTGTTCTTAGAAGTCTAAGAAGTTAGTGCAGCTTTCGTACAATGTTTCGTAACCAAAAGATACCAATAGACCAAGTTATGTTATTTAATGCACAAAAACGTTAAAAGCTCATCTATGGAGAGAGTTGAGTAATTCCAGGGCATCAAAGTGAACTGTTGTGCTCTATTTAGTGTTCTTAGCAGTCTAAGTTGTTATTGTAGCCTTCGAACAATGTTTCGTGGCGGAATGGTACCAATAGACCAAGTTATGTTCTCAAAAGCATAACAACGTGAAAAGCTCGTCTATGGAGAGAGTAGAGTAACTCCAAGGCATCAAAGGTGACCGTTATACTCTATCCAGTGTTCTTAGAAGTCTAAGAAGTTAGTGTTGCTTTCATACAACGTTTAGTAACCAAAAGAGACAATAGACCAAGTTATGTTCTCAAAAGCATAACAACGTGAAAAGCTCCTCTATAGAGAGAGTAGAGGAAATCCAAGGCAACAAAGTGGACCGTTACACTCTATTTCATGTTCTTAGAAGTCAAAGAAGTTAGTGTAGTTCTCGTACAACGTTTCGTAACCAAAGGATACCAATAGACGAAGTTACGTTCTCAAAATCATAAAAACGTTATAAGCTCCTCTATGGAGAGAGTAGAGCAAATCCAAGGCATCAAAGTGGACCGTTACACTTTATTTCGTGTTCTTAGAAGTCTAACCAGTTAGTGTAGCTCTCGCACAACGTTTCCTAACCAAAAGATACCCATAGACCAAGTAACGTTCTCAAAAGCATAAAAACGTTAAAAGCTCCTCTATGGAGAGACTAGAGCAAATCCAAGGCATCAAAGTGGACCATTACACTCTATTTCGTGTTCTAAGAAGTCAAAGAAGTTAGTGTAGCTCTCGTACAACGTTTCATAACCAAAGGATGCCAATAGACCGAGTTACGTTCTCAAAAGCATAATAACGTTAAAAGCTCCTCTATTGAGAGAGTAGAGCAAATCCAAGACATCAAAGTGGATCGTTACACTCTATTTCGTGTTCTTACAAGTCAAACAAGTTAGTGTAGCTCTCGTACAACGTTTCCTAACCAAAAGATACCAACAGACCAAGTAACGTTCTCAAAAGCATAAAATCGTTAAAAGCTCCTCTATGGAGAGAGTAGAGCAAATCCAAGGCATCAAAGTGGACCGTTATACTCTATCTAGTGTTCTTAGAAGTCTAAGAAGTTAGTGCAGCTTTTGTACAATGTTTCGTAACCAAAAGATACCAATAGACCAAGTTAAGCTCTTTAATGTACAAAAACGTTAAAAGCTCATCTATGGAGAGAGTTGAGTAATTCCAAGGCATCAAAGTGGACCGTTGTACTCTATTTAGCGTTCTTAGACGTCTGAAAAGCACAAAAACATTGAAAAGCTCGTCTATACAGGGAGTAGAGCAACTCCAATGCATCAAAATGGACCATTATACTCTATTCAGTGTTGTTGGAAGTCTAAGAAGTTAGTGTAGCTTTTGTACAACGTTTTGTAACCGAAATATACCAATAGACCAAGTTAGGTTCTCAAAAGCACAAAAACGTTAAAAGTTCCTCTATGGAGAGAGTAGCGGAAATCCAAGGCATCAAAGTGGACCGTTGCACTCTATTTACTGTTCCTAACAGTCTAAGTTATTAGTGTAGCCTTCATACAATGTTTTGTAACCAAAATATGCCAATAGACCAAGTTATGTTCTCAATTGCCCAAAAACGTGAAAAGCTCATCTATGGAGAGGGTAGAGCAACTCCAAGGTATCACAGTGGACCGTAGTACTCTATTTCATGTTCTTGGATGTCTAAAAAGTTAGTGGCTTTCGTATAACGTTTCGTAACCAAAAGATACCAATAGACCTAGTTATGTTCTCAAAAACACAAAACATGAAACGCTCGTCTATGGATGGAGTTGAGTAATTCCAAGGCCTCAAAATGGACTGTTGTACTCTATTTAGCGTTCTTAGAAGTCTAGGTTGTTAATGTATCTTTCGTACAACGTTTCGTAACCAAAAGATGCCAATAGACCAAGTTATGTTCTCAAAAGCACAAAACGTGAAAAGCTCGTCTATGGAGGGAGTTGAGTAATTCCAAGGCCTCAAAGTGGACCGTTGTACTCTATTTAGCATTCTTAGAAGTCTAAGGAGTTAGTGTAGCTCTCGTACAATGTTTCGTAACCAAAAGATGCAATTAGACCAAGTTATGTTCTCAAAAGCACAAAACGTGAAAAGCTCCTCTATGGAGAGAGTAAAGCACAGAACGTTAAAAGCTCATCTATGGAGAGAGTTGAGTAATTCCAGGGCATCAAAGTGAACTGTTGCACGCTATTTAGTGCTCTTAGCAGTCTAAGTTGTTAGTGTAGCCTTCGTACAATAGACCAAGTTAAGTTCTGAGAACCACAAAAACATGAAAAGCTCGTCTATAGAGAGAGTAGAGCAACTCCAATGCATCAAAATGGACCGTTATACTCTATTTAGTGTTCTTGGAAGTCTAAGAAGTTAGTGTAGCTTTTGTACAACGTTTTGTAACCGAAATATACAATTAGACCAAGTTAGGTTCTCAAAAGCACAAAAATGTTAAAACTTCCTCTATGGAGTGAGTAGAGGAAATCCAAGGCATCAAAGTCGACCGTTACACTCTATTTCGTGTTCTTAGAAGTCTAAGGAGTTAGTGTAGCTCTCGTACAACGTTTCGTAACCAAAAGATGCAATTAGACCAAGTTATGTTCTCAAAAGCACAAAACGTGAAAAGCTCCTCTATGGAGAGAGTAGAGCAAATCCAAGGAATGAAAGTGGACCGACATACTCTATTTTGTGTTCTTAGAAGTCTAAGAAGTTAGTGTAGCTCTCGTACAACGTTTCGTAACCAAAGGATGCCAATAGACCAAGTTACGTTCTCAAAAGCATTAAAACGTTCAAAGCTCCTCTATGGAGGGAGTAGTGCAAATCCAAGGCATCAAAGTGGACCATTACACTCTATTTCGTGTTCTTAGAAGTCAAAGAAGTTGGGGCAGCTTTCGTACGACGTTTCGTAACCAACAGATACCAATAGACCAAGTTATGTTCTTTAATGCTCAAAAATGTTAAAAGCTCACCTATGGAGAGAGTTGAGTAATTCCATGACATCAAAGTAGATCGTAGTATTCTATTTCATGTTCTTAGAAGTCTAAAAAGTTAGTGTCGCTTTCGTACAACATTTCGTAACCAAAAGATCCGAACAGACCAAGTTAAGTTCTGAAAAGCACAAAAACATGAAAAGCTCGTCTATAGAGAGAGTAGAGCAACTCCGATGCATCAAAATGGACTGTTATACTCTATTTAGTGTTCTTGGAAGTCTAAGAAGTTAGTGTAGCTTTTGTACAATGTTTTGTAACCGAAATATACCAATAGACCAAGTTATGTTCTGAAAAGCACAAAAACGTGAAAAGCTCGTCTATGGAGAGAGTAGTGTAACTCCAAGGCATCAAAGTGGACCGTTATACTCTATCTAGTGTTCTTAGAAGTCTAAGAAGTTAGTGTTGCTTTCATACAACGTTTAGTAACCAAAAGAGACCAAGTTATGTTCTCAAAAGCATAACAACGTTAAAAGCTCCTCTAAGGAGAGAGTAGAGGAAATCCAAGGCATCAAAGTGGACCGTTACACTCTACTTCGTGTTCTTAGAAGTCTAAGGAGTTAGTATAGCTCTCGTACAGCGTTTTGTAACCAAAGGATACCAATAGACCAAGTTACGTTCTCAAAAACGTAAAAACGTTAAAAGCTCCTCTATGGAGAGAGTTGAGGAAATCCAAGGCATCAAAGTGGACAGTTACACTCTACTTCGTGTTCTTAGAAGTCTAAGGAGTTAGTGTAGCTCTCGTACAGCGTTTTGTAACCAAAGGATACCAATAGACCAAGTTACGTTCTCAAAAACGTAAAAACGTTAAAAGCTCCTCTATGGAGAGAGTGGAGCAAATCCAAGGCATCAAAGGGGACCGTTACACTCTATTTCTTGTTCTTGGAAGTCAAAGAAGTTAGCGTAGCTCTCGTCCAACGTTTCGTAACCAAAGGATACCAATAGACTAAGTTTCGTTCGCAAAAGCATAAAAACGTTAAAAGCTCCTCTATGGAGAGAGTAGAGCAAATCCAAGGAATCAAAGTGGACCGTTACACTCTATTTCGTGTTCTTAGAAGTCAAAGAAGTTAGTGTAGCTCTCGTACAACGTTTCGTAACGAAGGGATACCAATAGACCAAGTTACGTTCTCAATAGCATAAAAACGTTAAAAGCTCCTCTATGGAGAGAGTAGAGCAAATCCAAGGCATCAAAGGGGACCGTTACACTATATTTCGTGTTCTTGGAAGTCAAAGAAGTTAGCGTAGCTCTTGTACAACGTTTCGTAACCAAAGGATACCAATAGACCAAGTTTCATTCGCAAAAGCATAAAAACGTTAAAAGCTCCTCTATGGAGAGAGTAGAGCAAATCCAAGGCATCAAAGTGGACCGTTACGCTCTATTTCGTGTTCTTAGAAGTCAAAGAAGTTAGTGTAGCTCTCATACAACGTTTCGTAACCAAAGGATACCAATAGACCAAGTTACGTTCTCAAGAGCATAAAAATGTTAAAAGCTCCTCTATGGAGAGAGTAGAGCAAATCCAAGGCATCAAAGTGGACCGTTACACTCTATTTCGTGTTCTTAGAAGTCTAAGAAGTTAGTGTAGCTCTCGTACAACGTTTCCTAACCAAAAGATACCAATAGACCAAGTTACGTTCTCAAAAGCATAAAAACATTAAAAGCTCCTCTATGGAGAGAGTAGAGCAAATCCAAGGCATCAAAGTGGACCGTTATACTCTATCTAGTGTTCTTAGAAGTCTAAGAAGTTAGTGCAGCTTTCGTACAATGTTTCGTAACCAAAAGATACCAATAGACCAAGTTATGTTCTTTAATGCACAAAAACGTTAAAAGCTCATCTATGGAGAGAGTTGAGTAATTCCAGGGCATCAAAGTGAACTGTTGTACTCTATTTAGCGTTCTTAGAAGTCTAAGTTGTTAGTGTTTCTTTCGTACAACATTTCGTAACCAAAAGATGCCAATAGACCAAGTTATGTTCTCAAAAGCACAAAACATGAAAAGCCCATCTATGGAGAGAGTAGAGCAAATCCAAGGAACCAAAGTGGACCGATATACTCTATTTTGTTTTCTTAGAAGTCTAAGAAGGTAGTGCAGCTTTCGTACAATGTTTCGTAACCAAAAGATACCAATAGACCAAGTTATGTTATTTAATGCACAAAAACGTTAAAAGCTCTTCTATGGAGAGAGTTGAGTAATTCCAGGGCATCAAAGTGAACTGTTGTACTCTATTTAGTGTTCTTAGCAATCTAAGTTGTTAGTGTAGCCTTCCTACAACGTTTTGTAGCCGAAAGGTACCAATAGACCAAGTTATGTTCTCAAAAGCATAAAAACGTGAAAAGCTCATCTATGGAGAGAGTAGAGTAACTCCAAGGCATCAAAGTGGACCGTTATACTTTATCTAGTGTTCTTAGAAGTCTAAGAAGTTAGTGTAGCGTACAACGTTTAGTAACCAAAAGATACCAATAGACCAAGTTATGTTCTCAAAAGCACAAAAACGTGAAAAGCTCGTCTATGGAGAGAGTAGAGTAACTCCAAGGCATCAAAGTGGACCGTTATACTCTATCTAGTGTTCTTAGATGTTTAAAAAGTTAGTGTAGCTTTCGTACAACGTTTAGTAACCAAAAGACACCAATAGACCAAGTTATGTTCTCAAAAGCATAACAACGTTAAAAGCTCCTCTATGGAGAGAGTAGAGGAAATCCAAGGCAACAAAGTGGACCGTTACACTCTATTTCGTGTTCTTAGAAGTCAAAGAAGTCAGTGTAGCTCTCGTACAACGTTTCGTAACCAAAGGATACCAATAGACCTAGTTACGTTCTCAAAATCATAAAAACGTTAAAAGCTCCTCTATGGAGAGAGTAGAGCAAATCCAAGGCATCAAAGTGGACCGTTACACTCTATTTCGTGTTCTTAGAAGTCAAAGAAGTTAGTGTAGCTCTCATACAACGTTTCGTAACCAAAGGATGCCAATAGACCAAGTTACGTTCTCAAAAGCACAAAAACGTTAAAAGCTCCTCAATGGAGAGAGTAGAGCAAATCCAAGGCATCAAAGTGGACCGTTATACTCTATCTAGTGTTCTTAGAAGTCTGAGAAGTTAGTGCAGCTTTCGTACAATGTTTCGTAACCAAAAGATACCAATAGACCAAGTTATGTTCTTTAATGTACAAAAACGTTAAAAGCTCATCTATGGAGAGAGTTGAGTAATTCCAAGGCATCAAAAAGGACCGTTGTACTCTATTTAGCGTTCTTAGAAGTCTAAGTTGTTAGTGTATCTTTCGTACAACGTTTCGTAACCAAAAGATGCCAATAGACCAAGTTATGTTCTCGAAAGCACAAAACATGAAACGCCTATCTATGGAGAGAGTAGAGCAAATCCAAGGAACGAAAGTGGATCGATATACTCTATTTTGTGTTCTTAGAAGTCTAAGAAGTTAGTGCAGCTTTCGTACAATGTTTCGTAACCAAAAGATACCAATAGACCAAGTTATGTTCTTTAATGCACAAGAACATTAAAAGCTAATCTATGAGAGAGTTGAGTAATTCCAAGGAATCAAAGTGGACCGTTGTACTCTATTTAGCGTTCTTAGAAGTCTAAGTTGTTAGTGTTTCTTTCGTACAACATTTCGTAACCAAAAGATGCCAATAGACCAAGTTATGTTCTCAAAAGCACAAAACATGAAAAGCCCATCTATGGAGAGAGTAGAGCAAATCCAAGGAACCAAAGTGGACCGATATACTCTATTTTGTTTTCTTAGAATTCTAAGAAGTTAGTGCAGCTTTCGTACAATGTTTCGTAACCAAAAGATACCAATAGACCATGTTATGTTATTTAATGCACAAAAACGTTAAAAGCTCATCTATGGAGAGAGTTGAGTAATTCCAGGGCATCAAAGTGAACTGTTGTACACTATTTAGTGTTCTTAGCAATCTAAGTTGTTAGTGTAGCCTTCCTACAATGTTTTGTAGCCGAAAGGTACCAATAGACCAAGTTATGTTCTCAAAAGCATAAAAACGTGAAAAGCTCCTCTATGGAGAGAGTAGAGTAACTCCAAGGCATCAAAGTGGACCGTTATACTTTATCTAGTGTTCTTAGAAGTCTAAGAAGTTAGTGTAGCGTACAACGTTTAGTAACCAAAAGATACCAATAGACCAAGTTATGTTCTCAAAAGCACAAAAACGTGAAAAGCTCGTCTATGGAGAGAGTAGAGTAACTCCAAGGCATCAAAGTGGACCATTATACTCTATCTGGTGTTCTTAGGTGCTTAAAAAGTTAGTGTAGCTTTCGTACAACGTTTAGTAACCAAAAGACACCAATAGACCAAGTTATGTTCTCAAAAGCATAACAACGTTAAAAGCTCCTCTATGGAGAGAGTAGAGCAAATCCAAGGCAACAAAGTGGACCGTTACACTCTATTTCGTGTTCTTAGAAGTCAAAGAAGTCAGTGTAGCTCTCGTACAACGTTTCGTAACCAAAGGATACCAATAGACCAAGTTACGTTCTCAAAATCATAAAAACGTTAAAAGCTCCTCTATGGAGAGAGTAGAGCAAATCCAAGGCATCAAAGTGGACCGTTACACTCTATTTCGTGTTCTTAGAAGTCAAAGAAGTTAGTGTAGCTCTCATACAACGTTTCGTAACCAAAGGATGCCAATAGACCAAGTTACGTTCTCAAAAGCATAAAAACGTTAAAAGCTCCTCAATGGAGAGAGTAGAGCAAATCCAAGGCATCAAAGTGGACCGTTATACTCTATCTAGTGTTCTTAGAAGTCTGAGAAGTTAGTGCAGCTTTCGTACAATGTTTCGTAACCAAAAGATACCAATAGACCAAGTTATGTTCTTTAATGTACAAAAACGTTAAAAGCTCATCTATGGAGAGAGTTGAGTAATTCCAAGGCATCAAAGTGGACCGTTGTACTCTATTTAGCGTTCTTAGAAGTCTAAGTTGTTAGTGTATCTTTCGTACAACGTTTCGTAACCAAAAGATGCCAATAGACCAAGTTATGTTCTCGAAAGCACAAAACATGAAACGCCTATCTATGGAGAGAGTAGAGCAAATCCAAGGAACGAAAGTGGACCGATATACTCTATTTTGTGTTCTTAGAAGTCTAAGAAGTTAGTGCAGCTTTCGTATAATGTTTCGTAACCAAAAGATACCAATAGACCAAGTTATGTTCTTTAATGCACAAAAACATTAAAAGCTAATCTATGAGAGAGTTGAGTAATTCCAAGGAATCAAAGTGGACCGTTGTACTCTATTTAGCGTTCTTAGAAGTCTAAGTTGTTAGTGTTTCTTTCGTACAACATTTCATAACCAAAAGATGCCAATAGACCAAGTTATGTTCTCAAAAGCACAAAACATGAAAAGCCCATCTATGGAGAGAGTAGAGCAAATCCAAGGAACCAAAGTGGACCGATATACTCTATTTTGTTTTCTTAGAAGTCTAAGAAGTTAGTGCAGCTTTCGTACAATGTTTCGTAACCAAAAGATACCAATAGACCAAGTTATGTTATTTAATGCACAAAAACGTTAAAAGCTCATCTATGGAGAGAGTTGAGTAATTCCAGGGCATCAAAGTGAACTGTTGTACTCTATTTAGTGTTCTTAGCAATCTAAGTTGTTAGTGTAGCCTTCCTACAACGTTTTGTAGCCGAAAGGTACCAATAGACCAAGTTATGTTCTCAAAAGCATAAAAACGTGAAAAGCTCATCTATGGAGAGAGTAGAGTAACTCCAAGGCATCAAAGTGGACCGTTATACTTTATCTAGTGTTCTTAGAAGTCTTAGAAGTTAGTGTAGCGTACAACGTTTAGTAACCAAAAGATACCAATAGACCAAGTTATGTTCTCAAAAGCACATAAACGTGAAAAGCTCGTCTATGGAGAGAGTAGAGTAACTCCAAGGCATCAAAGTGGACCGTTATACTCTATCTAGTGTTCTTAGATGTTTAAAAAGTTAGTGTAGCTTTCGTACAACGTTTAGTAACCAAAAGACACCAATAGACCAAGTTATGTTCTCAAAAGCATAACAACGTTAAAAGCTCCTCTATGGAGAGAGTAGAGGAAATCCAAGGCAACAAAGTGGACCATTACACTCTATTTCGTGTTCTTAGAAGTCAAAGAAGTCAGTGTAGCTCTCGTACAACGTTTCGTAACCAAAGGATACCAATAGACCAAGTTACGTTCTCAAAATCATAAAAACGTTAAAAGCTCCTCTATGGAGAGAGTAGAGCAAATCCAAGGCATCAAAGTGGACCGTTACACTCTATTTCGTGTTCTTAGAAGTCAAAGAAGTTAGTGTAGCTCTCATGCAACGTTTCGTAACCAAAGGATGCCAATAGACCAAGTTACGTTCTCAAAAGCATAAAAATGTTAAAAGCTCCTCTATGGAGAGAGTAGAGCAAATCCAAGGCATCAAAGTGGACCGTTATACTCTATCTAGTGTTCTTAGAAGTCTGAGAAGTTAGTGCAGCTTTCGTACAATGTTTCATAACCAAAAGATACCAATAGACCAAGTTATGTTCTTTAATGTACAAAAACGTTAAAAGCTCATCTATGGAGAGAGTTGAGTAATTCCAAGGCATCAAAGTGGACCGTTGTACTCTATTTAGCGTTCTTAGAAGTCTAGGTTGTTAGTGTCTCTTTCGTACAACGTTTCGTAACCAAAAGATGCCAATAGACCAAGTTATGTTCTCGAAAGCACAAAACATGAAACGCCTATCTATGGAGAGAGTAGAGCAAATCCAAGGAACGAAAGTGGACCGATATACTCTATTTTGTGTTCTTAGAAGTCAAAGAAGTTAGTGCAGCTTTCGTACAATGTTTCGTAAGCAAAAGATACCAATAGACCAAGTTATGTTATTTAATGCACAAAAACGTTAAAAGCTCATCTATGGAGAGAGTTGAGTAATTCCAGGGCATCAAAGTGAACTGTTGTGCTCTATTTAGTGTTCTTAGCAGTCTAAGTTGTTATTGTAGCCTTCGTACAACGTTTTGTAGCCGAAAGGTACCAATAGACCAAGTTATGTTCTCAAAAGCATAACAACGTGAAAAGCTCGTCTATGGAGAGAGTAGAGTAACTCCAAGGCATCAAAGTGGACCGTTATACTCTATCTAGTGTTCTTAGAAGTCTAAGAAGTTAGTGTAGCGTACAACGTTTAGTAACCAAAAGATACCAATAGACCATGTTATGTTCTTAAAAGCACAAAAACTTAAAAAGCTCGTCTTTGGAGAGAGTAGAGTAACCCCAAGGCATCAAAGTGGACCGTTATACTCTATCTAGTGTTCTTAGATGTTTAAAAAGTTAGTGTAGCTTTCGTACAACGTTTTGTAACCAAAAGATACCAATAGACCAAGTTATGTTCTCAAAAGCACAAAAACGTGAAAAGCTCATCTATGGAGAGAGTAGAGTAACTCCAAGGCATCAAAGGTGACCATTATACTCTATCCAGTGTTCTTAGAAGTCTAAGAAGTTAGTGTTGCTTTCATACAACGTTTAGTAACCAAAAGAGACCAATAGACCAAGTTATGTTCTCAAAAGCATAACAACGTGAAAAGCTCCTCTATAGAGAGAGTAGAGGAAATCCAAGGCAACAAAGTGGACCGTTACACTCTATTTCATGTTCTTAGAAGTCAAAGAAGTTAGTGTAGTTCTCGTACAACGTTTCGTAACCAAAGGATACCAATAGACGAAGTTACGTTCTCAAAATCATAAAAATGTTATAAGCTCCTCTATGGAGAGAGTAGAGCAAATCCAAGGCATCAAAGTGGACCGTTACACTTTATTTCGTGTTCTTAGAAGTCTAACCAGTTAGTGTAGCTCTCGCACAACGTTTCCTAACCAAAAGATACCCATAGACCAAGTAACGTTCTCAAAAGCATAAAAACGTTAAAAGCTCCTCTATGGAGAGACTAGAGCAAATCCAAGGCATCAAAGTGGACCATTACACTCTATTTCATGTTCTAAGAAGTCAAAGAAGTTAGTGTAGCTCTCGTACAACGTTTCATAACCAAAGGATGCCAATAGACCGAGTTACGTTCCCAAAAGCATAATAACGTTAAAAGCTTCTCTATTGAGAGAGTAGAGCAAATCCAAGACATCAAAGTGGATCGTTACACTCTATTTCGTGTTCTTACAAGTCAAACAAGTTAGTGTAGCTCTCGTACAACGTTTCCTAACCAAAAGATATCAATAGACCAAGTAACGTTCTCAAAAGCATAAAATCGTTAAAAGCTCCTCTATGGAGAGAGTAGAGCAAATCCAAGGCATCAAAGTGGACCGTTATACTCTATCTAGTGTTCTTAGAAGTCTAAGAAGTTAGTGCAGCTTTCGTACAATGTTTCGTAACCAAAAGATACCAATAGACCAAGTTATGCTCTTTAATGTACAAAAACGTTAAAAGCTCATCTATGAAGAGAGTTGAGTAATTCCAAGGCATCAAAGTGGACCGTTGTACTCTATTTAGCGTTCTTAGAAGTCTGAAAAGCACAAAAACATGAAAAGCTCGTCTATACAGGGAGTAGAGCAACTCCAATGCATCAAAATGGACCGTTATACTCTATTCAGTGTTGTTGGAAGTCTAAGAAGTTAGTGTAGCTTTTGTACAACGTTTTGTAACCGAAATATACCAATAGACCAAGTTAGGTTCTCAAAAGCACAAAAACGTTAAAAGTTCCTCTATGGAGAGAGTAGAGGAAATCCAAGGCATCAAAGTGGACAGTTGTACTCTATTTACTGTTCTTAACAGTCTAAGTTATTAGTGTAGCCTTCATACAATGTTTTGTAACCAAAATATGCCAATAGACCAAGTTATGTTCTCAATTGCCCAAAAACGTGAAAAGCTCATCTATGGAGAGGGTAGAGCAACTCCAAGGTATCACAGTGGACCGTAGTACTCTATTTCATGTTCTTGGATGTCTAAAAAGTTTGTGGCTTTCGTATAACGTTTCGTAACCAAAAGATACCAATAGACCAAGTTAAGTTCTGAAAAGCACAAAAACATGAAAAGCTCGTCTATAGAGAGAGTAGAGCAACTCCAATGCATCAAAATGGACCGTTATACTCTATTTAGTGTTCTTGGAAGTCTAAGAAGTTCGTGTAGCTTTTGTACAACGTTTTGTAACCGAAATATACAATTAGACCAAGTTAGGTTCTCAAAAGCACAAAAATGTTAAAAGTTCCTCTATGGAGAGAGTAGAGGAAATCCAAGGCATCAAAGTGGACCGTTACACTCTATTTCGTGTTCTTAGAAGTCTAAGGAGTTAGTGTAGCTCTCGTACAACGTTTCGTAACCAAAAGATGCAATTAGACCAAGTTTTGTTCTCAAAGGCACAAAACGTGAAAAGCTTCTCTATGGAGAGAGTAGAGCAAATTCAAGGAATCAAAGTGGACCGACATACTCTATTTTGTGTTCTTAGAAGTCTAAGAAGTTAGTGTAGCTCTCGTACAACGTTTCGTAACCAAAGGATGCCAATAGACCAAGTTACGTTCTCAAAAGCATTAAAACGTTCAAAGCTCCTCTATGGAGGGAGTAGTGCAAATCCAAGGCATCAAAGTGGACCATTACACTCTATTTCGTGTTCTTAGAAGTCAAAGAAGTTGGGGCAGCTTTCGTACGACGTTTCATAACCAACAGATACCAATAGACCAAGTTATGTTCTTTAATGCTCAAAAATGTTAAAAGCTCACCTATGGAGAGAGTTGAGTAATTCCATGACATCAAAGTAGATCGTAGTACTCTATTTCATGTTCTTAGAAGTCTAAAAAGTTAGTGTCGCTTTCGTACAACATTTCGTAACCAAAAGATCCGAACAGACCAAGTTAAGTTCTGAAAAGCACAAAAACATGAAAAGCACGTCTATAGAGAGGGTAGAGCAACTCCGATGCATCAAAATGGACCGTTATACTCTATTTAGTGTTCTTGGAAGTCTAAAAAGTTAGTGTAGCTTTTGTTCAATGTTTTGTAACCGAAATATACCAATAGACCAAGTTAGGTTCTCAAAAGAACAAAAAGTTAAAAGTTCGTCTATGGAGAGAGTAGACGAAATCCAAGGCATCAAAGTGGACCGTTGTACTCTATTTAGTGTTCTTAACAGTCTATGTTATTAGTGTAGCTTTCGTACAATGTTTCGTAACCAAAAGATGCCAATAGACCAAGTTATGTTCTTAATTGCACAAAAACGTGAAAAGCTCATCCATGGAGAGAGTAGAGCAAATCCAAGGTATCACAGTGGACCGTAGTACTCTATTTCATGTTCTTAGATGTCTATAAAGTTAGTGTAGCTTTCGTACAACGTTTCATAACCAAAAGATACCAATAGACCAAGTTATGTCCTCAAAAGCACAAAACGTGAAAAGCTCGTCTATAGAGGGAGTTGAGTAATTCCAAGGCCTCAAAGTGGACCGTTGTACTCTATTTAGTGTTCTGAGAAGTCTAAGTTGTTAGTGTATCCTTCGTACAATGTTTCGTAACCAAAAGATGCCAATAGACCAAGTTATGTTCTCAAAAGCACAAAACGTGCAAAGCTCCTCTATGGAGAGAGTAGAGCAAATCCAAGGAATCAAACTGGACCAATGTACTCCATTTTGTGTTCTTAGAAGTCTAAGAAGTTCGTGCAGCTTTCGTACGATGTTTCGTAACCAAAAGACACCAATAGACCAAGTTATGTTATTTAATCCACAAAAACATTAAAAGCTCATCTATGGAGAGTGTTGAGTAATTCCAGGGCATCAAAGTCAACTTTTGTACTCTATTTAGTGTTCTTAGCAGTCTAAGTTGTTAGTATAGCCTTCGTACAATATTTCGTAGCCGAAAGGTAGCAATAGACCAAGTTATGTTCTCAAAAGCATAAAAACGTGAAAAGCTTATCTATGGGGAGAGTAGAGTAACTCCAAGGCATCGAAGTGGACCGTTATGCTCTATCTAGTGTTCTTAGAAGTCTAAGAAGTTAGTGTAGCCTTTGTGCAACGTTTCGTAGCCAAAAGGTAGCAATAGACCAAGTTATGTTCTCAAAAGCACAAAAACATGAAAAGCTCGTCTATGGAGAGAGTAGAGGAAATCCAAGGCATCAAAGTGGACCGTTACACTCTATTTCGTGTTCTTAGAAGTCTAAGAAGTTAGTGTAGCTCTCGTACAACGCTTTGTAACCAAAAGATACCAATAGACCAAGTTAAGTTCTTTAATGCACAAAAACGTTGAAAGCTCATCTATGGAGAGAGGTGAGTAATTCCAAGGCATCAAAGTGGACCGTTGTACTCTATTTAGTGTTTTTAGAAGTCTAAGTTGTTAGTGTATCTTTCGTACAACATTTCGTAACCAAAAGATGCCAATAGACCAAGTTATGTTCTCAAATGCATAAAAACGTGCAAAGCTCTTCTATGGAGAGTGTAGAGCAACTCGAAGGCATCAAAGTAGACCGTAGTACTCTATTTCATGTTCTTAGAAGTCTAGAAAGTTAGTGTAGCTTTCGTACAACGTTTCGTAACCAAAAGATCCCAATAGACCAAGTTAAGTTCTGAAAAGCACAAAAACATGAAAAGCTCGTCTATACAGAGAGTAGAGCAACTCCAATGCATCAAAATGGACCGTTATACTCTATTCAGTGTTGTTGGAAGTCGAAGAAGTTAGTGTAGCTTTTGTACAACGTTTTGTAACCGAAATATGCCAATAGACCTAGGTTCTCAAAAGCACAAAAAGGTTAAAAGTTCCTCTATGGAGAGAGTAGAGCAAATCCAAGGCATCAAAGTGGACCGTTGTACTCTATTTACTGTTCTTAATAGTCTAACTTAGTAGTGTAGCCTTCATACAATGTTTTGTAACCAAAATATGCCAATAGACCAAGTTATGTTCTCAATTGCCCAAAAACGTGAAACGCTCATCTGTGGAGAGGGTAAAGCAACTCCAACGTATCACAGTGGACCGTAGTACTCTATTTCATGTTCTTGGATGTCTAAAAAGTTAGTGTAGCTTTCGTATAACGTTTTGTAACCAAAAGATACCAATAGACCAAGTTATGTTCTCAAAAACACAAAACATGAAACGCTCGTCTATGGAGGGAGTTGAGTAATTCCAAGGCCTCAAAGTGGACTGTTGTACTCTATTTAGCGTTCTTAGAAGTCTAGGTTGTTAATGTATCTTTCGTACAACGTTTCGTAACCAAAAGATGCCAACAGACCAAGTTATGTTCTCAAAAGCACAAAACGTGAAAAGCTCCTCTATGGTGAGAGTAGAGCAAATCCAAGGAATCAAAGTGGACCGATATACTCTATTTTGTGTTATTACAAGTCTAAGAAATTAGTGCAGCTTTCGTACAATGTTTTGTAACCAAAAGATACCAATAGACCAAGTTAAGTTCTGAAAAGCACAAAAACGTGAAAAGCTCATTTATAGAGAGAGTAGAGCAACTCCAATGCATCAAAATGGACTGTTATACTCTATTTAGTGTCCTTAGAAGTGTAAGAAGTTAGTGTAGCTTTTGTACAACGTTTTGTAACCCGAAATATACCAATAGACCAAGTTAGGTTCTCAAAAGCACAAAAATGTTAAAAGTTCCTCTATAGAGCGAGTAGAGGAAATCCAAGGCATCAAAGTGGACCGTTGTACTCTATTTAGTGTTCTTAACAGTCTAAGTTATTAGCGTAGCTTTCGTACAATGTTTCGTAACCGAAAGATGCCAATAGACCAAGTTATGTTTTCAATTGCACAAAAACGTGAAAAGCTCGTCTATGGAGAGAGTAGAGCAACTCCAAGGTATCACAGTGGACCATAGTACCACATTTCATGTTCTTAGATGTCTAAAAAGTTAGTGTAGCTTTCGTACAACGTTTCGTAACCAAAAGATACCAATAGACCAAGTTATGTTCTCAAAAGCACAAAACGTGAAAAGCTCGTCTATGGAGGGAGTTGAGTAATTCCAAGGCCTCAAAGTGGACAGTTGTACTCTATTTAGCGTTCTTAGAAGTGTAAGTTGTTAGTGTATGTTTCGTACAACGTTTCGTAACCAAAAGATGCCAATAGACCAAGTTATGTTCTCAAAAGCATAAAACATGCAAAGCTCCTCTATGGAGAGAGTAGAGCAAATCCAAGGAATCAATGTGGACCGATATACTCTATTTCGTGTTCTTAGAAGTCTAAGAAATTAGTGCAGCTTTCGTACAATGTTTCGTAACCAAAAGATACCAATAGACCAAGTTAAGTTCTGAAAAGCACAAAAATGTGAAAAGCTCGTCTATAGAGAGAGTAGAGCAACTCAAATGCATCAAAATGGACCGTTATACTCTATTTAGTGTTTTTAGAAGTCTAAGAAGTTAGTGTAGCATTTGTACAACGTTTTGTAACCCGAAATATACCAATAGACCAAGTTAGGTTCTCAAAAGCACAAAAACGTTAAAAGTTCCTCTATGGAGAGAGTAGAGGAAATCCAAGGCATCAAAGTGGACCGTTGTACTCTATTTAGTGTTCTTAACAGTCTAAGTTATTAGTGTAGCTTTCGTACAATGTTTCGTAACCAAAAGATGCCAATAGACCAAGTTATGTTCTCAATTGCGCAAAAACATGAAAAGCTCGTCTATGGAGAGAGTAGAGCAACTTCAAGGTATCACAGTGGACCGTCGCACTGTGTTTCATGTTCTTAGATGTCTAAAAAGTTATAGTAACTTTCGTACAACGTTTCGTAACCAAAAGATACCAATAGACCAAGTTATGTTCTCAAAAGCACAAAACGTGAAAAGCTCGTCTATGGAGGGAGTTGAGTAATTCCAAGGCCTCAAAGTGGACCGTTGTACTGTATTTAGCGTTCTTAGAAGTCTAAGTTGTTCGTGTATCTTTCGTACAACATTTCGTAACCAAAAGATGCCAATAGACCAAGTTATGTTCTTAAAAGCACAAAACGTGCAAAGCTCCTCTATGGAGAGAGTAGAGCAAATCCAAGGAATCAAAGCGGACCAATATACTCTATTTTGTGTTCTTAGAAGTCTAAGAAGTTCATGTAGCTTTCCAGGGCATCAAAGTGAACTGTTGTATTCTATTTAGTGTTCTTAGCAGTCTAAGTTGTTAGTGTAGCCTTCGTACAACGTTTCGTAGCCGAAAGGTGGCAATAGACCAAGTTATGTTCTCAAAAGCACAAAAACATTAAAAGCTCATCCATGCAGAGAGTAGAGTAACTCCAAGGCATCAAAGTGGACCGTTGTACTCTATTTAGCGTTCTTAGAAGTCTAAGTTGTTAGTGTATCTTTCGTATGACATTTCGTAACCAAAAGATGCCAATAGACCAAGTTATGTTCTCAAATGCACAAAAACGTGCAAAGCTCTTCTATGGAGAGAGTAGAGCAACTCCAAGTCATCAAAGTAGATCGTAGTACTCTATTTCATGTTCTTAGAAGTCTAGAATGTTAGTGTACCATTCGTACAACGTTTCGTAACCAAAAGATCCCAATAGACCAAGTTAAGTTCTCAAAACCACAAAAACATGAAAAGCTCGTCTATAGAGAGAGTAGAGCAACTCCAATGCATCAAAATGGACCAAGTTATGTTCTTTAATGCACAAAAACTTTGAAAGCTCATCTATGGAGAGAGTTAAGTAATTCCAAGGCATCAAAGTGGACCGTTGTACTCTATTTAGCGTTCTTAGAAGTCTAAGTTGTTAGTATATCTTTTGCACGACATTTCGTAACCAAAAGATGCCAATAGACCAAGTTATGTTCTCAAAAACACAAAACATGAAACGCTCGTCTATGGAGGGAGTTGAGTAATTCCAAGGCCTCAAAGTGGACCGTTGTACTCTATTTAGCGTCCTTAGAAGTCGAAGTTGTTAATGTATCTTTCGTACAATGTTTCGTAACCAAAAGATGCCAATAGACCAAGTTATGTTCTCAAAAGCACAAAACGTGAAAAACTCCTCTATGGTGAGAGTAGAGCAAATCCAAGGAATCAAAGTGGACCGATATACTCTATTTTGTGTTCTTACAAGTCTAAGAAATTAGTGCAGCTTTCGTACAATGTTTCGTAACCAAAAGATACCAATAGACCAAGTTAAGTTCTCAAAAGAACAAAAACATGAAAAGCTCATCTAGAGAGAGAGTAGAGCAACTCCAATGCATCAAAATGGACCGTTATACTCTATTTAGTTTCTTAGAAGTCTATAAAGTTAGTGTACCTTTCGTACGATGTTTCATAACCAAAAGATACCAATAGACCAAGTTATGTTATTTAATGTACAAAAACATTAAAAGCTCATCTATGGAGAGAGTTGAGTAATTCCAGGGCATCAAAGTGAACTGTTGTACTCTATTTAGTGTTATTAGCAGTCTAAGTTGTTAGTGTAGCCTTCGTACAATGTTTCGTAGCCGAAAGATAGCAATAGACCAAGTTATGTTCTCAAAATCACAAAAACATGAAAAGCTCATCTTTGGAGAGAGTGGAGTAACTCCAAGGCATCAAAGTGGACCGTTATGCTCTATCTAGTGTGCTTAGAAGTCTAACAAGTTAGTGTAGCCTTTGTACAACGTTTCGTAGCCGAAAGGTAGCATTAGACCAAGTTATGTTCTCAAAAGCACAAAAACGTGAAAAGCTCGTCTATGGAGAGAGTAGAGGAAATCCAAGGCATCAAAGTGGACCGTTACACTCTATTTCATGTTCTTAGAAGTCTAAGAAGTTAGTGTAGCTCTCGTACAACGCTTCGTAACCAAAAGATACCAATAGACCAAGTTATGTTCTTTAATGCACAAAAACGTTGATAGCTCACCTATGGAGAGAGTAGAGTAACTCCAAGGCATCAAAGTGGACCGTTGTACTCTATTTAGCGTTCATAGAAGTCTAAGTTGTTAGTGTATCTTTCGTACGACATTTCGTAACCAAAACATGCCAATAGACCAAGTTATGTTCTCAAATGCACAAAAACGTGCAAAGCTCTTCTATGGAGAGAGTAGAGCAACTCCAAGGCATCAAAGTAGACCGTAGTACTCTATTTCATGTTTTTAGAAGTCTAGAAAGTTAGTGTACCATTCGTACAACGTTTCGTAACCAAAAGATCCCAATAGACCAAGTTAAGTTCTCAAAACCACAAAAAAATGAAAAGCTCGTCTATAGAGAGAGTAGAGCAACTCCAATGCATCAAAATGGACCAAGTTATGTTCTTTAATGCACAAAAACGTTGAAAGCTCATCTATGGAGAGAGTTGAGTAATTCCAAGGCATAAAAGTGGACCGTTGTACTCTATTTAGCATTCTTAGAAGTCTAAGTTGTTAGTGTATCTTTCGTACGAAATTTCCTAACCAAAAGATGCCAATAGACCAAGTTATGTTCTCAAAAACACAAAACATGAAACGCTCGTCTATGGAGGGAGTTGAGTAATTCCAAGGCCTCAAAATGGTCCGTTGTACTCTATTTAGCGTTGTTAGAAGTCGAAGTTGTTAATGTATCTTTCGTACAATGTTTCGTAACCAAAAGATGCCAATAGACCAAGTTATGTTCTCAAAAGCACAAAACGTGAAAAGCTCCTCTATGGTGGGAGTAGAGCAAATCCAAGGAATCAAAGTGGACCGATATACTCTATTTTGTGTTCTTACAAGTCTAAGAAATTAGTGCAGCTTTCGTACAATGTTTCGTAACCAAAAGATACCAATAGACCAAGTTAAGTTCTCAAAAGCACAAAAACATGAAAAGCTCGTCTATAGAGAGATTAGAGCAACTCCAATGCATCAAAATGGACCATTATACTCTATTTAGTGTTCTTAGAAGTCTATAAAGTTAGTGTACCTTTCGTACGATGTTTCATAACCAAAAGATACCAATAGACCAAGTTATGTTATTTAATGTACAAAAACATTAAAAGCTCATCTATGAAGAGAGTTGAGTAATTCCAGGGCATCAAAGTGAACTGTTGTACTCTATTTAGTGTTCTTAGCAGTCTAAGTTGCTAGTGTAGCCATCGTACAATGTTTCGTAGCCGAAAGGTAGCAATAGACCAAGTTATGTTCTCAAAATCACAAAAACATGAAAAGCTCATCTATGGAGAGAGTAGAGTAACTCCAAGGCATCAAAGTGGACCGTTATGCTCTATCTAGTGTTCTTAGAAGTCTAAGAAGTTAGTGTAGCCTTTGTACAACGTTTCGTAGCCGAAAGGTAGCATTAGACCAAGTGATGTTCTCAAAAGCACAAAAACATGAAAAGCTCATCTATGGAGAGAGTAGAGGAAATCCAAGGCATCAAAGTGGACCGTTACACTCTATTTCGTGTTCTTAGAACTCTAAGAAGTTAGTGAAGCTCTCGTACAACGCTTCGTAACCAAAAGATACCAATAGACCAAGTTATGTTCTTTAATGCACAAAAACGTTGAAAGCTCATCTATGGAGAGAGTTGAGTAATTCCAAGGCATCAAAGTGGACCGTTGTACTCTATTTAGCGTTCTTAGAAGTCTAAGTTGTTAGTGTATCTTTCGTACGAAATTTTGTAACCAAAACATGCCAATAGACCAAGTTATGTTCTCAAATGCACAAAAACGTGCAAAGCTCTTCTATGGAGAGAGTAGAGCAACTCCAAGGCATCAAAGTAGACCGTAGTACTCTATTTCATGTTTTTAGAAGTCTAGAAAGTTAGTGTACCATTCGTACAACGTTTCGTAACCAAAAGATCCCAATAGACCAAGTTAAGTTCTCAAAACCACAAAAACATGAAAAGCTCGTCTATAGAGAGAGTAGAGCAACTCCAATGCATCAAAATGGACCAAGTTATGTTCTTTATTGCACAAAAACATTGAAAGCTCATCTATGGAGAGAGTTGAGTAATTCCAAGGCGTCAAAGTGGACCGTTGTACTCTATTTAGCATTCTTAGAAGTCTAAGTTGTTAGTGTATCTTTCGTACGACATTTCGTAACCAAAAGATGCCAATAGACCAAGTTATGTTCTCAAAAACACAAAACATGAAACGCTCATCTATGGAGGGAGTTGAGTAATTCCAAGGCCTCAAAATGGACCGTTGTACTCTATTTAGCGTTCTTTGAAGTCGAAGTTGTTAATGTATCTTTCGTACAATGTTTCGTAACCAAAAGATGCCAATAGACCAAGTTATGTTCTGAAAAGCACAAAACGTGAAAAGCTCCTCTATGGTGAGAGTAGAGCAAATCCAAGGAATCAAAGTGGACCGATATACTCTATTTTGTGTTCTTACAAGTCTAAGAAATTAGTGCAACTTTCGTACAATGTTTCGTAACCAAAAGATACCAATAGACCAAGTTAAGTTCTCAAAAGCACAAAAACATGAAAAGCTCGTCTATAGAGAGAGTAGAGCAACTCCAATGCATCAAAACGGACCGTTATACTCTATGTAGTGTTCTTAGAAGTCTATAAAGTTAGTGTACCTTGCGTACGATGTTTGATAACCAAAAGATACCAATAGACCAAGTTATGTTATTTAAGGTACAAAAACATTAAAAGCTCATCTATGGAGAGAGTTGAGTAATTCCAGGGCATCAAAGTGAACTGTTGTACTCTATTTAGTGTTCTTAGCAGTCTAAGTTGTTAGTGTAGCCTTCGTACAATGTTTCGTAGCCGAAAGGTAGCAATAGACCAAGTTATGTTCTCAAAATCACAAAAACATGAAAAGCTCATCTATGGAGAGAGTAGAGGAACCCCAAGGCATCAAAGTGGACCGTTATGATCTATCTAGTGTTCTTAAAAGTCTAAGAAGTTAGTGTAGCCTTTGTACAACGTTTCGTAACCGAAAGGTAGCATTAGACCAAGTTATGTTCGCAAAAGCACAAAAACGTGAAAAGCTCGTCTACGGAGAGAGTAGAGGAAATCCAAGGCATCAAAGTGGACCGTTACACTCTATTTCGTGTTCTTAGAAGTCTAAGAAGTTAGTGTAGCTCTCGTACAACGCTTCGTAACCAAAAGATACCAATAGACCAAGTTATGTTCTTTAATGCACAAAAACGTTGAAAGCTCATCTATGGAGAGAGTTGAGTAATTCCAAGGCATCAAAGTGGACCGTTGTACTCTATTTAGCGTTCTTAGAAGTCTAAGTTGTTAGTGTATCTTTCGTACGACATTTCGTAACCAAAAGATGCCAATAGACCAAGTTATGTTCTCAAATGCACAAAAACGTGCAAAGCTCTTCTATGGAGAGAGTAGAGCAACTCCAAGGCATCAAAGTAGACCGTAGTACTCTATTTCATGTTTTTAGAAGTCTAGAAAGTTAGTGTACCATTCGTACAATGTTTCGTAACCAAAAGATCCCAATAGACCAAGTTAAGTTCTCAAAACCACAAAAACATGAAAAGCTCGTCTATAGAGAGAGTAGAGCAACTCCAATGCATCAAAATGGACCAAGTTATGTTCTTTAATGCACAAAAATATTGAAAGCTCTTCTATGGAGAGAGTTGAGTAATTACAAGGCATCAAAGTGGACCGTTGTACTCTATTTAGCATTCTTAGAAGTCTAAGTTGTTAGTCTATCTTTCCTACGACATTTCGTAACCAAAAGATGCCAATAGACCAAGTTATGTTCTCAAAAACACAAAACATGAAACGCTCATCTATGGAGGGAGTTGAGTAATTCCAAGGCCTCAAAATGGATCGTTGTACTTTATTTAGCGTTCTTAGAAGTCGAAGTTGTTAATGTATCTTTCGTACAATGTTTCGTAACCAAAAGATGCCAATAGACCAAGTTATGTTCTCAAAAGCACAAAACGTGAAAAGCTCCTCTATGGTGAGAGTAGAGCAAATCCAAGGAATCAAAGTGGACCGATATACTCTATTTTGTGTTCTTACAAGTCTAAGAATTTAGTGCAGCTTTCGTACAATGTTTCGTAACCAAAAGATACCAATAGACCAAGTTAAGTTCTCAAAAGCACAAAAACATGAAAAGCTCGTCTATAGAGAGAGTAGAGCAACTCCAATGCATCAAAATGGACCGTTATACTCTATTTAGTGTTCTTAGAAGTCTATAAAGTTAGTGTACCTTTCGTACGATGTTTCATAACCAAAAGATACCAATAGACCAAGTTATGTTATTTAATGTACAAAAACATTAAAAGCTCATCTATGGAGAGAGTTGAGTAATTCCAGGGCATCAAAGTGAACTGTTGTACTCTATTTAGTGTTCTTAGCAGTCTAAGTTGTTAGTGTAGCCTTCGTACAATGTTTCATAGCCGAAAGGTAGCAATAGACCAAGTTATGTTCTCAAAATCACAAAAACGTGAAAAGCTCATCTATGGAGAGAGTAGAGGAAATCCAAGTCATCAAAGTGGACAATTACACTCTATTTCGTTTTCTGAGAAGTCTAAGAAGTTAGTGTAGCTCTCGTACAACGCTGCGTAACCAAAAGATACCAAAAGATACCAATAGACCAAGTTATGTTCTTTAATGCACAAAAACGTTGAAAGCTCATCTATTGAGAGAGTTGAGTAATTCCAAGGCATCAAAGTGGACCGTTGTACTCTATTTAGCGTTCTTAGAAGTCTAAGTTGTTAGTGTATCTTTCGTACGACATTTCGTAACCAAAAGATGCCACTAGACCAAGTTATGTTCTCAAATGCACAAAAACGTGTATAGCTCTTCTATGGAGAGAGTAGAGCAACTCCAAAGCATCAAAGTAGACCGTAGTACTCTATTTCATGTTCTTAGAAGTCTAGAAAGTTAGTGTACCATTCGTACAACGTTTCGTAACCAAAAGATCCCAATAGACCAAGTTAAGTTCTCAAAACCACAAAAACATGAAAAGCTTGTCTATAGAGAGAGTAGAGCAACTCCAATGCATCAAAATGGACCAAGTTATGTTCTTTAATGCACAAAAATGTTGAAAGCTCATCTATGGAGAGAGTTGAGTAATTCCAAGGCATCAAAGTGGACCGTTGTACTCTATTTAGCATTCTTAGAAGTCTAAGTTGTTAGTGTATCTTTCGTACGACATTTCGTAACCAAAAGATGCCAATAGACCAAGTTATGTTCTCAAAAACACAAAACATGAAAGGCTTTTCTATGGAGGGAGTTGAGTAATTCCAAGGCCTCAAAATGGACCATTGTACTCTATTTAGCGTTCTTAGAAGTCGAAGTTGTTAATGTACCTTTCGTACAATGTTTCGTAACCAAAAGATGCCAATAGACCAAGTTATGTTCTCAAAAGCACAAAACGTGAAAAGCTCCTCTATGGTGAGAGTAGAGCAAATCCAAGGAATCAAAGTGGACCGATATACTCTATTTTGTGTTCTTACAAGTCTAAGAAATTAGTGCAGCTTTCGTACAATGTTTCGTAACCAAAAGATACCAATAGACCAAGTTAAGTTCTCAAAAGCACAAAAACAAGAAAAGCTCGTCTATAGAGAGAGTAGAGCAACTCCAATGCATCAAAATGGACCGTTATACTCTATTTAGTGTTCTTAGAAGTCTATGAAGTTAGTGTAGCTTTTCCACAACGTTTAGTAACCCGAAATATACCAATAGACCAAGTTAGGTTCTCAAAAGCACAAAAATGTTAAAAGTTCCTCTATGGAGAGAGTAGGGAAATCCAAGGCATCAAAGTGGACCGTTGTACTCTATTTAGTGTTCTTAACAGTCTCAGTTATTAGTGTAGCTTTCGTACAATGTCTCGTAACCAAAAGATGCCAATAGACCAAGTTATGTTCTCAATTGCACAAAAACGTGAAAAGCTCGTCCATGGAGAGAGCAGAGCAACTCCAAGGTATGGAAGTGGACCGTAGCACTCTATTTCATGTTGTTAGATGTCTAAGAAGTTAGTGTAGCTTTCGTACAACGTTTCGTAACCAAAAGATACCAGCAGACCAAGTTATGTTCTCAAAAGCACAAAACGTGAAAAGCTCGTGTATGGAGGGAGTTGTGTAATTCCAAGGCCTCGAAGTGGACCGTTGTACTCTATTTAGCGTTTTTAGAAGTCTAAGTTGTTAGTGTATCTTTCATACAACGTTTCGTAGCCGAAAGGTAGCAATAGACCAAGTTATGTTCTCAAAAGCATAAAAACGTGAAAAGCTCGTGTATGGAGAGAGTAGAATAACTCCAAGGCATCAAATTGGACCGTTATACTCTATCTAGTGTTCTTAGAAGTCTAAGAAGTTAGTGTAGCCTTCGTACAACGTTGACTAACCAAAAGATACCAATAGACCAAGTTATGTTCTCAAAAGCATAAAAACGTTAAAAGCTCCTCTATGGAGAGAGTAGAGGAAATCCAAGGCATCAAAGAGGACCGTTTCACTCTATTTCGTGTTCTTAGAACTAAGGAGTTAGTGTAGCTCTCGTACAACGTTTCGCAACCAAAGATACCAATAGACCAAGTTACGTTCTCAAAAGCATAAAAACGTTAAAAGCTCCTCTATGGAGAGAGTAGAGCAAATCCAAGGCATCAAAGTGGATCGTTACACTCTATTTCGTGTTCTTAGAAGTCAAAGAAGTTAGTGTAGCTCTCGTACAGCGTTTCATAACCAAAGGATACCAATAGACCAAGTTACGTTCTAAAAAGCATAAAGATGTTAAAAGCTCCTCTATGGAGAGAGTAGAGCAAATCCAAGGCATCAAAGTGGATCGTTACACTCTATTTCGTGTTCTTAGAAGTCTACGGAGTTAGTGCAGCTCTCGTACAACGTTTCATAACCAAAGTATACCAATAGACCAAGTTACGTTCTCAAAAGCATAAAAACGTTAAAAGCTCCTCTATGGAGAGAGTAGAGAAAATCCAAGGCATCAAAGTGGACCGTTACACTCTATTTCGTGTTCTTAGAAGTCTAAGGAGTTAGTGTAGCTCTCGTACAACGTTCCGTAACCAAAGGATACCAATAGACCAAGTTACGTTCTAAAAAGCGTAAAAACGTTAAAAGCTCCTCTATGGAGAGAGTAGAGCAAATCCAAGGCATCAAAGTGGACCGTTACACTCTATTTCATGTTCTTAGAAGTCTAAGGAGTTAGTGTCGCTCTCGTACAACGTTTCGTAACCAAAGGATACCAATAGACCAAGTTACGTTCTCAAAAGCATAGAAACGTTAGAAGCTCCTCTATGGAGAGAGTAGAGCAAATCCAAGGAATCAAAGTGGACTGTTACACTCTATTTCATGTTCTTAGAAGTCTAAGGAGTTAGTGTAGCTGTTGTACAACGTTTCGTAAGCAAAGGATACCAATAGATCATGTTACGTTCTCAAAAGCATAAAAAAGTTAAAGGCTCCTCTATGCAGAGAGTAGAGCAAATCCAAGGCATCAAAGTGGACCGTTACACTCTATTTCGTGTTCTTAGAAGTCAAAGAAGTTAGTGTAGCTCTCGTACAACGTTTCGTAACCAAAGGATACCAATAGACCAAGTTACGTTCTCAAAAGCATAAAAACGTTAAAAGCTCCTCTATGGAGAGAGTAGTGCAAATCCAAGGCATCAAAGTGGACCATTACATTCTATTTCGTGTTCTTAGAAGTCAAAGAAGTTGGGGCAGCTTTTGTACAACGTTTCGTAACCAAAAGATACCAATAGGCCAAGTTATGTTCTTCAATGCACAAAAATGTTAAAAGCTCACCTATGGAGAGAGTTGAGTAATTCCAAGACATCAAACTGGATCGGTGTACTCTATTTAGTGTTCTTAGAAGTCTAAAAAGTTAGTGTCGCTTTCGTACAATGTTTCGTAACCAAAAGATCCCAATAGACCAAATTAAGTTCTGAAAAGCACAAAAACATGAAAAGCTCGTCTATAGGGAGAGTAGAGCAACTCCAATGCATCAAAATGGACCGTTATACTCTATCTAGTGTTTTTAGAAGTCTAAGAAGTTGGGGCAGCTTTCGTACAACGTTTCGTAACCAAAAGATACCAATAGACCAAGTTATGTTCTTCAATGCACAAAAATGTTAAAAGCTCACCTATGGAGAGAGTTGAGTAATTCCAAGACATCAAACTGGATCGGTGTACTCTATTTAGTGTTCTTAGAAGTCTAAGTTGTTAGTGTATCTTCCGTACAACGTTTCGTAACCAAAAGATGCCAATAGACTAAGTTATGTTCTCAAAAGCACAAAACGTGAAAAGCTCCTCTATGGAGAGAGTTGAGCAAAACCAAGGAATAAAGTGGACCGATATACTATATTTTGTGTTCTTAGAAGTTTAAGAAGTTAGTGCAGCTTTCGTACGATGTTTCGTAACCAAAAGATACCAATAGACCAAGTTATGTTATTTAATGCATAAAAACGTCAAAAGCTCATCTATGAAGAGAGTTGAGTAATTCCAGGGCATCAAAGTGAACTGTTGTACTCTATCTAGTGTTCTTAGAAGTCAAAGAAGTTAGTGTAGCCTTTGTACAATGTTCCAAAGCCAAAAGGTGGCAATAGACCAAGTAATGTTCTCAAAAGCACAAAAACGTGAAAAGCTCGTCTATGGAGAGAGTAGAGGAAATCCAAGGCATCAAAGTTATGCGTTACACTCTATTTCGTGTTCTTCGAAGTCTAAGAAGTTAGTGTAGCTCTCGTACAACGTTTCGTGACCAAAAGATACCAATAGACCAAGTTAAGTTCTGAAAAGCACAAAAACATGAAAAGCTCGTCTGTAGAGAGAGTAGAGCAACTCCAATGCATCAAAATGGATCGTTATACTCTATTTAGCGTTCTTGGAAGTCTAAGAAGTTAGTGTAGCTTTTGTACAATGTTTTGTAACCAAAATATACCAATAGACCAAGTTAGGTTCTCAAAAGCACAAAAACGTTAAAAGCTCCTCTATGGAGAGAGTAGTGGAAATCCAAGGCATCAAAGTGGACCGTTACACTCTATTTCGTGTTCTTAGAAGTCTAAGGAGTTAGTGTAGCTCTCATACATCGTTTCGTAACCAAAGGATACCAATAGACCAAGTTACGTTCTCAAAAGCATAAAAATGTTAAAAGCTCCCCTATGGAGAGAGTAGAGCAAACCCAAGGCATCAAAGTGGACCGTTACACTCTATTTCATGTTCTTAGAAGTCTAAGGAGTTAGTGTCGCTCTCGTACAACGTTTCGTAACCAAAGGATACCAATAGACCAAGTTACGTTCTCAAAAGCATAGAAACGTTAGAAGCTCCTCTATTGAGAGAGTAGAGCAAATCCAAGGAATCAAAGTGGACTGTTACACTCTATTTCACGTTCTTAGAAGTCTACGGAGTTAGTGTAGCTGTTGTACAACGTTTCGTAAGCAAAGGATACCAATAGATCATGTTACGTTCTCAAAAGGATAAAAACGTTAAAGGCTCCTCTATGGAGAGAGTAGAGCAAATCCAAGGCATCAAAGTGGACCATTACACTCTATTTCGTGTTCTTAGAAGTCAAAGAAGTTAGTGTAGCTCTCGTACAACGTTTCGTAACCAAAGGATACCAATAGATCCAGTTACGTTCTCAAAAGCATAAAAACGTTAAAAGCTCCTCTATTGAGAGAGTAGTGCAAATCCAAGGCATCAAAGTGGACCATTACATTCTATTTCGTGTTCTTAGAAGTCAAAGAAATTGCGGCAGCTTTCGTACAACGTTTCGTAACCAAAAGATACCAATAGGCCAAGTTATGTTCTTCAATGCACAAAAATGTTAAAAGCTCACCTATGGAGAGAGTTGAGTAATTCCAAGACATCAAACTGGATCGGTGTACTCTATTTAGTGTTCTCAGAAGTCTAAAAAGTTAGTGTTGCTTTCACACAATGTTTCGTAACCAAAAGATCCCAATAGACCAAGTTAAGTTCTGAAAAGCACAAAAACATGAAAAGCTCGTCTATAGAGAGAGTAGAGCAACTCCAATGCATCAAAATGGACCGTTATACTCTATCTAGCGTTTTTAGAAGTCTAAGAAGTTGGGGCAGCTTTCGTACAACGTTTCGTAACCAAAAGATACCAATAGACCAAGTTATGTTCTTCAATGCACAAAAATGTTAAAAGCTCACCTATGGAGAGAGTTGAGTAATTCCAAGATATCAAACTGGATCGGTGTACTCTATTTAGTGTTCTTAGAAGTCTAAGTTGTTAGTGTATCTTCCGTACAACGTTTCGTAACCAAAAGATGCCAATAGACCAAGTTATGTTCTCAAAAGCACAAAACGTGAAAAGCTCCTCTATGGTAAGAGTAGAGCAAATCCAAGGAATCAAAGTGGACCGATATACTCTATTTTGTGTTCTTACAAGTCTAAGAAATTAGTGCAGCTTTCGTACAATGTTTCGTAACCAAAAGATACCAATAGACCAAGTTAAGTTCTCAAAAGCACAAAAACAAGAAAAGCTCGTCTATAGAGAGAGTAGAGCAACTCCAATGCATCAAAATGGACCGTTATACTCTATTTAGTGTTCTTAGAAGTCTATGAAGTTAGTGTAGCTTTTCCACAACGTTTAGTAACCCGAAATATACCAATAGACCAAGTTAGGTTCTCAAAAGCACAAAAATGTTAAAAGTTCCTCTATGGAGAGAGTAGGGAAATCCAAGGCATCAAAGTGGACCGTTGTACTCTATTTAGTGTTCTTAACAGTCTCAGTTATTAGTGTAGCTTTCGTACAATGTCTCGTAACCAAAAGATGCCAATAGACCAAGTTATGTTCTCAATTGCACAAAAACGTGAAAAGCTCGTCCATGGAGAGAGCAGAGCAACTCCAAGGTATGGAAGTGGACCGTAGCACTCTATTTCATGTTGTTAGATGTCTAAGAAGTTAGTGTAGCTTTCGTACAACGTTTCGTAACCAAAAGATACCAGCAGACCAAGTTATGTTCTCAAAAGCACAAAACGTGAAAAGCTCGTGTATGGAAGGAGTTGTGTAATTCCAAGGCCTCGAAGTGGACCGTTGTACTCTATTTAGCGTTTTTAGAAGTCTAAGTTGTTAGTGTATCTTTCATACAACGTTTCGTAGCCGAAAGGTAGCAATAGACCAAGTTATGTTCTCAAAAGCATAAAAACGTGAAAAGCTCGTCTATGGAGAGAGTAGAATAACTCCAAGGCATCAAATTGGACCGTTATACTCTATCTAGTGTTCTTAGAAGTCTAAGAAGTTAGTGTAGCCTTCGTACAACGTTGACTAACCAAAAGATACCAATAGACCAAGTTATGTTCTCAAAAGCATAAAAACGTTAAAAGCTCCTCTATGGAGAGAGTAGAGGAAATCCAAGGCATCAAAGAGGACCGTTTCACTCTATTTCGTGTTCTTAGAACTAAGGAGTTAGTGTAGCTCTCGTACAACGTTTCGCAACCAAAGGATACCAATAGACCAAGTTACGTTCTCAAAAGCATAAAAACGTTAAAAGCTCCTCTATGGAGAGAGTAGAGCAAATCCAAGGCATCAAAGTGAATCGTTACACTCTATTTCGTGTTCTTAGAAGTCAAAGAAGTTAGTGTAGCTCTCGTACAACGTTTCATAACCAAAGGATACCAATAGACCAAGTTACGTTCTAAAAAGCATAAAGATGTTAAAAGCTCCTCTATGGAGAGAGTAGAGCAAATCCAAGGCATCAAAGTGGATCGTTAGACTCTATTTCGTGTTCTTAGAAGTCTACGGAGTTAGTGCAGCTCTCGTACAACGTTTCATAACCAAAGTATACCAATAGACCAAGTTACGTTCTCAAAAGCATAAAAACGTTAAAAGCTCCTCTATGGAGAGAGTAGAGAAAATCCAAGGCATCAAAGTGGACCGTTACACTCTATTTCGTGTTCTTAGAAGTCTAAGGAGTTAGTGTAGCTCTCGTACAACGTTCCGTAACCAAAGGATACCAATAGACCAAGTTACGTTCTAAAAAGCATAAAAACGTTAAAAGCTCCTCTATGGAGAGAGTAGAGCAAATCCAAGGCATCAAAGTGGACCGTTACACTCTATTTCATGTTCTTAGAAGTCTAAGGAGTTAGTGTCGCTCTCGTACAACGTTTCGTAACCAAAGGATACCAATAGACCAAGTTACGTTCTCAAAAGCATAGAAACGTTAGAAGCTCCTCTATGGAGAGAGTAGAGCAAATCCAAGGAATCAAAGTGGACTGTTACACTCTATTTCATGTTCTTAGAAGTCCAAGGAGTTAGTGTGGCTGTTGTACAACGTTTCGTAAGCAAAGGATACCAATAGATCATGTTACGTTCTCAAAAGCATAAAAAAGTTAAAGGCTCCTCTATGCAGAGAGTAGAGCAAATCCAAGGCATCAAAGTGGACCGTTACACTCTATTTCGTGTTCTTAGAAGTCAAAGAAGTTAGTGTAGCTCTCGTACAACGTTTCGTAACCAAAGGGTACCAATAGACCAAGTTACGTTCTCAAAAGCATAAAAACGTTAAAAGCTCCTCTATGGAGAGAGTAGTGCAAATCCAAGGCATCAAAGTGGACCATTACATTCTATTTCGTGTTCTTAGAAGTCAAAGAAGTTGGGGCAGCTTTTGTACAACGTTTCGTAACCAAAAGATACCAATAGGCCAAGTTATGTTCTTCAATGCATAAAAATGTTAAAAGCTCACCTATGGAGAGAGTTGAGTAATTCCAAGACATCAAACTGGATCGGTGTACTCTATTTAGTGTTCTTAGAAGTCTAAAAAGTTAGTGTCGCTTTCGTACAATGTTTCGTAACCAAAAGATCCCAATAGACCAAATTAAGTTCTGAAAAGCACAAAAACATGAAAAGCTCGTCTATAGGGAGAGTAGAGCAACTCCAATGCATCAAAATGGACCGTTATACTCTATCTAGTGTTTTTAGAAGTCTAAGAAGTTGGGGCAGCTTTCGTACAACGTTTCGTAACCAAAAGATACCAATAGACCAAGTTATGTTCTTCAATGCACAAAAATGTTAAAAGCTCACCTATGGAGAGAGTTGAGTAATTCCAAGACATCAAACTGGATCGGTGTACTCTATTTAGTGTTCTTAGAAGTCTAAGTTGTTAGTGTATCTTCCGTACAACGTTTCGTAACCAAAAGATGCCAATGGACTAAGTTATGTTCTCAAAAGCACAAAACGTGAAAAGCTCCTCTATGGAGAGAGTTGAGCAAAACCAAGGAATAAAGTGGACCGATATACTCTATTTTGTGTTCTTAGAAGTTTAAGAAGTTAGTGCAGCTTTCGTACGATGTTTCGTAACCAAAAGATACCAATAGACCAAGTTATGTTCTTCAATGCACAAAAATGTTAAAAGCTCACCTATGGAGAGAGTTGAGTAATTCCAAGACATCAAACTGGATCGGTGTACTCTATTTAGTGTTCTTAGAAGTCTAAGTTGTTAGTGTATCTTCCGTACAACGTTTCGTAACCAAAAGATGCCAATAGACTAAGTTATGTTCTCAAAAGCACAAAACGTGAAAAGCTCCTCTATGGAGAGAGTTGAGCAAAACCAAGGAATAAAGTGGACCGATATACTCTATTTTGTGTTCTTAGAAGTTTAAGAAGTTAGTGCAGCTTTCGTACGATGTTTCGTAACCAAAAGATACCAATAGACCAAGTTATGTTATTTAATGCATAAAAACGTCAAAAGCTCATCTATGAAGAGAGTTGAGTAATTCCAGGGCATCAAAGTGAACTGTTGTACTCTATCTAGTGTTCTTAGATGTCAAAGAAGTTAGTGTAGCCTTTGTACAATGTTCCAAAGACAAAAGGTGGCAATAGACCAAGTAATGTTCTCAAAAGCACAAAAACGTGAAAAGCTCGTCTATGGAGCGAGTAGAGGAAATCCAAGGCATCAAAGTTATGCGTTACACTCTATTTCGTGTTCTTCGAAGTCTAAGAAGTTAGTGTAGCTCTCGTACAACGTTTCGTGACCAAAAGATACCAATAGACCAAGTTAAGTTCTGAAAAGCACAAAAACATGAAAAGCTCGTCTGTAGAGAGAGTAGAGCAACTCCAATGCATCAAAATGGATCGTTATACTCTATTTAGCGTTCTTGGAAGTCTAAGAAGTTAGTGTAGCTTTTGTACAATGTTTTGTAACCAAAATATACCAATAGACCAAGTTAGGTTCTCAAAAGCACAAAAACGTTAAAAGCTCTTCTATGGAGAGAGTAGTGGAAATCCAAGGCATCAAAGTGGACCGTTACACTCTATTTCGTGTTCTTAGAAGTCTAAGGAGTTAGTGTAGCTCTCATACATCGTTTCGTAACCAAAGGATACCAATAGACCAAGTTACGTTCTCAAAAGCATAAAAATGTTAAAAGCTCCCCTATGGAGAGAGTAGAGCAAACCCAAGGCATCAAAGTGGACCGTTACACTCTATTTCATGTTCTTAGAAGTCTAAGGAGTTAGTGTCGCTCTCGTACAACGTTTCGTAACCAAAGGATACCAATAGACCAAGTTACGTTCTCAAAAGCATAGAAACGTTAGAAGCTCCTCTATTGAGAGAGTAGAGCAAATCCAAGGAATCAAAGTGGACTGTTACACTCTATTTCACGTTCTTAGAAGTCTACGGAGTTAGTGTAGCTGTTGTACAACGTTTCAAAAGCAAAGGATACCAATAGATCATGTTACGTTCTCAAAAGGATAAAAACGTTAAAGGCTCCTCTATGGAGAGAGTAGAGCAAATCCAAGGCATCAAAGTGGACCATTACACTCTATTTCGTGTTCTTAGAAGTCAAAGAAGTTAGTGTAGCTCTCGTACAACGTTTCGTAACCAAAGGATACCAATAGATCCAGTTACGTTCTCAAAAGCATAAAAACGTTAAAAGCTCCTCTATTGAGAGAGTAGTGCAAATCCAAGGCATCAAAGTGGACCATTACATTCTATTTCGTGTTCTTAGAAGTCAAAGAAGTTGCGGCAGCTTTCGTACAACGTTTCGTAACCAAAAGATACCAATAGGCCAAGTTATGTTCTTCAATGCACAAAAATGTTAAAAGCTCACCTATGGAGAGAGTTGAGTAATTCCAAGACATCAAACTGGATCGGTGTACTCTATTTAGTGTTCTCAGAAGTCTAAAAAGTTAGTGTTGCTTTCGCACAATGTTTCGTAACCAAAAGATCCCAATAGACCAAGTTAAGTTCTGAAAAGCACAAAAACATGAAAAGCTCGTCTATAGAGAGAGTAGAGCAACTCCAATGCATCAAAATGGACCGTTATACTCTATCTAGTGTTTTTAGAAGTCTAAGAAGTTGGGGCAGCTTTCGTACAACGTTTCGTAACCAAAAGATACCAATAGACCAAGTTATGTTCTTCAATGCACAAAAATGTTAAAAGCTCACCTATGGAGAGAGTTGAGTAATTCCAAGATATCAAACTGGATCGGTGTACTCTATTTAGTGTTCTTAGAAGTCTAAGTTGTTAGTGTATCTTCCGTACAACGTTTCGTAACCAAAAGATGCCAATAGACCAAGTTATGTTCTCAAAAGCACAAAACGTGAAAAGCTCCTCTATGGAGAGAGTTGAGCAAAACCAAGGAATAGAGTGGACCGATATACTCTATTTTGTGTTCTTAGTAGTTTAAGAAGTTAGTGCAGCTTTGGTACGATGTTTCGTAACCAAAAGATACCAATAGACCAAGTTATGTTATTTAATGCATAAAAACGTCAAAAGCTTATCTATGAAGAGAGTTGAGTAATTCCAGGGCATCAAAGTGAACTGTTGTACTCTATCTAGTGTTCTTAGAAGTCAAAGAAGTTAGTGTAGCCTTTGTACAATGTTCCAAAGCCAAAAGGTGGCAATAGACCAAGTAATGTTCTCAAAAGCACAAAAACGTGAAAAGCTCGTCTATGGAGAGAGTAGAGGAAATCCAAGGCATCAAAGTTATGCGTTACACTCTATTTCGTGTTCTTCGAAGTCTAAGAAGTTAGTGTAGCTCTCGTACAACGTTTCGTGACCAAAAGATACCAATAGACCAAGTTAAGTTCTGAAAAGCACAAAAACATGAAAAGCTCGTCTGTAGAGAGAGTAGAGCAACTCCAATGCATCAAAATTGATCGTTATACTCTATTTAGCGTTCTTGGAAGTCTAAGAAGTTAGTGTAGCTTTTGTACAATGTTTTGTAACCAAAATATACCAATAGACCAAGTTAGGTTCTCAAAAGCACCAAAACGTTAAAAGCTCCTCTATGGAGAGAGTAGTGGAAATCCAAGGCATCAAAGTGGACCGTTACGCTCTATTTCGTGTTCTTAGAAGTCTAAGGAGTTAGTGTAGCTCTCATACATCGTTTCGTAACCAAAGGATACCAATAGACCAAGTTACGTTCTCAAAAGCATAAAAATGTTAAAAGCTCCCCTATGGAGAGAGTAGAGCAAACCCAAGGCATCAAAGTGGACCGTTACACTCTATTTCATGTTCTTAGAAGTCTAAGGAGTTAGTGTCACTCTCGTACAACGTTTCGTAACCAAAGGATACCAATAGACCAAGTTACGTTCTCAAAAGCATAGAAACGTTAGAAGCTCCTCTATTGAGAGAGTAGAGCAAATCCAAGGAATCAAAGTGGACTGTTACACTCTATTTCTCGTTCTTAGAAGTCTACGGAGTTAGTGTAGCTGTTGTACAACGTTTCGTAAGCAAAGGATACCAATAGATCATGTTACGTTCTCAAAAGGATAAAAACGTTAAAGGCTCCTCTATGGAGAGAGTAGAGCAATTCCAAGGCATCAAAGTGGACCATTACACTCTATTTCGTGTTCTTAGAAGTCAAAGAAGTTAGTGTAGCTCTTGTACAACGTTTCGTAACCAAAGGATACCAATAGATCCAGTTACGTTCTCAAAAGCATAAAAACGTTAAAAGCTCCTCTATTGAGAGAGTAGTGCAAATCCAAGGCATCAAAGTGGACCATTACATTCTATTTCGTGTTCTTAGAAGTCAAAGAAGTTGCGGCAGCTTTCGTACAACGTTTCGTAACCAAAAGATACCAATAGGCCAAGTTATGTTCTTCAATGCACAAAATTGTTAAAAGCTCACCTATGGAGAGAGTTGAGTAATTCCAAGACATCAAACTGGATCGGTGTACTCTATTTAGTGTTCTCAGAAGTCTAAAAAGTTAGTGTTGCTTTCGCACAATGTTTCGTAACCAAAAGATCCCAATAGACCAAGTTAAGTTCTGAAAAGCACAAAAACATGAAAAGCTCGTCTATAGAGAGAGTAGAGCAACTCCAATGCATCAAAATGGACCGTTATACTCTATCTAGTGTTTTTAGAAGTCTAAGAAGTTGGGGCAGCTTTCGTACAATGTTTCGTAACCAAAAGATACCAATAGACCAAGTTATGTTCTTCAATGCACAAAAATGTTAAAAGCTCACCTATGGAGAGAGTTGAGTAATTCCAAGATATCAAACTGGATCGGTGTACTCTATTTAGTGTTCTTAGAAGTCTAAGTTGTTAGTGTATCTTCCGTACAACGTTTCGTAACCAAAAGATGCCAATAGACCAAGTTATGTTCTCAAAAGCATAAAACGTGAAAAGCTCCTCTATGGAGAGAGTTGAGCAAATCCAAGGAATAAAGTGGACCGATATACTCTATTTTGTGTTCTTAGAAGTTTAAGAAGTTAGTGCAGCTTTCGTACGATGTTTCGTAACCAAAAGACACCAATAGACCAAGTTATGTTATTTAATGCAAAAAAACGTTAAAAGCTCATCTATGAAGAGAGTTGAGTAATTCCAAGGCATCAAAGTGAACTGTTGTACTCTATCTAGTGTTTTTAGAAGTCAAAGAAGTTAGTGTAGCCTTTGTACAATGTTCCAAAGCCGAAAGGTGGCAATAGACCAAGTAATGTTCTCAGAAGCACAAAAACGTGAAAAGCTCATCTATGGAGAGAGTAGAGGAAATCCAAGGCATCAAAGTTATGCGTTACACTCTATTTCGTGTTCTTGGAAGTCTAAGAAGTTAGTGTAGCTCTCGTACAACGTTTCGTGACCAAAAGATACCAATAGACCAAGTTAAGTTCTGAAAAGCACAAAAACATGAAAAGCTCGTCTGTAGAGAGAGTAGAGCAACTCCAATGCATCGAAATGGATCGTTATACTCTATTTAGTGTTCTTGGAAGTCTAAGAAGTTAGTGTAGCTTTTGTACAATGTTTTGTAACCAAAATATACCAATAGACCAAGTTAGGTTCTCAAAAGCACAAAAACGTTAAAAGCTTCTCTATGGAGAGAGTAGTGGAAATCCAAGGCATCAAAGTGGACCGTTACACTCTATTTCGTGTTCTTAGAAGTCTAAGGAGTTAGTGTAGCTCTCATACATCGTTTAGTAACCAAAGGATACCAATAGACCAAGTTACGTTCTCAAAAGCATAAACACGTTAAAAGCTCCTCTATGGAGAGAGTAGAGCAAATCCAAGGCATCAAAGTGGACCATTACACTCTATTTCGTGTTCTTAGAAGTCAAAGAAGTTAGTGTAGCTCTCGTACAACGTTTCGTAACCAAAAGATACCAATAGGCCAAGTTATGTTTTTCAATGCACAAAAATGTTAAAAGCTCACCTATGGAGAGAGTTGAGTAATTCCAAGACATCAAACTGGATCGGTGTACTCTATTTAGTGTTCTCAGAAGTCTAAAAAGTTAGTGTTGCTTTCGTACAGTGTTTCGTAACCAAAAGATCCCAATAGACCAAGTTAAGTTCTGAAAAGCACAAAAACATGAAAAGCTCGTCTATAGAGAGAGTAGAGCAACTCCAATGCATCAAAATGGTCCGTTATACTCTATCTAGTGTTTTTAGAAGTCTAAGAAGTTGGGGCAGCTTTCATACAACGTTTCGTAACCAAAAGATACCAATAGACCAAGTTATGTTCTTCAATGCACAAAAATGTTAAAAGCTCACCTATGGAGAGAGTTGAGTAATTCCAAGACATCAAACTGGATCGGTGTACTCTATTTAGTGTTCTTAGAAGTCTAAGTTGTTAGTGTATCTTCCGTACAACGTTTCGTAACCAAAAGATGCCAATAGACCAAGTTATGTTCTCAAAAGCACAAAACGTGAAAAGCTCCTCTATGGAGAGAGTTGAGCAAATCCAAGGAACAAAGTGGACCGATATACTCTATTTTGTGTTCTTAGAAGTTTAAGAAGTTAGTGCAGCTTTCGTACGATGTTTCGTAACCAAAAGACACCAATAGACCAAGTTATGTTATTTAATGCAAAAAAACGTTAAAAGCTCATCTATGAAGAGAGTTGAGTAATTCCAAGGCATCAAAGTGCACTGTTGTACTCTATCTAGTGTTCTTAGAAGTCAAAGAAGTTAGTGTAGCCTTTGTACAATGTTCCAAAGCCGAAAGGTGGCAATAGACCAAGTAATTTTCTCAAAAGCACAAAAACGTGAAAAGCTCATCTATGGAGAGAGTAGAGGAAATCCAAGGCATCAAAGTTATGCATTACACTCTATTTCGTGTTCTTAGAAGTCTAAGAAGTTAGTGTAGCTCTCGTACAACGTTTCGTGACCAAAAGATACCAATAGACCAAGTTAAGTTCTGAAAAGCACAAAAACATGAAAAGCTCGTCTGTAGAGAGAGTAGAGCAACTCCAATGCATCGAAATGGATCGTTATACTCTATTTAGTGTTCTTGGAAGTCTAAGAAGTTAGTGTAGCTTATGTACAATGTTTTGAAACCAAAATATACCAATAGACCAAGTTAGGTTCTCAAAAGCACAAAAACGTTAAAAGCTCCTCTATGGAGAGAGTAGTGGAAATCCAAGGCATCAAAGTGGACGTTACACTCTATTTCGTGTTCTTAGAAGTCTAAGGAGTTAGTGTAGCTCTCATACATCGTTTAGTAACCAAAGGATACCAATAGACCAAGTTACGTTCTCAAAAGCATAAACACGTTAAAAGCTCCTCTATGGAGAGAGTAGAGCAAATCCAAGGCATCAAAGTGGACCGTTACACTCTATTTCGTGCTCTTAGAAGTCTAAGGAGTTAGTGTAGCTGTTGTACAATGTTTCGTAAGAAAAGGATACCAATAGATCATGTTACGTTCTCAAAAGCAAAAAAACGTTAAAGGCTCCTCTATGGAGAGAGTAGAGCAAATCCAAGGCATCAAGGTGAACCGTTACACTCTATTTCGTGTTCTTAGAAGTCAAAGAAGTTAGTGTAGCTCTCGTACAACGTTTCGTAACCAAAGGATACCAATAGAGCTAGTTACGTTCTCAAAAACATAAAAATGTTAAAAGCTCCTCTATGGAGAGAGTAGTGCAAATCCAAGGCATCAAAGTGGACCATTACATTCTATTTCGTGTTCTTAGAAGTCAAAGAAGTTGGGGCAGCTTTCGTACAACGTTTCGTAACCAAAAGTTACCAATAGACCAAGTTATGTTCTTCAATGCACAAAAATGTTAAAAGCTCACCTATGGAGAGAGTTGAGTAATTCCAAGACATCAAACTGGATCGGTGTACTCTATTTAGTGTTCTTAGAAGTCTAAAAAGTTAGTGTCGCTTTCGTACAATGTTTCGTAACCAAAAGATCCCAATAGACCAACTTAAGTTCTGAAAAGCATAAAAACATGAAAAGCTCGTCTATAAGGAGAGTAGAGCAACTCCAATGCATCAAAATGGACCGTTGTACTCTATCTAGTGTTTTTGGAAGTCTAAGAAGTTGGGGCAGCTTTCGTACAATGTTTCGTAACCAAAAGATACCAATAGACCAAATTATGTTCTTCAATGCACAAAAATGTTAAAACCTCACCTATGGAGAGAGTTGAGTAATTCCAAGACATCAAACTGGATCGGTGTACTCTATTTAGTGTTCTTAGAAGTCTAAGCTGTTAGTGTATCTTCCGTACAACGTTTCGTAACCAAAAGATGCCAATAGACCAAGTTATGTTCTCAAAAGCACAAAACGTGAAAAGCTCCTCTATGGAGAGAGTTGAGCAAATCCAAGGAATAAAGTGGACCGATATACTCTATTTTGTGTTCTTAGAAGTTTAAGAAGTTAGTGTAGCTTTCGTACGATGTTTCGTAACCAAAAGATACCAATAGACCAAGTTATGTTATTTAATGCAAAAAAACGTTAAAAGCTCATCTATGAAGAGCGTTGAGTAATTCCAGGGCATCAAAGTGAACTGTTGTACTCTATCTAGTGTTCTTAGAAGTCAAAGAAGTTAGTGTAGCCTTTGTACAATGTTCCGAAGCCGAAAGGTGGCAATAGACCAAGTAATGTTCTCAAAAGCACAAAAACGTGAAAAGCTCATCTATGGAGAGAGTAGAGGAAATCCAAGGCATCAAAGTTATGCGTTACACTCTATTTCGTGTTCTTAGAAGTCTAAGAAGTTAGTGTAGCTCTCGTACAACGTTTCATGACCAAAAGATACCAATAGACCAAGTTAAGTTCTGAAAAGCACAAAAACATGGAAAGCTCGTCTGTAGAGAGAGTAGAGCAACTCCAATGCATCAAAATGGATCGTTATACTCTACTTAGTGTTCTTGGATGTCTAAGAAGTTAGTGTAGCTTTTGTACAATGTTTTGTAACCAAAATATACCAATAGACCAAGTTAGGTTCTCAAAAGCACAAAAACGTTAAAAGCTCCTCTATGGAGAGAGTAGTGGAAATCCAAGGCATCAAAGTGGACCGTTACACTCTATTTCGTGTTCTTAGAAGTCTAAGGAGTTAGTGTAGCTCTCATACATCGTTTCGTAACCAAAGGATACCAATAGACCAAGTTACGTTCTCAAAAGCATAAAAACATTAAAAGCTCCTCTATGGAGAGAGTAGAGCAAATCCAAGGCATCAAAGTGGACCGTTACACTCTATTTCGTGTTCTTAGAAGTCTAAGGAGTTAGTGTAGCTGTTGTACAATGTTTCTTAAGCATAGGATACCAATAGATCATGTTACGTTCTCAAAAGCATAAAAACGTTAAAGGCTCTTCTATGGAGAGAGTAGAGCAAATCCAAGGCATCAAAGTGGACCGTTACACTCTATTTCGTGTTCTTAGAAGTCAAAGAAGTTAGTGTAGCTCTCGTACAACGTTTCGTAACCAAAGGATACCAATAGAGCTAGTTATGTTCTCAAAAGCATAAAAATGTTAAAAGCTCCTCTATGGAGAGAGTAGTGCAAATCCAAGGCATCAAAGTGGACCATTACATTCTATTTCGTGTTCTTAAAAGTCATAGAAGTTGGGGCAGCTTTCGTACAACGTTTCGTAACCAAAAGATACCAATAGACCAAGTTATGTCCTTCAATGCACAAAAATGTTAAAAGCTCACCTATGGAGAGAGTTGAGTAATTCCAAGACATCAAACTGGATCGGTGTACTCTATTTAGTGTTCTTAGAAGTCTAAAAAGTTAGTGTCGCTTTCGTACAATGTTTCGTAACCAAAAGATCCCAATAGACCAAGTTAAGTTCTGAAAAGCACAAAAACATGAAAAGCTCGTCTATAGAGAGAGTAGAGCAACTCCAATGCATCAAAATGGACCGTTATACTCTATCTAGTGTTTCTAGAATTCTAAGAAGTTGGGGCAGCTTTCGTACAACGTTTCGTAACCAAAAATACCAATAGACTAAGTTATGTTCTTCAATGCACAAAAATGTTAAAAGCTCACCTATGGAGAGAGTTGAGTAATTCCAAGACATCAAACTGGATCGGTGTACTCTATTTAGTGTTCTTAGAAGTCTAAGTTGTTAGTGTATCTTCCGTACAACGTTTCGTAACCAAAAGATGCCAATAGACCAAGTTATGTTCTCAAAAGCACAAAACGTGAAAAGCTCCTCTATGGGGAGAGTTGAGCAAATCCAAGGAATAAAGTGGACCGATATACTCTATTTTGTGTTCTTAGAGGTTTAAGAAGTTAGTGCAGCTTTCATACGATGTTTCGTAACCAAAAGATACCAATAGACCAAGCTACGTTATTTAATGCATAAAAACGTTAAAAGCTCATCCATGAAGAGAGTTGAGTAATTCCAGGGCATCAAAGTGAACTGTTGTACTCTATCTAGTGTTCTTAGAAGTCAAAGAAGTTAGTGTAGCCTTTGTACAATGTTCCAAAGCCGAAAGGTGGCAATAGACCAAGTAATGTTCTCAAAAGCACAAAAACGTGAAAAGCTCATCTATGGAGAGAGTAGAGGAAATCCAAGGCATCAAAGTTATGCGTTACACTCTATTTCGTGTTCTTAGAAGTCTAAGAAGTTAGTGTAGCTCTCGTACAACGTTTCATGACCAAAAGATACCAATAGACCAAGTTAAGTTCTGAAAAGCACAAAAACATGGAAAGCTCGTCTGTAGAGAGAGTAGAGCAACTCCAATGCATCAAAATGGATCGTTATACTCTACTTAGTGTTCTTGGATGTCTAAGAAGTTAGTGTAGCTTTTGTACAATGTTTTGTAACCAAAATATACCAATAGACCAAGTTAGGTTCTCAAAAGCACAAAAACGTTAAAAGCTCCTCTATGGAGAGAGTAGTGGAAATCCAAGGCATCAAAGTGGACCGTTACACTCTATTTCGTGTTCTTAGAAGTCTAAGGAGTTAGTGTAGCTCTCATACATCGTTTCGTAACCAAAGGATACCAATAGACCAAGTTACGTTCTCAAAAGCATAAAAACATTAAAAGCTCCTCTATGGAGAGAGTAGAGCAAATCCAAGGCATCAAAGTGGACCGTTACACTCTATTTCGTGTTCTTAGAAGTCTAAGGAGTTAGTGTAGCTGTTGTACAATGTTTCTTAAGCATAGGATACCAATAGATCATGTTACGTTCTCAAAAGCATAAAAACGTTAAAGGCTCTTCTATGGAGAGAGTAGAGCAAATCCAAGGCATCAAAGTGGACCGTTACACTCTATTTCGTGTTCTTAGAAGTCAAAGAAGTTAGTGTAGCTCTCGTACAACGTTTCGTAACCAAAGGATACCAATAGAGCTAGTTATGTTCTCAAAAGCATAAAAATGTTAAAAGCTCCTCTATGGAGAGAGTAGTGCAAATCCAAGGCATCAAAGTGGACCATTACATTCTATTTCGTGTTCTTAAAAGTCATAGAAGTTGGGGCAGCTTTCGTACAACGTTTCGTAACCAAAAGATACCAATAGACCAAGTTATGTCCTTCAATGCACAAAAATGTTAAAAGCTCACCTATGGAGAGAGTTGAGTAATTCCAAGACATCAAACTGGATCGGTGTACTCTATTTAGTGTTCTTAGAAGTCTAAAAAGTTAGTGTCGCTTTCGTACAATGTTTCGTAACCAAAAGATCCCAATAGACCAAGTTAAGTTCTGAAAAGCACAAAAACATGAAAAGCTCGTCTATAGAGAGAGTAGAGCAACTCCAATGCATCAAAATGGACCGTTATACTCTATCTAGTGTTTCTAGAATTCTAAGAAGTTGGGGCAGCTTTCGTACAACGTTTCGTAACCAAAAATACCAATAGACTAAGTTATGTTCTTCAATGCACAAAAATGTTAAAAGCTCACCTATGGAGAGAGTTGAGTAATTCCAAGACATCAAACTGGATCGGTGTACTCTATTTAGTGTTCTTAGAAGTCTAAGTTGTTAGTGTATCTTCCGTACAACGTTTCGTAACCAAAAGATGCCAATAGACCAAGTTATGTTCTCAAAAGCACAAAACGTGAAAAGCTCCTCTATGGGGAGAGTTGAGCAAATCCAAGGAATAAAGTGGACCGATATACTCTATTTTGTGTTCTTAGAGGTTTAAGAAGTTAGTGCAGCTTTCATACGATGTTTCGTAACCAAAAGATACCAATAGACCAAGCTACGTTATTTAATGCATAAAAACGTTAAAAGCTCATCCATGAAGAGAGTTGAGTAATTCCAGGGCATCAAAGTGAACTGTTGTACTCTATCTAGTGTTCTTAGAAGTCAAAGAAGTTAGTGTAGCCTTTGTACAATGTTCCAAAGCCGAAAGGTGGCAATAGACCAAGTAATGTTCTCAAAAGCACAAAAACGTGAAAAGCTCGTCTATGGAGAGAGTAGAGGAAATCCAAGGCATCAAAGTTATGCGTTACACTCTATTTCGTGTTCTTAGAAGTCTAAGGAGTTATTGTAGCTGTTGTACAACGTTTCGTGACCAAAAGATACCAATAGATCATTTTACGTTCTCAGAAGCATAAAAACGTTAAAGGCTCCTCTATGAAGAGAGTAGAGCAAATCCAAGGCATCAAAGTGGACCGTTACACTCTATTTCATGTTCTTAGAAGTCAAAGAAGTTAGTGTAGCTCTCGTACAACGTTTCGTAACCAAAGGATACCAATAGAGCTAGTTACGTTCTCAAAAGCATAAAAATGTTAAAAGCTCCTCTATGGAGAGAGTAGTGCAAATCCAAGGCATCAAAGTGGAACATTACATTCTATTTCGTGTTCTTAGAAGTCAAAGAAGTTGGGGCAGCTTTCGTACAGCGTTTCGTAACCAGAAGATACCAATAGACCAAGTTATGTTCTTCAATGCACAAAAATGTTAAAAGCTCACCTATGGAGAGAGTTGAGTAATTCCAAGACATCAAACTGGATCGGTGCACTCTATTTAGTGTTCTTAGAAGTCTAAAAAGTTAGTGTCTCTTTCGTACAATGTTTCGTAACCAAAAGATCCCAATAGACCAAGTTAAGTTCTGAAAAGCACAAAAACATGAAAAGCTCATCTATAGAGAGAGTAGAGCAACTCCAATGCATCAAAATGGACCGTTATACTATATCAAGTGTTTTTAGAATTCTAAGAAGTTGGGGCAGCTTTCGTACAACGTTTCATAACCAAAAGATACCAATAGACCAAGTTATGTTCTCAAAAGCACAAAACGTGAAAAGCTCCTCTATGGAGAGAGTTGAGCAAATCCAAGGAATAAAGTGGATCGATATACTCTATTTTGTGTTCTTAGAAGTTTAAGAAGTTAGTGCAGCTTTCGTACGATGTTTCGTAACCAAAAGATACCAATAGACCAAGTTATGTTATTTAATGCACAAAAACGTTAAAAGCTCATCTATGGAGAGAGTTGAGCAAATCCATGGCATCAAAGTGAACTGTTGTACTCTATCTAGTGTTCTTAGAAGGCTAAGAAGTTAGTGTAGCCTTTGTACAATGTTCCAAAGCCGAAAGGTGGCAATAAACCAAGTAATGTTCTCAAAAGCACAAAAACATGAAAAGCTCGTCTATGGAGAGACTAGAGGAAAACCAAGGCATCAAAGTTATGCGTTACACTCTATTTCGTGTTCTTAGAAGTCTAAGAAGTTAGTGTAGCTCTCGTACAACGTTTCGTGACCAAAAGATACCAATAGACCAAGTTAAGTTCTGAAAAGCAGAAAAACATGAAAAGCTCGTCTATAGAGAGAGTAAAGCAACTCCAATGCATCAAAATGGATCGTTATACTCTATTTAGTGTTCTTGGAAGTCTAAGAAGTTAGTGTAGCTTTTGTACAATGTTTTGTAACCGAAATATACCAATAGACCAAGTTAGGTTCTCAAAAGCACAAAAACGTTAAAAGCTCCTCTATGGAGAGAGTCGAGGAAATCCAAGGCATCAAAGTGGACCGTTACACTCTATTTCGTGTTCTTAGAAGTCAAAGAAGTTAGTGTAGCTCTCGTACACGTTTCGTAACCAAAGTATACCAATAGACCAAGTTACGTTCTCAAAAGCATAAAAACGTTAAAAGGTCCTCTATGGAGAGAATATTGCAAATCCAAGGCATCAAAGTGGACCGTTACACTCTATTTCGTGTTCTTAGAAGTCTAAGGAGTTAGTGTAGTTCTTGTACAACGTTTCATAACCAAAGGATACCAATAGACCAAGTTATGTTCTCAAAAGCATAAAAACGTTAAAAGCTCCTCTATGGAGAGAGTAGAGCAAATCCAAGGCATCAAAGTGGACCATTACACTCTATTTCGTGTTCTTAGAAGTCTAAGGAGTTAGTATCGCTCTCGTACAATGTTTCGTAACCAAAGGATACCAATAGACCAAGTTACGTTCTCAAAAGCATATACACATTGAAAGCTCCTCTATGGAGAGAGTAGAGCAAATCGAAGGAATCAAAGTGGACCGTTACACTCTATTTCATGTTCTTAGAAGTCTAAGGAGTTAGTGTAGCTGTCGTACAACGTTTCGTAACCAAAGGATACCAATAGATGAAGTTACGTTCTCAAAAGTATAAAAACGTTAAAAGCTCCTCTACGGAGAGAGTAGAGCAAATCCAAGGCATCAAGGTGGACCGTTACACTCTATTTCGTGTTCTTAGAAGTCAAAGAAGTTAGTGTAGCTCTCATACAACGTTTCGTAACCAAAGGATACCAATAGACCAAGTTACGTTCTCAAAAGCATAAAAATGTTAAAAGCTCCTCTATGGAGAGAGTAGTGCAAATCCAAGGCATCAAAGTGGACCATTACATTCTATTTCGTGTTCTTACAAGTCAAAGAAGTTGGGGCAGATTTTGTACAACGTTTCATAACCAAAAGATACCAATAGACCAAGTTATGTTCTTCAACGCACAAAAATGTTAAAAGCTCACCTATGGAGAGAGTTGAGTAATTCCAAGACATCAAACTGGATCGGTGTACTCTATTTAGTGTTATTAGATGTCTAAAAAGTTAGTGTCGCTTTCGTACAACGTTTCGTAACCAAAAGATCCCAATAGACCAAGTTAAGTTCTGAAAAGCACAAAAACATGAAAGGCTCGTCTATAGAGAGAGTAGAGCAACTCCAATGCATCAAAATGGACCGTTATACTCTATCTAGTGTTTTTAGAAGTCTAAGAAGTTGGGGCTGCTTTCGTACAACGTTTCATAACCAAAAGATACAAATAGACCAAGACATCAAACTGGATCGGTGTACTCTATTTAGTGTTCTTAGAAGTCTAAGTTGTTAGTGTATCTTTCATACAACGTTTCGTAACCAAAAGATGCCAATAGACCAAGTTATGTTCTCAAAAGCACAAAACGTGACAAGCTCCTCTATGGAGAGAGTTGAGTAAATCCAAGGAATAAAGTGGACCGATATACTCTATTTTGTGTTCTTAGAAGTTTAAGAAGTTAGTGCAGCTTTCGTACGGTGTTTCGCAACCAAAAGATACCAATAGACCAAGTTATGTTATTTAATGCACAAAAACGTTAAAAGCTCATCTATGGAGAGAGTTGAGTAATTCCAAGGCATCAAAGTGAACTGTTGTACTCTATCTAATGTTCTTAGAAGTCTAAGAAGTTAGTGTAGCCTTCGTACAATGTTCCAAAGCCGAAAGGTGGCAATATACCAAGTTATGTTCTCAAAAGCACAAAAACGTGAAAACCTCGTCTATGGAGAGAGTAGAGGAAATCGAAGGCATCAAAGTTATGCGTTACACTGTATTTCTTGTTCTTAGAAGTCTAAGAAGTTAGTGTAGCTCTCGTACAACGTTTCGTGACCAAAAGATACCAATAGACCAAGTTAAGTTCTGAAAAGCAGAAAAACATGAAAAGCTCGTCTATAGAAAGAGTAAAACAACTCCAATGCATCAAAACGGATAGTTATACTCTATTTAGTGTTCTTGGAAGTCTAAGAAGTTAGTGTAGCTTTTGTACAATGTTTTGTAACCGAAATATACCAATAGACCAAGTTAGGTTCTCAAAAGCATAAAAACGTTGAAAGCTCCTCTATGGAGAGAGTAGAGGAAATCCAAGGCATTAAAGTGGACCGTTACACTCTAATTCGTGTTGTTAGAAGTCTAAGGAGTTAGTGTAGCTCTCATACATCGTTTCGTAGCCAGAGGATACCACTAGACCAAGTTACGTTCTCAAAAGCATAAAAACGATAAAAGCTGCTCTATGGAGAGAGTAGAGAAAATCTAAGGCATCAAAGTGGACCGTTACACTCTATTTCGTGTTCTTAGAAGTCAAAGAAGTTAGTGTAGCTCTCGTACAACGTTTCGTAACCAAAGGATACCAATAGACCAAGTTACGTTCTCAAAAGCATAAAAACATTAAAAGCTCCTCTATGGAGAGAGTAGAGCAAATCCAAGGCATCAAAGTGGACCGTTACACTCTATTTCGTGTTCTTATAAGTCTAAGGAGTTAGTGCAGCTCTCGTACAACGTTTTGTAACCAAAGTATACCAATAGACCAAGTTACGTTCTCAAAAGCATAAAAAGTTAAAAGCTCCTCTATGGAGAGAGTAGAGCAAATCCAAGGCATCAAAGTGGACCGTTACACTCTATTTCGTGTTCTTAGAATTCTAAGGAGTTAGTGTAGCTCTCGTACAACGTTTCATAACCAAAGGATACCAATAGACCAAGTTACGTTCTCAAAAGCATAAAAACGTTAAAAGCTCCTCTATGGAGAGAGTCGAGCAAATCCAAGGCATCAAAGTGGACCGTTGTACTCTATTTAGTGTTCTTAGAAGTCTAAGTTGTTAGTGTATCTTTCGTACAACATTTCGTAAACAAAAGATGCCAATAGACCAAGTTATGTTCTCAAATACACAAAAACATGAAAAGCTCTGCTATGAAGAGAGTAGAGCAAATCTAAGGCATCAAAGTGGACCGTTACACTCTATTTCATGTTCTTAGAAGTCAAAGAAGTTAGTGTTGCTCTCGTACAACGTTTCTTAACCAAAGGATACCAATAGACCAAGTTACGTTCTCAAAAGCATAAAAACATTAAAAGCTCCTCTATGGAGAGAGTAGAGCAAATCCAAGGCATCAAGGTGGACCGTTACACTCTATTTCGTGTTCTTATAAGTCTAAGGAGTTAGTGCAGCTCTCGTACAATGTTTTGTAACCAAAGTATACCAATAGACCAAGTTACGTTCTCAAAAGCATAAAAAGTTAAAAGCTCCTCTATGGAGAGAGTAGAGCAAATCTAAGGCATCAAAGTGGACCGTTACACTCTATTTCGTGTTCTTAGAAGTCTAAGGAGTTAGTTTAGCTCTCGTACAACGTTTCATAACCAAAGGATACCAATAGACCAAGTTACGTTCTCAAAAGCATAAAAACGTTAAAAGCTCATCTATGGAGAGAATCGAGCAAATCCAAGGCATCAAAGTGGACCGTTACACTCTATTTCATGTTCTTAGAAGTCTAAGGAGTTAGTGTCGCTCTCGTACAACGTTTCGTAACCAAAGGATACCAATAGACCAAGTTACGTTCTCAAAAGCATAAAAACATTAAAAGCTCTTCTATGGAGAGAGTAGAGCAAATCGAAGGAATCAAAGTGGACCGTTACACTCTATTTGGTGTTCTTAGAAGTCTAAGGAGTTAGTGTAGCGGTCGTACAACGTTTCTTAACCAAAGGATACCAATAGATCAAGTTACGTTCTCAAAAGCATAAAAATGTTAAAAGCTCCTCTATGGAGAGAGTACAGCAAATCCAAGGCATCAAAGTGGACCGGTACACTCTATTTCGTGTTCTTAGAAGTCAAAGAAGTTAGTGTAGCTCTCATACAACGTTTCATAACCAAAGGATACCAATAGACCAAGTTACGTTCTCAAAAGCATAAAAACGTTAAAAGCTCCTCTATGGAGAGAGTAGTGCAAATCCAAGGCATCAAAGTGGACCATTACATTCAATTTCGTGTTCTTACAAGTCAAAGAAGTTGGGGCAGCTTTCGTACAACGTTTCGTAACCAAAAGAAACCAATAGACCAAGTTACGTTCTCAAAAGCATAAAAACGTTAAAAGCTCCTCTATGGAGAGAGTAGAGCAAATCGAAGGCATCAAAGTGGACCGTTACACTGTATTTCGTGTTCTTAGAAGTCTAAGGAGTTAGTGCAGCTCTCGTACAATGTTTCGTAACCAAAGTATACCAATAGACCAAGTTACGTTCTCCAAAGCATAAAAATGTTAAAAGCTCCTCTATGGAGAGAGTAGAGCAAATCCAAGGCATCAAAGCATGCCGTTACACTCTATTTCATGTTTTTAGAAGTCTAAGAAGTTGGGGCAGCTTTCGTACAACGTTTCGTAACCAAAAGATACCAATAGACCAAGCTATGTTCTTGAATGCACAAAAACGTTAAAAGCTCATCTATGGAGAGAGTTGAGTAATTCCAGGGCATCAAAGTGAACTTTTGTACTCTATCTAATGTTCTTAGAAGTCTAAGAAGTTAGTGTAGCCTTCGTACAATGTTCCAAAGCCGAAAGGTGGCAATATACCAAGTTATGTTCTCAAAAGCACAAAAACGTGAAAACCTCGTCTATGGAGAGAGTAGAGGAAATCGAAGGCATCAAAGTTATGAGTTACACTCTATTTCTTGTTCTTAGAAGTCTAAGAAGTTAGTGTAGCTCTCGTACAACGTTTCGTGACCAAAAGATACCAATAGACCAAGTTAAGTTCTGAAAAGCAGAAAAACATGAAAAGCTCGTCTATAGAGAGAGTAAAACAACTCCAATGCATCAAAACGGATAGTTATACTCTATTTAGTGTTCTTGGAAGTCTAAGAAGTTAGTGTAGCTTTTATACAATGTTTTGTAACCGAAATATACCAATAGACCAAGTTAGGTTCTCAAAAGCACAAAAACGTTGAAAGCTCCTCAATGGAGAGAGTAGAGGAAATCCAAGGCATGAAAGTGGACCGTTACACTCTAATTCGTGTTGTTAGAAGTCTAAGGAGTTAGTGTAGCTCTCATACATCGTTTCGTAGCCAGAGGATACCACTAGACCAAGTTACGTTCTCAAAAGCATAAAAACGATAAAAGCTGCTCTATGGAGAGAGTAGAGAAAATCTAAGGCATCAAAGTGGACCGTTACACTCTATTTCGTGTTCTTAGAAGTCAAAGAAGTTAGTGTAGCTCTCGTACAACGTTTCGTAACCAAAGGATACTAATAGACCAAGTTACGTTCTCAAAGGCATAAAAACATTAAAAGCTCCTCTATGGAGAGAGTAGAGCAAATCCAAGGCATCAAAGTGGACCGTTACACTCTATTTCTTGTTCTTAGAAGTCTAAGAAGTTAGCGTAGCTCTCGTACAACGTTTCGTGACCAAAAGATACCAATAGACCAAGTTAAGTTCTGAAAAGCAGAAAAACATGAAAAGCTCGTCTATAGAGAGAGTAAAACAACTTCAATGCATCAAAACGGATAGTTATACTCTATTTAGTGTTCTTGGAAGTCTAAGAAGTTAGTGTAGCTTTTGTACAATGTTTTGTAACCGAAATATACCAATAGACCAAGTTAGGTTCTCAAAAGCACAAAAACGTTGAAAGCTTCTCTATGGAGAGAGTAGAGGAAATCCAAGGCATCAAAGTGGACCGTTACACTCTATTTCGTGTTCTTATAAGTCTAAGGAGTTAGTGCAGCTCTCGTACAACGTTTTGTAACCAAAGTATACCAATAGACCAAGTTACGTTCTCAAAAGCATAAAAAGTTAAAAGCTCCCCTATGGAGAGAGTAGAGCAAATCCAAGGCATCAAAGTGGACCGTTACACTCTATTTCGTGTTCTTAGAAGTCTAAGGAGTTAGTGTAGCTCTCGTACAACGTTTCATAACCAAAGGATACCAATAGACCAAGTTACGTTCTCAAAAGCATAAAAACGTTAAAAGCTCCTCTATGGAGAGAGTCGAGCAAATCCAAGGCATCAAAGTGGACCGTTGTACTCTATTTAGTGTTCTTAGAAGTCTAAGTAGTTAGTGTATCTTTCGTACAACATTTCGTAAACAAAAGATGCCAATAGACCAAGTTATGTTCTCAAATACACAAAAACATGAAAAGCTCTGCTATGAAGAGAGTAGAGCAAATCTAAGGCATCAAAGTGGACCGTTACACTCTATTTCGTGTTCTTAGAAGTCAAAGAAGTTAGTGTTGCTCTCGTACAACGTTTCTTAACCAAAGGATACCAATAGACCAAGTTATGTTCTCAAAAGCATAAAAACATTAAAAGCTCCTCTATGGAGAGAGTAGAGCAAATCCAAGGCATCAAGGTGGACCGTAACACTCTATTTCGTGTTCTTATAAGTCTAAGGAGTTAGTGCAGCTCTCGTACAATGTTTTGTAACCAAAGTATACCAATAGACCAAGTTACGTTCTCAAAAGCATAAAAAGTTAAAAGCTCCTCTATGGAGAGAGTAGAGCAAATCCAAGGCATCAAAGTGGACCGTTACACTCTATTTCGTGTTCTTAGAAGTCTAAGGAGTTAGTGTAGCTCTCGTACAACGTTTCATAACCAAAGGATACCAATAGACCAAGTTACGTTCTCAAAAGCATAAAAACGTTAAAAGCTCATCTATGGAGAGAATCGAGCAAATCCAAGGCCTCAAAGTGGACCGTTACACTCTATTTCATGTTCTTAGAAGTCTAAGGAGTTAGTGTCGCTCTCGTACAACGTTTCGTAACCAAAGGATACCAATAGACCAAGTTACGTTCTCAAAAGCATAAAAACATTAAAAGCTCTTCTATGGAGAGAGTAGAGCAAATCGAAGGAATCAAAGTGGACCGTTACACTCTATTTCGTGTTCTTAGAAGTCTAAGGAGTTAGTGTAGCGGTTGTACAACGTTTCTTAACCAAAGGATACCAATAGATCAAGTTACGTTCTCAAAAGCATAAAAATGTTAAAAGCTCCTCTATGGAGAGAGTAGAGCAAATCCAAGGCATCAAAGTGGACCGGTACACTCTATTTCGTGTTCTTAGAAGTCAAAGAAGTTAGTGTAGCTCTCATACAACGTTTCATAACCAAAGGATACCAATAGACCAAGTTACGTTCTCAAAAGCATAAAAACGTTAAAAGCTCCTCTATGGAGAGAGTAGTGCAAATCCAAGGCATCAAAGTGGACCATTACATTCAATTTCGTGTTCTTACAAGTCAAAGAAGTTGGGGCAGCTTTCGTACAACGTTTCGTAACCAAAAGATACCAATAGACCAAGTTATGTTCTTCAACGCATAAAAATGTTAAAAGCTCACCTATGGAGAGAGTTGAGTAATTCCAAGACATCAAACTGGATCAGTGTACTCTATTTAGTGTTATTAGAAGTCTAAAAAGTTAGTGTCACTTTCGTACAACGTTTCGTAACCAAAAGATCCCAATAGACCAAGTTAAGTTCTGAAAAGCACAAAAACATGAAAAGCTCGTCTATAGAGAGAGTAGAGCAACTCCAATGCATCAAAATGGACCGTTATACTTTATCTAGTGTTTTTAGAAGTCTAAGAAGTTGGGGCAGCTTTCGTACAACGTTTCGTAACCAAAAGATACCAATAGACCAAGTTATGTTCTTCAATGCACAAAAATGGTAAAAGCTCACCTATGGAGAGAGTTGAGCAATACCAAGACATCAAACTGGATCGGTGTACTCTATTTAGTGTTCTTAGAAGTCTAAGTTGTTAGTATATCTTTCGTACAACGTTTCGTTACCAAAAGATGCCAATAGACCAAGTTATGTTCTCAAAAGCACAAAACGTGAAAAGCTCCTCTATGGAGATAGTTGAGTAAATCCAAGGAACAAAGTGGACCGATATACTCTATTTTGTGTTCTTAGAAGTTTAAGAAGTTAGTGCAGCTTTCGTACGATGTTTCGTAACGAAAAGATACCAATAGACCAAGTTATGTTATTTAATGCACAAAAACGCTAAAAGCTCATCTATGGAGCGAGTTGAGTAATTCCAGGGCATCAAAGTGAACCGTTATACTTTATCTAGTGTTTTTAGAAGTCTAAGAAGTTGGGGCTGCTTTCGTACAACGTTTCGTAACCAAAAGATACCAATAGACCAAGCTATGTTCTTGAATGCACAAAAATGTTAAGAGCTCACCTACGGAGAGAGTTGAGTAATTCCAAGACATCAAACTAGACCGGTGTACACTATTTAGTGTTCTTAGAAGTCCAAGTTGTCAGTGTATCTTTCGTATAACGTTTCGTAACCAAAAGATGCCAATAGACCAAGTTATGTTCTCAAAAGGACAAAACGTGAAAAGCTTCTCTATGGAGAGAGTGGACCAATATACTCTATTTTGAGTTTTTAGAAGTCTTAGAAGTTAGTGCAGCTTTCGTACGATGTTTCGTAACCAAAAGATACCAATGGACCAAGTTATGTTTTTTAATGAACAAAAACGTTAAAAGCTCATCTATGGAGAGAGTTGAGTAATTCCAGGGCATCAAAGTGAACTGTTGTACTCCATTTAGTGTTCTTAGCAGTCAAAGTTGTTAGTGTAGCCTTCGTACAATGTTTCGTAGCCGAAGGTAGCAATAGACCAAGTTATGTTCTCAAAAGCACAAAAACAAGAAAAGCTCATCTATGGAGAGAGTAGAGGAAATCCAAGGCATCAACGTGGACCGTTACACTCTATTTCATGTTCTTAGAAGTCTAAGGAGTTAGTGTAGCTCTCGTACATCGTTTCGTAACCAAAGGATACCAATAGACCAAGTTACGTTCTCAAAAGCATAAAAATGATAAAAGCACCTCTATGGAGAGACTAGTGCAAATTGAAGGCATCAAAGTGGGCCGTTACACTCTATTTCATGTTCTTAGAAGTCATAGAAGTTAGTGTAGCTCTCGTACAATGTTTCGTAACCAAAGGATACCAATAGACCAAGTTACGTTCTCAAAAGCATAAAAACGTTAAAAGCTCCTCTATGGAGAGAGTAGAGCAAATCCAAGGCATCAGAGTGGACCGTTATACTCTATCTAGTATTTTAGAAGTCAAAGAACTTGGGGCAGCTTTCGTACAACGTTTAAAAGATACCAATAGACGAAGTTATGTTCTTTAATGCACAAAAATGTTAAAAGCTCACCTATGGAGAGAGTTGAGTAATTCCAAGACATCAAACTGGACCGGTGTACTCTATTTAGTGTTCTTAGAAGTCTAAGTTGTTAGTGTATCTTTCGTACAACGTTTCGCAACCAAAAGATGCCAATAGACCAAGTTATGTTATTTAATGCACAAAAACGTTAAAAGCACATCTATGGAGAGAGTTGAGTAATTCCAGGGCATCAAAGTGAACTGTTGTACTCTATCTAGTGTTCTTTGGAAGTCTAAGAAGTTAGTGTAGCCTTCGTACAATGTTCCAAAGCCGAAAGGTGGCAATAGACCAAGTTATGTTCTCAAAAGCACAAAAACGTGAAAAGCTCGTCTATGGAAAGAGTAGAGGAAATCGAAGGCATCAAAGTTATGCGTTACACTCTATTTCGTGTTCTTAGAAGTCTAAGAAGTTAGTGTAGCTCTCGTACAACGTTTCATAACCAAAAGATACCAATAGACCAAGTAATGTTCTTTAATGCACAAAAACGTTGAAAGCTCATCTATGGAGAGAGTAGAGCAACTCCAATGCATCAAAATGGACCGTTATACTTTTTTCAGTGTTCTTGGAAGTCTAAGAAGTTAGTGTAGCTTTTGTACAACGTTTTGTAACCGAAATATACCAATAGACCAAGTTAGGTTCTCAAAAGCACAAAAACGTTAAAAGCTCCTCTATGGAGAGAGTAGAGGAAATCCCAGACATCAAAGTGGACCGTTACACTCTATTTCATGTTCTTAGAAGTCTAAGGAGTTAGTGTAGCTCTCATACATCGTTTCGTAACCAAAGGATACCAATAGACCAAGTTACGTTCTCAAAAGCATAAAAACGATAAAAGCTCCTCTATTGAGAGAGTAGAGCAAATCTAAGGCATCAAGGTGGATCGTTACACTCTATTTCGTGTTCTTAGAAGTCAAAGAAGTTAGTGTAGCTCTCCTACAACGTTTCGTAACCAAAGGTAGCAATAGACCAAGTTATGTTCTCAAAAGCATAAAAACGATAAAAGCTCCTCTATGGAGAGAGTAGAGCAAATCTAAGGCATCAAGGTGGACCGTTACACTCTATTTCGTGTTCTTAGAAGTCAAAGAAGTTAGTGTAGCTCTCCTACAACGTTTCGTAACCAAAGGATACCAATAGACCAAGTTACGTTCTCAAAAGCATAAAAACGTTAAAAGCTCCTCTATGGAGAGAGTAGAGCAAATCCAAGGCATCAAAGTGGACCGTTACACTCTATTTCGTGCTCTTAGAAGTCTAAGGAGTTAGTGTAGCTCTCATACAATGTTTCGTAACCAAAGGATACCAATAGACCAAGTTACGTTCTCAAAAACATAAAAACGTTAAAAGCTCCTCTATGGAGAGAGTCGAGCAAATCCAAGGCATCAAAGTGGACCGTTACACTCTATTTCATGTTCTTAGAAGTCTAAGGAGTTAGTGTCGCTCTCGTACAACGTTTCGTAACCAAAGGATACCAATAGACCAAGTTACGTTCTCAAAAGCATAAAAACATTAAAAGCACTTCTATGGAGAGAGTAGAGCAAATCGAAGGAATCAAAGTGGACCGTTACACTCTATTTCGTGTTCTTAGAAGTCTAAGGAGTTAGTGTGGCTGTCGAACAACGTTTCTTAACCAAAGGATACCAATAGATCAAGTTACGTTCTCAAAAGCATAAAAACATGAAAAGCTCGTCTATAGAGAGAGTAGAGCAACTCCAATGCATCAAAATGGACCGTTATACTCTATCTAGTGTTTTTAGAAGTCTAAGAAGTTGGGGCAGCTTTCGTACAACGTTTCGTAACCAAAAGATACCAATAGACCAAGTTATGTTCTTCAATGCACAAAAATGGCAAAAGCTCACCTATGGCGAGAGTTGAGTAATACCAAGACATCAAACTGGATCGGTGTACTCTATTTAGTGTTCTTAGAAGTCTAAGTTGTTAGTATATCTTTCGTACAACGTTTCGTTACCAAAAGATGCCAATAAACCAAGTTATGTTCTCAAAAGCACAAAACGTGAAAAGCTCCTCTATGGAGAGAGTTGAGTAAATCCAAGGAATAAAGTGGACCGATATACTCTATTTTGTGTTCTTAGAAGTTTAAGAAGTTAGTGCAGCTTTCGTACGATGTTTCGTAACCAAAAGATACCAATAAACCAAGTTATGTTATTTAATGCACAAAAACGTTAAAAGCTCATCTATGGAGAGAGTTGAGTAATTCCAGGGCATCAAAGTGAACTGTTATACTCTATCTAGTGTTCTTAGAAGTCTAAGAAGTTAGTGTAGCCTTCGTACAATGTTCCAAAGCCGAAAGCTGGCAATAGACCAAGTTATGTTCTCAAACGCACAAAAACGTGAAAAGCTCGTCTATGGAGAGAGTAGAGGAAATCCAAGGCATCAAAGTTATGCGTTACACTCTATTTCGTGTTCTTAGAAGTCTAAGAAGTTAGTGTTGCTCTCGTACAACGTTTCATGACCAAAAGATACCAATAGACCAAGTAATGTTCTTTAATGCACAAAAACGTTGAAAGCTCATCTATGGAGAGAGTTGAGTAATTCCAAGGCATCAAAGTGGACCGTTGTACACTATTTAGTGTTCTTAGAAGTCTAAGTTGTTAGTGTATCTTTCGTACAACATTTCGTAAACAAAAGATGCCAATAGACCAAGTTATGTTCTCAAATGCACAAAAACATGAAAAGCTCTTCTATGGAGAGAGTAGAGCAACTCCAAGGCATCAAAGTAGACCGTAGTACTCTATTTCATGTTCTTAGAAGTCTAGAAAGTTAGTGTAGCTCTTGTACAACGTTTCATAACCAAAAGATCCCAATAGACCAAGTTAAGTTCTGAAAAGCACAAAAACATGAAAAGCTCGTCCATAGAGAGAGTAGAGCAACTCCAATGCATCAAAATGGATCGTTATACTCTTTTCAGTGTTCTTGGAAGTCTAAGAAGTTAGTGTAGCTTTTGTACAACGTTTTGTAACCAAAATATACCAATAGACCAAGTTAGGTTCTCAAAAGCACAAAAACGTTAAAAGCTCCTCTATGGAGAGAGTAGAGGAAATCCCAGACATCAAAGTGGACCGTTACACTCTATTTCATGTTCTTAGAAGTCTAAGGAGTTAGTGTAGCTCTCATACATCGTTTCGTAACCAAAGGATACCAATAGACCAAGTTACGTTCTCAAAAGCATAAAAACGATAAAAGCTCCTCTATTGAGAGAGTAGAGCAATTCTAAGGCATCAAGGTGGACCGTTACACTCTATTTCGTGTTCTTAGAAGTCAAAGAAGTTAGTGTAGCTCTCCTACAACGTTTCATAACCAAAGGATACCAATAGACCAAGTTACGTTCTCAAAAGCATAAAAACGTTAAAAGCTCTTCTATGGAGAGAGTAGAGCAAATCCAAGGCATCAAAGTGGACCGTTACACTCTATTTCGTGCTCTTAGAAGTCTAAGGAGTTAGTGTAGCTCTCGTACAATGTTTCGTAACCAAAGGATACCAATAGACCAAGTTACGTTCTCAAAAGCATAAAAACGTTAAAAGCTCCTCTATGGAGAGAGTCGAGCAAATCCAAGGCATCAAAGTGGACCGTTACACTCTATTTCATGTTCTTAGAAGTCTAAGGAGTTAGTGTCGCTCTCGTACAACGTTTCGTAACCAAAGGATACCAATAGACCAAGTTACGTTCTCAAAAGCATAAAAACATTAAAAGCTCTTCTATGGAGAGAGTAGAGCAAATCGAAGGAATCAAAGTGGACCATTACACTCTATTTCGTGTTCTTAGAAGTCTAAGGAGTTAGTGTAGCTGTCGTACAAAGTTTCTTAACCAAAGGATACCAATAGATCAAGTTACGTTCTCAAAAGCATAAAAACATGAAAAGCTCGTCTATAGAGAGAGTAGAGCAACTCCAATGCATCAAAATGGACCGTTATACTCTATCTAGTGTTTTTAGAAGTCTAAGAAGTTGGGGCAGCTTTCGTACAATGTTTCGTAACCAAAAGATACCAATAGACCAAGTTATGTTCTTCAATGCACAAAAATGGCAAAAGCTCACCTATGGCGAGAGTTGAGTAATACCAAGACATCAAACTGGATCGGTGTACTCTATTTAGTGTTCTTAGAAGTCTAAGTTGTTAGTATATCTTTCGTACAACGTTTCGTTACCAAAAGATGCCAATAGACCAAGTTATGTTCTCAAAAGCACAAAACGTGAAAAGCTCCTCTATGGAGAGAGTTGAGTAAATCCAAGGAATAAAGTGGACCGATATACTCTATTTTGTGTTCTTAGAAGTTTAAGAAGTTAGTGCAGCTTTCGTACGAAGTTTCGTAACCAAAAGATACCAATAGACCAAGTTATGTTATTTAATGCACAAAAACGTTAAAAGCTCATCTATGGAGAGAGTTGAGTAATTCCAGGGCATCAAAGTGAACTGTTGTACACTATCTAGTGTTCTTAGAAGTCTAAGAAGTTAGTGTAACCTTCGTACAATGTTCCAAAGCCGAAAGGTGGCAATAGACCAAGTTATGTTCTCAAAAGCACAAAAACGTGAAAAGCTCGTCTATGGAGAGAGTAGAGGAAATCCAAGGCATCAAAGTTATGCGTTACACTCTATTTCGTGTTCTTAGAAGTCTAAGAAGCTAGTGTAGCTCTCGTACAACGTTTGATAACCAAAAGTTACCAATAGACCAATTAATGTTCTTTAATGCACAAAAACGTTGAAAGCTCATCTATGGAGAGAGTTGAGTAATTCCAAGGCATCAAAGTGGACCGTTGTACTCTATTTAGTGTTCTTAGAAGTCTAAGTTGTTAGTGTATCTTTCGTACAACATTTCGTAAACAAAAAGATGCCAATAGACCAAGTTATGTTCTCAAATGCACAAAAGCATGAAAAGCTCTTCTATGGAGAGAGTAGAGCAACTCCAAGGCATCAAAGTAGACCGTAGTACTCTATTTCATGTTCTTAGAAGTCTAGAAAGTTAGTGTAGCTTTCGTACAACGTTTCATAACCAAAAGATCCCAATAGACCAAGTTAAGTTCTGAAAAGCACAAAAACATGAAAAGCTCGTCTATAGAGAGAGTAAAGCAACTCCAATGCATCAAAATGGATCGTTATACACATTTCAGTGTTCTTGGAAGTCTAAGAAGTTAGTGTAGCTTTTGTACAACGTTTTGTAACCGAAATATACCAATAGACCAAGTTAGGTTCTCAAAAGCACAAAAACGTTAAAAGCTCCTCTATGGAGAGAGTAGAGGAAATCCCAGACATCAAAGTGGACCGTTACACTCTATTTCATGTTCTTAGAAGTCTAAGGAGTTAGTGTAGCTCTCATACATCATTTCGTAACCAAAGGATACCAATAGACCAAGTTACGTTCTCAAAAGCATAAAAACGATAAAAGCTCCTCTATGGAGAGAGTAGAGCAAATCTAAGGCATCAAGGTGGACCGTTACACTCTATTTCGTGTTCTTAGAAGTCAAAGAAGTTAGTGTAGCTCTCCTACAACGTTTCGTAACCAAAGGATACCAATAGACCAAGTTACGTTCTCAAAAGCATAAAAACGTTAAAAGCTCCTCTATGGAGAGAGTAGAGCAAATCCAAGGCGTCAAAGTGGACCGTTACACTCTATTTCGTGTTCTTAGAAGTCTAAGGAGTTAGTGTAGCTCTCGTACAATGTTTCGTAACCAAAGGATACCAATAGACAAAGTTACGTTCTCAAAAGCATAAAAACGTTAAAAGCTCCTCTATGGAGAGAGTAGAGCAAATCCAAGGAATCAAAGTGGACCGTTACACTGTATTTCATGTTCTTAGAAGTCTAAGGAGTTACTGCAGCTCTCGTACAATGTTTCGTAACCAAAGTATACCAATAGACCAAGTTACGTTCTCCAAAGCATAAAAATGTTAAAAGCTCCTCTATGGAGAGAGTAGAGCAAATCCAAGGCATCAAAGTAGACCGTTACACTCTATTTCGTGTTTTTAGGAGTCTAAGAAGTTGGGGCAGCTTTCGTACAACGTTTCGTAACCAAAAGATACCAATAGACCAAGCTATGTTCTTGAATGCACAAAAATGTTAGGAGCTCACCTACGGAGAGAGTTGAGTAATTCCAAGACATCAAACTGGACCGGTGTACTCTATTTAGTGTTCTTAGAAGTCGAAGTTGTCAGTGTATCTTTCGTATAACGTTTCGTAACCAAAAGATGCCAATAGACCAAGTTATGTTCTCAAAAGGACAAAACGTGAAAAGCTCCTCTATGGAGAGAGTTGAGCAAATCCAAGGAATAAAGTGGACCGATATACTCTATTTTGTGTTTTTAGAAGTCCAAGAAGTTAGTGCAACTTTCGTACGGTGTTTCGTAACCAAAAGATACCAATGGACCAAGTTATGTTATTTAATGAACAAAAACGTTAAAAGCTCATCTATGGAGAGAGTTGAGTAATTCCAAGGCATCAAAGTGAACTGTTGCACTCCATTTAGTGTTCTTAGCAGTCTAAGTTGTTAGTGTAGCCTTTGTACAATGTTTCGTAGCCGAAGGTAGCAATAGACCAAGTTATGTTCTCAAAAGCACAAAAACATGAAAAGCTCATCTATGGAGAGAGTAGAGGAAATCCAAGGCATCAAAGTGGACCGTTACACTCTATTTCGTGTTCTTAGAAGTCTAAGGAGTTAGTGTAGCTCTCGTACATCGTTTCGTAACCAAAGGATACCAATAGACCAAGTTACGTTCTCAAAAGCATAAAAATGATAAAAGCACCTCTATGGAGAGAGTAGTGCAAATCGAAGGCATCAAAGTGGGCCGTTACACTCTATTTCATGTTCTTAGAAGTCAAAGTAGTTACTGTAGCTCTCGTACAACGTTTCGTAACCAAAGGATACCCATAGACCAAGTTACGTTCTCAAAAGCATAGAAACGTTAAAAGCTCCTCTATGGAGAGAGTAGAGCAAATCCAAGGCATCAAAGTGGACCGTTATACTCTATCTAGTGTTTTTAGAAGTCAAAGAAGTTGGGGCAACTTTCGTACAACGTTTAAAAGATACCAATAGACCAAGTTATGTTCTTTAATGCACAAAAATGTTAAAAGCTCACCTATGGAGAGAGTTGAGTAATTCCAAGACATCAAACTGGACCGGTGTACTCTATTTTGTGTTCTTAGAAGTCTAAGTTGTTAGTGTATCTTTCGTACAACGTTTCGCAACCAAAAGATGCCAATAGACCAAGTTATGTTATTTAATGAACAAAAACGTTAAAAGCTCATCTATGGAGAGAGTTGAGTAATTCCAAGGCATCAAAGTGAACTGTTGTACTCCATTTAGTGTTCTTAGCAGTCTAAGTTGTTAGTGTAGCCTTCGTACAATGTTTCGTTGCCGAAGGTAGCAATAGACCAAGTTATGTTCTCAAAAGCACAAAAACATGAAAAGCTCATCTATGGAGAGAGTAGAGGAAATCCAAGGCATCAAAGTGGACCGTTACACTCTATTTCGTGTTCTTAGAAGTCTAAGGAGTTAGTGTAGCTCTCGTACATCGTTTCGTAACCAAAGGATACCAATAGACCAAGTTACGTTCTCAAAAGCATAAAAATGATAAAAGCACCTCTATGGAGAGAGTAGTGCAAATCGAAGGCATCAAAGTGGGCCGTTACACTCTATTTCATGTTCTTAGAAGTCAAAGTAGTTAGTGTAGCTCTCGTACAACGTTTCGTAACCAAAGGATACCAATAGACCAAGTTACGTTCTCAAAAGCATAGAAACGTTAAAAGCTCCTCTATGGAGAGAGTAGGGCAAATCCAAGGCATCAAAGTGGACCGTTATACTCTATCTAGTGTTTTTAGAAGTCAAAGAAGTTGGGGCAACTTTCGTACAACGTTTAAAAGATACCAATAGACCAAGTTATGTTCTTTTATGCACAAAAATGTTAAAAGCTCACCTATGGAGAGAGTTGAGTAATTCCAAGACATCAAACTGGACCGGTGTACTCTATTTAGTGTTCTTGGAAGTCTAAGTTGTTAGTGTATCTTTCGTACAACGTTTCGCAACCAAAAGATGCCAATAGACCAAGTTATGTTATTTAATGCACAAAAACGTTAAAAGCTCATCAATGGAGAGAGTTGAGTAATTCCGGGGCATCAAAGTGAACTGTTGTACTCTATTTAGTGTTCTTAGCAATCTAACTTGTTAGTGTAGCCTTCGTACAATGTTTCGTAGCCGAAAGGTACCAATAGACCAAGTTATGTTCTCAAAAGCACAAAAACGTGAAAAGCTCATCTATGGAGAGAGTAGAGTAACTCCAAGCCATCAAAGTGGATCGTTATGCTCTATCTAGTGTTCTTAGAAGTCTAAGAAGTTAGTGTAGCCTGCGTACAATGTTTCGTAGCCGAAAGGCAGTAATAGACCAAGTTATGTTCTCGAAAGCACAAAAACATGAAAAGCCCGTCTATGGAGAGAGTAGAGGAAATCCAAGGCATCAAAGTGGACCGTTACACCCTATTTCATGTTCTTAGAAGTCTAAGAAGTTAGTGTAGCTGTCGTACAACGTTTCGTAACCAAAAGATACCAATAGACCAAGTTATATTCTTTAATGCACAAAAACGTTGAAAGCTCATCTATGGAGAGATTTGAGTAATTCCAAGGCATCAAAGTGGACCGTTGTACTCTATTTAGTGTTCTTAGAAGTATAAGTTGTTAGTGTATCTTTCGTACAACATTTCGTAACCAAAAGATGCCAATAGACAAAGTTATGTTCTCAAATGCACAAAAACGTGAAAAGCTCTTCTATGGAGAGAGTAGAGCAACTCCAAGGCATCAAAGTAGACCGCAGTACTCTATTTCATGTTCTTAGAAGTCTAGAAAGTTAGTGTAGCTTTCCTACAACGTTTCATAACCAAAAGATCCCAATAGACCAAGTTAAGTTCTGAAAAGCATAAAAATATGAAAAGCTCGTCTATAGTGAGAGTAGAGCAACTCCAATGCATCAAAATGGACCGTTATACTCTATTTAGTGTTCTTGGAAGTCTAAGAAGTTAGTGTAGCTTTTGTAGAACGTTTTATAACGAAAATATACCAATAGACCAAGTTAGGTTCTCACAAGCACAAAAACGTTAAAAGCCCCTCTATGGCGAGAGTAGAGCAAATCCAAGGCATCAAAGTGGACCGATATACTCTATCTTGTGTTTTTAGAAGTCTAAGAAATTAGGGCATCTTTCGTACAACGTTTCGTAACCAAAAGATACCAATAGACCAAGTTATGTTCTTTAATGCACAAAAACGTTAAAAGCTCACCTATGGAGAGAGTTGAGTAATTCCAAGACATCAAAGTGGACCGGTGTACTCTATTTAGTGTTCCTAGAAGTCTAAGTTGTTCGTGTATCTTTCGTACAATGTTTCGTAACCAAAAGATGCCGATAGACCAATTTATGTTCTCAAAAGCACAAAACGTGAAAAGCCCCTCTATGGAGAGAGTTGAGCAAATCCAAGGAATAAAGTGGACCGATATACTCTATTTTGTGTTCTTAGAAGTCTAAGATGTCAGTGCAGCTTTCGTATGATGTTTCGCAATCAAAAGATACCAATAGACCAAGTTATGTTATTTAATGCACAAAAACGTTGAAAGCTCATCTGTGGAGAGAGTTGAGTAATTCCAGGGCATCAAAGTGAACTGTTGTACTCTATTTAGTGTTCTTAGTAGTCTAAGTTGTTAGTGTAGCCTTCATACAACGTTTCGTAGCCGAAAGGTAGTAATAGACCAAGTTATGTTCTCAAAAGCACAACGTGAAAAGCTCATCTATGGAGAGAGTAGAGTAACTCCAAGGCATCTACATGGACCGTTACACTTTATTTCTTGTTCTTAGAAGTCTAAGTAGTTTGTGTAGCTCTCGTACAACGTTTCGTAACCAAAAGATACCAATAGACCAAGTTATGTTCTTTAATGCACAAAAACGTTGAAAGCTCATCTATGGAGAGTGTTGAGTAATTCCAAGGCATCAAAGTGGACCGTTGTACTCTATTTAGTGTTCTTAGAAGTCTAAGTTCTTAGTGTATCTTTCGTACAACATTTCGTAAACAAAGGATGCTAATAGACCAAGTTATGTTCTCAAATGTACAAAAATGTGAAAAGCTCTTCTATGGAGAGAGTAGAGCAACTCCAAGGCATCAAAGTAGGCCGTTGTACTCTATTTTATGTTCTTAGAAGTCTAGGAAGCTAGTGTAGCTTTCGTACAACGTTTCGTAACCAAAAGATACCAATAGACCAAGTTAAGTTTTGAAAAGCACAAAAACATGAAAAGCTCGTCTGTTAGTGTAGCTTTTGTGACTGAAATATACGAATAGACCAAGTTAGGTTATCAAAAGCACAAAAACGTTAAAAGTTCCTCTATGGAGAGAGTAGAGGAAATGAAAGGCATCAAAGTGGGGTGTGAAGTCTATCTTCCCAAATGTGAAGCACCTGTATGCCGGATCCCAATATGAAATAGCTGCTTGAAGCAATGTCATTGGTGTATCGACCCTTAGCAGACTCCCGATGAGACCATACTTTTTTGAGAACTCCGAACTCAAATGCGGACTTACCCTTGCCCATAAACTTATCAAATGTGGCAATGTGTGACTCTTAAATTTTGTCTTCATTACCCTTGGTAATAAGACATCCTCCTTCAAACTATCTCCATGCTTGGATTGCATTCTACTCAACTCATCTCTTACGTCATAGATGTCCACTTTTTCATATATGGAAACTCTTGGCGCCATCCCGTTTCAATTGAAAGATGTTTTGACAATATTATCAAACCAGATTGCAATGACTGTGCCTATGTGAATTCCATGGGAAAAGAAACCAATAATGAAAATTACAATTAAAAATGTGTACAACAAAACATCAACGACAAATGAATAAATCACACAAAAATAAAAAAATGTCATTATACGGGGTAACCTAAATTTCTGGAGGTTTCGGACATGGATCTAGGGTTTTATAAAGTGCTTGGGTAAGTTTATCTAACTATTCCGCGAGGCCCCAGATCATGTTGCTTTTAAAATCCCAACTATTGGGACAAAAGCTCCTCCCTTAACTTTTAAGGGAAGTCGATCCGGTGAGGATATCTTCCACTACCCATGCGGAGACGAAATCTCACGAGAATAGTGGTCAACCCTCTCTAATACTAAAGGTAGAGCCCAGCTGGTAGGCTACAGTGAGTGTAAATGTATGAGATGACAAATACTTTACCACAACAAAATAAATCAACATATCTGCCATATAAAGGAAACAAACAATTAATCATACAAAAAGAAGTAACCGTAGCCAATCAGTTTAATCATATGGGCTTGACCCTCTTAGGTTTAAAAAACCTGGTGTTCCCCAGCAGAGTCGCCAGTTGTCGCAACCGGGGTCACGACGCGGACCGGCGTTTGAGGATAGAAAAATGTTTAGAGTCGCCACCAATTGATTTAAGGTGCAATTGGACACCGTAAAAACCTGCGAACCAGAGAAAAGGGTACGGGGATCGATTGAGTGTGGGGAAGGTGTTAGGCACCCCACAACTCCCGTTTGAAAAACGGTTACCCGGATTAATCTAATGGCTATCTTATGGAAACTTGCTCTTTGCAAGATATAATTGTTTTGAGAAAAAGGTTGGTATGAAAAATACTATCAACTTATGATAGCTTTGAAAAAGGGTTTGAAATAACACTTATCAACTTATGATAGTGTTTGAAAAAAGGTTTGGAATATTACTATCAACTTATGATAGTTTTTATTTGGAGATACACTACCCACTTTTGGTAGATTTAATTTTAAACATCAATTTATGGTATAAATGATAAAATGCCCTACCAACTTTTGGTAAGTTTGATTTTAAATACCAACTTATGGTATAAATGATTATATGTACTACCAACTTTTGGTAGGTTTAATTTTCAATACCAACTTATGGTATAAATGATCATTTGGAAAAGTTTCATTTATCGATTTAATCTTTTATTGCCAACTTATGGCAAATTCATAAGTGAAATCAAATAAGGTTCATAATCCAAATAAAGGAAATCAACTTATGATTTCCTTAATTGAAATGACCTATATTCAATTTTAAACTCATATACTTATAATAAATAAATAAAAAAAATCCAAATAATTAATGTTTAAGTTATACATGTTAATGTGAATGATGTACACAACATAAGGGCCAAATATACATATGAAAAATAAAACACAAAGAATAACTCAAACAAGATCCTAAAATTACTCAAACTCTCCTTGATCCCGACCCAAATAGAGTCCAACTCGATCCAAATGGAGTCAAGTCTAGTTTAAGTCCGAACCAAACCCATCCAGTGAAACATAAGAATGGAGTAAATGGATATCCAAACATAATAGCAAACCAAGCCCATATTTAAAGACTCACATACACATATAAACATATATGATAACATCATACACATATTCATCTCCAAACCATGATTACACACATATACAAATATAAACTCACAAACTTATGTACATATATACACATATACCAATGGGCGTCACACCATATATATATATACACACAAAACATATACAAACACATATGAACACATATAGATACAATCGAGTGGATCCATCATTACCCTAGATTAGTTCCTCATGCTAGATTTACACAACCAACAATTAATCTCACAAAATTCTAGAAAGAATATGTGAGAGAATTGTTGTAAAAAAGAAAATAAAAACTCAAGAACTCACTCTCTAATTCTTCTTCTCCTTTTGCCTCTTTCTCCTCTCCTTTAATGTTGTCTTGTGTCCTTCCCTCAATGTTATCTTGTGTTTTCTTTTTTTTTTCTTCCTCTTTCCCCTAGCTCTCTATTTATAGGAAATTAGGAGCTATCCATCCATTGAATGGCCAACCATGACAAAATAAGTGGAGTCACCACCATTGAATAACCAATTTGCACTAAGTAAGTGGATTCACCACCATTGAATGTAAATGGAGTCACCACCATTGAATTTAAGTGGAATCATCACCATTGAATTTAAGTGGAGTTGCACATCAATTTGCACTAAAATGATGGTGATGCATAGAATGATGTCAAGAGAGATATACATATATGTGCATATATGTATAGGTGGAAATAGTAATGGGTTTGACAAATCATGTGATGGGCTTTCAAATGATAATCAAGAAATTGGTCAAAATGGTAGTGGTCACAAGCAAATTAGTTCTTCATGAAATGGGCCAACAAATGTTGAATATAGGTTGGTATAAATTGGGCTAAGATATGAGTATTTGTGGGCTTAAGGATCCAAGAAAGAGAATATTTATGGGCTTATAGGTACAACAAATGTGTTTTTTTTGCATTTTTGTGTTTTTTTCATTTTTTGTATTTTTTGGTATTTTAGCCGGACGAAAATCGGGTACTACAGCTGCCCCCCTTTGTATGTCTTTTATGAAATAAAAGGCAAACAAAGGTATAGTCAACCGAGTTTCGTACGAGAATTGAAATGCACGGGATCACTATGACCATTCCCGGCTTGGCCAAATATTTGTGCAAGAAAATAAAGGGGCACGGGATCACAAGGCCATTCCCGGCTTGGCCAAATATTGGTGCAGGAAAATAAAGGGGCACGGGATCACAAGGCCATTCCCGGCTTGGCCAAATATTGGTGCAAGAAAATAAAAGGGCACGGGATCACAAGGCCATTCCCGGCTTGGCCAAATATTTGTGCAAGAAAATAAAGGGGCACGGGATCACAAGGCCATTCCCGGCTTGGCCAAATATTGGTGCAGGAAAATAAAGGGGCACGGGATCACAAGGCCATTCCCGGCTTGGCCAAATATTTGTGCAAGAAAATAAAGGGGCACGGGATCACAAGGCCATTCCCGGCTTGGCCAAATATTGGTGCAGGAAAATAAAGGGGCACGGGATCACAAGGCCATTCCCGGCTTGGCCAATGTTTGGATTTTATGTAAGAAAATATCCATGAGTGTATGAACGTATGAAGAAAATTGTATCTTATTTTATTTTTCTCATTTTGAAAATTTAATTTTGGTTAATTGTCATAAGCATCATCACCCCTATCATCCTGTAATCATCCATCATGAGAAGACTGCGTCTTTGATTCCATCATGTCTTCAATCTGCCATGTTATCCTTGTTCTTGTATCTTTCATTATCTTTTTGTCTGATCTTTCCATCGATTTACTGTTTACATCTGATTTCCATCAAACCCGACGTACCTTTAATGCTAAACAAAATCTCCCTGGCCTCCACTAATGCCTTTTAACGACATTTAATTTCCTTTAGCTCCTTCACAGCCAAGAACTCCAAAATCTTTCAAGTTCCTGTTAAAAACAATATCCTAATGCACTTGTCATAATTCTTTTATTACTTTACTCAATTTCAAATAAATTCAATAGCATGGCGATGCTTGTACTACATGAGAATTTTACGCAAGCAATCAAAATTTTGATGAAAACAATCAATGAATTAGGAACTCAGAAATGAATGATCTCAGAGCATTTTATTAAAATGGATAGATAACAAGAGAAACTGATGAGGTACATATATGATTCCAGAAGGTTAGAAACAAAGGAAATAGCAGAAATCTCTACAGAATATAAATGGAATAATTTCGATTCCGCACAAAACTGCCCCAGTTTTGTGTGCACCCACTTTGCAATTATTGAATATGACTATTTCCATATGAAATTTCTTCCCCGCAGACTCATCATACATACCCCTGAATATAACCAATTCCTCTGTGTACAGCCTTGCTATCTGTCATTCACTGTATTTCCCCATATTCTTCTCAAATTCTCATGAAGGCCTTTGCCAATTCTCTTTAATTGCTTTCTCCACTCATTTCTGATCTCAATGTTACTTGAAGCTCCTAGGAAGGGTTTTCACTTTAGTAGAGACCTTTCTTTTTCCCTAATTTTGCCTGAAGCGTCCACAAGGGGTTTTCACTCCAGCGGGATTTTTATTGCTCTAATTTTTGCCTAGACCGCCCTTTCGGGTTTTCAATCTAGCGAGCTTTTTCTCTGTTTTTTTTTTTTTTTTTTTTTTTTTTTGCTATGGATAATACTTTTTGATTGCGTCTGCATTCACCGGATTAGGTAGCTCTTCTCCATCCATTCTTGTCAAGATTAATGCCCCTCCTTCAAAGGCTTTCTTCACCACATATGGTCCCTCATAATTCGGTGTCCATTTCCCTCGGTGATCCTTTTGAGCCGGCAAGATCATCTTCAACACTAAATCTCCTTCCCTGAAACTACGAGGTCGAACTTTCTTATTATGTGCTTTCATCAATCTTCTTTGATACAGTTGCCCTTTACAAATTGCTCTTAATCTTCGTTCTTCAATCAAATTCAACTGCTCGTATCTCATTCGAGTCCATTCCGATTCTTCCAAACCCACCTCCAGAACTACTCGAAGGGATGGAATCTCTACTTCAATAGGCAAAACTGCCTCCATACCATACACCAAAGAGAAAGGAGTCTCCCCGGTAGATGTGCGTATTGATGTCCGATAACCATATAGAGCAAAAGGGAGCTTCTCATGCCAATCTTTATAATTCTCTGTCATCTTCCCAATAATCTTCTTGACATTCTTATTTGCCGCTTCGACAGCCCCATTCATCTTCGGACGGTATGGCGTCGAATTATGGTGACTAATTTTGAATTGGTCACAAAAATCCTTCACCATTTTGCTATTGAAATTCGTGCCATTATCAGTGATAATTCTTTCTGGGACTCCATATCGACAAACAATCTCTTTTCTCATAAACCGAACCACCACACTACTTGTCACACTAGAATACGAAGTAGCCTCCACCCATTTGGTAAAATAATCGATAGCAACCAAAATGAAACGATGCCCATTAGAAGCCTTCGGCTCAATTGGACCGATGACATCTAATCCCCACATGGAGAAAGGCCATGGTGATGTCAACACATGTAACGGATTAACTGGAACATGTGTTCTATCTGCATAGATCTGGCAATTGTGGCATCTGTTTGCATAACTTATACAGTCCCTCTCCATGGTTAACCAATAATACCCCGCACGAATAATCTTTCTTGCCATTGCATATCCACTGGAGTGAGTACCGCATATGCCTTCATGAATTTCCTCCATTATTTGTTTAGCCTCAGCAACATCAACACAGCGCAAGAAAACTATCCCATCATTCCTTTTATAAAGAACATTTCCACTTAAGAAGAAAGATCCTGCCAATCTCCTGATGGTACGCTTATCATTCTCTGATGCTCCTAGTGGATATTCTTTCTTCTCAATGTACTGTTGAATATCATGATACCACGGTTTACCATCAGGCTCTCTCTCCAAATTTGAACAGTAACCTCGAACTTCTCGTTTCTTGATTTTAATCACCTGCACTTCCCCTTTTGGGTCTATATCAAACATTGCCGCCAAAGTTGCCAAAGCATCCGCTATTTGATTCTCCTCTCTTGGGATATGATCAAACTCAACCCAATCAAAAAACTTGACTAACTTTTTGATATGTTGGTAATATGGAATGAGCTTGTCATCTTTGGTTTCCCATTCGTCATTCAATTGCCTAATCACCAACTGTGAGTCACCATAGACATGTAGCCTCCTAATCCTCATATCAATTGCAGCTTGAATTCCCATCGTACATGCTTCATACTCAGCCACGTTGTTAGTACATTCAAAATACAACTTAGCTGTAAACGGTATAACATTCCCTTCGGGTGATATCAACGCTGCACCAATTCCACATCCCCTGATATTAGAAGCACCATCGAACAACATAGTCCATTTTGCCAAATCCTTCTGATTCTCCTCTTCTATTAACACAGCCATGACATCAATATCTGGAAATTTCATATCCATAGGCTGAGCATCCTCAATCGCTCCATCTGCCAAATAATCTGCTATTGCACTCCCTTTGATTGCCTTCTGTGTGACATACAAAATATCATATTCTGATAATAACATCTGCCATTTAGCTATCCTTCCCGAAAGTGAAGGTTTCTCAAAAATGTACTTGATCGGATCCATCCTGGAAATCAGCCACGTCGTATGATAAAGCATATACTGCCGAAGTCGATGTGCTGCCCAAACCAATGAGCAACAAGTCTTCTCCAACATCGAATAATTTGCTTCACAACAAGTAAACTTCTTGCTTAAGTAATAAATGGCATGCTCTATCCTACCCAGAGAATCATATTGCCCGAGCACACATCCCATTGAACTATCTGAGACAGTCAAATAGAGAATAAGCGGCCTGTCAGCCACCGGAGGCATCAACACTGGAGGACTTTTCAAGTAATGCTTGATCTTTTCGAATGCTATCTGACAATCTTTGTTCCACTCAGTAGAGTTACTCTTACGCAACAATTTAAAGATAGGTTCACAAGTAGCCGTCAACTGTGAAATGAATCTGGCAATGCAATTCAACCTTCCCAAGAAACCCCTAACTTCCTTTTCTGTCCGAGGGGGTGGCATCTCCAAAATCGCCTTCACTTTATCAGGATCTACCTCAATTCCTTTTCTGCTTACAATGAAACCCAACAACTTCCCCGAGGTTGCCCCAAATGTGCACTTAGCTGGATTCAACTTCAATTGATACTTCCTTAATCGATCAAACAACTTCTGGAGATTCACAATATGATCTTCACCTTCTTTGGATTTTGCTATCATATCATCAACATATACTTCCACTTCTCTATGCATCATGTCATGAAACAAAGTGACCATGGCCCGTTGATAAGTAGCACCAGCATTCTTTAGACCAAACGGCATGACTTTATAGCAAAAGGTTCCCCAGAGGGTAATAAAAGTCGTTTTCTCACGATCCTCTGGTGCCATCTTGATCTGATTGTAACCCGAAAATCCATCCATGAAAGAGAAAGTAGAATGTCTAGCTGTATTATCCACCAAAATATCGATATGGGGAAGAGGAAAATTATCCTTCGGGCTTGCACGATTGAGATCTCTATAATCGACACACATCCGAACCTTACCATCCTTCTTAGGAACAGGTACAATATTTGCCACCCATTCAGGGTATCTAGCCACCGCTAAAAAACCAGCATCAAACTGTTTCTTCACTTCATCTCTTATTTTTAAAAGCATATCTGCCTTCAATCTCCTTAGCTTTTGTTTCACTGGGGTACATTCTGGAATCAATGGCAACTTGTGGACAACAATACTTGTATCAAGACCGGGCATGTCCTGATAAGACCATGCAAATACATCCTGGTAATTATGCAATAAATCTATCAATTTCTTTTTATTTTCTCCTTCGAAGGCCGCTCCTATCTTAACCTCCTTTTTCTCCATCTCAGTTCCCAAATTAACAACCTCAGTTATCTCTTGGTGCGGCTGTATTAGTTTCTCTTCTTGATTGACTTGTCTTAACATTTCCGGTAAAATCTCAATTTCTTCCTCTATTTCATAGTCAGATTCAACATTGCTAATGGGTGCATCAAAATCTGGTTCATTAAGTTCGTCATCTTCGTTATCATCATTTTCAATCCTGTGAAAGAAATGAATAATAATAAAAAAAAGAGGTTTTGAGAATGGAGAACAAAAACTCAAATGGGAATGAAGAAAAATGACAAAGGACTTCATTTCATGGAAAAGGAAATATGTACAAAGATAGACCATGCAATCGCCATACTATAAAATTTATTGAAAGCAAAGTAAAGCATGCTCATTACAAAAGACCCAAAACGAAGGCCGTGAGCTGGGCCCACGATGGTAGTGCACTCGGGATTACTCTTGCAGGTTCTTGAGAGATACTGGGAGCTCCAGACTGGTCCAGTTGCCTAATTTGAAATTTGAAGGACGTGAGATGACAAAGCAAGGTCTAGCAGCCGAACTCTCTTCCTCTTCCACCACAGCAACCTGGAACTCTTCAAACTGATCACATATATTTGTCAAAATTGCCCCAGTTGCCTCAGTCGAGTTTTCAAATGGCAGCTTTCCAAAAACTGCCCCAGTATCAGTCAAACTCATCTTGTTCTGCAACCCTCCATACACAAAACTGTCATAAAGCCAGGGAATCGGTTTCTTTTCAACTTCCAGTTCCTTTCCTTCCAAGCGAGCAAACCTCTTTGCCTGCTTTTCTGCTTGCATACGGTTCCTGTCAACCCTAGTTGGCTTATAACCCAAACCCCAACGTTCTGGATGTTTCACCATTTCTACTGGCTTTTTAATCCCCTGTCGATTCCTACCAAGTCCTTCTCCTGGGCGAAATCCCTTTTTCAACATAAATCTTGCTACATTCTTCGTAACCTTGGATACTTGTGGCATTAGGGGAGAAAGTCCTTCCTTCACATAGCTAGCACTAGCAATTTCAAAAGATTGGAATGAACTCTCAATCCCCTCCGTCGGAGCATCAATAGGAGAACTATTAGACAAGCTGGCAACCATCCATTCGGACTGACCCTTTACTATATAAACCCTTCCATCATAAACAAATTTGAGCATCTGATGCAATGATGATGGAACAGCTCCCGCAGTGTGAATCCAAGGTCGTCCCAACAGACAACTATAGGTTGGTGAGATATTCATTACGACAAATGGCACATTGAACGTTACACTTGCAACTTCTAAAGGTATTTCAATTTCTCCCATAATTTCTCTACGAGTTCCGTCGAATGCCCTCACTACCATTGGTACTTGTCTTAAATAGGATCTGTCAATTGGCAGCCTCTCAAAAGTCTCCTTTGGTAAAATATTGAGAGATGACCCATTGTCCACCAAAATACTTGCCAATTCCTTTCCACGACACATGGCTGAAATATGCAAAGCTTTGTTGTGCCCCATCCCTTCAATCGGAATATCATCTTCAGTAAAGGACAACAAATGGGAAGCCAACACATTTCCCACAATGCCATTGAAAGAGTCTGTAGGAATTTTGTCTGATACATACGCTTGGTTTAACATTCTTATCAGGACTTGTCGATGTGGTTCAGAACTCAATATCAACTCTAAGATCGAAATCTTTGCAGGGGTTTTCTTCAATTGATCCACTATCATGTACTCACTCTGCCGAATAATTTTTAGGAATTCTTGAACTTCAATATCAGTTACAACTTTCTTTTTCTCTTCTGGACGTACAAAAAGATCTTCTTCTGGAATAGAACCTGACCCTTCAACTTCAGGTATTGCTTTCCCTTTCCTTTTACGCTCAGCTTCAAGATCCACCACTAGATTTCCTTCTCTCTCATTTTTGGCGTAACATCTCCCACTTCGGGTAACTCCACTGACACCAGAAACATTATCTACCATTTCTCCCTGCTTTCCACTAGCTCCTACTTCATAATTCCATGGTACAGCCTTGTCATTTTTGTATAAAGGATCTATCCTTGGAGCCATAGTCACTGGCTTGTCCTCTGTAGAGTATTGTAGAACAAAAGGTTTCACACAATTCGGCCTTGGTCCTTGATAGTAACCCCCTAGGACATTGACATAGCCCTCTCGACTTTCTCTTTCTTCAAAAATAATTCTCCTCAAATCCATCAATTCTTGAACTTTTTTTCGAAAGCCACAACAATTCTCAATAGCATGTCCCCTTTGTCCTTTATGGAACTCACAAGCCTTCATGGCGTCAAAAAGTCCATATTGAATGGGCGTATCCACTGCTACCTCCTCAACCAATCCCTCTTTCCTCAACACCATAAACAACTGGCCCAACGGCATCACAATCTCTGAGACCCATCTTTTTGTAGCACATAATTCTTCAATGGCATTCACACCCTCCTTCTCATGATTAGGCAATGGGTTGTTGTTGACATTTGGTTTGTTGATTGCATTAAGATCCAGCCATTTCGCTTCAATCATCCCCTGGACTATCCTTTTGAATGGTAGACAATTTTCAGTTGAGTGTCCGGGTGTACCTCCATGATATAAGCATGTGGTATTAGGGTCGTACCAATGGGGATATGGAGGTTGGTGGACCCGTACCGGAACAGGAGCCACTGCTCCTTGCGCTTGAAGTTTCGTGAAACATTCAGCATAAGTTATGGGCAAAGGATCAAAATGCTCAACGGGCCTTCTAGGTCTTTGGTTTTGGAAATTTAGACGAGGGCTTTGGTAAGTGTTTGGGTTTTGGAAGTTTTGGTAAGTGTTTGGGTTTTGTGGGTATTGATTGGGTGATGGTGCATTGAATCGGGGTGAATAAGGATTTTGGGTGTGGTTATGGTTATAGTAGGCTCCTGGACTTGACATCCTTGGAGCATTGCTTCTAGGGCGATAGTCTGAAGTAAGTGCACCAAAAACGGCGGAGTCAAAATTCACAGAATGCACTTCAGTCTTTTTGCCTTTACTTCCTTTGGCTGGGTCCAATTTATCAAGGGTGGGATAATGTAGAGTACCTCTCTTCATACATCGTTCAACTCGTTCTCCTGCCTGTATCATATCAGCTAAGCTATTATGGCCACCTCCCGCCAAATTGGACGTATAAGGCTCTTGGAGAGCGTCAATAAAAGCATTCAACAGGTCCTTCTCTGATAGTGGCGGAATTATCTGGGCTGCCAAATCCCTCCATCGATGAGCAAATTCCCTAAAGCTTTCCCCACTCTTCATTGCTGTGTTCTGCAGATCGTAAATGGTAGGGATCTTCTCTTCATTATGCTTATACTGCTTCATAAACAATTCAGCCAAATCCTCCCACGAAGCTACTAATGAAGGATTGAGGGTATTGAACCACCTTTGAGCTGCCCCAGTCAGACTATCTTGGAAATAATGCATCAATACTTTCTCATCACTTGCATATGGCTGCATACGCCGACAATACATCGTTAAATGATCCAAAGGAACTCCCGTGCCATCAAACAAGCTAAATTTTGGTAGTACAAAATCATGCGGAATATTCAAATTCTTCACCAGGCACAAATTGATTGGGTTCAACATTCCAGAAATATTAAAACCTTCCATGGCCCTCAATCGTTTTTCCAACTTCTTAATTGCGTCCATTGAACTACTTTCTTCCTTTTGAACTCCTTCAGTCATTACTCCGCTAGTGAAAACTCCCGCGGTATCAGCACCGATTGGGAAAGAATTATCATGCACATGAGTCTCGATTGGATGAATATACACCGGGTTCTGAATAGTTGCTTGTTGGGCAGCATATTGATGTTGATGCAAACCAGGCAAAGGTTGGGTGCGAACAGGAGTAAACCCGGGTGGGTAATTTGATATTTCCTGGTGCGGACGATTCTCTGGAACCTCCAATGCTTCAGGATTTTCAGCTATTCCTTTCCCCTTCATCAATAACGCCATACTTTTCACCAATACGGCCATCTGCTCTTTTAATTCTGCTATATCCTGACTCTGACTCTGTTCCCCTATTTCATGCTCCATATTCTCAGCAATTTTGGATTGCAGACGAGTTTGATAGGGGTGACGATGTTGCTTCTGGAAAGCTATGATTAATGATGCACTAAAACCCCCTAATTTAAAAAAATGTAATAAGGTTAGTTTTCTTGTTTTGTTATTTTTCTTATGCATGTTTGTGTGTGAATCCTATACAGTCATTGCAATTTGAAAAGACAATAAAGACAAAACATCATTTCATTGCCCTAAAAATAAAATGAATCCCTAGTTTGGAAACCCTCCATGCTGAAGCCCTCCAATTATTTCTAGGTCCTTGCGAAGATTGGCCAAGAATTGTAGAACTTTCCCAAATTCTGGCCCCTGAAGCACTTCAATTTGGCTCAACTTTGTAGCTTCTTCCTCATAAGCAATAGCCCATGCAGACAACTTCGTCACTTGGCACATTGTCATCTCAATCTGACGGGTAAGCGTAGATCGTGCCTCACGATTCTCTACAAGCCCATCAAGTAATGCCTCATTCTCATCTGCTAGCCTGACCATCTCAGTCTGGTTCTGGTTTAGCAACTCTTGGTGTAACACTCTTAGCCGCTTAATTTCTTCGTTCGTTCTTCGCATGGCTGCTTCCATTGTGACATTTGCTTGCTCACTTATTTGGTGTTGGGACTTCCAAGCTTTAAGTTCCTCTAATGCATGTGACATCTCCGCTTTTGCCCTTTGGATTTCAAATTTCATCTGTAGGTTATTTAATTCCAACTGCTTCCTCTTCTTACTCGCCCTTTCTAGTTCTTTCATTCCCTCCATCTCTTGTATCTTTGCTTGAGAGAGCTCTTCTTGTGTTAACTCATACTTCCTTTTATAGCTTTCGGCTTCTTGAGTCATTCTCAGTAACGTTTCTTTCAAATTCTGAATCTTCTTCATAGTTAAGTCTGTGAATTCTTCAATGTTAGGCCCTTTCCTTCTGTGACCCGTATGCTCATTTCCTTGAAACTTCATTTCCTTTTCCTCTACTATATTCTGAGGTACCCTTGTTCCTTCCTTATGGGTATTTCCTCCTTGGATATGATCTCCTGAAATAGTTTTGCCCCTCTTCTCATGCCACTTAAAATAAATTAGGGTACCATCGGATGTGTGCTTGCCTCGATTCGTAATCTTGAGATGTTTCCATGCTTGAAGTATCTTTCGTACCCTAGGTACAATCAACTCCAAATCTTCTCCATCATCATAAGAAAAATCAAGATCTAATAACCCATGTGTTGCTGGAATACAAGGATTGGACCCTATTTGCCTAAATACTAATGCTGGTGCTTGGCTGACAGCTCCCCACGGGCCTAAAAGAGGGACCCAAGGAAAATCTCCACACCTATATAGAAATGTGTCAAGCAAAAACCAGGGTGCTTTTCCTTCTACACTGCAAACATCCAGGGATTGCAAGAACTTTTCCCATTCTCCAATATTTGGGTGGCCAGGTTTCCACTTTGCCTCTATGAACTCCAATATCGGTCTCCTTTCTGGCCGCGTGTGATCCTTAAAACCAATCTTTGGAAAATCAAGCTCCCTACAGTATTTGATGTGACTTACTAACCATATTCCGAGCAAAGCTGAACATCCATTGAACCTTGCTTTTATATTACGACGACAAAAGTTGAGAGAACGAATCGTTTCACATATTATTGCAGGAACTGGGTTCACACCGCGATCTACCTGATTAAAAAGCTTGATCACTCTCCCTTCCACATATCCTTGAGTGCAAGGAAATAATATAGCTCCATATATTGCAAGTGCCAATGCTGACTGTCCCAATATTGTCTTCGGCTTTCCCTCTACATATTTCATCAACTCCTCAATTGGAAAACACCACTGGCTCCCTTTGAATGAACCCATCCTCTTGACATTCTCAATCTCACATCTCAACATCTTGGCAATAATTTTTTCAGCTGACATGTTTTCTTGGAAGTAATACATTTTCGTATTATGAGGCTCCAATTGTAGTAGCTGAGCATATTCCTCAATTGTGGGTGTGAAGTCTATCTTCCCAAATGTGAAGCACCTGTATGCCGGATCCCAATATGAAATAGCTGCTTGAAGCAATGTCATTGGTGTATCGACCCTTAGCAGACTCCCGATGAGACCATACTTTTTTGAGAACTCCGAACTCAAATGCGGACTTACCCTTGCCCATAAACTTATCAAATGTGGCAATGTGTGACTCTTAAATTTTGTCTTCATTACCCTTGGTAATAAGACATCCTCCTTCAAACTATCTCCATGCTTGGATTGCATTCTACTCAACTCATCTCTTACGTCATAGATGTCCACTTTTTCATATATGGAAACTCTTGGCGCCATCCCGTTTCAATTGAAAGATGTTTTGACAATATTATCAAACCAGATTGCAATGACTGTGCCTATGTGAATTCCATGGGAAAAGAAACCAATAATGAAAATTACAATTAAAAATGTGTACAACAAAACATCAACGACAAATGAATAAATCACACAAAAATAAAAAAATGTCATTATACGGGGTAACCTAAATTTCTGGAGGTTTCGGACATGGATCTAGGGTTTTATAAAGTGCTTGGGTAAGTTTATCTAACTATTCCGCGAGGCCCCAGATCATGTTGCTTTTAAAATCCCAACTATTGGGACAAAAGCTCCTCCCTTAACTTTTAAGGGAAGTCGATCCGGTGAGGATATCTTCCACTACCCATGCGGAGACGAAATCTCACGAGAATAGTGGTCAACCCTCTCTAATACTAAAGGTAGAGCCCAGCTGGTAGGCTACAGTGAGTGTAAATGTATGAGATGACAAATACTTTACCACAACAAAATAAATCAACATATCTGCCATATAAAGGAAACAAACAATTAATCATACAAAAAGAAGTAACCGTAGCCAATCAGTTTAATCATATGGGCTTGACCCTCTTAGGTTTAAAAAACCTGGTGTTCCCCAGCAGAGTCGCCAGTTGTCGCAACCGGGGTCACGACGCGGACCGGCGTTTGAGGATAGAAAAATGTTTAGAGTCGCCACCAATTGATTTAAGGTGCAATTGGACACCGTAAAAACCTGCGAACCAGAGAAAAGGGTACGGGGATCGATTGAGTGTGGGGAAGGTGTTAGGCACCCCACAACTCCCGTTTGAAAAACGGTTACCCGGATTAATCTAATGGCTATCTTATGGAAACTTGCTCTTTGCAAGATATAATTGTTTTGAGAAAAAGGTTGGTATGAAAAATACTATCAACTTATGATAGCTTTGAAAAAGGGTTTGAAATAACACTTATCAACTTATGATAGTGTTTGAAAAAAGGTTTGGAATATTACTATCAACTTATGATAGTTTTTATTTGGAGATACACTACCCACTTTTGGTAGATTTAATTTTAAACATCAATTTATGGTATAAATGATAAAATGCCCTACCAACTTTTGGTAAGTTTGATTTTAAATACCAACTTATGGTATAAATGATTATATGTACTACCAACTTTTGGTAGGTTTAATTTTCAATACCAACTTATGGTATAAATGATCATTTGGAAAAGTTTCATTTATCGATTTAATCTTTTATTGCCAACTTATGGCAAATTCATAAGTGAAATCAAATAAGGTTCATAATCCAAATAAAGGAAATCAACTTATGATTTCCTTAATTGAAATGACCTATATTCAATTTTAAACTCATATACTTATAATAAATAAATAAAAAAAATCCAAATAATTAATGTTTAAGTTATACATGTTAATGTGAATGATGTACACAACATAAGGGCCAAATATACATATGAAAAATAAAACACAAAGAATAACTCAAACAAGATCCTAAAATTACTCAAACTCTCCTTGATCCCGACCCAAATAGAGTCCAACTCGATCCAAATGGAGTCAAGTCTAGTTTAAGTCCGAACCAAACCCAACCAGTGAAACATAAGAATGGAGTAAATGGATATCCAAACATAATAGCAAACCAAGCCCATATTTAAAGACTCACATACACATATAAACATATATGATAACATCATACACATATTCATCTCCAAACCATGATTACACACATATACAAATATAAACTCACAAACTTATGTACATATATACACATATACCAATGGGCGTCACACCATATATATATATACACACAAAACATATACAAACACATATGAACACATATAGATACAATCGAGTGGATCCATCATTACCCTAGATTAGTTCCTCATGCTAGATTTACACAACCAACAATTAATCTCACAAAATTCTAGAAAGAATATGTGAGAGAATTGTTGTAAAAAAGAAAATAAAAACTCAAGAACTCACTCTCTAATTCTTCTTCTCCTTTTGCCTCTTTCTCCTCTCCTTTAATGTTGTCTTGTGTCCTTCCCTCAATGTTATCTTGTGTTTTCTTTTTTTTTCCCTCCTCTTTCCCCTAGCTCTCTATTTATAGGAAATTAGGAGCTATCCATCCATTGAATGGCCAACCATGACAAAATAAGTGGAGTCACCACCATTGAATAACCAATTTGCACTAAGTAAGTGGATTCACCACCATTGAATGTAAATGGAGTCACCACCATTGAATTTAAGTGGAATCATCACCATTGAATTGAAGTGGAGTTGCACATCAATTTGCACTAAAATGATGGTGATGCATAGAATGATGTCAAGAGAGATATACATATATGTGCATATATGTATAGGTGGAAATAGTAATGGGTTTGACAAATCATGTGATGGGCTTTCAAATGATAATCAAGAAATTGGTCAAAATGGTAGTGGTCACAAGCAAATTAGTTCTTCATGAAATGGGCCAACAAATGTTGAATATAGGTTGGTATAAATTGGGCTAAGATATGAGTATTTGTGGGCTTAAGGATCCAAGAAAGAGAATATTTATGGGCTTATAGGTACAACAAATGTGTTTTTTTTGCATTTTTGTGTTTTTTTCATTTTTTGTATTTTTTGGTATTTTAGCCGGACGAAAATCGGGTACTACAGCTGCCCCCCTTTGTATGTCTTTTATGAAATAAAAGGCAAACAAAGGTATAGTCAACCGAGTTTCGTACGAGAATTGAAATGCACGGGATCACTATGACCATTCCCGGCTTGGCCAAATATTTGTGCAAGAAAATAAAGGGGCACGGGATCACAAGGCCATTCCCGGCTTGGCCAAATATTGGTGCAGGAAAATAAAGGGGCACGGGATCACAAGGCCATTCCCGGCTTGGCCAAATATTGGTGCAAGAAAATAAAAGGGCACGGGATCACAAGGCCATTCCCGGCTTGGCCAAATATTTGTGCAAGAAAATAAAGGGGCACGGGATCACAAGGCCATTCCCGGCTTGGCCAAATATTGGTGCAGGAAAATAAAGGGGCACGGGATCACAAGGCCATTCCCGGCTTGGCCAAATATTTGTGCAAGAAAATAAAGGGGCACGGGATCACAAGGCCATTCCCGGCTTGGCCAAATATTGGTGCAGGAAAATAAAGGGGCACGGGATCACAAGGCCATTCCCGGCTTGGCCAATGTTTGGATTTTATGTAAGAAAATATCCATGAGTGTATGAACGTATGAAGAAAATTGTATCTTATTTTATTTTTCTCATTTTGAAAATTTAATTTTGGTTAATTGTCATAAGCATCATCACCCCTATCATCCTGTAATCATCCATCATGAGAAGACTGCGTCTTTGATTCCATCATGTCTTCAATCTGCCATGTTATCCTTGTTCTTGTATCTTTCATTATCTTTTTGTCTGATCTTTCCATCGATTTACTGTTTACATCTGATTTCCATCAAACCCGACGTACCTTTAATGCTAAACAAAATCTCCCTGGCCTCCACTAATGCCTTTTAACGACATTTAATTTCCTTTAGCTCCTTCACAGCCAAGAACTCCAAAATCTTTCAAGTTCCTGTTAAAAACAATATCCTAATGCACTTGTCATAATTCTTTTATTACTTTACTCAATTTCAAATAAATTCAATAGCATGGCGATGCTTGTACTACATGAGAATTTTACGCAAGCAATCAAAATTTTGATGAAAACAATCAATGAATTAGGAACTCAGAAATGAATGATCTCAGAGCATTTTATTAAAATGGATAGATAACAAGAGAAACTGATGAGGTACATATATGATTCCAGAAGGTTAGAAACAAAGGAAATAGCAGAAATCTCTACAGGATATAAATGGAATAATTTCGATTCCGCACAAAACTGCCCCAGTTTTGTGTGCACCCACTTTGCAATTATTGAATATGACTATTTCCATATGAAATTTCTTCCCCGCAGACTCATCATACATACCCCTGAATATAACCAATTCCTCTGTGTACAGCCTTGCTATCTGTCATTCACTGTATTTCCCCATATTCTTCTCAAATTCTCATGAAGGCCTTTGCCAATTCTCTTTAATTGCTTTCTCCACTCATTTCTGATCTCAATGTTACTTGAAGCTCCTAGGAAGGGTTTTCACTTTAGTAGAGACCTTTCTTTTTCCCTAATTTTGCCTGAAGCGTCCACAAGGGGTTTTCACTCCAGCGGGATTTTTATTGCTCTAATTTTTGCCTAGACCGCCCTTTCGGGTTTTCAATCTAGCGAGCTTTTTCTCTGTTTTTTTTTTTTTTTTTTTTTTTTTTTTGCTATGGATAATACTTTTTGATTGCGTCTGCATTCACCGGATTAGGCAGCTCTTCTCCATCCATTCCTGTCAAGATTAATGCCCCTCCTTCAAAGGCTTTCTTCACCACATATGGTCCCTCATAATTCGGTGTCCATTTCCCTCGGTGATCCTTTTGAGCCGGCAAGATCATCTTCAACACTAAATCTCCTTCCCTGAAACTACGAGGTCGAACTTTCTTATTATGTGCTTTCATCAATCTTCTTTGATACAGTTGCCCTTTACAAATTGCTCTTAATCTTCGTTCTTCAATCAAATTCAACTGCTCGTATCTCATTCGAGTCCATTCCGATTCTTCCAAACCCACCTCCAGAACTACTCGAAGGGATGGAATCTCTACTTCAATAGGCAAAACTGCCTCCATACCATACACCAAAGAGAAAGGAGTCTCCCCGGTAGATGTGCGTATTGATGTCCGATAACCATATAGAGCAAAAGGGAGCTTCTCATGCCAATCTTTATAATTCTCTGTCATCTTCCCAATAATCTTCTTGACATTCTTATTTGCCGCTTCGACAGCCCCATTCATCTTCGGACGGTATGGCGTCGAATTATGGTGACTAATTTTGAATTGGTCACAAAAATCCTTCACCATTTTGCTATTGAAATTCGTGCCATTATCAGTGATAATTCTTTCTGGGACTCCATATCGACAAACAATCTCTTTTCTCATAAACCGAACCACCACACTACTTGTCACACTAGAATACGAAGTAGCCTCCACCCATTTGGTAAAATAATCGATAGCAACCAAAATGAAACGATGCCCATTAGAAGCCTTCGGCTCAATTGGACCGATGACATCTAATCCCCACATGGAGAAAGGCCATGGTGATGTCAACACATGTAACGGATTAACTGGAACATGTGTTCTATCTGCATAGATCTGGCAATTGTGGCATCTGTTTGCATAACTTATACAGTCCCTCTCCATGGTTAACCAATAATACCCCGCACGAATAATCTTTCTTGCCATTGCATATCCACTGGAGTGAGTACCGCATATGCCTTCATGAATTTCCTCCATTATTTGTTTAGCCTCAGCAACATCAACACAGCGCAAGAAAACTATCCCATCATTCCTTTTATAAAGAACATTTCCACTTAAGAAGAAAGATCCTGCCAATCTCCTGATGGTACGCTTATCATTCTCTGATGCTCCTAGTGGATATTCTTTCTTCTCAATGTACTGTTGAATATCATGATACCACGGTTTACCATCAGGCTCTCTCTCCAAATTTGAACAGTAACCTCGAACTTCTCGTTTCTTGATTTTAATCACCTGCACTTCCCCTTTTGGGTCTATATCAAACATTGCCGCCAAAGTTGCCAAAGCATCCGCTATTTGATTCTCCTCTCTTGGGATATGATCAAACTCAACCCAATCAAAAAACTTGACTAACTTTTTGATATGTTGGTAATATGGAATGAGCTTGTCATCTTTGGTTTCCCATTCGTCATTCAATTGCCTAATCACCAACTGTGAGTCACCATAGACATGTAGCCTCCTAATCCTCATATCAATTGCAGCTTGAATTCCCATCGTACATGCTTCATACTCAGCCACGTTGTTAGTACATTCAAAATACAACTTAGCTGTAAACGGTATAACATTCCCTTCGGGTGATATCAACGCTGCACCAATTCCACATCCCCTGATATTAGAAGCACCATCGAACAACATAGTCCATTTTGCCAAATCCTTCTGATTCTCCTCTTCTATTAACACAGCCATGACATCAATATCTGGAAATTTCATATCCATAGGCTGAGCATCCTCAATCGCTCCATCTGCCAAATAATCTGCTATTGCACTCCCTTTGATTGCCTTCTGTGTGACATACAAAATATCATATTCTGATAATAACATCTGCCATTTAGCTATCCTTCCCGAAAGTGAAGGTTTCTCAAAAATGTACTTGATCGGATCCATCCTGGAAATCAGCCACGTCGTATGATAAAGCATATACTGCCGAAGTCGATGTGCTGCCCAAACCAATGAGCAACAAGTCTTCTCCAACATCGAATAATTTGCTTCACAACAAGTAAACTTCTTGCTTAAGTAATAAATGGCATGCTCTATCCTTCCCAGAGAATCATATTGCCCGAGCACACATCCCATTGAACTATCCGAGACAGTCAAATAGAGAATAAGCGGCCTGTCAGCCACCGGAGGCATCAACACTGGAGGACTTTTCAAGTAATGCTTGATCTTTTCGAATGCTATCTGACAATCTTTGTTCCACTCAGTAGAGTTACTCTTACGCAACAATTTAAAGATAGGTTCACAAGTAGCCGTCAACTGTGAAATGAATCTGGCAATGTAATTCAACCTTCCCAAGAAACCCCTAACTTCCTTTTCTGTCCGAGGGGGTGGCATCTCCAAAATCGCCTTCACTTTATCAGGATCTACCTCAATTCCTTTTCTGCTTACAATGAAACCCAACAACTTCCCCGAGGTTGCCCCAAATGTGCACTTAGCTGGATTCAACTTCAATTGATGCTTCCTTAATCGATCAAACAACTTCTGGAGATTCACAATATGATCTTCACCTTCTTTGGATTTTGCTATCATATCATCAACATATACTTCCACTTCTCTATGCATCATGTCATGAAACAAAGTGACCATGGCCCGTTGATAAGTAGCACCAGCATTCTTTAGACCAAACGGCATGACTTTATAGCAAAAGGTTCCCCAGAGGGTAATAAAAGTCGTTTTCTCACGATCCTCTGGTGCCATCTTGATCTGATTGTAACCCGAAAATCCATCCATGAAAGAGAAAGTAGAATGTCTAGCTGTATTATCCACCAAAATATCGATATGGGGAAGAGGAAAATTATCCTTCGGGCTTGCACGATTGAGATCTCTATAATCGACACACATCCGAACCTTACCATCCTTCTTAGGAACAGGTACAATATTTGCCACCCATTCAGGGTATCTAGCCACCGCTAAAAAACCAGCATCAAACTGTTTCTTCACTTCATCTCTTATTTTTAAAAGCATATCTGCCTTCAATCTCCTTAGCTTTTGTTTCACTGGGGTACATTCTGGAATCAATGGCAACTTGTGGACAACAATACTTGTATCAAGACCGGGCATGTCCTGATAAGACCATGCAAATACATCCTGGTAATTATGCAATAAATCTATCAATTTCTTTTTATTTTCTCCTTCGAAGGCCGCTCCTATCTTAACCTCCTTTTTCTCCATCTCAGTTCCCAAATTAACAACCTCAGTTATCTCTTGGTGCGGCTGTATTAGTTTCTCTTCTTGATTGACTTGTCTTAACATTTCCGGTAAAATCTCAATTTCTTCCTCTATTTCATAGTCAGATTCAACATTGCTAATGGGTGCATCAAAATCTGGTTCATTAAGTTCGTCATCTTCGTTATCATCATTTTCAATCCTGTGAAAGAAATGAATAATAATAAAAAAAAGAGGTTTTGAGAATGGAGAACAAAAACTCAAATGGGAATGAAGAAAAATGACAAAGGACTTCATTTCATGGAAAAGGAAATATGTACAAAGATAGACCATGCAATCGCCATACTATAAAATTTATTGAAAGCAAAGTAAAGCATGCTCATTACAAAAGACCCAAAACGAAGGCCGTGAGCTGGGCCCACGATGGTAGTGCACTCGGGATTACTCTTGCAGGTTCTTGAGAGATACTGGGAGCTCCAGACTGGTCCAGTTGCCTAATTTGAAATTTGAAGGACGTGAGATGACAAAGCAAGGTCTAGCAGCCGAACTCTCTTCCTCTTCCACCACAGCAACCTGGAACTCTTCAAACTGATCACATATATTTGTCAAAATTGCCCCAGTTGCCTCAGTCGAGTTTTCAAATGGCAGCTTTCCAAAAACTGCCCCAGTATCAGTCAAACTCATCTTGTTCTGCAACCCTCCATACACAAAACTGTCATAAAGCCAGGGAATCGGTTTCTTTTCAACTTCCAGTTCCTTTCCTTCCAAGCGAGCAAACCTCTTTGCCTGCTTTTCTGCTTGCATACGGTTCCTGTCAACCCTAGTTGGCTTATAACCCAAACCCCAACGTTCTGGATGTTTCACCATTTCTACTGGCTTTTTAATCCCCTGTCGATTCCTACCAAGTCCTTCTCCTGGGCGAAATCCCTTTTTCAACATAAATCTTGCTACATTCTTCGTAACCTTGGATACTTGTGGCATTAGGGGAGAAAGTCCTTCCTTCACATAGCTAGCACTAGCAATTTCAAAAGATTGGAATGAACTCTCAATCCCCTCCGTCGGAGCATCAATAGGAGAACTATTAGACAAGCTGGCAACCATCCATTCGGACTGACCCTTTACTATATAAACCCTTCCATCATAAACAAATTTGAGCATCTGATGCAATGATGATGGAACAGCTCCCGCAGTGTGAATCCAAGGTCGTCCCAACAGACAACTATAGGTTGGTGAGATATTCATTACGACAAATGGCACATTGAACGTTACACTTGCAACTTCTAAAGGTATTTCAATTTCTCCCATAATTTCTCTACGAGTTCCGTCGAATGCCCTCACTACCATTGGTACTTGTCTTAAATAGGATCTGTCAATTGGCAGCCTCTCAAAAGTCTCCTTTGGTAAAATATTGAGAGATGACCCATTGTCCACCAAAATACTTGCCAATTCCTTTCCACGACACATGGCTGAAATATGCAAAGCTTTGTTGTGCCCCATCCCTTCAATCGGAATATCATCTTCAGTAAAGGACAACAAATGGGAAGCCAACACATTTCCCACAATGCCATTGAAAGAGTCTGTAGGAATTTTGTCTGATACATACGCTTGGTTTAACATTCTTATCAGGACTTGTCGATGTGGTTCAGAACTCAATATCAACTCTAAGATCGAAATCTTTGCAGGGGTTTTCTTCAATTGATCCACTATCATGTACTCACTCTGCCGAATAATTTTTAGGAATTCTTGAACTTCAATATCAGTTACAACTTTCTTTTTCTCTTCTGGACGTACAAAAAGATCTTCTTCTGGAATAGAACCTGACCCTTCAACTTCAGGTATTGCTTTCCCTTTCCTTTTACGCTCAGCTTCAAGATCCACCACTAGATTTCCTTCTCTCTCATTTTTGGCGTAACATCTCCCACTTCGGGTAACTCCACTGACACCAGAAACATTATCTACCATTTCTCCCTGCTTTCCACTAGCTCCTACTTCATAATTCCATGGTACAGCCTTGTCATTTTTGTATAAAGGATCTATCCTTGGAGCCATAGTCACTGGCTTGTCCTCTGTAGAGTATTGTAGAACAAAAGGTTTCACACAATTCGGCCTTGGTCCTTGATAGTAACCCCCTAGGACATTGACATAGCCCTCTCGACTTTCTCTTTCTTCAAAAATAATTCTCCTCAAATCCATCAATTCTTGAACTTTTTTTCGAAAGCCACAACAATTCTCAATAGCATGTCCCCTTTGTCCTTTATGGAACTCACAAGCCTTCATGGCGTCAAAAAGTCCATATTGAATGGGCGTATCCACTGCTACCTCCTCAACCAATCCCTCTTTCCTCAACACCATAAACAACTGGCCCAACGGCATCACAATCTCTGAGACCCATCTTTTTGTAGCACATAATTCTTCAATGGCATTCACACCCTCCTTCTCATGATTAGGCAATGGGTTGTTGTTGACATTTGGTTTGTTGATTGCATTAAGATCCAGCCATTTCGCTTCAATCATCCCCTGGACTATCCTTTTGAATGGTAGACAATTTTCAGTTGAGTGTCCGGGTGTACCTCCATGATATAAGCATGTGGTATTAGGGTCGTACCAATGGGGATATGGAGGTTGGTGGACCCGTACCGGAACAGGAGCCACTGCTCCTTGCGCTTGAAGTTTCGTGAAACATTCAGCATAAGTTATGGGCAAAGGATCAAAATGCTCAACGGGCCTTCTAGGTCTTTGGTTTTGGAAATTTAGACGAGGGCTTTGGTAAGTGTTTGGGTTTTGGAAGTTTTGGTAAGTGTTTGGGTTTTGTGGGTATTGATTGGGTGATGGTGCATTGAATCGGGGTGAATAAGGATTTTGGGTGTGGTTATGGTTATAGTAGGCTCCTGGACTTGACATCCTTGGAGCATTGCTTCTAGGGCGATAGTCTGAAGTAAGTGCACCAAAAACGGCGGAGTCAAAATTCACAGAATGCACTTCAGTCTTTTTGCCTTTACTTCCTTTGGCTGGGTCCAATTTATCAAGGGTGGGATAATGTAGAGTACCTCTCTTCATACATCGTTCAACTCGTTCTCCTGCCTGTATCATATCAGCTAAGTTATTATGGCCACCTCCCGCCAAATTGGACGTATAAGGCTCTTGGAGAGCGTCAATAAAAGCATTCAACAGGTCCTTCTCTGATAGTGGCGGAATTATCTGGGCTGCCAAATCCCTCCATCGATGAGCAAATTCCCTAAAGCTTTCCCCACTCTTCATTGCTGTGTTCTGCAGATCGTAAATGGTAGGGATCTTCTCTTCATTATGCTTATACTGCTTCATAAACAATTCAGCCAAATCCTCCCACGAAGCTACTAATGAAGGATTGAGGGTATTGAACCACCTTTGAGCTGCCCCAGTCAGACTATCTTGGAAATAATGCATCAATACTTTCTCATCACTTGCATATGGCTGCATACGCCGACAATACATCGTTAAATGATCCAAAGGAACTCCCGTGCCATCAAACAAGCTAAATTTTGGTAGTACAAAATCATGCGGAATATTCAAATTCTTCACCAGGCACAAATTGATTGGGTTCAACATTCTAGAAATATTAAAACCTTCCATGGCCCTCAATCGTTTTTCCAACTTCTTAATTGCGTCCATTGAACTACTTTCTTCCTTTTGAACTCCTTCAGTCATTACTCCGCTAGTGAAAACTCCCGCGGTATCAGCACCGATTGGGAAAGAATTATCATGCACATGAGTCTCGATTGGATGAATATACACCGGGTTCTGAATAGTTGCTTGTTGGGCAGCATATTGATGTTGATGCAAACCAGGCAAAGGTTGGGTGCGAACAGGAGTAAACCCGGGTGGGTAATTTGATATTTCCTGGTGCGGACGATTCTCTGGAACCTCCAATGCTTCAGGATTTTCAGCTATTCCTTTCCCCTTCATCAATAACGCCATACTTTTCACCAATACGGCCATCTGCTCTTTTAATTCTGCTATATCCTGACTCTGACTCTGTTCCCCTATTTCATGCTCCATATTCTCAGCAATTTTGGATTGCAGACGAGTTTGATAGGGGTGACGATGTTGCTTCTGGAAAGCTATGATTAATGATGCACTAAAACCCCCTAATTTAAAAAAATGTAATAAGGTTAGTTTTCTTGTTTTGTTATTTTTCTTATGCATGTTTGTGTGTGAATCCTATACAGTCATTGCAATTTGAAAAGACAATAAAGACAAAACATCATTTCATTGCCCTGAAAATAAAATGAATCCCTAGTTTGGAAACCCTCCATGCTGAAGCCCTCCAATTATTTCTAGGTCCTTGCGAAGATTGGCCAAGAATTGTAGAACTTTCCCAAATTCTGGCCCCTGAAGCACTTCAATTTGGCTCAACTTTGTAGCTTCTTCCTCATAAGCAATAGCCCATGCAGACAACTTCGTCACTTGGCACATTGTCATCTCAATCTGACGGGTAAGCGTAGATCGTGCCTCACGATTCTCTACAAGCCCATCAAGTAATGCCTCATTCTCATCTGCTAGCCTGACCATCTCAGTCTGGTTCTGGTTTAGCAACTCTTGGTGTAACACTCTTAGCCGCTTAATTTCTTCGTTCGTTCTTCGCATGGCTGCTTCCATTGTGACATTTGCTTGCTCACTTATTTGGTGTTGGGACTTCCAAGCTTTAAGTTCCTCTAATGCATGTGACATCTCCGCTTTTGCCCTTTGGATTTCAAATTTCATCTGTAGGTTATTTAATTCCAACTGCTTCCTCTTCTTACTCACCCTTTCTAGTTCTTTCATTCCCTCCATCTCTTGTATCTTTGCTTGAGAGAGCTCTTCTTGTGTTAACTCATACTTCCTTTTATAGCTTTCGGCTTCTTGAGTCATTCTCAGTAACGTTTCTTTCAAATTCTGAATCTTCTTCATAGTTAAGTCTGTGAATTCTTCAATGTTAGGCCCTTTCCTTCTGTGACCCGTATGCTCATTTCCTTGAAACTTCATTTCCTTTTCCTCTACTATATTCTGAGGTACCCTTGTTCCTTCCTTATGGGTATTTCCTCCTTGGATATGATCTCCTGAAATAGTTTTGCCCCTCTTCTCATGCCACTTAAAATAAATTAGGGTACCATCGGATGTGTGCTTGCCTCGATTCGTAATCTTGAGATGTTTCCATGCTTGAAGTATCTTTCGTACCCTAGGTACAATCAACTCCAAATCTTCTCCATCATCATAAGAAAAATCAAGATCTAATAACCCATGTGTTGCTGGAATACAAGGATTGGACCCTATTTGCCTAAATACTAATGCTGGTGCTTGGCTGACAGCTCCCCACGGGCCTAAAAGAGGGACCCAAGGAAAATCTCCACACCTATATAGAAATGTGTCAAGCAAAAACCAGGGTGCTTTTCCTTCTACACTGCAAACATCCAGGGATTGCAAGAACTTTTCCCATTCTCCAATATTTGGGTGGCCAGGTTTCCACTTTGCCTCTATGAACTCCAATATCGGTCTCCTTTCTGGCCGCGTGTGATCCTTAAAACCAATCTTTGGAAAATCAAGCTCCCTACAGTATTTGATGTGACTTACTAACCATATTCCGAGCAAAGCTGAACATCCATTGAACCTTGCTTTTATATTACGACGACAAAAGTTGAGAGAACGAATCGTTTCACATATTATTGCAGGAACTGGGTTCACACCGCGATCTACCTGATTAAAAAGCTTGATCACTCTCCCTTCCACATATCCTTGAGTGCAAGGAAATAATATAGCTCCATATATTGCAAGTGCCAATGCTGACTGTCCCAATATTGTCTTCGGCTTTCCCTCTACATATTTCATCAACTCCTCAATTGGAAAACACCACTGGCTCCCTTTGAATGAACCCATCCTCTTGACATTCTCAATCTCACATCTCAACATCTTGGCAATAATTTTTTCAGCTGACATGTTTTCTTGGAAGTAATACATTTTCGTATTATGAGGCTCCAATTGTAGTAGCTGAGCATATTCCTCAATTGTGGGTGTGAAGTGTATCTTCCCAAATGTGAAGCACCTGTATGCCGGATCCCAATATGAAATAGCTGCTTGAAGCAATGTCATTGGTGTATCGACCCTTAGCAGACTCCCGATGAGACCATACTTTTTTGAGAACTCCGAACTCAAATGCGGACTTACCCTTGCCCATAAACTTATCAAATGTGGCAATGTGTGACTCTTAAATTTTGTCTTCATTACCCTTGGTAATAAGACATCCTCCTTCAAACTATCTCCATGCTTGGATTGCATTCTACTCAACTCATCTCTTACGTCATAGATGTCCACTTTTTCATATATGGAAACTCTTGGCGCCATCCCGTTTCAATTGAAAGATGTTTTGACAATATTATCAAACCAGATTGCAATGACTGTGCCTATGTGAATTCCATGGGAAAAGAAACCAATAATGAAAATTACAATTAAAAATGTGTACAACAAAACATCAACGACAAATGAATAAATCACACAAAAATAAAAAAATGTCATTATACGGGGTAACCTAAATTTCTGGAGGTTTCGGACATGGATCTAGGGTTTTATAAAGTGCTTGGGTAAGTTTATCTAACTATTCCGCGAGGCCCCAGATCATGTTGCTTTTAAAATCCCAACTATTGGGACAAAAGCTCCTCCCTTAACTTTTAAGGGAAGTCGATCCGGTGAGGATATCTTCCACTACCCATGCGGAGACGAAATCTCACGAGAATAGTGGTCAACCCTCTCTAATACTAAAGGTAGAGCCCAGCTGGTAGGCTACAGTGAGTGTAAATGTATGAGATGACAAATACTTTACCACAACAAAATAAATCAACATATCTGCCATATAAAGGAAACAAACAATTAATCATACAAAAAGAAGTAACCGTAGCCAATCAGTTTAATCATATGGGCTTGACCCTCTTAGGTTTAAAAAACCTGGTGTTCCCCAGCAGAGTCGCCAGTTGTCGCAACCGGGGTCACGACGCGGACCGGCGTTTGAGGATAGAAAAATGTTTAGAGTCGCCACCAATTGATTTAAGGTGCAATTGGACACCGTAAAAACCTGCGAACCAGAGAAAAGGGTACGGGGATCGATTGAGTGTGGGGAAGGTGTTAGGCACCCCACAACTCCCGTTTGAAAAACGGTTACCCGGATTAATCTAATGGCTATCTTATGGAAACTTGCTCTTTGCAAGATATAATTGTTTTGAGAAAAAGGTTGGTATGAAAAATACTATCAACTTATGATAGCTTTGAAAAAGGGTTTGAAATAACACTTATCAACTTATGATAGTGTTTGAAAAAAGGTTTGGAATATTACTATCAACTTATGATAGTTTTTATTTGGAGATACACTACCCACTTTTGGTAGATTTAATTTTAAACATCAATTTATGGTATAAATGATAAAATGCCCTACCAACTTTTGGTAAGTTTGATTTTAAATACCAACTTATGGTATAAATGATTATATGTACTACCAACTTTTGGTAGGTTTAATTTTCAATACCAACTTATGGTATAAATGATCATTTGGAAAAGTTTCATTTATCGATTTAATCTTTTATTGCCAACTTATGGCAAATTCATAAGTGAAATCAAATAAGGTTCATAATCCAAATAAAGGAAATCAACTTATGATTTCCTTAATTGAAATGACCTATATTCAATTTTAAACTCATATACTTATAATAAATAAATAAAAAAAATCCAAATAATTAATGTTTAAGTTATACATGTTAATGTGAATGATGTACACAACATAAGGGCCAAATATACATATGAAAAATAAAACACAAAGAATAACTCAAACAAGATCCTAAAATTACTCAAACTCTCCTTGATCCCGACCCAAATAGAGTCCAACTCGATCCAAATGGAGTCAAGTCTAGTTTAAGTCCGAACCAAACCCAACCAGTGAAACATAAGAATGGAGTAAATGGATATCCAAACATAATAGCAAACCAAGCCCATATTTAAAGACTCACATACACATATAAACATATATGATAACATCATACACATATTCATCTCCAAACCATGATTACACACATATACAAATATAAACTCACAAACTTATGTACATATATACACATATACCAATGGGCGTCACACCATATATATATATACACACAAAACATATACAAACACATATGAACACATATAGATACAATCGAGTGGATCCATCATTACCCTAGATTAGTTCCTCATGCTAGATTTACACAACCAACAATTAATCTCACAAAATTCTAGAAAGAATATGTGAGAGAATTGTTGTAAAAAAGAAAATAAAAACTCAAGAACTCACTCTCTAATTCTTCTTCTCCTTTTGCCTCTTTCTCCTCTCCTTTAATGTTGTCTTGTGTCCTTCCCTCAATGTTATCTTGTGTTTTCTTTTTTTTTTCCTCCTCTTTCCCCTAGCTCTCTATTTATAGGAAATTAGGAGCTATCCATCCATTGAATGGCCAACCATGACAAAATAAGTGGAGTCACCACCATTGAATAACCAATTTGCACTAAGTAAGTGGATTCACCACCATTGAATGTAAATGGAGTCACCACCATTGAATTTAAGTGGAATCATCACCATTGAATTTAAGTGGAGTTGCACATCAATTTGCACTAAAATGATGGTGATGCATAGAATGATGTCAAGAGAGATATACATATATGTGCATATATGTATAGGTGGAAATAGTAATGGGTTTGACAAATCATGTGATGGGCTTTCAAATGATAATCAAGAAATTGGTCAAAATGGTAGTGGTCACAAGCAAATTAGTTCTTCATGAAATGGGCCAACAAATGTTGAATATAGGTTGGTATAAATTGGGCTAAGATATGAGTATTTGTGGGCTTAAGGATCCAAGAAAGAGAATATTTATGGGCTTATAGGTACAACAAATGTGTTTTTTTTGCATTTTTGTGTTTTTTTCATTTTTTGTATTTTTTGGTATTTTAGCCGGACGAAAATCGGGTACTACATAGACCAAGTTATGTTCTCAATTGCACAAAAACATGAAAAGCTCGTCCATGGAGAGAGTAGAGAAACTCCAAGGTATCACAGTGGACTGTAGTACTCTATTTCATGTTCTTAGATGTCTAAAAAGTTAGTGTAGCTTTCGTACAATGTTTCGTAATCAACAGATGCTAATAGACCAAGTTATGTTCTCAAAAGCACAAAACGTGAAAAGCTCCTCTATGGAGAGAGTAGAGCAAATCCAAGGAATCAAAGTGGACCAATATACCCTAGTTTGTGTTCTTAGAAGTCAAAGAATTTAGTGTAGCTCTTGTACAATGTTTCATAACCAAAAGATACCAAAAGGCCAAGGTATGTTATTTAATGCACAAAACCGTTAAAAGCTCATCTATGGAGAGAGTTGAGTAATTCCTGGGCATCAAAGTGAACTGTTCTACTCTATTTAGTGTTCTTGGAAGTCTAAGTTGTTAGTGTAGCCTTCGTACAACGTTTCGAAGCCGAAAGGTAGCAATAGACCAAGTTATGTTCTCAAAAGCATAAAAACGTGAAAAGCTCGTCCATGGAGATAGTAGAGTAACTCCAAGGGATCAAAGTGGACCGTTATACTCTATCTAGTGTTCTTAGAAGTCTAGGAAGTTAGTATAGCTTTCTTACAACGTTTAGTAATGAAAAGATCCCAATAGACCAAGTTATCTTCTCAAAAGCATAAAAACGTTAAAAGCTCCTCTATGGAGAGAGTAGAGGAAATCCAAGGCATCAAAGTGGACCGTTACACTCTATTTCGCGTTCTTAGAAGTCTAAGGAGTTACTGTAGCTCTCGTACAATGTTTCGTAACCAAAGGATACCAATAGACCAAGTTACGTTCTCAAAAGCATAAAAACGTTAAAAGCTCCTCTATGGAGAGAGTAGAGCAAATCCAAGGCATCAAAGTGGACCGTTATACTCTATCTAGTGTTTTTAGAAGTCTAAGAAGTTGGGGCAGCTTTCTACAACGTTTCGTAACCAAAAGATACCAATAGATCAGGTTATGTTCTCTAATGCACAAAAACGTTAAAAGCTCACCTATGGAGAGCATTGAGTAATTCAAAGACATCAAAGTGGACCGGTGTACTCTATTTAGTGTTCTTAGAAGTCTAAGTTGTTAGTGTCTCTTTCGTACCACGTTTCGTAACCAAAAGATGCCAATAGACCAAGTTATGTTTTCAAAGGCACAAAACGTTAAAAGCTGCTCTATGGAGAGAGTTGAGCAAATCCAAGGAATAAAGTGGACCGATATACTCAATTTTGTGTTCTTAGAAGTGTAAGAAGTTAGTGCAGTTTCTTTACAATGTTTCGTAACCAAAAGATACCAATAGACCAAGTTATGTTATTTAATGCACAAAAAGGTTAAAAGCTCATCTATGGGGAGAGTTGAGTAATTCCAGGGCATCAAAGTGAACTATTGTACTCTATTTAGTGTTCTTAGCTGCCTAAGTTGTTAGTGTAGCCTTCGTACAACGTTTCGTAGCCGAAAGGTAGCAATAGACCAAGTTATGTTCTCAATTGCAAAAAAACGTGAAAAGCTCGACCATGGAGAGAGTAGAGCAACTCCAATGTATCACAGTGGACCGTAGTACTCTATTTCATGTTCTTAGATGTCTAAAGAGTTAGTGTAGCTTTCGTACAACATTTCATAACCAAAAGATACCAATAGACCAAGTTATGTTCTCAAAAGCACAAAACGTGAAAAGCTCGTCTATGGAGGGAGTTGAGTAATTCCATGGTCTGAAAGTGCACCGTTGTACTCTATTTAGTGTTCTTAGAAGTCTAAGTTGTTAGTGTATCTTTCGTACAATGTTTCGTAACCAAATGATCCCAATAGAACAAGTTATGTTCTCAAAAGCAGAAAACGTGAAAAGTTCTTCTATGGAGAGAGTAGAGCAAAGCCAAGGAATCAAAGTGGACCGATATACTCTATTTTATGTTCTTAGAAGTCCAAGAAGTTAGTGCAGCTTTCGTACAATGTATCGTAACCAAAAGATACCAATAGACCAAGCTATGTTATTTAATACACAAAAACGTTAAAAGCTCATCTATGGAGAGAGTTGAGTAATTCCAGGCCATCAAAGTGAACTGTTGTACTCTATTTAGGGTTCTCAGAAGTCTAAGTTGTTAGTGTAGCCTTCGTACAATGTTTCGAAGCCGAAAGGTACCAATAGACCAAGTTATGTTCTCAAAAGCACAAAAATGTGAAAAGCTCGTCTATAGAGAGAGTAGAGTAACTCCAAGGCATCAAAGTGGACCATTATACTCTATCTAGTGTTCTTAGAAGTCTAAGAAGTTAGTATAGCCTTCTTACAACATTTAGTAACGAAAAGATCCCAATAGACCAAGTTATCTTGTTAAAAGCATAAAAACGTTTAAAGCTCCTCTATAGAGAGAGTAGAGGAAATCCAAGGCATCAAAGTGGACCATTACACTCTATTTCGTGTTCTTAGAAGTCTAAGGAGTTAGTGTAGCTCTCGTACAACGTTTTGTAACCAAAATACACCAATAGACCAAGTTAGGTTCTCAGAAGCACAAAAACGTTAAAAGTTCCTCTATGAAGAGAGTAGAGGAAATCCAAGGCATCAAAGTGGACCGTTGTACTCTATTTAGTGTTCTTAACAGTCTAAGTTATTAGTGTAGCTTTCGTACAATGTTTCGTAACCAAAAGATGCCAATAGACCAAGTTATGTTCTCAATTGCACAAAAACGTGAAAAGCTCGTCTATGGAGAGAGTAGAGCAACTCCAAGGTATCACAGTGGACCGTAGTACTCTATTTCATGTTCTTAGATGTCTAAAAAGTTAGTGTAGCTTTCGTACAATGTTTCGTAACCAAAAGATGCCAATAGACCAAGTTATGTTCTCAAAAGCACAAAACATGAAAAGCTCCTCTATGGAAAGAGTAGAGCAAATCCAAGGAATCAAAGTGGACCAGTATACTCTATTTTGTGTTCTTAGAAGTCAAAGAAGTTAGTGTAGCTCTTGTACAATGTTTCATAACCAAAAGATACCAAAAGACCAAGTTATGTTATTTAATGCACAAAAACGTTAAAAGCTCATCTATGGAGAGAGTTGAGTAATTCCAGGGCATCAAAGTGAACTGTTGTACTCTATTTAGTGTTCTTAGAAGTCTAAGAAGTTAGTATAGCTTTCTTACAACGTTTAGTAACGAAAAGATCCCAATAGACCAAGTTATCTTCTCAAAAGCATAAAAATGTTAAAAGCTCTTCTATGGAGAGAGTAGAGGAAATCCAAGACATGAAAGTGGACCGTTACACTCTATTTCGTGTTCTTAGAAGTCTAAGGAGTTAGTGTAGCTCTCGTACAATGTTTCGTAACCAAAGGATACCAATAGACCAAGTTACGTTCTCAAAAGCATAAAAACGTTAAAAACTCCGCTATGGAGAGTGTAGAGCAAATCCAAGGCATCAAAGTGGACCGTTATTCTCTATCTAGTGTTTTTAGAAGTCGAAGAAGTTGGGGCAGCTTTCGTACAATGTTTCATAACCAAAAGATACCAATAGACCAAGTTATGTTCTTTAATGCACAAAAAGTTAAAAGCTCACCTATGGAGAGAATTGAGTAATTCCAAGACATCAAAGTAGATCGGTGTACTCTATTTAGTGTTCTTAGAAGTCTAAGTTGTTAGTGTCTCTTTCGTACCACGTTTCGTAACCAAAAGATGCCAATAGACCAAGTTATGTTCTCAAAGGCACAAAACATTAAAAGCTGCTCTATGGAGAGAGTAGAGGAAATCCAAGGCATCAAAGTCGACCGTTACACTCTATTTCATGTTCTTAGAAGTCTAAGGAGTTAGTGTAGCTCTCGTACAACGTTTCGTAACCAAAGGATACCAATAGACCAAGTCACATTCTCAAAAGCATAAAAATGTTAAAAGCTCCTCTATGCAGAGAGTAGAGGAAATCCAAGGCATCAAAGTGGACCGTTACACTCTATTTCATGTTCTTAGAAGTCAAAGAAGTTAGAGTAGCTCTCGTATAACGTTTCACAACCCAAGGATACCAATAGACCAAGTTACGTTCTCAAAAGCATAAAAGAGATAAAAGCTCCTCTATGGAGAGAGTAGAGAAAATCCAAGGCATCAAAGTGGACCGTTATACTCTATCTAGTGTTTTTAGAAGTCTAAGAAGTTGGGGCAGCTTTCGTACAACGTTTCGTAACCAAAAAATACCAATAGACCAAGTTATGTTCTTTAATGCACAAAAACATTAAAAGTTCTCCTATGGAGAGAGTTGAGTAATTCCAAGACATCAAAGTGGACCGGTGTACTCTATTTAGTGTTCTTAGAAGTCTAAGTTGTTAGTGTATCTTTCGTACAACGTTTCGTAACCAAAAGATGCCAATAGACCATGTTATGTTCTCAAAAGCACAAAACGTGAAAAGCTCCTCTATGGAGGGAGGTGAGTAACTCCAGGGCATCAAAGTGGACCGTTATGCTCTATCTAGTGTTCTTAGAAGTCTAAGAAGTTAGTGTAGCAAAGGTAGCAATAGACCAAGTTATGTTCTCAAAAGCACAAAAACGTGAAAAGCTCGCCTGTGGAGAGAGTAGAGGAAATCCAAGGCATCAAAGTGGACCATTACACTCTATTTCGTGTTCTTAGAAGTCTAAGCAATTAGTGTAGCTCTCGTAAAATGCTTCGTAACCAAAAGATTCCAAAAGATACCAATAGACCAAGTTATGTTCTTTAATGCGCAAAAACGTTGAAAGCTCATCTACGGAGAGAGTTGAGTAATTCCAAGGCATTAAAGTGGACCTTTGCACACTATTTAGTGTTCTTAGAAGTCTATGTTCTTAGTGTATCTTTCGTACAACATTTCGTAACCAAAAGATGCCAATAGATCAAGTTATGTTCTCAAATGCACAAAAACATGAAAATCTCTTCTATGGAGAGAGTAGAGCAACTCCAAGGCATCAAAGTAGACCGTAGTACGATATTTCATGTTCTTAGAAGTCCAAAACGTTAGTGTTGCTTTCGTACAACGTTTCGCAACCAAAAGATCCCAATAGACCAAGTTAAGTTCTGAAAAGCACAAAAACATGAAAAGCTCACCTATAGAGAGAGTAGAGCAACTCCAATGCATCAAAATGGACCGTTATACTCTATTTAGCGTTCTTGGAAGTCTAAGTTAGTGTAGCTTCTGTATAACGTTTTGTAACCGAAATATACCAATAGACCAAGTTATGTTCTCAAAAGCACAAAAATGTTAAAAGTTCTTCTATGGAGAGAGTAGAGGAAATCCAAGTCATCAAAGTGGCACGTTGTACTCTATTTAGTGTTCTTAGAAGTCTAAGTTATTAGTGTAGCTTTGGTACAATGTTTCGTAACCAAAAGATGTCAATAGACCAAGTAATGTTCTCAACTGCACAAAAATGTGAACAGCTCGTCTATGGAGAGAGTAGAGCAACTCCAAGGTATCACAGTGGACCGTAGTACTCTATTTCATGTTCTTAGATGTCTAAAAAGTTAGTGTAGCTTTCGTACAACGTTTCGTAACCAAAAGATACCAATAGACCAAGTTATGTTTTCAAAGGCACAAAACGTTAAAAGCTGCTCTATGGAGAGAGTTGAGCAAATCCAAGGAATAAAGTGGACCGATATACTCAATTTTGTGTTCTTAGAAGTCAAAGAAGTTAGTGCAGCTTTCGTATAATGTTTCGTAACCAAAAGATACCAATAGACCAAGTCATGTTATTTAATGCACAAAAACGTTAAAAGTTCATCTATGGAGAGAGTTGAGTAATTCCAGGGCATCAAAGTGAACTGTTGTACTCTATTTAGTGTTCTTAGCAGTCTAAGTTGTTAGTGTAGCCTTCGTACAACGTTTCGTGGCCGAAAGGTACCAATAGACCAAGTTATGTTCTCAAAAGCACAAAAACGTGAAAAGCTCGTCTATGGAGAGAGTAGAGTAACCCTAAGGCATCAAAGTGGACAGTTATACTCTATCTAGTGTTCTTAGAAGTCTAGGAAGTTAGTGTAGCTTTCTTACAACGTTTAGTAACGAAAAGATCCCAATAGACCAAGTTATGTTCTCAAAAGCATAAAAACGTTAAAAGCTCCTGTATGGAGAGAGTAGAGGAAATCCAAGGCATCAAAGTGGACCGTTACACTCTATTTCGTGTTCTTAGAAGTCTAAGGAGTTAGTGTAGCTCTCGTACAACGTTTCGTAACCAAAGGATACCAATAGACCAAGTTACTTTCTCAAAAGCATAAAAACGTGAAAAGCTCATCTATGGAGAGAGTAGAGCAAATCTAAGGCATCAAAATGGACCGTTATACTCTATCTAGTGTTTTTAGAAGTCTAAGAAGTTGGGGCAGCTTTCGTACAACGTTTCGTAACCAAAGGATACCAATAGACCAAGTTACGTTCTCAAAAGCATAAAAACGTTAAAAGCCCTCTATGGAGAGAGTATAGCAAATCCAAGGCATCAAAGTGGACCGTTACACTCTATTTCATGTTCTTAGAAGTCTAAGGACTTAGTGTAACTCTCGTACAACGTTTCGTAACCAAAGGTTACAAATAGACCAAGTTACGTTCTCAAAAGAATGAAAACGTTAAAAGCTCCTCTATGGAGAGAGTAGAGAAAATCTACGGCATCAAAGTGGACCGTTATACTCTATCTAGTGTTTTTAGAAGTCTAAGAAGCTGGGGAAGCTTTCGTACAACGTTTCGTAACCAAAAGATACCAATAGACCAAGTTATTTTCTTTAATGCACAAAAACGTCAAAAGCTCACCTATGGAGAGAGTTGAGTAATTCCAAGACATAAAAGTGGAGCGGTGTACTCTATTTAGTGTTCTTAGAAGTCTAAGTTATTATGGTAGCTTTCGTACCACGTTTCGTAACCAGAAGATGCCAATTGACCAAGTTATGTTCTCAAAAGCACAAAACGTGAAAAGCTCCTCTATGGAGAGAGTTGAGCAAATCCAATGAATAAAGTGGACCGATATACTCTATTTTGTGTTCTTAGAAGTCCAAGAAGTTAGTGCAGCTTTCGTACAATGTTTCGTAACAAAAACATACCAATAGACCAAGCTATGTTATTTAATGCACAAAAAGCTTAAAAGCTCATCTATGGAGAGAGTTGAGTAATTCCAGTGCATCAAAGTGAACTGTTGTACTCTATTTAGGGTTCTTAGCAGTCTAAGTTGTTAGTGTAGTCTTCGTACAACGTTTCGTAGCCGAAAGATAGCAATAGACCAAATTATGATCTCAAAAACACAAAAAAGTGTAAGGCTCATCTATGGAGAGAGTAGAGTAACTCCATGGCATCAAAGTGGACCGTTATGCTCTATCCAGTGTTCTTAGCAGTCTAAGAAGTTAATGTAGCCTTCGTACAACATTTCGTAGCCGAAAGGTAGCAATAGACCAAGTTATGTTCTCAAAAGCACAAAAACGTGAACAGCTCGTCTATGGAGAGAGTAGAGGAATTCCAAGGCATCAAAGTGGACCGTTACACTCTATTTCGTGTTCTTAGACGTCTAAGAAATTAGTGTAGCTCTCGTACAACACTTCATAACCAAAAGACACCAAAAGATACCAATAGACCAAGTTATGTTCTTTAATGCACAAAAACGTTGAAAGCTCATCTATGGAAGGAGTTGAGTAATTTCAAGGCATCAAAGTGGACCGTTGTACTCTATTTAGTGTTCTTAGAAGTCTAAGTTGTTAGTGTATCTTTCGTACAACTTTTCGCAACCAAAAGATGCCAATAGACCAAGTTATGTTCTCAAATGAACAAAAAAGTGAAAAGCTCTTCTATGGAGAGAGTAGAGCAACTCCAAGGCATCAAAGTAGACCGTAGTACTCTATTTCATGTTTTTAGAAGTCTAAAAAGTTAGTGTAGCTTTTGTACAATGTTTCGTAACCAAAAGATCCCGATAGACCAAGTTAAGTTCTAAAAAGCACAAAAACATGAAAAGCTCGTCTATAGAGAGAGTAGAGCAACTCCAATGCATCAAAATGGACCGTTATACTCTATTTAGTGTTCTTGGAAGTCTAAGAAGTTAGTGTCGCTTTTGTACAACATTTTGTAACCGAAATACCCCAATAGACCAAGTTAGGTTCTCAAAAGTATAAAAACGTTAAAAGTTCCTCTATGGAGAAAGTAGAGGAAATCCAAGGCATCAAAGTGGACCGTTGTACTCTATTTAGTGTTCTTAACAGTCTAAGTTATTAGTGTAGCTTTCGTACAAAGTTTCATAACCAAAAGATGCCAATAGACCAAGTTATGTTCTCAATTGCACAAAAACGTGTAAAGCTCATCTATGGAGAGAGTAAAGCAACTCCAAGGTATCACAATGGACCGTAGTACTCTATTTCATGTTCTTAGATGTCTAAAAAGTTAGTGTTGCTTTCGAACAATGTTTCGTAACCAAAAGATACCAATAGACCAAGTTATGTTCTCAAAAGCACAAAATGTGAAAAGCTCGTCTATGGAGGGAGTTGGGTAATTCCAAGGGCTCAAAGTGGAACATTGTACTCTATTTAGCGTTCTTAGAAGCCTAAGTTGTTAGTGTATCTTTCGTACAACGTTTTGTAACCAAAAGATGCCAATAGACCAAGGTATGTTCTCAAAAGCACAAAACGTGAAAAGCTCCTCTATGGAGAGAGTAGAGCAAATCCAAGGAATCAAAGTGGACCGATATACTCTATTTTGTGTTCTTAGAAGTCTAAGACATTAATGTAGCTTTCGTACAATGTTTCGTAACCAAAAGATACCGATAGACCAAGTTACGTTATTTAATGCACAAAAACGTTAAAAGCTCATCTATGGAGAGAGTTCAGTAATTCCAAGGCATCAAAGTGAACTGTTGTACTCTATTTAGTGTTCTTAGTAGTCTAAGTTGTTAGTGTTTCCTTCGTACAACGTTTCGTCATCGAACGGTACCAATAGACCAAGTTATGTTCTGAAAAGCATAAAAACGTGAAAAGCTCGTCTATGGAGAGAGTAGAGTAACTCCAAGGTATCAAAGTGGACCGTTATACTCTATCTAGTGTTCTTAGAAGTCTAAGAAGTTTGTGTAGCTTTCGTACAACGTTTAGTAACCAAAAGTACCAATAGACCAAGTTATGTTCTCACTGGCATAAAAATATTAAAAGCTTCTCTATGGAGAGAGTAGAGGAAATGCAAGGCATCAAAGTGGACCGTTACACTCTATTTCGTGTTCTTAGAAGTCAAAGAAGTTAGTGTAGCTCTCGTACAACGTTTCGTAACCAAAGGATACCAATAGACCAAGTTACGTTCTCAAAAGCATAAAAACGTTAAAAGGTCCTCTATGGAGAGAATAGATCAAATCCAAGGCATCAAAGTGGACCGTTACACTCTATTTCGTGTTCTTAGAAGTCAAAGAAGTTAGTGTAGCTCTCGTACAACGTTTCGTAACCAAAGGATACCAATAGACCAAGTTACGTTCTCAAAAGCATAAAAACGTTAAAAGGTCCTCTATGGAGAGAGTAGAGCAAATCCAAGGCATCAAAGTGGACCGTTATGCTCTATCTAGTGTTTTTAGAAGTCTAAGAAGTTGGGACAGATTTCGTACAACGTTTCGTAACCAAAAGATACTAATAGACCAAGTTATGTTCTTTAATGCGCAAAAACGTTAAAAGCTCACCTATGGAGAGAGTAGAGTAATTCCAAGACGTCAAAGTGGACCGGTGTACTCTATTTAGTGTTCTTAGAAGTCTAAGAAGTTAGTGCAGCTTTCGTACAATGTTTTGTAACCAAAAGATACCAATAGCCCAAGTTATGTTATTTAATGCACGAAACGTTAAAAGCTCATCTATGGAGAGAGTTGAGTAATTCCAGGGCATCAAAATGAACTGTTGTACTCTATTTAGTATTCTTAGATGTCTAAGTTGTTAGTGTAGCCTTCGTACAACGTTTCATATCCGAAAGGTAGCAATAGACAAAGTTATGTTCTCAAAAGCACAAAACATGAAAAGCTCATCTATGGAGAGAGTAGAGTAACTCCAAGGCATCAAAGTGGACCATTATGCTCTATCTAGTGTTCTTAGAAGTATAAGAAGTTAGTGTAGCCTTCGTACAATGTTTCGTAGACGAAAGGTAGCAATAGACCAAGTTATGTTCTCAAAAGCACAAAAACGTGAAAAGCTCGTCTATGGAGAGAGTAGAGGAAATCCAAGGCATCAAAGTGGACCGTTACACTCTATTTCGTGTTCTTAGAAGTCTAAGAAGTTAGTGTAGCTCTCGTAGAACGCTTTTTAACCAAAAGATACGAAAAGATTCCAATAGACCAAGTTATCTTCTTTAATGCACAAAAACGTTGAAAGCTCATCTATGAAGAGAGTTGAGTAATTCCAAGGCATTAAAGCGGACCATTGTACTCCATTTAGTGTTATTAGAAGTCTAAGTTGTTAGTGTATCTTTCGTGCAACATTTCGTAACCAAAAGATGTCAATAGACCAAGTTATGTTCTCAAATGCACAAAAACGTGAAAACCACTTCTATGGAGAGAGTAGAGCAACTCCAAGGCATCAAAGTATACCCTAGTACTCTTTCTCATGTTCTTAGAAGTTTAAAATGTTAGTGTAGCTTTTGTACAACGTTTCGTAACCAACAGATCCCAATAGAACAAGTTAAGTTCTGAAAAGCACAAAAACATGAAAAGCTCGTCTATAGAGAGAGTAGAGCAACTCCAATGCATCAAAATGGACCGTTATACTCTCTTTAGTGTTCTTGGAAGTCTAAGAAGTTAGTGTAGCTTTTGTACAACATTTTGTAACCGAAATACACCAATTGACCAAGTTAGGTTCCCAAAAGCACAAAAACGTTAAAAGTTCCTCTATGGAGAGAGTAGAGGAAATCCAAGACATCAAAGTGGACCGTTGTACTCTATTTAGTGTTCTTAACAGTCTAAGTTATTAGTGTAGCATTCATACAATGTTTCGTAACCAAAAGATGCCAATAGACCAAGTTATGTTCTCAATTGCACAAAAACGTGTAAAGCTCATCTATGGAGAGAGTAAAGCAACTCCAAGGTATCACAATGGACCATAGTACTCTATTTCATGTTCTTAGATGTCCAAAAAGTTAGTGTAGCTTTATTGCAATGTTTCGTAACTAAAAGATACCAATAGACCAAGTTATGTTCTCAAAAGCACAAAACGTAAAAAGCTCGTCTAGTTGAGAAATTCCAAGGCCTCGAAGTGGACCGTTGTACTGTATTTACCGTTCTTAGAAGTCTAAGTTGCTAGTGTATCTTTCGTACAACGTTTCGTAACCAAAAGATGCCAATAGACCAAGTTACGTTCTCAAAAGCACAAAACGTGAAAAGCTCCTCTATGGAGAGAGTAGAGCAAATCCAAGGAATCAAAGTGGACCGATATACTCTATTTTGTGTTCTTAGTAGTTTAAGAAGTTAGTGCAGCTTTCGTACATTGTTTCGTAACCAAAAGATACCAATAGACCAAGTTATGTTATTTAATGCACAAAAACGTTAACAGCTCATCTATGGAGAGAGTTGAGTAATTCCAGGGCATCAAATTGAACTGTTGTTCTCTATTTAGTGTTCTTAGAAGTCCAGGCTGTTAGTGTAGCCTTCGTACAACGTTTCGTTGCCGAAAGGTACCAATAGACCAAGTTATGTTTTCAAAAGCACAAAAACATGAAAAGCTCGTCTATGGAGAGAGTAGAGTAACTCCAAGGCATCAAAGTGGACCGTTATACTCTATCTAGTGTTCTTACAAATCTAAGAAGTTAGTGTACCTTTCGTACAACGTTTAGTAACCAAAAGATACCAATAGACCGAGTTCTGTTCTCAAAAGCATAAAAATGTGAAAAGCTCCTCTTTGGAGAGAGTAGAGGAAATCCAAGGCATCAAAGTGGACCGTTACACTCTATTTCGTGTTCTTAGAAGTCAAAGGAGTTAGTGTAGCTCTCGCACAACATTTCGTAACCAAAGGATACCAACAGACGAAGTTACGTTCTCAAAAGCATAAAAACGTTAAAAGCTCCTCTATGGAGAGAGTCGAACAAATCCAAGGCATCAAAGTGGACCGTTACACTCTATTTCGTGTTCTTAGAAGTCAAAGAAGTTAGTGTAGCTTTCGTACAACGTTTCATAACCAAAGGATACCAATAGACCAAGTTACGTTCTCAAAAGCATAAAAATGTTAAAAGCTCCTCTATGGAGAAATTAGAGCAAATCTAAGGCATCAAAGTGGAGCGTTACACTCTATCTAGTGTCTTTAGAAGTCTAAGAAGTTGGGGCAGCTTCCGTACAACGTTTCGTAACCAAAAGATACCAATAGACCAAGTTATGTTCTTTGATGCACAAAAACGTTAAAACCTCACCGATGGAGAGAGTTGAGTAATTCCAAGACATCAAAGTGGACCGGTGTTCTCTATTTAGTGTTCTTAGAAGTCTAAGCTGTTAGTGTATCTTTCGTACAATGTTCCGTAGCCGAAAGGTAGCAATAGACCAAGTTATGTTCTCAAAATCACAAAAACGTGAAAAGGTCTTCTATGGAGAGAGTAGAGTAACTCCGAGGCATCAAAGTGGACCGTTATGTTCTGTGTAGTGTTCTTAGAAGTCTAAGAAGTTAGTGTAGCCTTCATACAACGTTTCGTAGCCGAAAGGTAGCAATAGACCAAGTTATGTTCTCAAAGGCACAAAACCGTGAAAAGCATGTCTATGGAGAGAGTCGAGTAAATCCAAGGCATCAAAGTGGACCGTTACACTCTATTTCGTGTTCTTAGAAGTCTAAGAAGTTAGTGTAGCTCTCATAGAACCTTCGTAACTAAAAGATACCAAAAGATACCAATAGACCAAGTTATGTTCTTTAATGCACAAAAACATTGACAGCTCATCTACGGAGAGAGTTGAGTAATTCCAAGGCATCAAAGTGGATCGTTCTACTCTATTTAGTATTCTTAGAAGTCTAAGTTGTTAGTGCATCTTTTGTACGACATTTCGTAACCAAAAGATGCCAATAGACCAATTTATGTTCTCAAATTCACAAAAACGTGAAAAGCTGTTCTATGGGGAGAGTAGAGCAACTCCAAGGCATCAAAGTAGACCATAGTACTCTATTTCATGTTCTTAGAAGTATAAAAAGTTAGTGTAGCTTTCGTACAACGTTTCGTAACCAAAAGATCCCAATAGACCAAGTTAAGTTCTGAAAAGCACAAAAAATGAAAAGCCCCTCTATAGAGAGAGTAGAGCAACTCCAATGCATCAAAATGGACCGTTATACTCTATTTTGTGTTCTTGGAAGTCTAAGAAGTTAGTGTAGCGTTCGTACAATGTTTTGTAACCAAAAGATACCAATAGACCAAGTTATGTTATTTAATGCACGAAAACGTTAAAAGCTCTTCTATGGAGAGAGTTGAGTAATTCCAGGGTATCAAAGTGAACTGTTTTACTCTATTTTGTGTTCTTAGAAGTCTAAGTTGTTAGTGTAGCCTTCGTACAACGTTTTGTAGCCGAAAGGTAGCAATAGACCAAGTTATGTTCTTAAAAGCATAAAAACGTGAAAAGCTCATCTATGGAGAGAGTAGAGTAACTCCAAGGCATCAAAGTGGACCGTTATGCTCTATCTAGTGTTCTTAGAAGTCTAAGAAGTTAGTGCAGCCTTCGTACAACGTTTCGTAGCTGAAAGGTAGCAATAGACCAAGTTATGTTCTCAAAAGCACAAAAACGTGAAAAGATCGTCTATGGAGAGAGTAGAGGAAATCCAAGGCATCAAAGTGGAGCGTTACACTCTATTTCGTGTTCTTAGAAGTCTAAGAAGTTAGTGTAGCTTTCGTAGAACGCTTCGTAACCAAAAGATACCAATAGACCAAGTTATGTTCTTTAATGCACAAAACGTTGACAGCTTATCTATAGAGAGAGTTGAGTAATTCCATGGCATCAAAGTGGACCATTGTACTCTATTTAGTGTTCTTAGAAGTCTAAGTTGTTAGTGTATCTTTCGTACAATATTTCGTAGCCAAAAGATGTCAATAGACCAAGTTATGTTCTCAAATGCAAAAAAACACGAAAAGCTCTTCTATGGAGAGAGTAGAGCAACTCCAAGGCATCAAAGTAGACCGTAGTACTCTATTTCATGTTCTTAGAAGTCCAAAAAGTTAGCGTAGCTTTCGTACAACGTTTCGTAACCAACAGATCCCAATAGACCAAGTTAAGTTCTGAAAAGCTCATCTGTAGAGAGAGTAGAGCAACTCCAATGCATCAAAATGGACCGTTATACTCTATTTAGTGTTCCTGGAAGTCTAAGAATTTAGTGTAGCTTTTCTACAACATTTTGTAACCGAAATACACCAATTGACCAACTTAGGTTCTCAAAAGCACAAAAACGTTAAAAGTTCCTCTAAGGAGAGAGTAGAGGAAATCCAAGGCATCAAAGTGGACCATTGTACTCTATTTAGTGTTCTTAATAGTCTAAGTTATTAGTGTAGCTTTCGTACAATGTTTCGTAACCAAAAGATGCCAATAGACCAAGTTATGTTCTCAATTGCACAAAAACGTGAAAAGCTCATCTATGGAGAGAGTAGAGCAACTCCAAGGTATCACAGTGGACCGTAGTACTCTATTTCATGTTCTTAGATGTCTAGAAAGTGAGTGTAGCATTATTACAACGTTTCGTAACCAAAAGATACAGATAGACCAAGTTATGTTCTCAAAAGCACAAAACGCAAAAAGCTCGCCTATGGAGGGAGTTGAGAAATTCCAAGGCCTCAAAGTGGACCGTCGTACTCTATTTAGCGTTCTTAGAAGTCTAAGAAGTTAGTGTAGCCCTCATAGAACGCTTCGTAACCAAAAGATACCAAAAGATACCAACAGACCAAGTTATGTTCTTTAATGCACAAAAATGTTGAAAGCTCATCTATGGAGAGAGTTGAGTAATTCCAAGGCATCAAAAAAGACCGTTGTACTCTACTTAGTGTTCTTAGAAGTCTAAGTTGTTAGTGTATCTTTCGTACAACATTTCGTAACCAAAAGATGTCAATAGACCAAGTTATGTTCTTAAATGCACAAAAACGTGAAAAGCTATTCTATGGGGAGAGTAGAGCAACTCCAAGGCATCAAAGTAGACCGTAGTACTCTATTTGATGTTCTTAGAAGTATAAAAAGTTAGTGTAGCTTTCGTACAACGTCTCGAAACCAAAAGATCCTAATAGACCAAGTTAAGTTCTGAAAAGAACAAAAAATGAAAAGCTCATCTATAGAGAGAGTAGAGCAACTCCAATGCATCAAAATGGACCGTTATACTTTATTTAGTGTTCTTGGAAGTCTAAGAAGTTAGTGTAGCTTTTTTACAACGTTTTGTAACCGAAATACACCAATAGACCAACTTAGGTTCTCAAAAGCACAAAAACGTTAAAAGTTCCTCCATGGAGAGAGTAGAGGAAATCCAAGGCATCCAAGTGGACCGTTGTACTCTATTTAGTGTTCTTGGAAGTCTAAGAAGTTAGTGTAGCTTTTGTACAACGTTGTGTACCCGAAATATACCAATAGACCAAGTTAGGTTCTCAAAAGCACAAAAACGTTAAAAGTTCCTCTATGGAGAGAGTAGAGGAAATCCAAGGCATCAAAGTGGACCATTGTACTCTAAGTTATTAGTGTAGCTTTCGTACAATGTTTCGTAACCAAAAGATGCCAATATACCAAGTTATGTTCTCAATTGCACAAAAACGTGAAAAGCTCGTCTATAGAGAGAGTTGTGTAATTCCAAGGCCTTAAAGTGGACCGTCGTACTATATTTAATGCTCTTAGAAGTCTAAGAAGTTAGTGTAGCTTTCGCACAACGTTTAGTAACCAAAAGATACCAATAGACCAAGTTATGTTCTCAAAAGCATAAAAACGTTAAAAGCTCCTCTATGGAGAGAGTAGAGCAAATCCAAGGCATCAAAGTGGACCGTTACACTCTATTTCGTGTTCTTAGAAGTCAAAGAACTTAGGGTAGCTCTCATACAACGTTTCGTAACCCAATGATACCAATAGACCAAGTTACGTTCTCAAAAGCATAAAAACGTTAAAAGCTCCTCTATGGAGAGAGTAGAGCAAATCCAAGGCATCAAAGTGGGCCGTTATACTCTATCTAGTGTTTTTAGAAGTCTAGAAGTTGGGGCAGCTTTCGTACAACGTTTCGTAACCAAAAGATACCAATAGACCAAGTGATGTTCTCAAAAGCACAAAACGTAAAAAGCTCGTCTATGGAGCGAGTTGAGTAATTCCAAGGCATGAAAGCGAATTGTTGTACTGTATTTAGTGTTCTTAGCTGTCTAAGTTGTTAGTGTGGCCTTCGTACAACGTTTCATAGCCGAAAGGTACCAAAAGACCAAGTTATGTTCTCAAAAGCACAAAACGTGAAATGCTCCTCTATGGAGAGAGTAGAGCAAAATCCAAGGAATCAAGGTGGACCGATATAATCTATTTTGTGTTCCTAGAAGTCTAAGAAGTTAGTGCAGCTTTGGTACAATGTTTCGTAACCAAAAGATACCAATAGACCAAGTTATGTTATTTAATGCACAAAAACGTTAAAAGCTCGTCTATGGAGAGAGTTGAGTAATTCCAAGGCATCAAAGCGAACTGTTGTACCCTATTTAGTGTTCTTAGCTGTCTAAGTTGTTAGTGTGGCCTTCGTACAACGTTTCATAGCCAAAAGGTACCAAAAGACCAAGTTATGTTCTCAAAAGCACAAAAATGTGAAAAGCTCGTCTATGGAGTGAGTAGAGTAACTCCAAGGCATCAAAGTGGACCTTTATACTCTATCTAGTGTTCTTAGAAGTCTAAGAAGTTAGTGTAGCTTTCGCACAACGTTTAGTAACCAAAAGATACCAATAGACCAAGTTATGTTCTCAAAAGCATAAAAACGTTAAAAACTCCTCTATGGAGAGAGTAGAGGAAATCCAAGGCATCAAAGTAGACCGTTACACTCTATTTCATGTTCTTAGAAGTCAAAGAACTTAGTGTAGCTCTCGTACAACGTTTCGTAACCGAAGGATACCAATAGACCAAGTTACGTTCTCAAAAGCATAAAAACGTTAAAAGCTCATCTACGGAGAGAGTAGAGCAAATCCAAGGCATCAAAGTGGGCCGTTATACTCTATCTAGGGTTTTTAGAAGTCTAAGAAGTTGGGGCAGCTTTCGTAAAACGTTTCGTAACCAAAAGATACCAATAGACCAAGTAATGTTCTTTAATGCACAGAAACGTTAAAAGCTCACCTATGGAGAGAGTTGAGTAATTCCAAGACATCAAAGTGGACCGGTGTACTCTATTTAGTGTTCTTATAAGTCTATGTTGTTAGTGTATCTTTCGGACAACGTGTCGTAACCAAAAGATGCCAATAGACCAAGTTATGTTCTCAAAAGCACAAAACGTGAAAAGCTCCTCTATGGAGAGAGTTGAGCAAATCCAAGGAATAAAGTGGACCGATATACTCTATTTTGTGTTCTTAGAAGTCTAAGAAGTTAGTGCAGCTTTCATACAATGTTTTGTAACCAAAAGATACCAATAGACCAAGTTATGTTATTTAATGCACAAAAACGTTAAAAGTTCATCTATGGAGAGAGTTGAGTAATTCCAAGGCATGAAAGCGAATTGTTGTACTGTATTTAGTGTTCTTAGCTGTCTAAGTTGTTAGTGTGGCCTTCGTACAACGTTTCATAGCCGAAAGGTACCGAAAGACCAAGTTATGTTCTCAAAAGCACAAAAACGTGAAAAGCTCGTCTATGGATAGAGTTGACTAATGCCAGGGCATCAAAGTGAACTGTTGTTCTCTATTTAGTGTTCTTAGAAGTCCAGGCTGTTAGTGTAGCCTTCGTACAACGTTTCATAGCCGAAAGATAGTAATAGACCAAGTTATGTTCTCAAAAGCACAAAAACATGAAAAGCTCATCTATGGAGAGAGTAGAGTGACTCCAAGGCATCAAAGTGGACCGTTATACTCTATCTTGTGTTCTTAGAAGTCTAAGGAGTTAGTGTAGCTCTCGTACAACGTTTCGTAACCAAAGGATACCAATAGACCAAGTTACGTTCTCAAAAGCATAAAAATATTAAGAGCTCCTCTATGGAGAGAGAAGAGCAAATCCAAGGCATCAAAGTGGACCATTACACTCTACTTCGTGTTCTTAGAAGTCAAAGTACTTAGGGTAGCTCTCGTACAACGTTTCGTAACCAAATGATACCAATAGACCAAGTTACGTTCTCAAAAGCATAAAAACGTTAAAAGCTCCTCTATGGAGATAGTAGAGCAAATCCAAGGCATCAAAGTGGGCCGTTATACTCTATCTAGTGTTTTTAGAAGTCTAAGAAGTTAGGGCAGCTTTCGTACAACGTTTCGTAACCAAAAGATACCAATAGACCAAGTGATGTTCTCAAAAGCACAAAACGTAAAAAGCTCATCTATGGAGGGAGTTGAGAAATTTCAAGGCCTCAAAGTGGACCTTTGTACTCTATTTAGCGTTCTTACAAGTCTAAGTTGCTAGTGTATATTTCGTGCAACGTTTCGTAACCAAAAGATGCCAATAGACCAAGTTATGTTCTCAAAAGCACAAAACGTGAAATGCTCCTCTATGGAGAGAGTAGAGCAAAATCCAAGGAATCAAGGTGGACCGATATAATCTATTTTGTGTTCCTAGAAGTCTAAGAAGTTAGTGCAGCTTTGGTACAATGTTTCGTAACCAAAAGATACCAATAGACCAAGTTATGTTATATAATGCACAAAAACGTTAAAAGCTCATCTATGGAGAGAGTTGAGTAATTCCAAGGCATGAAAGCGAATTGTTGTACTGTATTTAGTGTTCTTAGCTGTCTAAGTTGTTAGTGTGGCCTTCGTACAACGTTTCATAGCCGAAAGGTACCAAAAGACCAAGTTATGTTCTCAAAAGCACAAAAACGTGAAAAGCTCGTCTATGGAGAGAGTAGAGTAACTCCAAGGCATCAAAGTGGACCTTTATACTCTATCTAGTGTTCTTAGAAGTCTAAGGAGTTAGTGTAGCTCTCGTACAACGTTTTATCACCAAAGGATACCAATAGACCAAGTTACGTTCTCAAAAGCATAAAAACGTTAAAAGCTCGTCTATGGAGAGAGTAGAGCAAATCCAAGGCATCAAAGTGGGCCGTTATACTCTATCTAGTGTTTTTAGAAGTCTAAGAAGTTGGGGCAGCTTTCGTACAACGTTTCGTAACCAAAAGATACCAATAGACCAAGTTATGTTCTCAAAAGCACAAAACGTAAAAAGCTCGTCTATGGAGGGAGTTGAGAAATTTCAAGGCCTCAAAGTGGACCGTTGTACTCTATTTAGCGTTCTTAGAAGTCTAAGTTGCTAGTGTATCTTTCGTGCAACGTTTCGTAACCAAAAGATGCCAATAGACCAAGTTATGTTCTCAAAAGCACAAAACGTGAAAAGCTCCTCTATGGAGAGAGTTGAGCAAATCCAAGGAATAAAGTGGACCGATATACTCTACTTTGTGTTCTTAGAAGTCTAAGAAGTTAGTGCAGCTTTCGTACAATGTTTTCTAACCAAAAGATACCAATAGACCAAGTTATGTTATTTAATGCACAAAAACGTTAAAAGCTCATCTATGGAGAGAGTTGAGTAATGCCAGGGCATCAAAGTGAACAGTTGTTCTCTATTTAGTGTTCTTAGAAGTCCAGGCTATTAGTGTAGCCTTCGTACAACGTTTCATAGCCGAAAGGTAGTAATAGACCAAGTTATGTTCTCAAAAGCACAAAAACATGAAAAGCTCATCTATGGAGAGAGTAGAGTGACTCCAAGGCATCAAAGTGGACCGTTATACTCTATCTAGTGTTCTTAGAAGTCTAAGGAGTTAGTGTAGCTCTCGTACAACGTTTCGTAACCGAAGGATACCAATAGACCAAGTTACGTTCTCAAAAGCATAAAAACATTAAGAGCTCCTCTATGGAGAGAGAAGGGCAAATCCAAGGCATCAAAGTGGACCGTTACACTCTATTTTGTGTTCTTAGAAGTCAAAGAACTTAGGGTAGCTCTCGTACAACGTTTCGTAACCGAAGGATACCAATAGACCAAGTTACGTTCTCAAAAGCATAAAAACGTTAAAAGCTCGTCTATGGAGAGAGTAGAGCAAATCCAAAGCATCAAAGTGGGCCGTTATACTCTATCTAGTGCTTTTAGAAGTCTAAGAAGTTGGGGCAGCTTTCGTACAACGTTTCGTAACCAAAAGATACCAATAGACCAAGTTATGTTCTCAAAAGCACAAAACGTAAAAAGCTCGTCTATGGAGGGAGTTGAGAAATTTCAAGGCCTCAAAGTGGACCGTTGTACTCTATTTAGCGTTCTTAGAAGTCTAAGTTGCTAGTGTATCTTTCGTGCAACGTTTCGTAACCAAAAGATGCCAATAGACCAAGTTATGTTCTCAAAAGCACAAAACGTGAAATGTTCCTCTATGGAGAGAGTAGAGCAAAATCCAAGGATTCTAGGTGGACCGATATAATCTATTTTGTGTTCCTAGAAGTCTAAGAAGTTAGTGCAGCTTTGGTATAATGTTTCGTAACCAAAAGATACCAATAGACCAAGTTATGTTATTTAATGCACAAAAACGTTAAAAGCTCATCTATGGAGAGAGTTGAGTATTTCCAAGGCATCAAAGCGAACTGTTGTACTCTATTTAGTGTTCTTAGCTGTCTAAGTTGTTAGTGTGGCCTTCGTACAACGTTTCATAGCCAAAAGGTACCAAAAGACCAAGTTATGTTCTCAAAAGCACAAAAACGTGAAAAGCTCATCTATGGAGAGAGTAGAGTAACTCCAAGGCATCAAAGTGGACCTTTATACTCTATCTAGTGTTCTTAGAAGTCTAAGGAGTTAGTGTAGCTCTCGTACAACGTTTTGTCACCAAAGGATACCAATAGACCAAGTTACGTTCTCAAAAGCATAAAAACGTTAAAAGCTCATCTATGGAGAGAGTAGAGCAAATCCAAGGCATCAAAGTGGGCCGTTATACTCTATCTAGTGTTTTTAGAAGTCTAAGAAGTTGGGGCAGCTTTCGTACAACGTTTCGTAACCAAAAGATACCAATAGACCAAGTTATGTTCCCAAAAGCACAAAACGTAAAAAGCTCGTCTATGGAGGGAGTTGAGAAATTTCAAGGCCTCAAAGTGGACCGTTGTACTCTATTTAGCGTTCTTAGAAGTCTAAGTTGCTAGTGTATCTTTCGTGCAACGTTTCGTAACCAAAAGATGCCAATAGACCAAGTTATGTTCTCAAAAGCACAAAACGTGAAATGTTCCTCTATGGAGAGAGTAGAGCAAAATCCAAGGATTCTAGGTGGACCGATATAATCTATTTTGTGTTCCTAGAAGTCTAAGAAGTTAGTGCAGCTTTGGTACAATGTTTCGTAACCAAAAGATACCAATAGACCAAGTTATGTTATTTAATGCACAAAAACGTTAAAAGCTCATCTATGGAGAGAGTTGAGTATTTCCAAGGCATCAAAGCGAACTGTTGTACTCTATTTAGTGTTCTTAGCTGTCTAAGTTGTTAGTGTGGCCTTCGTACAACGTTTCATAGCCAAAAGGTACCAAAAGACCAAGTTATGTTCTCAAAAGCACAAAAACGTGAAAAGCTCATCTATGGAGAGAGTAGAGTAACTCCAAGGCATCAAAGTGGACCTTTATACTCTATCTAGTGTTCTTAGAAGTCTAAGGAGTTAGTGTAGCTCTCGTACAACGTTTTGTCACCAAAGGATACCAATAGACCAAGTTACGTTCTCAAAAGCATAAAAACGTTAAAAGCTCGTCTATGGAGAGAGTAGAGCAAATCCAAGGCATCAAAGTGGGCCGTTATACTCTATCTAGTGTTTTTAGAAGTCTAAGAAGTTGGGGCAGCTTTCGTACAACGTTTCGTAACCAAAAGATACCAATAGACCAAGTTATGTTCTCAAAAGCACAAAACGTAAAAAGCTCGTCTATGGAGGGAGTTGAGAAATTTCAAGGCCTCAAAGTGGACCGTTGTACTCTATTTAGCGTTCTTAGAAGTCTAAGTTGCTAGTGTATCTTTCGTGCAACGTTTCGTAACCAAAAGATGCCAATAGACCAAGTTATGTTCTCAAAAGCACAAAACGTGAAATGTTCCTCTATGGAGAGAGTAGAGCAAAATCCAAGGATTCTAGGTGGACCGATATAATCTATTTTGTGTTCCTAGAAGTCTAAGAAGTTAGTGCAGCTTTGGTACAATGTTTCGTAACCAAAAGATACCAATAGACCAAGTTATGTTATTTAATGCACAAAAACGTTAAAAGCTCATCTATGGAGAGAGTTGAGTATTTCCAAGGCATCAAAGCGAACTGTTGTACTCTATTTAGTGTTCTTAGCTGTCTAAGTTGTTAGTGTGGCCTTCGTACAACGTTTCATAGCCAAAAGGTACCAAAAGACCAAGTTATGTTCTCAAAAGCACAAAAACGTGAAAAGCTCATCTATGGAGAGAGTAGAGTAACTCCAAGGCATCAAAGTGGACCTTTATACTCTATCTAGTGTTCTTAGAAGTCTAAGGAGTTAGTGTAGCTCTCGTACAACGTTTTGTCACCAAAGGATACCAATAGACCAAGTTACGTTCTCAAAAGCATAAAAACGTTAAAAGCTCGTCTATGGAGAGAGTAGAGCAAATCCAAGGCATCAAAGTGGGCCGTTATACTCTATCTAGTGTTTTTAGAAGTCTAAGAAGTTGGGGCAGCTTTCGTACAACGTTTCGTAACCAAAAGATACCAATAGACCAAGTTATGTTCTCAAAAGCACAAAACGTAAAAAGCTCGTCTATGGAGGGAGTTGAGAAATTTCAAGGCCTCAAAGTGGACCGTTGTACTCTATTTAGCGTTCTTAGAAGTCTAAGTTGCTAGTGTATCTTTCGTGCAACGTTTCGTAACCAAAAGATGCCAATAGACCAAGTTATGTTCTCAAAAGCACAAAACGTGAAATGTTCCTCTATGGAGAGAGTAGAGCAAAATCCAAGGATTCTAGGTGGACCGATATAATCTATTTTGTGTTCCTAGAAGTCTAAGAAGTTAGTGCAGCTTTGGTACAATGTTTCGTAACCAAAAGATACCAATAGACCAAGTTATGTTATTTAATGCACAAAAACGTTAAAAGCTCATCTATGGAGAGAGTTGAGTATTTCCAAGGCATCAAAGCGAACTGTTGTACTCTATTTAGTGTTCTTAGCTGTCTAAGTTGTTAGTGTGGCCTTCGTACAACGTTTCATAGCCAAAAGGTACCAAAAGACCAAGTTATGTTCTCAAAAGCACAAAAACGTGAAAAGCTCATCTATGGAGAGAGTAGAGTAACTCCAAGGCATCAAAGTGGACCTTTATACTCTATCTAGTGTTCTTAGAAGTCTAAGGAGTTAGTGTAGCTCTCGTACAACGTTTTGTCACCAAAGGATACCAATAGACCAAGTTACGTTCTCAAAAGCATAAAAACGTTAAAAGCTCGTCTATGGAGAGAGTAGAGCAAATCCAAGGCATCAAAGTGGGCCGTTATACTCTATCTAGTGTTTTTAGAAGTCTAAGAAGTTGGGGCAGCTTTCGTACAACGTTTCGTAACCAAAAGATACCAATAGACCAAGTTATGTTCTCAAAAGCACAAAACGTAAAAAGCTCGTCTATGGAGGGAGTTGAGAAATTTCAAGGCCTCAAAGTGGACCGTTGTACTCTATTTAGCGTTCTTAGAAGTCTAAGTTGCTAGTGTATCTTTCGTGCAACGTTTCGTAACCAAAAGATGCCAATAGACCAAGTTATGTTCTCAAAAGCACAAAACGTGAAATGTTCCTCTATGGAGAGAGTAGAGCAAAATCCAAGGATTCTAGGTGGACCGATATAATCTATTTTGTGTTCCTAGAAGTCTAAGAAGTTAGTGCAGCTTTGGTACAATGTTTCGTAACCAAAAGATACCAATAGACCAAGTTATGTTATTTAATGCACAAAAACGTTAAAAGCTCATCTATGGAGAGAGTTGAGTATTTCCAAGGCATCAAAGCGAACTGTTGTACTCTATTTAGTGTTCTTAGCTGTCTAAGTTGTTAGTGTGGCCTTCGTACAACGTTTCATAGCCAAAAGGTACCAAAAGACCAAGTTATGTTCTCAAAAGCACAAAAACGTGAAAAGCTCATCTATGGAGAGAGTAGAGTAACTCCAAGGCATCAAAGTGGACCTTTATACTCTATCTAGTGTTCTTAGAAGTCTAAGGAGTTAGTGTAGCTCTCGTACAACGTTTTGTCACCAAAGGATACCAATAGACCAAGTTACGTTCTCAAAAACATAAAAACGTTAAAAGCTCCTCTATGGAGAGAGTAGAGCAAATCCAAGGCATCAAAGTGGGCCGTTATACTCTATCTAGTGTTTTTAGAAGTCTAAGAAGTTGGGGCAGCTTTCGTACAACGTTTCGTAACCAAAAGATACCAATAGACCAAGTTATGTTCTCAAAAGCACAAAACGTAAAAAGCTCGTCTATGGAGGGAGTTGAGAAATTTCAAGGCCTCAAAGTGGACCGTTGTACTCTATTTAGCGTTCTTAGAAGTCTAAGTTGCTAGTGTATCTTTCGTGCAACGTTTCGTAACCAAAAGATGCCAATAGACCAAGTTATGTTCTCAAAAGCACAAAACGTGAAATGCTCCTCTATGGAGAGAGTAGAGCAAAATCCAAGGATTCTAGGTGGACTGATATAATCTATTTTGTGTTCCTAGAAGTCTAAGAAGTTAGTGCAGCTTTGGTACAATGTTTCGTAGCCAAAAGATACCAATAGACCAAGTTATGTTATTTAATGCACAAAAACGTTAAAAGCTCATCTATGGAGAGAGTTGAGTATTTCCAAGGCATCAAAGCGAACTGTTGTACTCTATTTAGTGTTCTTAGCTGTCTAAGTTGTTAGTGTGGCATTCGTACAACGTTTCATAGCCGAAAGGTACCAAAAGACCAAGTTATGTTCTCAAAAGCACAAAAACGTGAAAAGCTCATCTATGGAGAGAGTAGAGTAACTCCAAGGCATCAAAGTGGACCTTTATACTCTATCTAGTGTTTTTAGAAGTCTAAGGAGTTAGTGTAGCTCTCGTAGAACGTTTCGTAACCAAAGGATACCAATAGACCAAGTTACGTTCTCAAAAACATAAAAACGTTAAAAGCTCCTCTATGGAGAGAGTAGAGCAAATCCAAGGCATCAAAGTGGGCCGTTATACTCTATCTAGTGTTTTTAGAAGTCTAAGAAGTTGGGGCAGCTTTCGTACAACATTTCGTAACCAAAAGATACCAATAGACCAAGTTATGTTCTCAAAAGCACAAAACGTAAAAAGCTCGTCTATGGAGGGAGTTGAGAAATTTCAAGGCCTCAAAGTGGACCGTTGTACTCTATTTAGCGTTCTTAGAAGTCTAAGTTGCTAGTGTATCTTTCGTGCAAGGTTTCGTAACCAAAAGATGCCAATAGACCAAGTTATGTTCTCAAAAGCACAAAACGTGAAATGCTCCTCTACGGAGAGAGTAGAGCAAAATCCAAGGAATCAAGGTGGACCGATATAATCTATTTTGTGTTCCTAGAAGTCTAAGAAGTTAGTGCAGCTTTGGTACAATGTTTCGTAACCAAAAGATACCAATAGACCAAGTTATGTTATTTAATGCACAAAAACGTTAAAAGCTCATCAATGGAGAGAGTTGAGTAATTCCAAGGCATCAAAGCGAACTGTTGTGCTCTATTTAGTGTTCTTAGCTGTCTAAGTTGTTAGTGTGGCCTTCGTACAACGTTTCATAGCCGAAAGGTACCAAAAGACCAAGTTATGTTCTCAAAAGCACAAAAACGTGAAAAGCTCGTCTATGGAGAGAGTAGAGTAACTCCAAGGCATCAAAGTGGACCTTTATACTCTATCTAGTGTTCTTAAAAGTCTAAGAAGTTAGTGTAGCTTTCGCACAATGTTTAGTAACCAAAAGATACCAATAGACCAAGTTATGTTCTCAAAAGCATAAAAACGTTAAAAGCTCCTCTATGGAGAGAGTAGAGGAAATCCAAGGCATCAAAGTGTACCGTTACACTCTATTTCATGTTCTTAAAAGTCAAAGAACTTAGTGTAGCTCTCGTACAACGTTTCGTAACCGAAGGATACCAATAGACCAAGTTACGTTCTCAAAAGCATAAAAACGTTTAAAGCACATCTATGGAGAGAGTAGAGAAAATCCAAGGCATCAAAGTGGGCCGTTATACTCTATCTAGGGTTTTTAGAAGTCTAAGAAGTTGGGGCAGCTTTCGTACAACGTTTCGTAACCAAAAGATACCAATAGACCAAGTAATGTTCTTTAATGCACAGAAACGTTAAAAGCTCACCTATAGAGAGAGTTGAGTAATTCCAAGACATCAAAGTGGACCGGTGTACTCTATTTAGTGTTCTTAGAAGTCTAAGTTGTTAGTGTATCTTTCGGACAACGTGTCGTAACCAAAAGATGCCAATAGACCAAGTTATGTTCTCAAAAGCACAAAATGTGAAAAGCTCCTCTATGGAGAGAGTTGAGCAAATCCAAGGAATAAAGTGGACCGATATACTCTATTTTGTGTTCTTAGAAGTCTAAGAAGTTAGCGCAGCTTTCGTACAATGTTTTGTAACCAAAAGATACCAATAGTCCAAGTTATGTTATTTAATGCACAAAAACGTTAAAAGCTCATCTATGGAGAGAGTTGAGTAATGCTAGGGCATCAAAGTGAACTGTTGTTCTCTATTTAGTGTTCTTACAAGTCCAGGCTGTTAGTGTAGCCTTCGTACAACGTTTCATAGCCGAAAGGTAGTAATAGACCAAGTTATGTTCTCAAAAGCACAAAAACATGAAAAGCTTATCTATGGAGAGAGTAGAGTGACTCCAAGGCATCAAAGTGGACCGTTATACTCTATCTAGTGTTCTTAGAAGTCTAAGGAGTTAGTGTAGCTCTCGTACAACTTTTCGTAACCAAAGGATACCAATAGACCAAGTTACGTTCTCAAAAGCATAAAAACAGTAAGAGCTCCTCTATGGAGAGAGAAGAGCAAATCTAAGGCATCAAAGTGGACCGTTATACTCTATCTAGTGTTCTTAGAAGTCTAAGGAGTTAGTGTAGCTCTCGTACAACGTTTCGTAACCAAAGGATACCAATAGACCAAGTTACGTTCTCAAAAGCATAAAAACATTAAGAGCTCCTCTATGGAGAGAGAAGAGCAAATCCAAGGCATCAAAGTGGACCGTTACACTCTATTTCGTGTTCTTAGAAGTCAAAGAACTTAGGGTAGCTCTCGTACATCGTTTCGTAACCGAAGGATACCAATAGACCAAGTTACGTTCTCAAAAGCATAAAAACGTTAAAAGCTCATCTATGGAGAGAGTTGAGTAATTCCAAGGCATCAAAGAGGACCGTTGTACTCTACTTAGTGTTCTTAGAAGTCTAAGTTGTTAGTGTATCTTTCGTACAACATTTCGTAACCAAAAGATGTCAATAGACCAAGTTATGTTCTTAAATGCACAAAAACGTGAAAAGCTGTTCTATGGCGAGAGTAGAGCAACTCCAAGGCATCAAAGTAGACTGTAGTACTCTATTTGATATTCTTAGAAGTATAAAAAGTTAGTGTAGCTTTCGTACAACGTCTCGAAACCAAAAGATCCTAATAGACCAAGTTAAGTTCTGAAAAGAACAAAAAATGAAAAGCTCGTCTATAGAGAGAGTAGAGCAACTCCAATGCATCAAAATGGACCGTTATACTTTGTTTAGTGTTCTTGGAAGTCTAAGAAGTTAGTGTAGCTTTTGTACAACGTTTTGTAACCGAAATGCACCAATAGACCAACTTAGGTTCTCAAAAGCACAAAAAGGTTAAAAGTTCCTCCATGGAGAGAGTAGAGGAAATCCAAGGCATCCAAGTGGACCGTTGTACTCTATTTAGTGTTCTTGGAAGTATAAGAAGTTAGTGTAGCTTTTGTACAACGTTGTGTACCCAAAATATACCAATAGACCAAGTTAGGTTCTCAAAAGCACAAAAACGTTAAAAGTTCCTCGATGGAGAGAGTAGAGGATATCCAAGGCAACAAAGTGGACCGTTGTACTCTATTTAGTGTTCTTAACAGTCTAAGTTATTAGTGTAGCTTTCGTACAATGTTTCGTAACCAAAAGATGCCAATAGACCAAGTTATGTTCTCAATTGCACAAAAACGTGAAAAGCTCGTCTATAGAGAGAGTTGTGTAATTCCAAGGCCTTAAAGTGGACCGTCGTACTTTATTTAATGTTCTTAGAAGTCTAAGAAGTTAGTGTAGCTTTCGCACAACGTTTAGTAACCAAAAGATACCAATAGACCAAGTTATGTTCTTCAATGCATAGAAACGTTAAAAGCTCACCTATGCAGAGAGTTGAGTAATTCCAAGACATCAAAGTGGACCGGCGTACTCTATTTAGTGTTCTTAGAAGTCTAAGTTGTTAGTGTATCTTTCGGACAACGTGTCGTAACCAAAAGATGCCAATAGACCAAGTTATGTTCTCAAAAGCACAAAACGTGAAAAGCTCCTCTATGGAGAGAGTTGAGCAAATCCAAGGAATAAAGTGGACCGATATACTCTATTTTGTGTTCTTAGAAGTCTAAGAAGTTAGTGCAGCTTTCGTACAATGTTTTGTAACCAAAAGATACCAATAGACCAAGTTATGTTATTTAATGCACAAAAACGTTAAAAGCTCATCTATGGAGAGAGTTGAGTAAGGCCAGGGCATCAAAGTGAACTGTTGTTCTCTATTTAGTGTTCTTAGAAGTCCAGGCTGTTTGTGTAGCCTTCGTACAACGTTTCATAGCCGAAAGGTAGTAATAGACCAAGTTATGTTCTCAAAAGCACAAAAACATGAAAAGCTCATCTATGGAGAGAGTAGAGTGACTCCAAGGCATCAAAGTGGACCGTTATACTCTATCTAGTGTTCTTAGAAGTCTAAGGAGTTAGTGTAGCTCTTGTACAACGTTTCGTGACCAAAGGATACCAATAGACCAAGTTACGTTCTCAAAAGCATAAAAACATTAAGAGCTCCTCTATGGAGAGAGAAGAGCAAATCCAAGGCATCAAAGTGGACCGTTACACTCTATTTCGTGTTCTTAGAAGTCAAAGAACTTAGGGTAGCTCTCGTACAACGTTTCGTAACCGAAGGATACCAATAGACCAAGTTACGTTCTCAAAAGCATAAAAACGTTAAAAGCTCCTCTATGGAGAGAGTAGAGCAAATCCAAGGCATCAAAGTGGGCCGTTATACTCTATCTAGTGTTTTTAGAAGTCTAAGAAGTTGGGGCAGCTTTCGTACAACATTTCGTAACCAAAAGATACCAATAGACCAAGTTATGTTCTCAAAAGCACAAAACGTAAAAAGCTTGTCTATGGAGGGAGTTGAGAAATTTCAAGGCCTCAAAGTGGACCGTTGTACTCTATTTAGCGTTCTTAGAAGTCTAAGTTGCTAGTGTATCTTTCGTGCAACGTTTCGTAACCAAAAGATTCCAATAGACCAAGTTATGTTCTGAAAAGCACAAAACGTGAAATGCTCCTCCATGGAGAGAGTAGAGCAAAATCCAAGGAATCAAGGTGGACCGATATAATCTATTTTGTGTTCCTAGAAGTCTAAGAAGTTAGTGCAGCTTTGGTACAATGTTTCGTAACCAAAAGATACCAATAGACCAAGTTATGTTATTTAATGCACAAAAACGTTAAAAGCTCATCTATGGAGAGAGTTGAGTAATTCCAAGGCATCAAAGCGAACTGTTGTACTCTATTTAGTGTTCTTAGCTGTCTAAGTTGTTAGTGTGGCCTTCGTACAACGTTTCATAGCCGAAAGGTACCAAAAGACCAAGTTATGTTCTCAAAAGCACAAAAACGTGAAAAGCTCGTCTATGGAGAGAGTAGAGTAACTCCAAGGCATCAAAGTGGACCTTTATACTCTATCTAGTGTTCTTAGAAGTCTAAGGAGTTAGTGTAGCTCTCGTACAACGTTTCGTAACCAAAGGATACCAATAGACCAAGTTACGTTCTCAAAAGCATAAAAACGTTAAAAGCTCCTCTATGGAGAGAGTAGAGCAAATCCAAGGCATCAAAGTGGGCCGTTATACTCTATCTAGTGGTTTTAGAAGTCTAAGAAGTTGGGGCAGCTTTCGTACAACGTTTTGTAACCAAAAGATACCAATAGACCAAGTTATGTTCTCAAAAGCACAAAACGTGAAATGCTCCTCGTTGGAGAGAGTAGAGCAAAATCCAAGGAATCATGGTGGACCGATATAATCTATTTTGTGTTCTTACAATTCTAAGAAGTTAGTGCAGCTTTGGTACAATGTTTCGTAACCAAAAGATACCAATAGACCAAGTTATGTTATTTAATGCACAAAAACGTTAAAAGCTCATCTATGGAGAGAGTAGAGCAAAATCCAAGGAATCAAGGTGGACCGATAGTCTATTTTGTGTTCCTAGAAGTCTAAGAAGTTGGTGCAGCTTTGGTACAATGTTTCATAACCAAAAGATACCAATAGACCAAGTTATGTTATTTAATGCACAAAAACGTTAAAAGCTCATCTATGGAGAGAGTTGAGTAATTCCAAGGCATCAAAGCGAACTGTTGTACTCTATTTAATGTTCTTAGCTGTCTAAGTTGTTAGTGTGGCCTTCGTACAACGTTTCATAGCCAAAAGGTACCAAAAGACTAAGTTATGTTCTCAAAAGCACAAGAACGTGAAAAGCTCGTCTATGGAGAGAGTAGAGTAACTCCAAGGCATCAAAGTGGACCTTTATACTCTCTCTAGTGTTCTTAGAAGTCTAAGAAGTTAGTGTAGCTTTCGTACAACGTTTAGTAACCAAAAGATACCAATAGACCAAGGTATGTTCTCAAAAGCATAAAAACGTTAAAAGCTCCTCTATGGAGAGAGTAGAGGAAATCCAAGGCATCAAGGTGGACCGTTACACTCTATTTCGTGTTCTTAGAAGTCAAAGAACTTAGTGTAGCTCTCGTACAACGTTTCGTAACCGAAGGATACCAATAGACCAAGTTACGTTCTCAAAAGCATAAAAACGTTAAAAGCTCGTCTATGGAGAGAGTAGAGTAACTCCAAGGCATCAAAGTGGACCTTTATACTCTATCTAGTGTTCTTAGAAGTCTAAGGAGTTAGTGTGGCCTTCGTACAACGTTTCGTAACCAAAGGATACCAATAGACGAAGTTACGTTCTCAAAAGCATTAAAACGTTAAAAGCTCCTCTATGGAGAGAGTAGAGCAAAGCCAAGGCATCAAAGTGGGCCGTTATACTCTATCTAGTGTTTTTAGAAGTGTAAGAAGTTGGGGCAGCTTTCGTACAACGTTTTGTAACCAAAAGATACCAATAGACCAAGTTATGTTCTCAAAAGCACAAAACGTGCAATGCTCCTCGATGGAGAGAGTAGAGCAAAATCCAAGGAATCATGGTGGACCGATATAATCTATTTTGTGTTCCTACAAGTCTAAGAAGTTAGTGCAGCTTTGGTACAATGTTTCGTAACCAAAAGATACCAATAGACCAAGTTATGTTATTTAATGCACAAAAACGTTAAAAGCTCATCTATGGAGAGAGTAGAGCAAAATCCAAGGAATCAAGGTGGACCGATAGTCTATTTTGTGTTCCTAGAAGTCTAAGAAGTTAGTGCAGCTTTGGTACAATGTTTCGTAACCAAAAGATACCAATAGACCAAGTTATGTTATTTAATGCACAAAAACGTTAAAAGCTCATCTATGGAGAGAGTTGAGTAATTCCATGGCATCAAAGCGAACTGTTGTACTCTATTTAGTGTTCTTAGCTGTCTAAGTTGTTAGTGTGGCCTTCGTACAACGTTTCATAGCCGAAAGGTACCAAAAGACTAAGTTATGTTCTCAAAAGCACAAAAACGTGAAAAGCTCGTCTATGGAGAGAGTAGAGTAACTCCAAGGCATCAAAGTGGACCTTTATACTCTCTCTAGTGTTCTTAGAAGTCTAAGAAGTTAGTGTAGCTTTCGTACAACGTTTAGTAACCAAAAGATACCAATAGACCAAGGTATGTTCTCAAAAGCATAAAAACGTTAAAAGCTCCTCTATGGAGAGAGTAGAGGAAATCCAAGGCATCAAGGTGGACCGTTACACTCTATTTCGTGTTCTTAGAAGTCAAAGAACTTAGTGTAGCTCTCGTACAATGTTTCGTAACCGAAGGATACCAATTGACCAAGTTACGTTCTCAAAAGCACAAAAACGTTAAAAGGTCGTCTATGGAGAGAGTAGAGTAACTCCAAGGCATCAAAGTGGACCTTTATACTCTGTCTAGTGTTCTTAGAAGTCTAAGGAGTTAGTGTAGCTCTCGTACAACGTTTCGTAACCAAAGGATACCAATAGACCAAGTTACGTTCTCAAAAGCATAAAAACGTTAAAAGCTCCTCTATGGAGAGAGTAGAGCAAAGCCAAGGCATCAAAGTGGGCCGTTATACTCTATCTAGTGTTTTTAGAAGTCTAAGAAGTTGGGGCAGCTTTCGTACAACGTTTTGTAACCAAAAGATACCAATAGACCAAGTTATGTTCTCAAAAGCACAAAACGTGAAATGCTCCTCGATGGAGAGAGTAGAGCAAAATACAAGGAATCATGGTGGACCGATATATTCTATTTTGTGTTCCTACAAGTCTAAGAAGTTAGTGCAGCTTTGGTACAATGTTTCATAACCAAAAGATACCAATAGACCAAGTTATGTTATTTAATGCACAAAAACGTTAAAAGCTCATCTATGGAGAGAGTTGAGTAATTCCAAGGCATCAAAGCGAACTGTTGTACTCTATTTAGTGTTCTTAGCTGTCTAAGTTGTTAGTGTGGCCTTCGTACAACGTTTCATAGCCGAAAGGTACCAAAAGACTAAGTTATGTTCTCAAAAGCACAAAAACGTGAAAAGCTCGTCTATGGAGAGAGTATAGTAACTCCAAGGCATCAAAGTGGACCTTTATACTCTCTCTAGTGTTCTTAGAAGTCTAAGAAGTTAGTGTAGCTTTCGTGCAACGTTTAGTAACCAAAAGATACCAATAGACCAAGGTATGTTCTCAAAAGCATAAAAACGTTAAAAGCTCCTCTATGGAGAGAGTAGAGGAAATCCAAGGCATCAAGGTGGGCCGTTACACTCTCTTTCGTGTTCTTAGAAGTCAAAGAACTTAGTGTAGCTCTCGTACAACGTTTCGTAACCGAAGGATACCAATAGACCAAGTTACGTTCTCAAAAGCATAAAAACGTTAAAAGCTCGTCTATGGAGAGAGTAGAGTAACTCCAAGGCATCAAAGTGGACCTTTATACTCTGTCTAGTGTTCTTAGAAGTCTAAGAAGTTAGTGTAGCTCTCGTACAACGTTTCGTAACCAAAGGATACCAATATACCAAGTTACGTTCTCAAAAGCATAAAAACGTTAAAAGCTCCTCTATGGAGAGAGTAGAGCAAAGCCAAGGCATCAAAGTGGGCCGTTATACTCTATCTAGTGTTTTTAGAAGTCTAAGAAGTTGGGGCGGCTTTCGTACAACGTTTTGTAACCAAAAGATACCAATAGACCAAGTTATGTTCTCAAAAGCACAAAACGTGAAATGCTCCTCGATGGAGAGAGTAGAGCAAAATCCAAGGAATCATGGTGGACCGATATAATCTATTTTGTGTTCCTAGAAGTCTAAGAAGTTAGTGCAGCTTTGGTACAATGTTTCATAACCAAAAGATACCAATAGACCAAGTTATGGTATTTAATGCACAAAAACGTTAAAAGCTCATCTATGGAGAGAGTAGAGCAAAATCCAAGGAATCAAGGTGGACCGATAGTCTATTTTGTGTTCCTAGAAGTCTAAGAAGTTAGTGCAGCTTTGGTACAATGTTTCGTAACCAAAAGATACCAATAGACCAAGTTATGTTATTTAATGCACAAAAACGTTAAAAGCTCATCTATGGAGAGAGTTGAGTAATTCCGAGGCATCAAAGCGAACTGTTGTACTCTATTTAGTGTTCTTAGCTGTCTAAGTTGTTAGTGTGGCCTTCGTACAACGTTTCATAGCCGAAAGGTACCAAAAGACTAAGTTATGTTCTCAAAAGCACAAAAACGTGAAAAGCTCGTCTATGGAGAGAGTAGAGTAACTCCAAGGCATCAAAGTGGACCTTTATACTCTCTCTAGTGTTCTTAGAAGTCTAAGAAGTTAGTGTAGCTTTCGCACAACGTTTAGTAACCAAAAGATACCAATAGACCAAGGTATGTTCTCAAAAGCATAAAAACGTTAAAAGCTCCTCTATGGAGAGAGTAGAGGAAATCCAAGGCATCAAGGTGGACCGTTACACTCTATTTCTTGTTCATGGAAGTCAAAGAACTTAGTGTAGCTCTCGTACAACGTTTCGTAACCGAAGGATACCAATAGACCAAGTTATGTTCTCAAAAGCATAAAAACGTTAAAAGCTCGTCTATGGAGAGAGTAGAGCAAATCCAAGGCATCAAAGTGGGCCGTTATACTCTATCTAGGGTTTTTAGAAGTCTAAGAAGTTGGGGCAGCTTTCGTACGACGTTTCGTAACCAAAAGATACCAATAGACCAAGTAATGTTCTTTAATGCACAGAAACGTTAAAAGCTCACCTATGGAGAGAGTTGAGTAATTCCAAGACATCAAAGTGGACCGGTGTACTCTATTTAGTGTTCCTTAAAGTCTAAGTGGTTAGTGTATTTTTCGGACAACGTGTCGTAACCGAAAGATGCCAATAGACCAAGTTATGTTCTCAAAAGCACAAAATGTGAAAAGCTCCTCTATGGAGAGAGTTGAGCAAATCCAAGGAATAAAGTGGACCGATATACTCTATTTTGTGTTCTTAGAAGTCTAAGAAGTTAGTGCAGCTTTCGTACAATGTTTTGTAACCAAAAGATACCAATAGACCAAGTTATGTTATTTAATGCACAAAAACGTTAAAAGCTCATCTATGGAGAGAGTTGAGTAATGCCAAGGCATCAAAGTGAACTGTTCTTCTCTATTTAGTGTTCTTAGAAGTCCAGGCTGTTAGTGTAGCCTTCGTACAACGTTTCATAGCCGAAAGGTAGTAATAGACCAAGTTATGTTCTCAAAAGCACAAAAACATGAAAAGCTCATCTATGGAGAGAGTAGAGTGACTCCAAGGCATCAAAGTGGACCGTTATACTCTATCTAGTGTTCTTAGAAGTCTAAGGAGTTAGTGTAGCTCTCGTACAATGTTTTGTGACCAAAGGATACCAATAGACCAAGTTACGTTCTCAAAAGCATAAAAACATTAAGAGCTCCTCTATGGAGAGAGAAGAGCAAATCCAAGCCATCAAAGTGAATCGTTATACTCTATCTAGTGTTCTTAGAAGTCTAAGGAGTTAGTGTAGCTCTCGTACAACGTTTCGTAACCAAAGGATACCAATAGACCAAGTTACGTTCTCAAAAGCATAAAAACATTAAGAGATCCTCTATGGAGAGAGAAGAGCAAATCCAAGGCATCAAAGTGGACCGTTACACTCTATTTCGTGTTCTTAGAAGTCAAAGAACTTAGGGTAGCTCTCGTACAACATTTCGTAACCGAAGCATACCAATAGACCAAGTTACGTTCTCAAAAGCATAAAAACGTTAAAAGCTTGTCTATGGAGAGAGTTGAGTAATTCCAGGGCATCAAAGTGAACTATTGTACTCAATTTAGTATTCTTAGCAGTCTAAGTTGTTAGTGTAGCCTTCGTACAATGTTTCGTGGCGGAAAGGTACCAATAGACCAAGTTATGTTCTGAAAAGCACAAAGACGTGAAAAGCTCGTCTATGGAGAGAGTAGAGTAACTGCAAGGCATCAAAGTGGACCGTTATACTCTATCTAGTGTTCTTAGAAGTCTAAGAAGTTAGTGTAGCTTTCGTACAGCGTTTCCTAACCAAAAGTTACCGATAGACCAAGTCACGTTCTCAAAAGAAGAAAATGTGAAAAGCTCCTCAAAGGAGAGAGTAGAGCAAATCCAAGGAATCAAAGTGGACCAATATACTCTATTTTGTGTTCTTAGAAGTCTAAGAAGTTAGTGCAGCTTTCGTACAATGTTTTGTAACCAAAAGATACCAATAGACCAAGTTATGTTATTTAATGCACAAAAACGTTAAAAGCTCATCTATGGAGAGAGTTGAGTAATTCCAGGGCATCGAAGTTCACTGTTGTACTCTATTTAGTGTTCTTAGAAGTCCAGGCTGTTAGTGTAGCCTTCGTACAACGTTTCGTAGCCGAAAGGTAGTAATAGACCAAGTTATGTTCTCAAATGCACAAAAACATGAAAAGCTCATCTATGGAGAGAGTAGAGTGACCCCAAGGCATCAAATTGGACCGTTATGCTCTATCTAGTGTTCTTAGAAGTCTAAGAAGTTAGTGTAGCCTTCGTACTACGTTTCGTAGCCGAAAGGTAGCAACAGACCAAGTTATGTTCTCAAAAGCACAAAAACATGAAAAGCTCGTCTATGGAGAGAGTAGAGGAAATCCAAGGCATCAAAGTGGACCGTTACACTCTATTTCGTGTTCTTAGAAGTCTAAGAAGTTAGTGTAGCTCTCGTCGAACGCTTCGTAACCAAAAGATACCAATAGACCAAGTTATTTCTTTAACGCACAAAAACGTCGAAAGCTCATCTATGGAGAGAGTTGTGTAATTCCAAGGCATCAACGTGGATTGTTGTACTCTATTTAGTGTTCTTAGAAGTCTAAGTTGTTAGTGTATCTTTCGTACAACATTTCGTAACCAAAAGATGCCAATAGACCAAGTTATGTTCTCAAATGCACAAAAACATGAAAAGCTCTTCTACGGAGAGAGTAGAGCAACTCCAAGACATCAAAGCAGACCGTAGTACTCTATTTCATGTTCTTAGTAGTCTAAAAAGTTAGTGTAGCTTTCGTACAATGTTTCGTAACCAAAAGATCCCAATAGACCAAGTTGAGTTCTGAAAAGCACAAAAACATGAAAAGCTCGTCTATGGAGAGAGTAGAGCAACTCCAATGCATCAAAATGGACCGTTATACTCTATTTAGTCTTCTTGGAAGTCTAAGAAGTTAGTGTAGCTTTTGTGCAACGTTTTGTAACCGAAATATACCAATAGACCAAGTTAGGTTCTCAAAAGCACAAACACGTTGAAACTTCTTCTATGGAGAGAGTAGAGGAAATCCAAGGCATCAAAGTGGACCTTTGTACTCTATTTAGTGTTCTTAACAGTCTAAGTTATTAGTGTAGCTTTCGTACAATGTTTCGTAACCCAATGATGCCAATAGACCAAGTTATGTTCTCAATTGCACAAAAACGTGAAAAGCTCGTCTATGGAGAGAGTAGAGCAACTCCAAAGTATCACAGTGGACCGTAGTACTGTATGTCATGTTAATAGATGTCTAAAAAGTTAGTCTAGCATTCGTACAACGTTGCATAACCAAAAGATACCAATAGACCAAGTTATGTTCTCAAAAGCACAAAACGTGAAAAGCTCGTCTATGGAGGGAGTTGAGTAATTCCAAGGCCTCAAAGTGGATAGTTGTACTCTATTTAGCGTTCTTAGAAGTCTTAGTTGTTAGTGTATCTTTCGTACAACGTTTCGTAACCAAAAGATGCCAATAGACCAAGTTATGTTCTCAAAAGCACAAAACATGAAATGCTCCTCTATGGAGAGAGTAGAGCAAATCCAAGGAATCAAAGTGGACCGATATAATCTATTTTGTGTTCTTATAAGTCTAAGAAGTTAGTGCAGCTTTGGTACAATGTTTCGTAACCAAAAGATACCAATAGACCAAGTTATGTTATTTAATACACAAAAACGTTAAAAGCTCATCTATGGAGAGAGTTGAGTAATTCCAGGGCATCAAAGTGAACTGTTTTACTCTATTTAGTGTTCTTAGTAGTCTAAGTTGTTAGTGTAGCCTTCGTACAACGTTTCATGGCCGAAAGGTACCAACAAACCAAGTTATGTTCTCAAAAGCACGAAAACGTGAAATGCTCGTCTATGGAGAGAGTAGAGTAACTCCAAGGCATCAAAGTGGACCGTTATACTCTATCTAGTGTTCTTAGAAGTCTAAGAAGTTAGTGTAGCTTTCGTACAACGTTTAGTAACCAAAAGATACCAATAGACCAAGTTAGGTTCTCAAAAGCATAAAAACGTTAAAAGCTCCTCTATGGAGAGAGTAGAGGAAATCCAAGGCATCAAAGTGGACCGTTACACTCTAGTTCGGGTTCTTAGAAGTCTAAGGAGTGAGTGTAGCTCTCGTACAATGTTTCGTAACCAAAGGATACCAATAGACCAAGTTACGTTCTCAAACGCATAAAAACGTTACAAGCTCCTCTATGGAGAGAGTAGAGCGAATCCAAGGCATCAAAGTGGACCGTTACACTCTAGTTCATGTTCGTAGAAGTCTAAGGAGTTAGTGTAGCTCTCGTACAACATTTCATAGCCAAAAGATACCAATAGACCAAGTTACGTTCTCAAAAGCATAAAAACGTTAAGAGCTCCTCTATGGAGAGAGTAGAGGAAATCCAAGGTATCAAAGTGGACCGTTACACTCTATTTCATGTTCTTAGAAGTCTAAGAAGTTAGTGTTGCTTTTGTACAACGTTTTGTAGCCGAAATATACCAATAGACCAAGTTAGGTTCTCAAAAGCACAAAAATGTTAAAAGTTCCTCTATGGAGAGAGTAGAGGAAATCCAAGGCATCAAAGTGGACTGTAGTACTGTATTTAGTGTTCTTAACAGTCAAAGTTATTAGTGTAGCTTTCGTACAATGTTTCGTAACCAAAAGATGCGAATAGACCAATTTATGTTCTCAATTGCACAAAAACGTGAAAAGCTCATCTATGGAGAGAGTAGAGCAACTCCAAGGTATCACAGTGGACCGTAGTACTCTATTTCATGTTCTTTGATGTCTAAAAAGTTCATGTAGCTTTCGTACAACGTTTCGTAACCGAAAGATGCCAATAGACTAAGTTATGTTCTCGAAAGCACAAAATGTGAAAAGCTCCTCTATCGAGAGAGTAGAGCAAATCCAAGGAATCAAAGTGGACCAATATACTCTATTTTGTGTTCTTAGAAGTCTAAGAAGTTAGTGCAGCTTTCGTTCAATGTTTCGTAACCAAAAGATACCAATAGACCAAGTTATGTTATTTAATACACAAAAACGTTAAAATCTCATCTATGGAGAGAGTTGAGTAATTCCAGGGCATCAAAGTGAACTATTGTACTCAATTTAGTATTCTTAGCAGTCTAAGTTGTTAGTGTAGCCTTCGTACAATGTTTCGTGGCGGAAAGGTACCAATAGACCAAGTTATGTTCTGAAAAGCACAAAAACGTGAGAAGCTCGTCTATGGAGAGAGTAGAGTAACTCCAAGGCATCAAAGTGGACCGTTATACTCTATCTAGTGTTCTTAGAAGTCTAAGAAGTTAGTGTAGCTTTCGTACAGCGTTTCGTAACCAAAAGTTACCGATAGACCAAGTCACGTTCTAAAAAGAACAAAATGTGAAAAGCTCCTCTATCGAGAGAGTAGAGCAAATCCAAGGAATCAAAGTGGACCAATATACTCTATTTTGTGTTCTTAGAAGTCTAAGAAGTTAGTGCAGCTTTCGTACAATGTTTTGTAACCAAAAGATACCAATAGACCAAGTTATGTTATTTAATGCACAAAAACGTTAAAAGCTCATCTATGGAGAGAGTTGAGTAATTCCAGGGCATCGAAGTTCACTGTTGTACTCTATTTAGTGTTCTTAGAAGTCCAAGCTGTTAGTGTAGCGTTCGTACAACGTTTCGTAGCCGAAAGGTAGTAATAGACCAAGTTATGTTCTCGAAAGTACAAAAACATGAAAGCTCATCTATGGAGAGAGTAGAGCGACTCCAAGGCATCAAATTGGACCGTTATGCTCTATCTAGTGTTCTTAGAAGTCTAAGAAGTTAGTGTAGCCTTCGTACAACGTTTCGTAGCCGAAAGGTAGCAATAGACCAAGTTATGTTCTCAAAAGCACAAAAACATGAAAAGCTCGTCTATGGAGAGAGTAGAGGAAATCCAAGGCATCAAAGTGGACCGTTACACTCTATTTCGTGTTCTTAGAAGTCTAAGAAGTTAGTGTAGTTCTCGTAGAACGCTTCGTAACCAAAAGATACCAATAGACCAAGTTATTTCTTTAACGCATAAAAACGTCGAAAGCTCTTCTATGGAGAGAGTTGTGTAATTCCAAGGCATCAACGTGGACCGTTGTACTCTATTTAGTGTTCTTAGAAGTCTAAGTTGTTAGTGTAACTTTCGTACAACATTTCGTAACCAAAAGATGCCAATAGACCAAGTTATGTTCTCAAATGCACAAAAACGTGAAAAGCTCTTCTACGGAGAGAGTAGAGCAACTCCAAGATATCAAAGCAGACCGTAGTACTCAATTTCATGTTCTTAGTAGGCTAAAAAGTTAGTGTAGCTTTCGTGCAATGTTTCGTAACCAAAAGATCCCAATAGACCAGGTTGAGTTCTGAAAAGTATGAAAACATGAAAAGCTCATCTATGGAGAGAGTAGAGCAACTCCAATGCATCAAAATGGACCGTTATACTCTATTTAGTCTTCTTGGAAATCTAAGAAGTTAGTGTAGCTTTTGTACAACGTTTTGTAACCGAAATATACCAATAGACCAAGTTAGGTTCTCAAAAGCACAAACACGTTAAAAGTTCCTCTATGGAGAGAGTAGAGGAAATCCAAGGCGTCAAAGTGGACCTTTGTACTCTATTTAGTGTTCTTAACAGTCTAAGTTATTAGTGTAGCTTTCGTACAATGTTTCGTAACCCAATGATGCCAATAGACCAAGTTATGTTCTCAATTGCACAAAAACGTGAAAAGCTCGTCTATGGAGAGAGTAGAGCAACTCCAAAGTATCACAGTGGACCGTAGTACTGTATGTCATGTTCATAGATGTCTAAAAAGTTAGTCTAGCATTCGTACAACGTTGCATAACCAAAAGATACCAATAGACCAAGTTATGTTCTCAAAAGCACAAAACGTGAAAAGCTCGTCTATGGAGGGAGTTGAGTAATTCCAAGGCCTCAAAGTAGACCGTTGTACTCTATTTAGCGTTCTTAGAAGTCTTAGTTGTTAGTGTATCTTTCGTACCACGTTTCGTAACCAAAAGATGGCAATAGACCAAGTTATGTTCTCAAAAGCACAAAACATGAAATGCTCCTCTATGGAGAGAGTATAGCAAATCCAAGGAATCAAAGTGGACCGATATAATCTATTTTGTGTTCTTATAAGTCTAAGAAGTTAGTGCAGCTTTGGTACAATGTTTCGTAACCAAAAGATACCAATAGACCAAGTTATGTTATTTAATGCACAAAAACGTTAAAAGCTCATCTATGGAGAGAGTTGAGTAATTCCAGGGCATCAAAGTGAACTGTTTTACTCTATTTAGTGTTCTTAGTAGTCTAAGTTGTTAGTGTAGCCTTCGTACAACGTTTCGTGGCCGAAAGGTACCAACAGACCAAGTTATGTTCTCAAAAGCACAAAAACGTGAAATCCTCGTCTATGGAGAAAGTAGAGTAACTCCAAGGCATCAAAGTGGACCGTTATACTCTATCTAGTGTTCTTATAAGTCTAAGAAGTTAGTGTAGCTTTCGTACAACGTTTATTAACCAAAAGATACCAATAGACCAAGTTAGGTTCTCAAAAGCATAAAAATGTTAAAAGCTCCTCTATGGAGAGAGTAGAGGAAATCCAAGGCATCAAAGTGGACCGTTACACTCTATTTCGTGTTCTTAGAAGTCTAAGAAGTTAGTGTAGTTCTCGTAGAACGCTTCGTAACCAAAAGATACCAATAGACCAAGTTATTTCTTTAACGCATAAAAACGTCGAAAGCTCTTCTATGGAGAGAGTTGTGTAATTCCAAGGCATCAACGTGGACCGTTGTACTCTATTTAGTGTTCTTAGAAGTCTAAGTTGTTAGTGTAACTTTCGTACAACATTTCGTAACCAAAAGATGCCAATAGACCAAGTTATGTTCTCAAATGCACAAAAACGTGAAAAGCTCTTCTACGGAGAGAGTAGAGCAACTCCAAGATATCAAAGCAGACCGTAGTACTCAATTTCATGTTCTTAGTAGGCTAAAAAGTTAGTGTAGCTTTCGTGCAATGTTTCGTAACCAAAAGATCCCAATAGACCAGGTTGAGTTCTGAAAAGTATAAAAACATGAAAAGCTCGTCTATGGAGAGAGTAGAGCAACTCCAATGCATCAAAATGGACCGTTATACTCTATTTAGTCTTCTTGGAAATCTAAGAAGTTAGTGTAGCTTTTGTACAACGTTTTGTAACCGAAATATACCAATAGACCAAGTTAGGTTCTCAAAAGCACAAACACGTTAAAAGTTCCTCTATGGAGAGAGTAGAGGAAATCCAAGGCGTCAAAGTGGACCTTTGTACTCTATTTAGTGTTCTTAACAGTCTAAGTTATTAGTGTAGCTTTCGTACAATGTTTCGTAACCCAATGATGCCAATAGACCAAGTTATGTTCTCAATTGCACAAAAACGTGAAAAGCTCGTCTATGGAGAGAGTAGAGCAACTCCAAAGTATCACAGTGGACCGTAGTACTGTATGTCATGTTCATAGATGTCTAAAAAGTTAGTCTAGCATTCGTACAACGTTGCATAACCAAAAGATACCAATAGACCAAGTTATGTTCTCAAAAGCACAAAACGTGAAAAGCTCGTCTATGGAGGGAGTTGAGTAATTCCAAGGCCTCAAAGTAGACCGTTGTACTCTATTTAGCGTTCTTAGAAGTCTTAGTTGTTAGTGTATCTTTCGTACCACGTTTCGTAACCAAAAGATGGCAATAGACCAAGTTATGTTCTCAAAAGCACAAAACATGAAATGCTCCTCTATGGAGAGAGTATAGCAAATCCAAGGAATCAAAGTGGACCGATATAATCTATTTTGTGTTCTTATAAGTCTAAGAAGTTAGTGCAGCTTTGGTACAATGTTTCGTAACCAAAAGATACCAATAGACCAAGTTATGTTATTTAATGCACAAAAACGTTAAAAGCTCATCTATGGAGAGAGTTGAGTAATTCCAGGGCATCAAAGTGAACTGTTTTACTCTATTTAGTGTTCTTAGTAGTCTAAGTTGTTAGTGTAGCCTTCGTACAACGTTTCGTGGCCGAAAGGTACCAACAGACCAAGTTATGTTCTCAAAAGCACAAAAACGTGAAATCCTCGTCTATGGAGAAAGTAGAGTAACTCCAAGGCATCAAAGTGGACCGTTATACTCTATCTAGTGTTCTTATAAGTCTAAGAAGTTAGTGTAGCTTTCGTACAACGTTTATTAACCAAAAGATACCAATAGACCAAGTTAGGTTCTCAAAAGCATAAAAATGTTAAAAGCTCCTCTATGGAGAGAGTAGAGGAAATCCAAGGCATCAAAGTGGACCGTTAGACTCTATCTAGTGTTCTTAGAAGTCTAAGAAGTTAGCGTAGCTTTCGTACAACGTTTAGTAACCAAAAGATACCAATAGACCAAGTTAGGTTCTCAAAAGCAAAAAAACGTTAAAAGCTCCTCCATGGAGAGAGTAGAGGAAATCCAAGGCATCAAAGTGGACCGTTACACTCTAGTTCGGGTTCTTAGAAGTCTAAGGAGTTAGTGTAGCTCTCGTACAATGTTTCGTAACCAAAGGATACCAATAGACCAAGTTAAGTTCTCAAAACCATAAAACCATTAAGAGCTCCTCTATGGAGAGAGTTGAGCAAATCCAAGGCATCAAAGTGGACCGTTACACTCTATTTCATGTTCTTAGAAGTCAAAGAAGTTAGTGTAGCTCTCGTACAATGTTTCGTAACCAAAGGATACCAATAGAGCAAGTTACGTTCTCAAACGCATAAAAACGTTAAAAGCTCCTCTATCGAGAGAGTAGAGCAAATCCAAGGCATCAAAGTGGACCGTTACACTCTAGTTCGTGTTCGTAGATGTCTAAGAAGTTAGTGTAGCTCTCGTACAACATTTCGTAGCCAAAGGATACCAATAGACCAAGTTACGCTCTCAAAAGCATAAAACCATTAAGAGCTCCTCTATGGAGAGAGTAGAGGAAATCCAAGTTATCAAAGTGGACCGTTACACTCTATTTCATGTTCTTAGAAGTCAAAGAAGTTAGTGTTGCTTTTGTACAACGATTTGTAGCCGAAATATACCAATAGACCAAGTTAGGTTCTCAAAAGCACAAAAATGTTAAAAGTTCCTCTATGGAGAGAGTAGAGGAAATCCAAGGCATCAAAGTGGACCGTAGTATTGTATTTAGTGTTCTTAACAGTCAAAGTTATTAGTGTCGCTTTCGTACAATGTTTCGTAACCAAAAGATGCGAATAGACCAAGTTATGTTCTCAATTGCACAAAAACGTGAAAAGCTCATCTATGGAGAGAGTAGAGCAACTCCAAGGTATCACAGTGGATCGTAGTACTCTATTTCATGTTCTTTGATGTCTAAAAAGTTCATGTAGCTTTCGTACAACGTTTCGTAACCGAAAGATGCCAATAGACCAAGTTATGTTCTCGAAAGCACAAAATGTGAAAAGCTCCTCTATCGAGAGAGTAGAGCAAATCCAAGGAATCAAAGTGGACCAATATACTCTATTTTGTGTTCTTAGAAGTCTAAGAAGTTAGTGCAACTTTCGTTCAATGTTTCGTAACCAAAAGATACCAATAGACCAAGTTATGTTATTTAATACACAAAAACGTTAAAAGCTCATCTATGGAGAGAGTTGAGCAATTCCAGGGCATCAAAGTGAACTATTGTACTCAATTTAGTATTCTTTGCAGTCTAAGTTGTTAGTGTAGCCTTCGAACAACGTTTCGTGGCGGAAAGGTACCAATAGACCAAGTTATGTTCTGAAAAGCACAAAAACGTGAAAAGCTCGTCTATGGAGAGAGTAGAGTAACTCCAAGGCATCAAAGTGGACCGTTATACTCTATCTAGTGTTCTTAGAAGTCTAAGAAGTTAGTGTAGCTTTCGTACAGCGTTTCGTAACCAAAAGTTACCGATAGACCAAGTCACGTTCTCAAAAGAACAAAATGTGAAAAGCTCCTCTATGGAGAGAGTAGAGCAAATCCAAGGAATCAAAGTGGACCAATATACTCTATTTAGTGTTCTTAGAAGTCTAAGAAGTTAGTGCAGCTTTCGTACAATATTTTGTAACCAAAAGATACCAATAGACCAAGTTATGTTATTTAATGCACAAAAACGTTAAAAGCTCATCTATGGAGAGAGTTGAGTAATTCCAGGGCATCGAAGTTCACTGTTGTACTCTATTTAGTGTTCTTAGAAGTCTAAGTTGTTAGTGTAGCCTTCGTACAACGTTTCGTAGTCGAAAGGTAGCAATAGACCAAGTTATGTTCTCAAAAGCACAAAAACGTGAAAAGCTCATCTATGGAGAGAGTAGAGTAACTCCAAGGCATCAAAGTGGACCGTTACACTCTATTTCATGTTCTTGGAAGTCTAAGAAGTTAGTGTAGCTCTCGTAGAACGTTTCGTAAGCAGAAGATACCAAAACATACCAATAGACCATGTTATGTTCTTTAATGCATAAAAACGTTAAAAGCTCATCTATGGAGAGAGTTGAGTAATTCCAAGGCATCAAAGTGGACCGTTGTACTCTATTTAGTGTTCTTATTAGTCTAAGTTGTTATTGTATCTTTCGTACAACGTTTCATAATCAAATGATGCAAATCGACCAAGTTATGTTCTCAAATGCACAAAAACGTGAAACGCTATTCTATGGAGAGAGTAGAGCAACTCCAAGGCATCAAAGTGGACCGTAGTACTATATTTCATGTTCTTAGAAGTCTAAAAAGTTTGTGTAGCTTTCGTACAACGTTTCTTAGCGAAAAGATCCCAATTGACCAAGTTAAGATCTCAAAAGCATAAAAACATGAAAAGCGCGTCTATGGAGAGAGTAGAGCAACTCCACGGCATCAAAGTGAACTGTTGTACTCTATTAAGTGTTCTTAGCTGTCTAAGTTGTTAGTGTAGCCTTCGTACAACGTTTCATAGCCGAAAGGCACCAATAGACCAAGTTATGTTCTCAAAAGCATAAAAAACGTGAAAAGCTCGTCTATGGAGAGTATAGAGCAACTCCAATGTATCAAAGTGGACCGTTATACTCTATTTAGTGTTTTTAGAAGTCTAAGAATTTAGTGTAGCTTTTGTACAATGTTTTGTAACCAAAATATACCAATAGACCAAGTTACGTTCTCAAAAGCACAAAAACGTTAAAAGTTCCTCTATGGAGAGAGTAGAGGAAATCCAAGGCATCAAAGTGGACCGTTGTACTCTATTTAGTGTTCTTAACACTCTAAGTTATTAGTGTAGCTTTCGTACAATGTTTTGTAACCAAAAGATGCCAATAGACCATGTTATGTTCTCAATTGCACAAAAACGTGGAAAGCTCATCTATGGAGAGAGTAGAGCAACTCCAAGGTTTCGCAGTAGACTGTAGCACTCTATTTCATGTTCTTAGAAGTCTAGAAAGTTAGTGCAGCTTTCGTACAACGTTTAGTGGCCAAAAGATACCAATAGACCAGGTTATGTTCTCGAAAGCATAAAACGTGAAAAGCTCGTCTATGGAGGGAGTTGAGTAATTCCAAGAGCCTCAAAGTGGACCGTTGTACTCTATTTAGCGTTCTTAGAAGTCTAAGTTGTTAGTGTATCTTTCGTACAACGTTTCGTAACCAAAAGATGCTAATAGACCAAGTTATGTTCTCAAGAGCACAAAATGTGAAAAGCTCCTCTATGGAGAGAGTAGAGCAAATCCAAGGAATCAAAGTGCACCAATGTACTCTATTTTGTGTTCTTAGAAGTCTAAGAAGTTAGTGCAGCTTTCGTACAATGTTTCGTAACCAAAAGATACCAATAGACCAAGTTATGTTATTTAATGCACAAAAACGTTAAAAGCTCATCTATGGAGAGAGTTGAGTAATTCCAGGGCATCAAAGTGAACTGTTGTGCTTTATTTAGTGTTCTTAGTAGTCTAAGTTGTTAGTGTAGCCTTCGTACAACGTTTCGTAGCCGAAAGGTAGCAATAGACCATGTTACGTTCTCAAAAGGACAAAAACATGAAAAGCTCGTCTATGGAGAGAGTAGAGGAAATCCAAGGCATCAAAGTGGACCGTTACACTCTATTTCGTGTTCTTGGAAGTCTAAGAAGTTAGTGTAGCTCTCGTAGAATGCTTCGTAAGCAGAAGATACCAAAAGATACCAATAGACCATATTATGTTCTTTAATGAACAAAAACGTTAAAAGCTCATCTATGGAGAGAGTTGAGTAATTCTAAAGCATCAAAGTGGACCGTTGTACTCTATTTAGTGTTCTTATTAGTCTAAGTTGTTAGTGTATCTTTCGTACAATGTTTCGTAATCAAAAGATGCCAATAGACCAAGTTATGTTCTCAAATGCACAAAATCGTGAAACGCTCTTCTATGGAGAGAGTAGAGCAACTCCAAGGCATCAAAGTGGACCGTAGTACTCTATTTCATGTTCTTAGAAGTCTAAAAAGTTAGTGTAGCTTTCGTACAACGTTTCTTAGCGAAAAGATCCCAATAGACCAAGTTAAGATCTCAAAAGCACAAAAACATGAAAAGCTCATCAATGGAGAGAATAGAGCAACTCCAAGGCATCAAAGTGAACTGTTGTACTCTATTAAGTGTTCTTAGCAGTCTAAGTTGTTAGTGTAGCCTTCGTACAACGTTTCGTAGCCGAAAGGCACCAATAGACCAAGTTATGTTCTCAAAAGCACAAAAACGTGAAAAGCTCATCTATGGAGAGAGTAGAGCAACTCCAATGTATCAAAGTGGACCGTTATACTCTATTTAGTGTTCTGAGAAGTCTAAGAAATTAGTGTAGCTTTTGTACAATGTTTTCTAACCAAAATATACCAATAGACCAAGTTATGTTCTCAAAAGCACAAAAACGTTAAAAGTTCCTCTATGGAGAGAGTAGAGGAAATCCAAGGCATGAAAGTGGACCATTGTACTCTATTTAGTGTTCTTAACACTCTAAGTTATTAGTGTAGCTTTCGTACAATGTTTTGTATCCAAAAGATGCCAATAGACCAAGTTATGTTCTCAATTGCACAAAAACGTGGAAAGCTCGTCTATGGAGAGAGTAGAGCAACTCCAAGGTTTCACAGTAGACTGTAGCACTCTATTTCATGTTCTTAGAAGTCTAGAAAGTTAGTGCAGCTTTCGTACAACATTTAGTGGCCGAAAGATACCAATAGACCAGGTTATGTTCTCAAAAGCTTACAACGTGAAAAGCTCGTCTATGGAGGGAGTTCAGTAATTCCAAGGGCCTCAAAGTGGACCGTTGTACTCTATTTAGCATTCTTAGAAGTCTAAGTTGTTAGTGTATCTTTCGTACAACATTTCTTAACCAAAAGATGCCAATAGACCAAGTTACATTTTCAAGAGCACAAAATGTGAAAAGCTCCTCTATGGAGAGAGTAGAGCTAATCCAAGGAATCAAAGTGGACCAATGTACTCTATTTTGTGTTCTTAGAAGTCTAAGAAGTTAGTGCAGCTTTCGTACAATGTTTCGTAACCAAAAGTACCAATAGACCAAGTTATGTTATTTAATGCACAAAAACATTAAAAGCTCATCTATGGAGAGGTTGAGTAATTCCAGGGCATCAAAGTCAACTGTTGTACTTTATTTAGTGTTCTTAGTAGTCTAAGTTGTTAGTGTAGCCTTCGTACAACGTTTCGTAGCCGAAAGGTAGCAGTAGACCAAGTTATGTTCTCAAAAGGACAAAAACGTGAAAAGATCGTCTATGGAGAGAGTAGAGGAAATCCAGGGAATCAAAGTGGACCGTTACTCTCTATTTCGTGCTCTTGGAAGTCTAAGAAGTTAGTGTAGCTCTCGTAGAACGCTTCGTAAGCGGAAGATTCCAAAAGAAACCAATAGACCATGTTATGTTATTTAACGCACAGAAACATTAAAAGCTCATCTATGGAGAGAGTTGAGTAATTCCAAGGCATCAAAGTGGACCGTTGTACTCTATTTAGTGTTCTTATTAGTCTAAGAAGTTAGTGTAGCTTTTGTACAATGTTTTGTAACCAAAATATACCAATAGACCAAGTTATGTTCTCAAAAGCACAAAAACGTTAAAAGTTCCTCTATGGAGAGAGTAGAGGAAATCCAAGGCATCAAAGTGGACCGTTGTACTCTATTTAGTGTTCTTAACACTCTAAGTTATTAGTGTAGCTTTCGTACAATGTTTCGTAACCAAAAGATGCCAATAGACCAAGTTATGTTCTCAATTGCACAAAAACGTGGAAAGCTCATCTATGGAGAGAGTAGAGCAACTCCAAGGTTTCACAGTAGACTGTAGCACTCTATTTCATGTTCTTAGAAGTCTAGAAAGTTAGTGCAGCTTTCGTACAACGTTTAGTGGCCAAAAGATACCAATAGACCAGGTTATGTTCTCAAAAGCGTAAAACGTGAAAAGCTCGTCTATGGAGGGAGTTGAGTAATTCCAAGGGCCTCAAAGTGGACCGTTGTACTCTATTTAGCATTCTTAGAAGTCTAAGTTGTTAGTGTATCTTTCGTACAACGTTTCGTAACCAAAAGATGCCAATAGACCAAGTTATGTTCTCAAGAGCACAAAATGTGAAAAGTTCCTCTATGGTTTTGTAACCAAAAGATGCCGATAGACCAAGTTATGTTCTCAATTGCACAAAAACGTGGAAAGCTCATCTATGGAGAGAGTAGAGCAACTCCAAGGTTTCACAGTAGACAGTAGCACTCTATTTCATGTTCTTAGAAGTCTAGAAAGTTAGTGCAGCTTTCGTACAACGTTTAGTGGCCAAAAGATACCAATAGACCAGGTTATGTTCTCAAAAGCGTAAAACGTGAAAAGCACGTCTATGGAGGGAGGTGAGTAATTCCAAGGGCCTCAAAGTGGACCGTTGTACTCTATTTAGCATTCTTAGAAGTCTAAGTTGTTAGTGTATCTTTCGTACAACGTTTCGTAACCAAAAGATGCCAATAGACCAAGTTATGTTCTCAAGAGCACAAAATGTGAAAAGTTCCTCTATGGTTTTGTAACCAAAAGATGCCAATAGACCAAGTTATGTTCTCAATTGCACAAAAACGTGGAAAGCTCATCTATGAAGAGAGTAGAGCAACTCCAAGGTTTCACAGTAGACAGTAGCACTCTATTTCATGTTCTTAGAAGTCTAGAAAGTTAGTGCAGCTTTCGTACAACGTTTAGTGGCCAAAAGATACCAATAGACCAGGTTATGTTCTCAAAAGCGTAAAACGTGAAAAGCTCGTCTATGGAGAGAGTTGAGTAATTCCAAGGGCCTCAAAGTGGACCGTTGTACTCTATTTAGCATTCTTAGAAGTCTAAGTTGTTAGTGTATCTTTCGTACAACGTTTCGTAACCAAAAGATGCCAATAGACCAAGTTATGTTCTCAAGAGCACAAAATGTGAAAAGTTCCTCTATGGAGAGAGTAGAGCAAATCCAAGGAATCAAAGTGGACCAATGTACTCTATTTTGTGTTCTTAGAAGTCTAAGAAGTTAGTGCAGCTTGTTTCGTAACCAAAAGATACCATTAGACCAAGTTATGTTATTTAATGCACAAAAACGTTAAAAGCTCATCTATGGAGAGAGTTGAGTAATTCCAGGGCGTCAAAGTGAGCTGTTGTACTTTATTTAGTGTTCTTAGTAGTCTAAGTTGTTAGTTTAGCCTTCGTACAATGTTTCGTAGCCGAAAGGTAGCAATAGACCAAGTTATGTTCTCAAAAGGACAAAAAGGGGAAAAGCTCGTCTATGGATTGAGTAGAGGAAATCCAAGGCATCAAAGTGGACCGTTACACTCTATTTCGTGTTCTTGGAAGTCTAAGAAGTTAGTGTAGCTCTCGTAGAACGCTTCGGAAGCATAAGATACCAAAAGATACCAATACACCATGTTATGTTTTTTAATGCACAAAAACATTAAAAGCTCATCTATGGAGAGAGTTGAGTAATTCCAAGGCATCAAAGTGGACCGTTGTACTCTATTTAATGTTCTTACTAGTCTAAGTTGTTAGTGTATCTTTCGTACAACGTTTCGTAATCAAAAGATGCCAATAGACCAAGTTATGTTCTCAAATGCACAAAAACGTGAAACGCTCTTCTATGGAGAGAGTAGAGCAACTCCAAGGCATCAAAGTGGACCGTAGTACTCTATTTCATGTTCTTAGAAGTCTAAAAAGTTAGTGTAGCTTTCGTACAACGTTTCTTAGCGAAACGATCCCAACAGACCAAGTTAAGATCTCAAAAGCATAAAAACATAAAAAGCTCGTCTATGGAGAGAGTAGAGCAACTCCAAGGTATCAAAGTGAACTATTGTACTCTATTAAGTGTTCTTAGCAGTCTAAGTTGTTAGTGTAGCCTTCGTACAACGTTTCGTAGCCGAAAGGCACCAATAGACCAAGTTATGTTCTCAAAAGCACAAAAACGTGAAAAGCTCGTCTATGGAGAGAGTAGAGCAACTCCAATGTATCAAAGTGGACCGTTATACTCTATTTAGTGTTATTAGAAGTCTAAGAAGTTAGTGTAGCTTTTGTACAATGTTTTGCAACCAAAATATACCAATAGACCAAGTTATGTTCTCAAAAGCACAAAAACGTTAAAAGTTCCTCTATGGAGAGAGTAGAGGAAATCCAAGGCATGAAAGTGGACCATTGTACTCTATTTAGTGTTCTTAACACTCTAAGTTATTAGTGTAGCTTTCGTACAATGTTTCGTAACCAAAAGATGCCAATAGACCAAATTATGTTCTCAAATGCACAAAAACGTGTAACGCTCTTCTATGGAGAGAGTAGAGCAACTCCAAGGCATCAAAGTGGACCGTAGTACTCCATTTCATGTTCTTAGAAGTCTAAAAAGTTAGTGTAGCTTTCGTGCAACGTTTCTTAGCGAAAAGATCCCAATAGACCAAGTTAAGATCTCAAAAGCACAAAAACATGAAAAGCTCATCTATGGAGAGAGTAGAGCAACTCCAAGGCATCAAAGTGCACTGTTGTACTCTATTAAGTTTTCTTAGCAGTCTAAGTTGTTAGTGTAGCCTTCGTACAATGTTTCATAGCCGAAAGGCACCAATAGACCAAGTTATGTTCTTAAAAGCATAAAAACGTGAAAAGCTCGTCTATGGAGAGAGTAGAGCAACTCCAATGTATCAAAGTGGACCGTTATACTCTATTTAGTTTTCTTAGAAGTGTAAGAAGTTAGTGTAGCTTTTGTACAATGTTTTGTAACGAAAATATACCAATAGACCAAGTTATGTTCTCAAAAGCACAAAAACGTTAAAAGTTCCTCTATGGAGAGAGTAGAGGAAATCAAAGGCATCAAAGTGGACCGTTGTACTCTATTTAGTGTTCTTAACACTCTAAGTTATTAGTGTAGCTGTGGTACAATGTTTCGTAACCAAAAGATGCCAATAGATCAAGTTATGTTCTCAACTGCACAAAAACGTGGAAAGCTCGTCTATGGAGAGAGTAGAGCAACTCCAAGGTTTCACAGTAGACTGTAGCACTCTATTTCATGTTCTTACAAGTCTAGAAAGTTAGTGCAGCTTTCGTACAACGTTTAGTGGCCAAAAGATACCAATAGACCAGGTTATGTTCTCAAAAGCGTAAAACATGAAAAGCTCGTCTATGGAGGAAGTTGAGTAATTCCAAGGGCCTCAAAGTGGACCGTTGTACTCTATTTAGCGTTCTTAGAAGTCTAAGTTGTTAGTGTATCTTTCGTACAACGTTTCGTAACCAAAAGATGTCAATAGACCAAGTTATGTTCTCAAGAGCACAAAATGTGAAAAGCTCCTCTATAGAGAGAGTAGAGCAAATCCAAGGAATCAAAGTGGGCTAATGTACTCTATAGAGAGAGTAGAGCAAATCCAAGGAATCAAAGTGGGCTAATGTACTCTATTTTGGGTTCTTAGAAGTCTAAGAAGTTAGTGCAGCTTTCGTCCAATGTTTCGTAACCAAAAGATACCAATAGACCAAGTTATGTTACTTAATGCACAAAAATGTTAAAAGCTCATCTATGGAGAGAGTTGAGTAATTCCAGGGCATCAAAGTGAACTGTTGTACTTTATTTAGTGTTCTTAGTAGTCTAAGTTGTTAGTGTAGCCTTCGTACAACGTTTCGTAGCCGAAAGGTAGCAATAACCAAGTTATGTTCTCAAAAGGACAAAAACGTGAAAAGCTCGTCTATGGAGAGAGTAGAGGAAATCCAAGGCATCAAAGTGGATCGTTACACTCTATTTCGTGTTCTTGCAAGTCTAAGAAGTTAGTGTAGCTCTCGTAGAACGCTTCGTAAGCAGAAGATACCAAACGATACCAATAGACCATGTTATGTTCTTTAATGCACAAAAACATTAAAAGCACATCTATGGAGAGAGTTGAGTAATTCCAAGGCATCAAAGTGGACCGTTGTACTCTATTTAGTGTTCTTACTAGTCTAAGTTGTTAGTGTATCTTTCGTACAACGTTTCTAATCAAAAGATGCCAATAGACCAAGTTATGTTCTCAAATGCACAAAAACATGAAACGCTCTTCTATGGAGAGAGTAGAGCAACTCCATGGCATCAAAGTGGACAGTAGTACTCTATTTCATGTTCTTAGGTGTCTAAAAAGTTAGTGTAGCTTTCGTACAACGTTTCCTAGCGAAAAGATCCCAATAGACCAAGTTAAGATCTCAAAAGCACAAAAACATGAAAAGCTCATCTATGGAGAGTGTAGAGCAACTCCAAGGCATCAAAGTGAACTGTTGTACTCTATTAAGTGTTCTTAGCAGTCTAAGTTGTTAGTGTAGCTTTTGTACGACGTTTTGTAGCCGAAAGGCGCCAATAGGCCAAGTTATGTTCTCGAAAGCACAAAAACGTGAAAAGCTCATCTATAGAGAGAGTAGAGCAACTCCAATGTATCAAAGTGGACCGTTATACTCTATTTAGTGTTCTTAGAAGTCTAAGAAGTTAGTGTAGCTTTTGTACAATTTTTTGTAACCAAAATATACCAATAGACCAAGTTATGTTCTCAAAAGCACAAAAACGTTAAAAGTTCCTCTATGGAGAGAGCAGAGGAAATCCAAGGCATCAAAGTGGACCGTTGTACTCTATTTAGTGTTCTTAACACTCTAAGTTATTAGTGTAGCTTCCGTACAATGTTTCGTAACCAAAAGATGCCAATAGACCAAGTTATGTTCTCAAATGCATAAAAACGTGGAAAGCTCGTCTCTGGAGAGAGTAGAGCAACTCCAAGGTTTCACAGTAGACTGTAGCACTCTATTTCATGTTCTTAGAAGTCTAGAAAGTTTGTGCAGCTTTCGTACAACGTTTAGTGGCCAAAAGATACCAATAGACCAGGTTATGTTCTGAAAAGGGTAAAACGTGAAAAGCTCGTCTATGGAGGGAGTTGAGTAATTCCAAGGGCCTCAAAGTGGACCGTTGTACTCTATTTAGCATTCTTAGAAGTCTAAGTTGTTAGTGTATCTTTCGTACAACATTTCGTGACCAAAAGATGCCAATAGACCAAGTAACGTTCTCAAGAGCACAAAATGTGAAAAGCTCCTCTATGGAGAGAGTAGAGCAAATCCAAGGAATCAAAGTGGACCAATGTACTCTATTTTGTGTTCTTAGAAGTCTAAGAAGTTAGTGCAGCTTTCGTACAATGTTTCGTAACCAAAAGATACCAATAGACCAAGTTATGTTATTTAATGCACAAAAACGTTAAAAGCTCATCTATGGAGTGAGTTGAGTAATTCCAGGGCATCAAAGTGAACTGTTGTACTTTATTTAGTGTTCTTAGTAGTCTAAGTTGTTAGTGTAGCCTTCGTACAACGTTTCGTAGCCGAAAGGTAGCAATAGACCAAGTTATGTTCTCAAAAGGACAAAAACGTGAAAAGCTCGTCTATGGAGAGAGTAGAGGAAATCCAAGCCATCTAAGTGGACCGTTACACTCTATTTCGTGTTCTTGGAAGTCTAAGAAGTTAGTGTAGCTCTCGTAGAACGCTTCGTAAGCAAAAGATACCAAAAGATACCAATAGGCCATGTTAGGTTCTATAATGCACAAAAACATTAAAAGCTCATCTATGGAGAGAGTTGAGTAATTCCAAGGCATCAAAGTGGATCGTTGTACTCTATTTAGTGTTCTTATTAGTCTAAGGTGTTAGTGTATCTTTCGTACAACGTTTCGTAATCAAAAGATGCCAATGGACCAAGTTATGTTCTCAAATGCACAAAAACGTGAAACGCTCTTCTATGGAGAGAGTAGAGCAACTCCAAGGCATCAAAGTGGACCGTAGCACTCTATTTCATGTTCTTAGAAGTCTAAAAAGTTAGTGTAGCTTTCGTACAGCATTTCATAGCGAAAAGATCCCAATAGACCAAGTTAAGAACTCAAAAGCACAAAAACATGAAAAGCTCGTCTATGGAGAGAGTAGAGGAAATCCAAGGCATCAAAGTGGACCGTTACTCTCTATTTCGTGTTCTTGGAAGTCTAAGAAGTTAGTGTAGCTCTCGTAGAACGCTTCGTAAGCAGAAGATACCAAAAGATACCAATAGGCCATGTTAGGTTCTCTAATGCACAAAAACATTAAAAGCTCATCTATGGAGAGAGTTGAGTAATTCCAAGGCATCAAAGTGGATCGTTGTACTCTATTTAGTGTTCTTATTAGTCTAAGGTGTTAGTGTATCTTTCGTACAACGTTTCGTAATCAAAAGATGCCAATAGACCAAGTTATGTTCTCAAATGCACAAAAACGTTAAACGCTCTTCTATGGAGAGAGTAGAGCAACTCCAAGGCATCAAAGGGGACCGTAGTACTCTATTTCATGTTCTTAGAAGTCTAAAACGTTAGTGTAGCTTTCGTACAACGTTTCTTAGCGAAAAGATCCCAATAGACCAAGTTAAGATCTCAAAAGCACAAAAACATGAAACGCTCTTCTATGTAGAGAGTAGAGCAACTCCAAGGCATCAAAGTGGACCGTAGTACTCTCTTTCATGTTCTTAGAAGTCTAAAAAGTTAGTGTAGCTTTCGTACAACGTTTCTTAGCAAAAAGATCCCAATAGACCAAGTTAAGATCTCAAAAGCACAAAAACATGGAAAGCTTGTCTATGGAGAGAGTAGAGCCACTGCAATGCATCAAAGTGGACCGTTATACTCTATTTAGTGTTCTTAGAAGTCTAAGAAGTTAGTGTAGCTTTTGTACAATGTTTTGTAACCAAATATACCAATAGACCAAGTTATGTTCTCAAAAGCACAAAAACGTTAAAAGTTCCTCTATGGAGAGAGTAGAGGAAATCCAAGGCACCAAAGTGGACCGTTGTACTCTATTTAATGTTCTTAACAGTATAAGTTATTAGTGTAGCTTTCGTACAATGTTTCGTAACCAAAAGATGCCAATAGACCAAGTTATGTTCTCAATTGCACAAAAACGTACAAAGCTCATCTATGGAGAGAGTAGAGCAACTCCAAGGCTTCACAGTAGACTGTAGCACTCTATTTCATGTTCTTAGAAGTGTAGAAAGTTAGTGCAGCTTTCGTACAACGTTTCGTGGCCAAAAGGTACCAATAGACCAGGTTATGTTCTCAAAAGCGTAAAACGTGAAAAGCTCGTCTATGGAGGGAGTTGAGTAATTCCAAGGGCCTCAAAGTGGACCGTTGCACTCTATTTAGCATTCTTAGAAGTCTAAGTTGTTAGTGTATCTTTCGTACAACGTTTCGTAACCAAAAGATGCCAAGAGACCAAGTTATGTTCTCAAAAGCACAAAATGTGAAAAGCTCCTCTATGGAGAGAGTAGAGCAAATCCAAGGAATCGAAGTGGATCAATGTACTCTATTTTCTGTTCTTAGAAGTCTAAGAAGTTAGTGCAGCTTTCGTACAATGTTTCGTAACCAAAAGAAACCAATAGACCAAGTTATGTTATTTAATGCACAAAAATGTTAAAAGCTCATCTATGGAGAGAGTTGAGTAATTCCAGGGCATCAAAGTGAACTGTTGTACTTTATTTAGTGTTCTTAGTAGTCTAAGTTGTTAGTGTAGCCTTCATACAACGTTTCATAGCCGAAAGGTAGCAATAGACCAAGTTATGTTGTCAAAAGGACAAAAACGTGAAAAGCTCATCTTTGGAGAGAGTAGAGGAAATCCAAGGCATCAAAGTGGACCTTTACACTCTATTTCGTGTTCTTGGAAGTCTAAGAAGTTAGTGTAGCTCTCGTAGAATGCTTCATAAGCAGAAGATACCAAAAGATATCAATAGACCATGTTATGTTCTTTAATGCACAAAAACATTAAAAGCTCACCTATGGAGAGAGTTGAGTAATTCCAAGGCATCAAAGTGGACCGTTGTACTCTATTTAATGTTCTTATTAGTCTAAGTTGTTAGTGTATCTTTCATACAACGTTTTGTAATCAAAAGATGCCAATAGACCAAGTTATGTTCTCAAATGCATAAAAATGTGAAACGCTCTTCTATGGAGAGAGTAGAGCAACTCCAAGGCATCAAAGTGGACCGTAATACTCTCTTTCATGTTCTTAGAAGTCTAAAAAGTTAGTGTAGCTTTCGTACAACGTTTCTTAGCGAAAAGATCCCAATAGACCAAGTTAAGATCTCAAAAGCACAAAAACATGAAAAGCTCATCTATGGAGAGAATAGAGCAACTCCAAGGCATCAAAATGAACTGTTGTACTCTATTAAGTGTTCTTAGCAGTCTAAGTTGTTAGTGTAGCCTTCGTACAACGTTTCGTAGCCGAAAGGCACCAATAGACCGAGTTATGTTCTCAAAAGCACAAAAATGTGAATAGCTCGTCTATGGAGAGAGTAGAGCAACTCCAATGCATCAAAGTGGACCGTTATACTCTATTTAGTGTTCTTAGAAGTCTAAGAAGTTAGTGTTGCTTCTGTACAATGTTTTGTAACCAAATATACCAATAGACCAAGTTATGTTCTCAAAAGCACAAAAACGTTAAAAGTTCCTCTATGGAGAGAGTAGAGGAAATCCAAGGCACCAAAGTGAACCATTGTACTCTATTTAGTGTTCCTAACAGTCGAAGTTATTAGTGTAGCTTTCGTACAATGTTTCGTAACCAAAAGATGCCAATAGACCAAGTTATGTTCTCAATTGCACAAAAACATGGAAAGCTCGTCTATGGAGAGAGTAGAGCAACTCCAAGGTTTCACAGTAGACTGTAGCACTCTATTTCTTGCTCTTAGAAGTCTAGAAAGTTAGTGCAGCTTTCGTACAACGTTTAGTGGCCAAAATATACCAATAGACCAGGTTATGTTCTCAAAACCGTAAAACGTGAAAAGCTCGTCTATGGAGGGAGTTGACTAGTTCCAAGGGCCTCAAAGTGGACCGTTGTACTCTATTTAGCGTTCTTAGAAGTCTAAGTTGTTAGTGTATCTTTCGTACAACGTTTTGTAACCAAAAGATGCCAATTGACCAAGTTATGTTTTCAAAAGCACAAAATGTGAAAAGCTCCTCTATGGAGAGAGTAGAGCAAATCCAAGGAATCAAACTGGACCAATGTACTCTATTTTGTGTTCTTAGAAGTCGAAGAAGTTAGTGCAGCTTTCGTACAATGTTTCGTAACCAAAAGATACCAATAGACCAAGTTATGTTATTTAATCCAGAAAAACGTTAAAAGCTCATCTATGGAGAGAGTTGAGTAATTCCAGGGCATCAAAGTGAACTGTTGTACTTTATTTAGTGTTCTTAGTAGTCTAAGTTGTTAGTGTAGCCTTCGTACAAAGTTTCGTAGCCGAAAGGTAGCAATAGACCAAGTTATGTTCTCAAAAGGACAAAAACGTGAAAAGCTCATCTATGGAGAGAGTAGAGGAAATCCAAGGCATCAAGGTGGACCGTTACACTCCATTTCGTGTTCTTGGAAGTCTAAGAAGTTAGTGTACCTCTCGTCAAACACTTCATAAGCGGAAGATACCAAAAGATACCAATAGACCATGTTATGTTCTTTAATCCACAAATACATTAAAAGGTCATCTATGGAGAGAGTTGAGTAATTCCAAGGCATCAAAGTGGACCGTTGTACTCAATTTAATGTTCTTATTAGTCTAAGTTGTTAGTGTATCTTTCGTACAACGTTTTGTAATCAAAAGATGCCAATAGACCAAGTTATGTTCTCAAATGCACAAAAACGTGAAACGCTCTTCTATGGAGAGAGTAGAGCAACTCCAAGGCATCAAAGTGGACCGTAGTACTCTATTTCATGTTCTTAGAAGTCTAAAAAGTTAGTGTAGCTTTCGTACAACATCTCTTAGCGAAAAGATCTCAATAGACCAAGTTAACGTCTCAAAAGCACAAAAACATGAAAAGCTCATCTATGGAGAGAGTACAGCAACTCCAAGGCATCAAAGTGAACTGTTGTGCTCTATTTAGTGATCTTAGCAGTCTAAATTGTTAGTGTAGCCTTCGTACAACGTTTCATAGCCGAAAGGTACCAATAGACCAAGTTATGTTCTCAAAAGCACAAAAACGTTAAAAGTTCCTCTATGGAGAGAGTATAGGAAATCCAAGGCATCAAAGTGGACTGTTGTACTCTATTTAGTGTTCTTAACAGTCTAAGTTATTAGTGTAGCTTTTGTACAATGTTTCGTAACCAAAAGATGCCAATCGACCAAGTTATGTTCTCAATTGCACAAAAACGTGGACAGCTCGTCTATGGAGAGAGTAGAGCAACTCCAAGTTTTCACAGTAGACTGTGGCACTCTATTTCATGTTCTTACAAGTCTAGAAAGTTAGTGCAGCTTTCGTACAATGTTTTGTAACCAAAATATACCAATAGACCAGGTTATGTTCTCAAAAGCGTAAAACGTGAAAAACTCGTCTATGGAGGGAGTTGAGTAATTCCAAGGGCCTCAAAGTGGACCGTTGTACTTTATTTAGCGTTCTTAGAAGTCTAAGTTGTTAGTGTATCTTTCGTACAACGTTTCGTAACCAAAAGATGCCAATAGACCAAGTTACGTTCGCAAAAGCATAAAATGTGAAAAGCTCCTCTATGGAGAGAGTAGAGCAAATCCAAGGAATCAAAGTGGACCAATGTACTATATTTTGTGTCCTTAGAAGTCTAAGAAGTTAGTGCAGCTTTCGTACAATGTTTCATAACCAAAAGATACCAATAGACCAAGTTATGTTATTTAATGCACAAAAACGTTAAAAGCTCATCTATCGAGAGACTTGAGTAATTCCAGGGCATCAAAGTGAACTGTTGTACTTTACTTAGTGTTCTTAGTAGTCTAAGTTGTTAGTGTAGCCTTCGTACAACGTTTCATAGCCGAAAGGTACCAATAGACCAAGTTATGTTCTCAAAAGCACAAAAACGTGAAAAAGCTCATCTATGGAGAGAGTAGAGTAACGCCAAGGCATCAAAGTGTACCGTTATACTCTATCTAGTGTTCTTAGAAGTCTAAAAAGTTAGTGTAGCTTTCGTGCAGCGTTTCGTAACCAAAAGATACCAATAGACCAAGTTATGTTCTCAAAAGCATAGAAACGTTAAAAGCTCCTCTATGGAGAGAGTAGACGAAATCCAAGGCATCAAAGTGGAACGTTACACTCTATTTCGTGTTCTTAGAAGTCTAAGAAGTTATTGTAGCTGTCGTACAATGTTTCGTAACCAAAAGTTATCGATAGACCAAGTTACGTTCTCAAAAGCATAAAAACTTTAAAAGCTCCTCTATGGAGAGAGTAGAGCAAATCCAAGGCATCAAAGTGGACCGTTATACTCTATCTAGTGTTCTTACATGTCTAAGAAGTTGGTGCAGCTTTCGTACAACGTTTCGTAACCAAAAGATACCAATAGACCAAGTTATGTTCTTTAATGCACAAAAACATTAAAAGCTCATCTATGGGGAGAGTTGAGTAATTCCAAGGCATCAAAGTGGACCGTTGTACTCTATTTAGTGTTCTTAGAAGTCTAAGTTGTTAGTGTATCTTTCGTACAACGGTTCGTAACCAAAAGATGCCAATAGACCAAGTTATGTTCTCAAATGCACAAAAAAGTGAAACGCTCTTCTATGGAGAGAGTAGAGCAACTCCAAGGCATCAAAGTGGACCGTAGTACTCTATTTCATGTTCTTAGAAGTCTAAAAAGTAAGTGTAGCTTTCGTACAACGTTTCTTAGCGAAAATATCTCAATAGACCAAGTTAACGTCTCAAAAGCACAAAAACATGAAAAGCTCGTCTATGGAGAGAGTACAGCAACTCGGAGGCATCAAAGTGAACTGTTGTGCTCTATTTAGTGATCTAAGCAGTCTAAATTGTTAGTGTAGCCTTCGTACAACGTTTCGTAGCCTAAAGGTACCAATAGACCAAGTTATGTTCTCAACAGCACAAAAACATGAAAAGCTCATATATGGAGAGAATAGAGCAACTCCAATGCATCAAAGTGAGCCGTTATACTCTATTTAATGTTCTTAGAAGTCAAAAGAAGTTAGTGTAGCTTTTGTACAATGTTTTGAAACCAAAATATACCAATAGACCAAGTTATGTTCTCAGAAGCACAAAAAGGTTAAAAGTTCCTCTATGGAGAGAGTAGACGAAATCCAAGGCATCAAAGTGGACCGTTTTACTCTATTTAGTGTTCTTAACAGTCTAAGTTATTAGTGTAGCTTTCGTACAACGTTTCGTAACCAAAGATACCAATAGACCAAGTTATGTTCTTTAATGCACAAAAAAGTTCAAAGCTCATCTATGGAGAGAGTTGAGTAATTCCAAGGAATCAAAGTGGACCGTTGTACTCTATTTAGTGTTCTTAGCAGTCTAAGTTATTGGTGTAGCTTTTGTACAACGTTTCGTAACAAAAAGATGCTAGTAGACGAAGTTATGTTCTCAAATGCACAAAAACGTGAAAACCTCTTCCATGGAGAGAGTAGAGCAACTCCAAGGCATCAAACTAGACCGTAGTACTCTATTTCATGTTCTTAGAAGTCTAAAAAGTTAGTGTAGCTTTCATACAACGTTTCGTGACCAAAAGATCCCAATAGACCAAGTTATGTTCTCAAAAGCACAAAAACGTGAAAAGCTCGCCTACAGAGAGAGTAGAGCAACTCTAATGCACCAAAGTGGACCGTTATACTCTATTTAATGTTCTTAGAAGTCTAAGAAGTTAGTGTAGCTTTTGTACAACGTTTTGTAACCAAAATATACCAATAGAAAAAGTTATGTTCTCAAAAGCACAAAAACGTTAAAAGCTCCTCTATAGAGGGACTAGAGCAAATCGAAGGCATCAAAGTGGACCGTTATGCTCTATTTAGTGTTCTTAGATGTCTAAGAAGTTAGTGTAGCTTTCGTACAACGTTTCATAACCAAAAGATACCAATAGACCAAGTTATGTTCTCAAAAGCATAAAAACATTAAAAGCTTCTCTATGGAGAGAGTAAAGCAAATCCAAGGCTTCAAAGTGGACCGATATACTCTATTTTGTGTTCTTAGAAGTCTAAGAAGTTAGTGGAGCTTTCGTACAATGTTTCGTAACCAAAAGATACCAATTGACCAAGTTATGTTATTTAATGCACAAAAACGTGAAAAGCTCATCTATGGAGAGAGTTGAGTAATTCCAAGGCATCAAAGTGGACTGTTGTACTCTATTTAGTGTTCTTAGCAGTCTAAGTTGTTAGTGTAGCCATCGTACAATGTTTCGTAACCGAAAGGTACCAATAGACCAAGTTATGTTCTCAAAAGCGCAAAAACATGAAAAGGTCATCTATGGAGAGAGTAGAGTAACTCCGAGGCATCAAAGTGGACCGTTATACTCTATTTTGTGTTCTTAGTAGTGTAAGTTGTTAGTGTAGCCTTCGTACAATGTTTCGTAATCGAAAGGTACCAATACACCAAGTTAAGTTCTCAAAAGCACAAAAACGTAAAAAGCTCGTCGATGGAAGGAGTTGAGAAATTCCATGGCCTCAAAGTGGACCGTTGTACTCTATTTAGCGTTCTTAGAAGTCTAAGTTATTAGTGTAGCTTTCGTACAACATTTCATAATCAAAAGATGCCAATAGACCTAGTTATGTTCTCAAATGCAAAAAAAGTGATATGGAGAGAGTAGAGCAACTCCAAGGCATCAAAGTGGACCGTTATACTGTATTTAGTGTTCTAAGAATTCAAAGAAGTTGGTGTAGCTTTCGTACAACATTTCGTAACCAAAAGATACCAATAGACCAAGTTATGTTCTTTATTGCGCAAAAACGTTAAAAGCTCATCTATGGAGAGAGTTGAGTAATTCCAAGGCATAAAAGTGGACCGTTGTACTCTATTTAGTGTTCTTAGCAGTCCAAGTTATTAGTGTAGCATTCGTACAACGTTTCGTAACCAAAAGATGCCAATGGACCAAGTTAAGTTCTCAAAAGCACGAAACGTGAAAAGCTGCTCTATGGAGAGAGTAGAGCAAATCCAAGGAATCAAAGTGGACCGATATACTCTACTTTGTGTTCCTAGAAGTCTAAGAAGTTAGTGCAGCTTTCATACATTGTTTCGTAACCAAAAGATACCAATAGACCAAGTTATGTTATTTAATGCACAAAAACGTTAAAAGCTCATCTATGGAGAGAGTTGAGTAATTCCAGGGCATCAAAAGTGAACTGTTGTTCTCTATTTAGTGTTCTTAGCAGTCTAAGTTGTTAGTGTGGCCTTCGAAATAGGTTTCGTAGCCGAAAGGTACCAATAGACCATGTTATGTTCCCAAAAGCACAAAAATTTGAAAAGCTCGTCTATCAAGAGAGTAGAGTAACTCCAAGGCATCAAAGTGGACCGTTATACTCTATTTTGTGTTCTTAGTAGTGTAAGTTGTTAGTGTAGCCTTCGTACAACGTTTCGTAATCGAAAGGTACCAATACACCAAGTTAAGTTCTCAAAAGCACAAAAACGTAAAAAGCTCGTCGATGGAAGGAGTTGAGAAATTCCATGGCCTCAAAGTGGACCGTTGTACTCTATTTAGCGTTCTTAGAAGTCTAAGTTATTAGTGTAGCTTTCGTACAACATTTCATAATCAAAAGATGCCAATAGACCTAGTTATGTTCTCAAATGCAAAAAAAGTGATATGGAGAGAGTAGAGCAACTCCAAGGCATCAAAGTGGACCGTAGTACTCTATTTTATGTTCTTAGAAGTCTAAAAAGTTAGTGTAGCTTTCGTACAACGTTTCGTAACCAAAAGATACCAATAGACCAAGTTACGTTCTCAAAAGAACAAAAACGTTACAAACTCTTCTATGGAGAGAGTAGAGCAAATCGAAGGCATCAAAGTGACCGTTATACTCTATTTAGTCTTCCTAGAAGTCTAAGAAGTTAGTGTAGCTTTCGTACAACGTTCCGTAACCAAAAGATACCAATAGACCAAGTTATGTTCTTTAATGCACAAAAACGTTAAAAGCTCATCTATGGAGAGAGTTGAATAATTCCAAGGCATCAAAGTGGACCGTTGTACCCTATTTAGTGTTGTTAGCAGCCTATTTTATTAGTGTAGCTTTTGTACAATGTTTCGTAACCAAAAGATGCCAATAGACCAAGTTATGTTCTCAAATGCACAAAAATGTGAAAACCTCTTCTATGGAGAGAGTAGAGCAACTCCAAGGCATCAAACTGGACCGTAGTACTCTATTTCTTGTTCTTAGATGTCTAAAAAGTTAGGGTAGCTTTCGTACAACGTTTCGAGACCAAAAGATCCCAATAGACCAAGTTAAGTTCTCAAAAGCACAAAAACGTGAAAAGCTCGTCTATAGAAAGAGTAGAGCAACTCCAATGCATCAAAGTGGACCGTTATACTCTATTTAGTGTTCTTAGAAGTCTAAGAAGTTAGTGTAGCTTTTGTACAACGTTTTGTAACCAAAATATACCAATAGACAAAGTTATGTTCTCAAAAGCACAAAAACGTTAAAAACTCCTCTATGGAGAGAGTAGAGCAAATTGAAGGCATCAAAGTGGACCGTTATGCTCTATTTAGTGTTCTTACATGTCTAAGAAGTTAGTGTAGCTTTCGTACAATGTTTCGTAAGCAAAAGATACCAATAGACCAAGTCATGTTCTCAAAAGCATAAAAAACATTAAAAGCTCCTCTATGGAGAGAGTAGAGCAAATCCAAGGCTTCAAAGTGGACCGATATACTCTATTTTGTGTTCTTAGAAGTCTAAGAAGTTAGTGTAGCTTTCGTACAATGTTTCGTAACCAAAAGATACCAATAGACCAAGTTATGTTATTTAATGCACAAAAACGTGAAAAGCTCATCTATGGAGAGAGTTGAGTAATTCCAGGGCATCAAAGTGGACTGTTGTACTCTATTTAGTGTTCTTAGCAGTCTAAGTTGTTAGTGTAGCCATCGTACAACATTTCATAACCGAAAGGTACCAATAGACCAAGTTATGTTCTCAAAAGCATAAAAACGTGAAAAGGTCGTCGATGGAGAGAGTAGAGTAACTCCAAGGCATGAAAGTGGACCGTTATACTCTATCTAGTGTTCTCAGAAGTCTAAGAAGTTAGTGTAGCTTTCGTGCAACGTTTCGTAACCAAAAGATACCAATAGACCAAGTTACGTTCTGAAAAGCATAAAAACGTTAAAAGCTCCTCTATGGAGAGAGTAGAGCAAATCCAAGGCATCAAAGTGGACCGTTATACTGTATTTAGTGTTCTTAGAAGTCTAAGAAGTTAGTGTAGCTTTTGTACAACATTTCGTAACCAAAAGATACCAATAGGCCAAGTTATGTTCTTTATTGCACAAAAACGTTAAAAGCTCATCTATGGAGAGAGTTGAGTAATTCCAAGGCATCAAAGTGGACCGTTGTACTCTATTTAGTGTTCTTAGCAGTCCAAGTTATTAATGTAGGTTTCCTACAATGTTTCGTAACCAAAAGATGCCAATAGACCAAGTTATGTTCTCAAAAGCACGAAACGTGAAAAACTGCCCTATGGAGAGAGTAGAGCAAATCCAAGGAATCAAAGTGGACCGATATACTCTACTTTGTGTTCCTAGAAGTCTAAGAAGTTAGTGCAGCTTTCGTACAATGTTTCGTAAGCAAAAGATACCAATAGACCAAGTTATGTTATTTAATGCACAAAAATGTTAAAAGCTCATCTATGGAGAGAGTTGAGTAATTCCAGGGCATCAAAAGTGAACTGTTGTACTCTATTTAATGTTCTTAGCAGTCTAAGTTGTTAGTGTAGCCTTCCAAATACGTTTCGTAGCCGAAAGGTACCAATAGACCATGTTATGTTCCCAAAAGCACAAAAACATGAAATGATCTTCTATGGAGAGAGTAGAGTAACTCCAAGGCATCAAAGTGGACCGTTATACTCTATTTTGTGTTCTTCGCATTCTAAGTTGTTAGTGTAGCCTTCGTACAACGTTTCGAAATCGAAAGGTACCAATAGACCAAGTTATGTTCCCAAAAGCACAAAAACGTGAAAAGCTCGTCTATGGTGGGAGTTGAGAAATTCCATGGCCTCAAAGTGGACCGTTGTACTCTATTTAGCATTCTTAGAAGTCTAAGTTATTAGTGTAGCTTTCGTACAACGTTTCGTAACCAAAAGATGCCAATAGACCTAGTTATGTTCTCAAATGCACAAAAACGTGATATGGAGAGAGTAGAGCAACTCCAAGGCATCAAAGTGGACCGTAGTACTCTATTTCATGTTCTTAGAAGTCTAAAAAGTTAGTGTAGCTTTCGTACAACGTTTCGTAACCAAAATATACCAATAGACCAAGTTACGTTCTCAAAAGAACAAAAACGTTACAAGCTCTTCTATGGAGAGAGTAGAGCAAATCCAAGGCATCAAAGTGACCATTATACTCTATTTAGACTTCTTAGAAGTCTAAGAAGTTAGTGTAGCTTTCGTACAACGTTTCGTAACCAAAAGATACCAATAGACCAAGTTATGTTCTTTAATGCACAAAAACGTTAAAAGCTCATCTATGGAGAGAGTTGAGTAATTCCAAGGCATCAAAGTGGACCGTTGCACTCTATTTAGTGTTCTTAGCAGTCCATTTTATTAGTGTAGCTTTTGTAGAACGTTTCATAACCAAAAGATGCCAATAGACCAAGTTATGTTCTCAGATGCACAAAAACGTGAAAACCTCATCTATGGAGAGGGTAGAGCAACTCCAAGGCGTCAAACTGGACCGCAGTACTCTATTTCATGTTCTTAGAAGTCTAAAAAGTTAGTGTAGCTTTCGTACAATGTTTCGTGACCAAAAGATCCCAATAGACCAAGTTAAGTTCTCAAAAGCACAAAAACATCAAAAGCTCGTCTACAGAGAGAGTAGAGCAACTCCAATGCATCAAAGTGGACCGTTATGCTCTATTTAGTGTTCTTAGATGTCTAAGAAGTTAGTGTAGCTTTCATACAACGTTTCGAAACCAAAAGATACCAATAGACCAAGTTATGTTCTTAAAAGCATAAAAACATTAAAAGCTCCTCTATGGAGAGAGTAGAGCGAATCCACGGCTTCAAAGTGAACCGAGATACTCTATTTTGTGTTCATAGAAGTCTGAGAAGTTAGTGCAGCTTTCGTACAATGTTTCGTAACCAAAAGATACCAATAGACCAAGTTATGTTATTTAATGCACAAAAAACGTTAAAAGCTCATCTATGGAGAGAGTTGAGTAATTCCAGGGCATCAAAGTGAACTGTTGTACTCTATTTAGTGTTCTTATAAGTCTAAGTTGTTAGTGTAGCCTTCGTACAGCGTTTCGTAGCCGAATGGGAGCAATAGACCAAGTTATGTTCTCAAAAGCACAAAAACGTGAAAAGCTCATCTATGGAGAGAGTAGAGTAACTCCAAGGCATCAAAGTGGACCGTTATGCTCTATCTAGTGTTCTTAGAAGTCTCAGAAGTTAGTGTAGCCTTCGTACAACGTTTTGTAGCCGAAAGGTAGCAATAGACCAAGTTATGTTCTCAAAAGCACAAAAACGTGAAAAGCTCGTCTATGGAGAGAGTGGAGGAAATCCAAGCCATCAAAGTGGACCGTTACACTCTATTTCGTGTTCTTAGAAGTCTAAGAAATTAGTGTCGCTCTCGTTGAACGCTTCTTAAGGAAAAGATACCAAAAGATACCAATAGAGCAAGTTATGTTCTTTAATGCACAAAAATGTTGAAAGCTCATATATGGAGAGAGTTGAGTAATTCCAAGGCATCAAAGTGAACCGTTGTACTCTATTTAGTGTTCTTAGAAGTCTAAGTTGTTAGTGTATCTTTCGTACAAAATTTCATAATCAAAAGATGCCAATAGACTAAGTTATGTTCTCAAATGCACAAAAACGTGAAACGCTCTTCTATGGAGAGAGTAGAGCAACTCCAAGGCATCAAAGTGGACCGTAGTACTCTATTTCATGTTCTTAGAAGTCTAAAAATTTAGTGTAGCTTTCGTACAATGTTTCTTGGCGAAAGATCCCAATAGACCAAGTTAAGTTCTCAAAAGCACAAAAACATGAAAAGCTCGTCTATGGAGAGAGTAGAACAACTCCAAGGCATCAAAGTGAACTATTGTACTCTATTTAGTGTTCTTAGCAGTCTAAGTTGTTAGTGTAGCCTTCGTATAGCGTTTCGTAGCCAAAAGGTACCAATAGACCAAGTTATGCTCTCAAAAGCACAAAAACGTGAAAAACTCGTCTATGGAGAGAGTAGAGCAACTCCAATGCATCAAAGTGGACCGTTATACTCTATTTAGTGTTCTTAGAAGTCAAAGAAGTTAGTGTAGCTTTTGGACAATGTTTTGTAACCAAAGTATACCAATAGACCAAGTTATGTTCTCAAAAGCACAAAAAGTTAAAAGTTCCTCTGTGGAGAGAGTAGAGGAAGTCCAAGGCATCAAAGTGGACTGTTGTACTCTATTTAGTGTTTTTAACAGTCTAAGTTATTAGTGTAGCTTTAGTACAATGTTTCGTAACCAAAAGATGCCAATAGACCAAGTTACGTTCTCAATTGCCCAAAAACGTGAAAAGCTCATCCATGGAGAGAGTAGAGCAACTCCAAGGTATCACAGTAGACCATAGTACTCTATTTCATGTTCTTAGAAGTCTAGAAAGTTAGTGTAGCTTTCGTACAACGTTTCGTGGACAAAAGATACCAATAGACCAAGTTATGATCTCAAAAGCGTACAACGTGAAAATCTCGTCTATGGAGGGAGTTGAGTAATTCCAAGGGCCTCAAAGTGGACCGTTGTACCAAGTTAGTGTATCTTTCGTACAGCATTTCGTAACCAAAAGATGCCAATAGTCCAAGTTATGTTCTCAAAAGCACAAAATGTGAAAAGCTACTCTATTTTGTGTTCTTAGAAGTCTAAGAAGTTAGTGCACCTTTCTTACAATGTTTCCTAACCAAAAGATACCAATAGACCAAGTTATGTTATTTAATGCACAAAAACATTAAAAGCTCATCTATGGAGAGAGTAGAGTAATTCCAGGGCACCAAAGTGAGCTGTTGTACTCTATTTAGTGTTCTTAGCAGTCTAAGTTGCTAGTGTAGGCATCAAAGTGGACCGTTATACTCTATCTAGTGTTCTTAAAAGTCTAAGAAGTTAGTGTAGCTTTCGTACAACGTTTCGTAACCAAAAGATACCAATAGACCAAGTTATGTTCTCAAAAGCATGAAAACATTAAAAGCTCCAGTATGGAGAGAGTAGAGGGGATCCAAGGCATCATAGTGGACCATTATACTCTATTTCATGTTCTTAGAAGTCTAAGAAGTTAGTGTGGCTCTCGTAAAAAGTTTCGTAACCAAAAGATTCCTATAGACCAAGTTACGTTCTCAAAAGCATAAAAACGTTAAAAGCTCCTCTATGGAGAGAGTAGAGAAAATCCAAGGCATCAAAGTGGACCATTATACTCTATTTAGTGTTCTTAGAAGTCTAAGAAGTTAGTGTAGCTTTCGTACAACGTTTCGTAACCAAAAGATACCAATAGACCAAGTTATGTTCTCAAAAGCACAAAAATGTTGAAAGCTCCTTTATGGAGAGTGTAGAGCAAATTGAGGGCATCAAAGTGGACCTTTATGCTCTATTTAGTGTTCTTAGATGTCTAAGAAGTTAGTGTAGCTTTTGCACAACGTTTCGTAGGCAAAAGATACCAATAGACCAAGTTATGTTCTCAAAAGCATAAAAACGTTAAAAGCTCCTCTATGGAGAGAGTAGGGCAAATCCAAGGCATCAAAGGGGACCGATATACTCTAGTTTGCGTTCTTAGAAGTCTAAGAGGTTAGTGCAGCTTTCGTACAATGTTTCGTAGCCAAAAGATACCAATGGACCAAGTTATGTTATTTATTGTACAGGAACGTTAAAAGCTCATCTACGGAGAGAGTTGAGTAATTCCAGGGCATCAAAGTGGACTGTTGTACTCTATTTAGTGTTCTTAGTAGTCTAAGTTTTTAGTGTAGCCTTCGTACAACGTTTCGTAATAGAAAGGTAGCAATAGACCAAGTTATGTTCTCAAAAGCACAAAAAGTGAAAAGCTCATCTAGTGTTCTTCGAAGTCTAAGAAGTTAGAGTGAAAAGCTTTCGTACAACGTTTCGTATCCTAAGGATACCAATAGACAAAGTTATGTTCTCAAAAGCATAAAAACATTAAAAGCTCCTCTATGGAAAGAGTAGAGGAGAGATCCAAGCCATCAAAGTGGACCGTTATACACTATTCGTATTCTTAGATGTCTAAGAAGTTAGTGTGGCTCTCGTACAACGTTTCGTAACCAAAAGATTCCAATAGACCAAGTTACGTTCTCAAAAGCATAAAAATGTTAAAAGCTCCTCTATGGAGAGAGCAGAGCAAATCCAAGGCATAAAAGTGGACCATTATACTCTATTTAGTGTTCTTAGAAGTCTAAGAAGTTAGTGTAGCTTTCGTACAACGTTTCGTAACCAAAAGATACCAATAGACCAAGTTATGTTCTTTGATGCATAAAAACGTTAAAAGCTCATCTATAAAGAGAGTTGAGTAATTCCAAGGTATCAAAGTGGACCGTCGTACTCTATTTAGTGTTCTTAGCAGTCCATGTTATTAGTGTAGCTTTCGTACAACGTTTCTTAACCAAAAGATGCCAATAGACCAAGTTATGTTCTCAAATGCACAAAAACATGAAAAGATCTTCTATGGAGAGAGTAGAGCAACTGCAAGGCATCAAAGTGGACCTTAGTACTATATTTCATGTTCTTTGAAGTCTCAAAAGTTAGTGTAGCTTTCATACGACGTTTCGTAACCAAAAGATCCCAATAGACCAAGTTAAGTTCTCAAAAGCATAAAAACGTGAAAGCTCATCTATGGAGAGAGTAGAGTAACTCCAATGCATCAAATTGGTCCGTTAAACTCTATCTAGTGTTTTTAGAAGTCTAAGAAGTTGGTGTAGCTGACCGACACCAAAGTGTGTGTGTGTACTTACCCCAAGTGTAGGGTATCGTCAAGTAATAAACCGGTGAGTCCGGTATCGATCCACGAGGAAGCAATGCAAATTTGAAGTGAATGATATGCAAATGACTAGCTAACACTAATAAACACAATGAATATCAAATAAAAGCAAGTAAAAGAAATGGGCCGAATGACTCGGTAGCATGAGCGATTTTGTAATCAAAGTAAGCACAAATTGGATTTAAAACAATTAATTAAAAACCTAGTCTCTAATCCGTCCCGGTGGCTACTCGGTTCTCATACTCAAGGTATCATTGCAAACACACACAACCATACACAATGCATTGTGTGATACTATCAATCATGCATATGCAAAGAGAATTGGGATATAAGACTTCAATTCATACATGTAGGCCATCGGGTCTCTTAATCTACGATGAACGCAAAGGGATAAGCACCTAATATTATGGATTAATGTTCCCCCTTGGGGCTCGGCTTGGCTAACACCCTAGTTTCACACTCAAAGATCAATTAACCATAACTCTCCCATGCACATTCCTAAATTAACCCAAAACCCCATCATCAATACACATAATTAATAGCTATGCAATGGAAAACTCAATTAATTAAGGAAATCATGCAATGGATTTAACAATTCTCAATCAAACACATTAGATGCAATCCCTAGACTAGACAATCCAAGAATACAATCAAATATGTCATTCTCATATATCCACTCACACAACTATCACGAAATTAAAAGAGAAGAATCGAAGCTACGATTCTTTGAACATACCTTGAGTAATCGAAACCTTGCATCCACCTTTCGGGATTAGAAACTAGAGAAGAGAACTACCCACTCATGATTGTTGCAATAAACATCCAATCTATTGTCATCTAAATCAGAGTTTATACAAAATCAAGAGAAAGCACCAAAAACAACAAAGAAAACTTAGAGAGAGAAACTAGATCTACACTACTCCTATGGTGGCTTCATGTTGGAGAAGTGAATGAATAATCATTAAATCTCAACCTTGCAATATGTAGCCGTTGCACTTGCATTATTTTCCAAGTCTAGCTTTGCAAGATTTGAGTTGTCATGTGCACTTGCAGCCATCTTTGACCATTTGGTTAAACTTGCACCAAATCTTGACCTTGGTATCTCCAACAATTTTGTCATCTTTGACCATTTGATCAAACTTGCACCAAATCTTGGCATTGGTATCTCCAACAATTTCCTTTTAAATGTGTAGTAACTTGCAGCCATCTTTGACTCCAAAAATCAAGTAAGATCTTCTTTTAAGTCAAAAATTGCAAGCAAGAATGTTGTCTTATGCACAACCATTGGATTCACCTTTAAATGATCATCTTAACCCTTCAAGTCTTGTTGTAATCTAATCCATTCATAATTCAAAACAATTCAATCTCGGCCATAGATTAGTGTACCGTTGGAGCTTGTAGTCTTCAAGAATATCTTCATAATCTAAGTCCCGACACCTCACAGCAAAAAGTGCCCAAAAAGTGCTCCAACTTGCCCGAACAAGGTCCGATTCCTACAAAACCATGGGGAAACATTTGTAAGTGTAAAATTAAGCTAAAATGCAATCAAATACATTAACTAAGTGCTAGAACATCCTAATTAAAGGACATTAGAACCTCAAAATAGAGGTCCAATCACACCCCCCAACTTAGACGTTGCTAGTCCCTAGCAATGCAACCACTACCTAAAACTAAAATTTGCTAAATAAAATCCTAACTCACTGACGTAGGCATCACGGTTGCATTTAGCGCATGCAACAAGCCTTTAAACCCCTAGGTCACCCTAGTGGACGAGTTGTAGTCTCGTGAGGGCTTATCAGAGCGATACCCACAAACACTTGCCAAGGGACCACTATTACTTTGAAAGCACCATAAATGATTCTTAAATTCTCACATGCAAGAAATAGAGCTAATCTCCCAATTCTCCTGCTTAGTCAAAAACATGCAAAATCTTTGGAAAATCAATCTCAATCCCCTTAAAAATGACCAAGAACATTTTATACTATGAAAAATATATGTGCAATCAAGCAAGGCAACTCAACACATTCACACAAGTAAAACCTTGTTATAGAACCTTTTGGTGTTCATAAATCCCCAATCCCGAATGTACACAAAAACATAAAAGCATTGTGCTAAGTGAATGACTTACACAATTGGATTAAATGTATGTGTTTATGAAAGATAATTTTGGATGGGCATAGCTTTGAGAAAGAAATCACCTACAAGAGCAACTAATGCATTCACCTACTCACTTGCTTACCTTGGATCAAATTCATCAAAAGGTTAACTGGGTTGTAATGTGGTCATGGGACAAGGTAGGAAGAATTTGGATCTAGGTAACAAGTTGCAAGGTTAAGTTCAAACATGTGAGCTAAATTCTCATTTTGTCACCCCTTCCATTGTACCACAAATTCAAACACTTCTCATCCTTTACATACAAAGGATTAACTTTATTGCATACACCTTCTTTTTCTCTTTTTTTTTTTTGATGTTTTTCTTCTCTTTTCTATGCATTTTTTTTTCCTTTCCTTTTCTTTTCTTTTTTTTGTTTTTTTGTTTTTTTTTTTTGAATATAACATCATTTATACAACAACCCTCATAATTTTTTTTTTTTATAATAAGGAGGGGTAATATCACTACCGATTTATTTTTCAAGCTCCTACTCAACCTTGCAACCAAAGGTGGGAAATATTTGGGAAAATAGCTCACACAAGGCTTGTAAGTGAAATCAAGAGGCTTAAAGAAATTTAGGGCTTATAATCACTCACAAATGAATAGGCTAAGCTCAAATCTCTCAACCTAGTGAATCTTTCAATCCTAAGTTCACAAGCAAGTGGCAAATACAAAAATCACACTTCTCAGTAATCAAATATAATATTTCCAAAGCTATTGAAGAACACGCTCATAGGATGTCAAATGAATATCAATGAAGAGCATCACCCAAAACCCAATGTATATCAATGAAGAATGGTTCAAAAGAATGAGAAGGGTAAAAAGGTAATTTTTCAGACAAAAGGATCCAAAAACACAGTCATACAAATGCTTTAATACCAAGATGTCTGCTCAACTACACAATTTTGATATTGGTCTCAGTCATTCCAAGAGAAATTGATCATAGTCATCCCACTCAATCACATGCATCGATTTAGCAAAAGAAACCAAGGAACCTACTCTACACTTGCACGTGTGAACAAGAATAAGAAATTAACAATCAAATTGGTAGTGAATCCCAAAAGCATCTACCATTCACTTCCTAAAGTCCATCTAGCATGTATGAACAACAAAGCACAACACAATAGGATAGAGGGTAGGAAATCATACCATACTCTTCAAAAGTGGTCGGAATCATGAGAAACGAAGCATATCCTGAAAAAGTTAATACCAACCACACTATCCAAGCATGACACAACAAGACTTTTTCTTTTCTTTTTTTTTTTTTTTTTTTTTTCAAAATTTTCAAATTTTTGATATTCACAAAAGCACATCAAAATAAAGCAAGTTTCACAATGAATTCACAATTCCCTCACCCCCCAACTTAAATGAGATATTGTCCCCAATGTCAAGAATGGAAAACAAGGCAAGAACAAATTGTGAAATGCATTGTGAACATACAAAAACACACCAAAATTAAGGGTAAGAAAGTCACAACATAACACACAATCATTTCACAATTCTCACCCCCCAACTTGAATAAGTGCATAAGGAGCAAAAATTAGGAAATGGATTGTGAGCATACAAAACACACACAAAAATTGAAATCAAATCAAAACTAATCACAACCATACTATGGTACAAGGGTGAAATCTAACCATGACACATGGGAGAATTGGGATCCTTGAGATACCAAGAACATCCTCAAAATCACTACTCCCACTTTGAGGAACATGACGAACCACACATGATTCGGTCCCCTTTTCCCCAAACTCACCTAAAAAGAATTGTAATCGTGGTTTGGGATGCCACACTTTTCTAATTTTGGTAAATATTTTATGTGTGACATGATGTTTAGAGGATTCTTTAAATCCACTTGCAAAAGGTAACGTTGTCAATTCTTGAGGATGCACTTGGTATGCACCGACTTTGATTGGGAAAGCCTCTAATGCTCCTAAATGAAGGGGCAAATGTTCTATACTATAAATAGTCAAGAACTTCAAAAGTTTTTTCATAATATCTCCCTCAATCAAAAGTCTACTACCTTTCTTAATCAAAACTAGCACACCCTCAAATGAATTCTTTGCAAGTGTCATCTCTAATTTATCCTCAACATGAGAGTGAATATAAAGCTTAGGGATGCACTCAATTGCCCTCCCACGGTCTAACTCATTCCCTTTTGGTCTCACTTTGTTCTCCTCTTTCTCTTCATTTCTCTTCTCTTCGCTCTTTTCCTCAACCTTTTCAACTTGATAATTGTCCTTGTCTCGACATGATTTATCTCCAACTATAACATTTTTCACCTCACCACCCACTTCTTCCACTAATTTCTCATCCTCACTTACCTTAGGAGTCATGGTATTGTCAATTACTATCCCACTCCTTGAGGTAATGATGGGTTGTTCTTGTTCTTGCACATTCAACCCCCCACTTGAAGTTTCGAATTGAGATTCTAATGTTTGAGTGATCTTTGTCAATTGGCTTCTTAAATCTTCCAAGGCTCTATTGGTTTGCTCACGAAATTCAAATCTCCTTTGATTAACCTCCAATTGAGCTTCCATGAATATTTGAAGCGTATCCTCAAGTGATCTCTCTTGGGGTGGGGTGCATGGTTGGTAAGATGGTGGAGTTATACATTGGTGTGAAGATTGTGCTTGCCTAAAGGGTTGGTACTCATGTGCATGAATGTAGTCAAAAGGAGGAGGTGCATGTAAATTTTGTCCGAAGGGAGCATATTGTGGCACTTGTGGCATTTGATAATACATAGGTGGGTAGACATTTAGTGGGGCAAATTGCGCCGCATTGTCTTGTTGAAGTGGTTGAGGTGCATTTTGCAAAGCATGCTCAACTTGAACATTTTGCAAATTTTGGGCATTGCCAATTTGGACATCTTGCCCTTGCACCGGATTCATCAACTCATGAATATTCACATGTTGCAAAAGACGACGCAATGCATCAAGATTCATATCACCCCCACGTACACTCCCCGCATCACTCACATTTATATCACCACCTATCCCATCTCTATTAGACCCATGCCCACTAACATTATCTCTAGGTTGAGACATGATGGCAAGGAACAATAGCAAGTAACACATAAAAGTAGCAATCAACCACGTCAAGTAACACAAGATTTTTTTTTTTTTTTTCAATTAATGAACAACCAAGAACAATATTAAGCAAGAACAAGAGCAAGGATATGAATAGAGCAACAATCAACCTTAGGAACAATAACACACCAAGATGTAGCAAGTAGTGATAAAAATAAAAATGCGCAAAGCTCTCTCAAACAACGTATCACTACCAAGCAGCAAACAAGGTGGCATCCATCGCCCACAGGAATCTAAGTTAGCCCCATCCGCCAAGTTCTCCTCACAAAAAATTTTTTTTTTTTTTTTTTCAGCAACTACACTAAATCGACTACACTACAAAGCAAGTAAAAGGGAGGAACGAAGTTACCCTTGAAGCGTGACCGTGCTCCTTCCTTATTTGATGGTGTTTAATAGCATAAAGCTAGCATCTACAAGCCACCCAGCTCCGTCTTTGACACTAGCTTCCCCGGCAACGGCGCCAAAAACTTGACCGACACCAAAGTGTGTGTGTGTACTTACCCCAAGTGTAGGGTATCGTCAAGTAATAAACCGGTGAGTCCGGTATCGATCCACGAGGAAGCAATGCAAATTTGAAGTGAATGATATGCAAATGACTAGCTAACACTAATAAACACAATGAATATCAAATAAAAGCAAGTAAAAGAAATGGGCCGAATGACTCGGTAGCATGAGCGATTTTGTAATCAAAGTAAGCACAAATTGGATTTAAAACAATTAATTAAAAACCTAGTCTCTAATCCGTCCCGGTGGCTACTCGGTTCTCATACTCAAGGTATCATTGCAAACACACACAACCATACACAATGCATTGTGTGATACTATCAATCATGCATATGCAAAGAGAATTGGGATATAAGACTTCAATTCATACATGTAGGCCATCGGGTCTCTTAATCTACGATGAACGCAAAGGGATAAGCACCTAATATTATGGATTAATGTTCCCCCTTGGGGCTCGGCTTGGCTAACACCCTAGTTTCACACTCAAAGATCAATTAACCATAACTCTCCCATGCACATTCCTAAATTAACCCAAAACCCCATCATCAATACACATAATTAATAGCTATGCAATGGAAAACTCAATTAATTAAGGAAATCATGCAATGGATTTAACAATTCTCAATCAAACACATTAGATGCAATCCCTAGACTAGACAATCCAAGAATACAATCAAATATGTCATTCTCATATATCCACTCACACAACTATCACGAAATTAAAAGAGAAGAATCGAAGCTACGATTCTTTGAACATACCTTGAGTAATCGAAACCTTGCATCCACCTTTCGGGATTAGAAACTAGAGAAGAGAACTACCCACTCATGATTGTTGCAATAAACATCCAATCTATTGTCATCTAAATCAGAGTTTATACAAAATCAAGAGAAAGCACCAAAAACAACAAAGAAAACTTAGAGAGAGAAACTAGATCTACACTACTCCTATGGTGGCTTCATGTTGGAGAAGTGAATGAATAATCATTAAATCTCAACCTTGCAATATGTAGCCGTTGCACTTGCATTATTTTCCAAGTCTAGCTTTGCAAGATTTGAGTTGTCATGTGCACTTGCAGCCATCTTTGACCATTTGGTTAAACTTGCACCAAATCTTGACCTTGGTATCTCCAACAATTTTGTCATCTTTGACCATTTGATCAAACTTGCACCAAATCTTGGCATTGGTATCTCCAACAATTTCCTTTTAAATGTGTAGTAACTTGCAGCCATCTTTGACTCCAAAAATCAAGTAAGATCTTCTTTTAAGTCAAAAATTGCAAGCAAGAATGTTGTCTTATGCACAACCATTGGATTCACCTTTAAATGATCATCTTAACCCTTCAAGTCTTGTTGTAATCTAATCCATTCATAATTCAAAACAATTCAATCTCGGCCATAGATTAGTGTACCGTTGGAGCTTGTAGTCTTCAAGAATATCTTCATAATCTAAGTCCCGACACCTCACAGCAAAAAGTGCCCAAAAAGTGCTCCAACTTGCCCGAACAAGGTCCGATTCCTACAAAACCATGGGGAAACATTTGTAAGTGTAAAATTAAGCTAAAATGCAATCAAATACATTAACTAAGTGCTAGAACATCCTAATTAAAGGACATTAGAACCTCAAAATAGAGGTCCAATCAGTAGCTTTCGTACAACGTTCCGTAACCAAAAGATACCAATAGACTAAGTTATGTTCTCAAAAGCATAAAAACGTTAAAAGCTCTTCTATCGACAGAGTAGAGCAAATCCGAGGCATCAAAGTGACTGTTATACTCTATTTAATGTACTTAGCAGTCTAAGTTATTAGTGTAGCTTTCGTACAACGTTTCGTAACCCAAAGAAGCCAATAGACCAAGTTATGTTCTCAAATGCACAAAAACGTGAAAACCTCTTCTATTGAGAGAGTAGAGCAACTCCAAGGCTTCAAAGTGGACCTTAGTACTCTATTTCATGTTCTTAGAAGTCTAAAAAGTTAGTGTAGCTTTCGTACGACATTTCGTAATGAAAAGATCCCAATAGACCAAGTTAGGTTCTCAAAAGCACAAAAACGTGAGCTCGTCTATAGAGAGAGTAGAGCAACTCCAATGCATCAAAGTGGACCGTTATACTCTATTTAGTGTTCTTAGAAGTCTGAGAAGTTAGTGTAGCTTTTGTACAACGTTTTGTAACCAAAATATACCAATAGACCAAGTTATGTTCTCAAAAGCACAAAAAGCTGAAAGCTCCTCTATGGAGAGAGTAGAGCAAATCGAAGGCATCAAAGTGTACCCTTATGCTCTATTTAGTGTTCTTGGATGTCTAAGAAGTTAGTGTAGCTTTTGAACAACGTTTCGTAGCCAAAAGATACCAATAGACCAAGTTATGTTCTCAAAAGCACAAAAAGGTTAAAAGCTCCTCTATGGATAGAGTAGAGCAAATCCAAGGCATCAAAGTCGACCGTTGTACGCTATTTAGTGTTCTTAGATGTCTGAGAAGTTAGTGTAGCTTTCTTACAATGTTTTGTAACCAAAAGATACCAATAGACCAAGTTATATTCTCAGAAGCATATAAACGTTAAAAGCTCCTCTATGGAGAGAGTTGAGTAATTCCAGGGCATCAAAGTGGACAGTTGTACTCTAATTAGTGTTCTTAGCAGTCTAAGTTGTTATTGTAGCTTTCGTACAACGTTTCGTAACCGAAATGCACCAATAGACCAAGTTATGTTCTCAAAAGCCCAAAAATGTGAAAAGCTCGTGTATGGAGAGAGTAGAGTAACTCCAAGGCATCAAATTGGACCGTTATGCTCTGTCTAGTGTTCTTAGAAGTCTAAGAAGTTAGTGTAGCTTTCGTACAACGTTTCGTAGCCAAAGGATACCAATAGACCAAGTTATGTTCTCAAAAGCATAGAAACCTTAAAAGCTCCTCTATGGAGAGAGTAGAGGATATCCAAGGCATCAAAGTGGACCGTTATACTCTATTTCGTGTTCTTAGAAGTCAAAGAAGTTAGTGTGGCTCTCATACAACGTCTCCTAACCAAAAGATACAATAGACCAAGCTATGGTCTCGAAAGCATAAAAACGTTAAAAGTTCCTCTATGGAGAGAGTAGAGCAAATCCAAGGCATCAAAGTGGACCGTTATACTCTATTTAGTGTTCTTAGAAGTCTAAGAAGTTAATGTTGCTTTCGTAGAACGTTCCGTAATGAAAAGATGCCAATAGACGAGGTTATGTTCTCAAATGCACAAAAAGTGGAAAGCTCTTCTATGGAGAGAGTAGAGCAACTCCAAGGCATCAAAGTGGACCGTAGTACTCTATTTCAAGTTCTTAGAAGTCTAAAAAGCTAGTGTAGCTTTCGTACAACGTTTCATAACCAAAAGATCCCAATAGACCAAGTTAAGTTCTCAAAATCATAAAAACATGAAAAACTCATCTATAGAGAGCGTAGAGCAACTCCAATGCATCAAAGTGGACCGTTATACTCTATTTAGTGTTCTTAGAAGTTTGAGAAGGTAGTGTAGCTTTTGTACAACGTTTTCTAACCAAAAGATGCCAATAGACCAAGTTATGTTCTCTAAGGCACAAAAACGTTAAAAGCTCCTCTATGGAGAGAGTAGAGCAAATCGAGGGCATCAAAGTGGACCGTTATGCTCTATTTAGCGTTCTTAGATGTCTAAGAAGTTAGTGTAGCTTTCGTACGACGTTTCATAACCAAAAGATACCAATAGACCAAGTTATGTTCTCAAAAGCATAAAAATGTTAAAAGCTCCTCTATGGAGAGAGTAGAGCAAATCCAAGGCATCAAAGTTGACCGATATACTCTATTTTGTGTTCTTAGAAGCCTAAGTAGTTAGTGCAGCTTTCGAACAATGTTTTGTAACCGAAAGATACCAATAGACCAAGTTATGTTATTTAATGCACAAAAACGTTAAAAGCTCATCAAAGTGGACTGTTGTACTCTATTTAGTGTTCTTAGTAGTCTAAGTTGTTAGCGTAGCCTTCATACAACGTTTCGTAACCGAAAGGTACCAATAGACCAAGTTACGTTCTCAAAAGAACAAAACGTGAAAAGGTCATCTATGGAGAGAGTAGAGTAACTCCAACACATCAAAGTGGACCATTATACTCTGTCCAGTGTTCTTAGAAGTCTAAGAAGTTGGTGTAGCTTTTGTACAACGTTTCGTAACCAAAGGATACCAATAGACTAAGTTATGTTCTCAAAAGCATAAAAACGTTAAAACTTCCTCTATGGAGAGAGGAGAGGAGATTCAAGGCATCAAAGTGGACCGTTATACTCTATTTCGTGTTCTTAGAAGTCTAAGAACTTAGTGTGGCTCTCGTGCAACATTTCGTAACCAAAAGATACCAATAGACCAAGTTACGTTCTCAAAAGTATAAAAACGTTAAAAGCTCCTCTATGGAGAGAGTAGAGGAAATCCAAGGCTCCAAAGTGGACCGTTATACTCTATTTCAGGTTCTTTGAAGTCTAAGAAACGTGAAAAGCTCCAATGGACCAAGTTATGATCTTTAATGCACAAAAACGTGAAAAGCTCATCTACGGAGAAAGTTGAGTAATTCCAAGGCATCAAAGTGGACCGTTGTACTCTATTTAGTGTTCTTAACAGTCCACGTTATTAGTGTAGCTTTCGTACAACGTTTCATAACCAAAAGATGCCAATAGACCAAGTTATGTTCTCAAATGCACAAAAACGTTAAAAGCTCTTCTATGGAGAGAGTAGAGCAACTCCAAGGCATCAAAGTGGGCCTTAGTACTCTATTTCATGTTTTTTGAAGTCTAAAAAGTTAGTGTAGCTTTCGTACAACGTTTTGTAACCAAAATATCCCAATAGACCAAGTTAAGTTCTCAAAAGCACAAAAACGTCAAAAGCTCGTCCATAGAGAGAGTAGAGCAACTCCAATGCATCAAAGGGGACCGTTATGCTCTATTTAGTGTTCCTAAAAGTTTAAGAAGTTAGTGTAGCTTTTGTACGATGTTTTGTAACCAAAATATACCAATAGACCAAGTTATGTTCTCAAAAGCACAAAAATGTTAAAAGCACCTCTATGGAGAGAGTAGAGCAAATCGAAGGCATCAAAGTAGACCGTTGTACTCTATTTAGTATTCTTAGCTGTCTAAGAAGTTAGTGTAGCTTTCTTACAACGTTTCGCAACCAAAAGATACCAATAGACCAAGTTATGTTCTCAAAAGCATAAAAACGTGAAAAGCTCCTCTATGGAGAGAGTTGAGTAATTCCAGGGCATCAAAGTGGACTGTTGTACTCTATTTAGTGTTCTTAGCAGTCTAAGTTGTTAGTGTAGCCTTCGTGCAACGTTTTGTAACCGAAATGTACCAATAGACCAAGTTATGTTCTCAAAAGCACAAAAACGTGAAAAGCTCGTCTATTGAGAGAGTAGAGTAACTCCAAGACATCAAATTGGACGATTATTCTATATCTAGTGTTCTTATAAGTCTAAGAAGTTAGTGTAGCTTTCGTACAACGTTTCGTAACCAAAGGATACCAATAGACCAAGTTATGTTCTCAAAAGCATAGAAACCTTAAAAGCTCCTCTATGGAGAGAGTAGAGGATATCCAAGGCATCAAAGTGGACCGTTATACTCTATTTCGTGTTCTTAGAAGTCAAAGAAGTTAGTGTGGCTCTCATACAACGTCTCCTAACCAAAAGATACAATAGACCAAGCTATGGTCTCGAAAGCATAAAAACGTTAAAAGTTCCTCTATGGAGAGAGTAGAGCAAATCCAAGGCATCAAAGTGGACCGTTATACTCTATTTAGTGTTCTTAGAAGTCTAAGAAGTTAATTTGCTTTCGTAGAACGTTCCGTAATGAAAAGATGCCAATAGACGAGGTTATGTTCTCAAATGCACAAAAAGTGGAAAGCTCTTCTATGGAGAGAGTAGAGCAACTCCAAGGCATCAAAGTGGACCGTAGTACTCTATTTCAAGTTCTTAGAAGTCTAAAAAGCTAGTGTAGCTTTCGTACAACTTTTCATAACCAAAAGATCCCAATAGACCAAGTTAAGTTCTCAAAATCATAAAAACATGAAAAACTCATCTATAGAGAGCATAGAGCAACTCCAATGCATCAAAGTGGACCGTTATACTCTATTTAGTGTTCTTAGAAGTTTGAGAAGGTAGTGTAGCTTTTGTACAACGTTTTGTAACCAAAAGATGCCAATAGACCAAGTTATGTTCTCTAAAGGACAAAAACGTTAAAAGCTCGTCTATGGAGAGAGTAGAGCAAATCGAGGGCATCAAAGTGGACCGTTATGCTCTATTTAGCGTTCTTAGATGTCTAAGAAGTTAGTGTAGCTTTCGTACGACGTTTCATAACCAAAAGATACCAATAGACCAAGTTATGTTCTCAAAAGCATAAAAACATTAAAAGCTCCTCTGTGGGGAGAGTAGAGCAAATCCAAGGCATCAAAGTTGACCAATATACTCTATTTTGTGTTTTTAGAAGCCTAAGAAGTTAGTGCAGCTTTCGTACAATGTTTTGTAACCGAAAGATACCAATAGACCAAGTTATGTTATTTAATGCACAAAAACGTTAAAAGCTCATCTATGGAGAGAGTTAAGTAATTCCAAGGCATCAAAGTGGACTATTGTACTCTATTTAGTGTTCTTAGTAGTCTAAGTTGTTAGCGTACCCTTCATACAACATTTCGTAACCGAAAGGTACCAATAGACCAAGTTACGTTCTCAAAAGAACAAAAACGTGAAAAGGTCATCTATGGAGAGAGTAGAGTAACTCCAACACATCAAAGTGGACCATTATACTCTATCTAGTGTTCTTAGAAGTCTAAGAAGCTAGTGTAGCTTTCGTACAACGTTTCGTAACCAAAGGATACCAATAGACTAAGTTATGTTCTCAAAAGCATAAAAACGTTAAAACTTCCTCTATGGAGAGAGGAGAGGAGATTCAAGGCATCAAAGTGGACCGTTATACTCTATTTCGTGTTCTTAGAAGTCTAAGAACTTAGTGTGGCTCTCGTGCAACATTTCGTAACCAAAAGATACCAATAGACCAAGTTACGTTCTCAAAAGTATAAAAACGTTAAAAGCTCCTCTATGGAGAGAGTAGAGGAAATCCAAGGCTCCAAAGTGGACCGTTATACTCTATTTCAGGTTCTTTGAAGTCTAAGAAACGTGAAAAGCTCCAATGGACCAAGTTATGATCTTTAATGCACAAAAACGTGAAAAGCTCATCTACGGAGAAAGTTGAGTAATTCCAAGGCATCAAAGTGGACCGTTGTACTCTATTTAGTGTTCTTAACAGTCCACGTTATTAGTGTAGCTTTCGTACAACGTTTCATAACCAAAAGATGCCAATAGACCAAGTTATGTTCTCAAATGCACAAAAACGTTAAAAGCTCTTCTATGGAGAGAGTAGAGCAACTCCAAGGCATCAAAGTGGGCCTTAGTACTCTATTTCATGTTTTTTGAAGTCTAAAAAGTTAGTGTAGCTTTCGTACAACGTTTTGTAACCAAAATATCCCAATAGACCAAGTTAAGTTCTCAAAAGCACAAAAACGTCAAAAGCTCGTCTATAGAGAGAGTAGAGCAACTCCAATGCATCAAAGGGGACCGTTATGCTCTATTTAGTGTTCCTAAAAGTTTAAGAAGTTAGTGTAGCTTTTGTACGATGTTTTGTAACCAAAATATACCAATAGACCAAGTTATGTTCTCAAAAGCACAAAAATGTTAAAAGCACCTCTATGGAGAGAGTAGAGCAAATCGAAGGCATCAAAGTAGACCGTTGTACTCTATTTAGTATTCTTAGCTGTCTAAGAAGTTAGTGTAGCTTTCTTACAACGTTTCGCAACCAAAAGATACCAATAGACCAAGTTATGTTCTCAAAAGCATAAAAACGTGAAAAGCTCCTCTATGGAGAGAGTTGAGTAATTCCAGGGCATCAAAGTGGACTGTTGTACTCTATTTAGTGTTCTTAGCAGTCTAAGTTGTTAGTGTAGCCTTCGTGCAACGTTTTGTAACCGAAATGTACCAATAGACCAAGTTATGTTCTCAAAAGCACAAAAACGTGAAAAGCTCGTCTATTGAGAGAGTAGAGTAACTCCAAGACATCAAATTGGACGATTATTCTATATCTAGTGTTCTTATAAGTCTAAGAAGTTAGTGTAGCTTTCCTACAACGTTTCGTAACCCAAAGATACCAATAGACCAAGTTATGTTCCCAAAAGCATAAAAACATTAAAAGCTCCTCTATGGACAGAGTAGAGGAGATCCAAGGCATCAAAGTGGACTGTTATACTCTATTTCGTGTTCTTAGAAGTCTAAGAAGTTAGTGTGGCTCTCGTACAACGTTTCATAACCAAAAGATACCAATATACCAAGTTATGTTCTCAAAAGCATAAAAACGTTCAAAGCTCATCTATGGAGTGAGTAGAGGAGATCCAAGGCATCAAAGTGGACCGTTATACTCTATTTAGTGTTCTTAGAAGTTTAAGAAGTTAGTGTAGCTATCCTACAACGTTTCATAACCAAAAGATGCCAATAGACCAAGTTATGTTCTCAAATGCATAAAAACGTGAAAAGCTCTTCTATGGAGAGAGTGGAGCAAATCCAAGACATCAAAGTGGACCGTTATACTCTATGTAGTGTTCTTAGAAGTCTAAGAAGTTAGTGTACCTTTCGTGCAACGTTTCATAACAAAAAGATGCCAATAGACCAAGTTATGTTCTCAAATGTACAAAAACGTGAAAGGCTCTTCTATGGAGAGAGTAGAGCAACTCCAATGCATCAAAGTGGATCGTTATACTCTATGTAGTGTTCTTAGAATTCTGAGAAGTTAGTGTAGCTTTTGTACAACGTTTTGTAACCAAAATATACCAATAGACCAAGTTATGTTCTCAAAAGCACAAAAACGTTAAAAGCTCCTCTATGGAGAGAGTATAGCAAATCGAAGGCATCAAAGTGGACCGATATACTCTATTTCCTGTTCTTAGAATTCTAAGAAGTTAGTGCAGCTTTCGCACAATGGTTCGTAAGCAAAAGATACCAATAGACCAAGTTATGTTTTTTAATGCATAAAAACATTAAAAGCTCATCTATGGAGAGAGTTGAGTAATTCCAGGGCATCAAAGTGGACTGTTGTACTCTATTTAGTGTTCTTAGAAGTCTAAGAAGTTAGTGTAGCTCTCGTACAACGTTTCGTAACCAAAAGATACCAATAGACCAAGTTATGTTCTCAAAAGCATAAAAACGTTAAAATCTCCTCTATGGAGAGAGTAGAGGAAATCCAATGCATCAAAGTGGACCGTTATACTCTATCTAGTGTTCTTAGAAGTCTAAGAAGTTAGTGTAGCTTTCGTACAATGTTTCGTAACCAAAAGATACCAATGGACCAAGTTATGTTCTCAAAAGCTTAAAAACGTTAAAAGCTCTTCTATGGGGAGAGTAGATGAAATCCAAGGCATCATAGTGGACCGTTATACTCTATTTCGTGTTCTTAGAAGTCTAAGAAGTTAGTGTAGCTTTCGTACAACGTTACGTAACCAAAAGATTCCAATAGACCAAGTTATGTTCTTTAATCCACAAAAACGTTAAAAGCCCATCTATGGAGAGAGTTGAGTAATTCCAAGGCATCATAGTGGACCGTTGTACTCTAATTAGTGTTCTTAGCAGTCTAAGTTATTAGTGTAGCTTTCGTACAACATTTCGTAACCAAAAGATGCCAATAGACCAAGTTATGTTCTCAAGTGCATAAAAACGTGAAAAGCCCTTCTATGGAGAGAGTAGAGCAACTCCAAGGCATCAAAGTGGACCGTAGTACTCTATTTCATGTTCTTAGAAGTATAAAAAGTTACTGTAGCTTTCGTACAATGTTTCGTAACCAAAAGATCCCAGTAGACCAAGTTAAGTTCTCAAAAGCATAAAAAAGTGAAAAGCTCATCTATAGAGAGAGTAGAGTAAGTCCAAGGCATCAAATTGGACCGTTATACTCTATCTAGTGTTCTTAGAAGTCTAAGAAGTTAGTGTAGCTTTCGTACAACGTTTCGTAACCAAAAGATACCAATAGACCAAGTTATGTTCTCAAAAGCATAAAAACGTTAAAAGCTCTTCTATGGGGAGAGTAGAGGAAATCCAAGGCATCAAAGTGGACCATTATACTCTATTTCGTGTTCTTAGAAGTCTAAGAAGTTAGTGTAACTCTCGTACAATGTTTCGTAACCAAAAGATACCAATAGACCAATTTATGTTCTCAAAAGCTGAAAAACTTTAAAAGCTCTTCTATGGGGAGAGTAGAGGAAATCCAAGGCATCAAAGTGGACCTTTATACTCTATTTCGTGTTCTTAGAAGTCTAAGAAGTTAGTGTAGCTCTCGTACAATGTTTCGTAACCAACAGATACCAATAGACCAAGTTATGTTCTCAAAAGCATAGAAACGTTAAAACTTCCTCTATGGAGAGAGTAGAGGAGATCCAAGGCATCAAAGTGGACCGTTATACTCTATTTCGTGTTCTTAGAAGTCTAAGAAGTTAGTGTGGCTCTCGTATAACGTTTCATAACCAAAAGATACCAATATACCAAGTTACATTCTAAAAAGCATAAAAACGTTAAAAGCTCTTCTATGGGGAGAGTAGAGAAAATCCAAGGCATCAAAGTGACCGTTATACTCTATTTAGTGTTCTTAGAAGTCTAAGAAGTTAGTGTAGCTTTCGTACAACGTTACGTAACCAAAAGATTCCAATAGACCAAGTTATGTTCTTTAATGCACAAAAACGTTAAAAGCTCATCTATGCAGAGAGTTGAGTAATTCCAAGGCATCATAGTGGACCGTTGTACTCTGTTTAGTGTTCTTTCCAGGCTAAGTTATTAGTGTAGCTTTCGTACAACGTTTCGTAACCAAAAGATGCCAATAGACCAAGTTACGTTCTCATGTGCACAAAAACGTGAAAAGCTCTTCTATGGAGAGAGTAGAGCAACTCCAAGCCATCAAAGTGGACCGTAGTACTCTATTTCATGTTCTTAGAAGTCTAAAAATTTAGTGCAACTTTCGTACAACGTTTCATAACCAAAAGATGCCAAAAGACCAAGTTATGTTCTCAAATGCATAAAAACGTGAAAAGCTCTTCTATGAAGAGAGTAGAGCAACTCCAAGGAATGAAAGTGGACCGTAGTACTCTATTTCATGTTCTTTGAAGTCGAAAAAGTTAGTGTAGCTTTCGTACAATGTTTCGTACCCAAAAGATCCCAATAGACCAAGTTAAGTTCTCAAAAGCATAAAAACATGGAAAGCTCGTCTATAGAGAGAGTAGGGCAACTCCACTGCATCAAAGTGGACCGTTATGCTCTATTTAGTGTTCTTAGAATTCTAAGAAGTTAGTGTAGCTTTTGTACGATGTTTTGTAACCAAAATATACCAATAGACCAAGTTATGTTCTCAAAAGCACAAAAACGTTAAAAGCTCCTCTATGGAGAGAGTAGAGCAAATCGAAGGCATGAAAGTAGACCATTATACTCTATTTAGTGTTCTTTGATGCCTAAGAAGTTAGTGTAGCTTTCTTACAACATTTCGTAACCAAAAGATACCAATAGACCAAGTTATGTTCTCAAAAGCATAAAAACATGAAAAGCACCTCTATGGAGAGAGTAGAGCAAATCCATGGCATCAAAGTTGACCGATATACTCTATTTTGTGTTCTTAGAAGTCTAAGAAGTTAGTGCAACTTTCGTACAACGTTTCATAACCAAAAGATGCCAAAAGACCAAGTTATGTTCTCAAATGCATAAAAACGTGAAAAGCTCTTCTATGAAGAAAGTAGAGCAACTCCATGGAATGAAAGTGGACCGTAGTACTCTATTTCATGTTCTTTGAAGTCGAAAAAGTTAGTGTAGCTTTCGCACAATGTTTCGTACCCAAAAGATCCCAATAGACCAAGTTAAGTTCTCAAAAGCATAAAAACATGAAAAGCTCGTCTATTGAGAGAGTAGGGCAACTCCACTGCATCAAAGTGGACCGTTATGCTCTATTTAGTGTTCTTAGAATTCTAAGAAGTTAGTGTAGCTTTTGTACGATGTTTTGTAACCAAAATATACCAATAGACCAAGTTATGTTCTCAAAAGCACAAAAACGTTAAAAGCTCCTCTATGGAGAGAGTAGAGCAAATCGAAGGCATGAAAGTAGACCATTATACTCTATTTAGTGTTCTTTGATGCCTAAGAAGTTAGTGTAGCTTTCTTACAACATTTCGTAACCAAAAGATACCAATAGACCAAGTTATGTTCTCAAAAGCATAAAAACGTCAAAAGCTTCTCTATGGAGAGAGTTGAGTAATTCCAGGGCATCAAAGTGGACTGTTGTACTCTATTTAGTGTTCTTTGCAGTCTAAGTTGTTAGTGTAGCCTTCGTACAACGTTTCGTTACCGAAATGTACCAATAGACCAAGTTATGTTCTCAAAAGCACAAAAACGTGAAAAGCTCATCTATGGAGAGAGTAGAGTAACTCCAAGGCATCGAATTGGACCTTTATACTCTATTTAGTATTCTTAGAAGTCTAAGAAGTTATTGTAGCTTTTGTACAACGTTTTGTAACCAAAAGATACCAACGGACCGAGTTATGTTCGTGAATGCACAAAAACGTTAAAAGCTAATCTATGGAGAAAGTTAAGTAATTCCAAGGCATCAAAATGGACCGTTGTACTCTATTTAGTGTTTTAGTAGTCCATGTTATTAGTGTAGCTTTCCTACAACGTTTCTTAACCAGAAGATGCCAATAGACCAAGTTATGTTCTCAAATGCACAAAAACGTGAAAAGCTCTTCTATGGAGAGAGTAGAGCAACTCCAAGGCATCAAAGTGGACTATAGTACTCTATTTCATGTTCTTTGAAGTCTAGAAAGTTAGTGTAGCTTTCATACAACGTTTCATAAGAAAAGATCCCAATAGAACAAGTCATGTTAGTGTAGCTTTCATACAACGTTTCATAAGAAAAAGTTTTTATAGAGAGAGTAGGGCAACTCCAATGCATGAAAGTGGACCGTTATACTCTATTTAGTGTTCTTAGAAGTCTAAGAAGTTGGTGTAGCTTTTGTTCGACGTTTTGTAACCAAAATATACCAATAGACAAAGTTATGTTCTCAAAAGCATAAAAACGTTAAATGCCCCTCTATGGAGAGAGTAGAGCAAATCGAAGGCATCAAAGTAGACCGTTATACTCCATTTAGTGTTATTAGATGTCTAACAAGTTAGTGTAGCTTTCTTACAACGTTTCGTAACAAAAAGATACCAATAGACCAAGTTATGTTCTCAAAAGCATAAAAATGTTAAAAGCTTCTGTATGGAGAGAGTTGAGTAATTCCAGGGCATCAAAGTCGACTGTTGTACCCTATTTAGTGCTCTTAGCGGTCTAAGTTGTTAGTGTAGCCTTCGTACAACATTTCGTAACCGAAACATACCAATAGACCAAGTTATGTTCTCAAAAGCATCAAAACATTAAAAGCACCTCTATGGAGAGAGTAGAGCAAATCCAAGGCATCAAAGTTGACCGATATACTCTATTTTGTGTTCTTAGAAGTCTAAGAAGTTAGTGCAGCTTTCGTACAACGTTTCATAACCAAAAGATGCCAATAGACCAAGTTATGTTCTCAAATGCATAAAAACGTGAAAAGCTCTTCTATGGAGAGCGTAGAGCAACTCCAAGGCATCAAAGTGGACTGTAGTACTCTATTTCATGTTCTTTGAAGTCGAAAAAGTTAGTGTAGCTTTCGTACAATGTTTCGTACCCAAAAGATCCCAATAGACCAAGTTAAGTTCTCAAAAGCCCAAAAACATGAAAAACTCGTCTATAGAGAGAGTAGAGCAACTCCAATGCATCAAAGTAGACCGTTATGCTCTATTTAGTGTTCTTAGGAGTCTAAGAAGTTAGTGTAGCTTTTGTACGACGTTTTGTAACCAAAATATACCAATAGACCAAGTTATGTTCTCAAAAGCACAAAAACGTTAAAAGCTCCTCTATGGAGAGAGTAGAGCAAATTGAAGGCATCAAAGTAGACCTTTGTACTCTATTTAGTGTTCTTAGATGCCTAAGAAGTTAGTGTAGCTTTCTTACAACGTTTCGTAACCAAAAGATACCAATAGACCAAGTTATATTCTCAAAAGCATAAAAACGTCAAAAGCTCCTCTATGGAGAGAGTAGAGCAAATCGAAGGCATCAAAGTAGACCGTTGTACTCTATTTAGTGTTCTTGGATGTCTAAGAAGTTAGTGTAGCTTTCTTACAACGTTTCGTAACCAAAAGATACCAATAGACCAAGTTAAGTTCTCAAAAGCATAAAAACGTTAAAAGCTTCTGTATGGAGAGAGTTGAGTAATTCCTGGGCATCAAAGTCGACGGTTGTACCCTATTTAGTGTTCTTAGCAGTCTAAGTTGTTAGTGTAGCCTTCGTACAACGTTTCGTAACCGAAACATACCAATAGACCAAGTTATGTTCTCAAAAGCATAAAAACGTTAAAAGCTTCTGTATGGAGAGAGTTGAGTAATTCCTGGGCATCAAAGTCGACTGTTGTACCCTATTTAGTGTTCTTAGCATCAAAATGTTAAAAGCACCTATATGGAGAGAGTAGAGCAAATCCAAGGCATCAAAGTTGACCGATATACTCTATTTTCTGTTCCAGGGCATCAAACTGGACTGTTGTACTCTATTTAGTGTTCTTTGCAGTCTAAGTTGTTAGTGTAGCCTTCGTACAACGTTTCGTAATCGAAATGTATCAATAGACCAAGTTATGTTCTCAAAAGCACAGAAACGTGAAAAGCTCATCTATGGAGAGAGTAGAGTAACTGCAAGGCATCGAATTGGACCTTTATACTCTATTTAGTGTTCTTAGAAGTCTAATAAGTTGGTGTAGCTTTTGTACAACGTTTCGTAACCAAAAGATACCAATGGACCGAGTTATGTTCTTTAATGCAATAAAACGTTAAAAGCTAATCTACGGAGAAAGTTGACTAATTCCAAGGCAACAAAGTGGACTGTTCTACTCTATTTAGTGTTTTAGTAGTCCATGTTATTAGTGTAGCTTTCCTACAACGTTTCCTAACCAAAAGATGCCAATAGACCAAGTTATGTTCTCAAATGCACAAAAACGTTAAAAGCTCTTCTATGGAGAGAGTAGAGCAACTCCAAGGCATCAAAGTGGACCGTAGTACTCTATTTCATGTTCTTTGAAGTCTAGAAAGTTAGTGTAGCTTTCATACAACGTTTCATAACCAAAAGATCCCAATAGACCAAGTTAAGTTCTCAAAAGCACAAAAACATGAAAGGCTCTTCCATAGAGAGAGTAGAGCAACTCCAATGAATCAAAGTGGACCGTTATGCTCTATTTAGTGTTCTTAGAAGTCTAAGAAGTTAGTGTAGCTTTTGTACGACATTTTGTAACCAAAATATACCAATAGACAAAGTTATGTTCTTAAAAGCATAAAAACGTTAAAAGCTCCTCTATGGAGAGAGTAGAGCAAATCGAAGGCATCAAAGTAGACCGTTGTACTCCATTTAGTGTTCTTGGATGTCTAAGAAGTTAGTGTAGCTTTCTTACAACGTTTCGTAACCAAAAGATACCAATAGACCAAGTTATGTTCTCAAAAGCATAAAAACGTTAAAAGCTTCTGTATGGAGAGAGTTGAGTAATTCCTGGGCATCAAAGTCGACTGTTGTACCCTATTTAGTGTTCTTAGCAGTCTAAGTTGTTAGTGTAGCCTTCGTACAACGTTTCGTAACTGAAACATACCAATAGACCAAGTTATGTTCTCAAAAGCATCAAAAGGTTAAAAGCACCTATATGGAGAGAGTAGAGCAAATCCAAGGCATCAAAGTTGACCGATATACTCTATTTTCTGTTCTTAGAAGTCTAAGAAGTTAGTGCAGCTTTCGTACAACCTTTCGTAACCAAAAGATGCCAATAGACCAAGTTATGTTCTCAAATGCAAAAAAACGTGAAAAGCTCTTCTATGGAGAGAGTAGAGCAACTCCAAGGCATCAAAGTGGACCGTAGTACTCTATTTCATGTTCTTTGAAGTTGAAAAAGTTAGTGTAGCTTTCGTACAATGTTTCGTACCCAAAAGATCCCAATAGACCAAGTTAAGTTCTCAAAAGCATAAAAACATGAAAAGCTCGTCTATAGAGAGAGTAGAGCAACTCCAATGCATCAAAGTGGACCGTTATGCTCTAGTTAGTGTTCTTAGAAGTCTAAGAAGTTAGTGTAGCTTTTGTACGACGTTTTGTAACCAAAATATACCAATAGACCAAGTTATGTTCTCAATAGCACAAAAACGTTAAAAGCTCCTCTATGGAGAGAGTAGAGCAAATCGAAGGCATCAAAGTAGACCGTTGTACTCTATTTAGTGTTCTTAGATGCCTAAAAAGTTAGTGTAGCTTTCTTACAATGTTTCGTAACCAAAAGATACCAATTGACCAAGTTATGTTCTCAAAAGCATAAAAACGTCAAAAGCTCCTCTATGGAGAGAGCTGAGTCATTCCAGGGCATCGAAGTGGACTGTTGTACTCTATTTAGTGTTCTTTGCAGTCTAAGTTGTTAGTGTAGCCTTCGTACAACGTTTCGTAACCGAAATGTACTAATGGACCAAGTTATGTTCTCAAAAGTACAAAAACGTGTAAAGCTCATCTATGGAGAGAGTAGAGTAACTCCAAGGCATCGAATTGGACCTTTGTACTCTATTTAGTGTTCTTAGAAGTCTAATAAGTTAGTGTAGCTTTTGTACAACGTTTCGTAACCAAAAGATACCAATGGACCGAGTTATGTTCTTTAATGCACAAAAACATTAAAAGCTAATCTATGGAGAAAGTTGAGTAATTCCGAGGCATCAAAGTGGACCGTTGTACTCCATTTAGTGTTTTTGTAGTCCATGTTATTAGTGTAGCTTTCGTACAACGTTTCTTAACCAAAAGATGCCAATAGACCAAGTTATGTTCTCAAATGCACAAAAACATGAAAAGCTCTTCTATGGAGAGAGTAGAGCAACTCCAAGGGATCAAAGTGGATCGTAGTACTCTATTTCATGTTCTTTGAAGTCGAAAAAGTTAGTGTAGCTTTCGTACAATGTTTCGTACGCAAAAGATCCCAATAGACCAAGTTAAGTTCTCAAAAGCACAAAAACATGAAAAGCTCGTCTATAGAGAGAGTAGAGCAACTCCAATGCATCAAAGTGGACCGTTATGCTCTAGTTAGTGTTGTTAGCAGTCTAAGAAGTTAGTGTAGCTTTTGTACGACGTTCTGTAACCAAAATATACCAATAGACCAAGTTATGTTCTCAAAAGCACAAAAACGTTAAAAGCTCCTCTATGGAGAGAGTAGAGCAAATAGAAGGCATCAAAGTACACCGTTGTACTCTATTTAGTGTTCTTAGATGCCTAAAAAGTTAGTGTAGCTTTCTTACAATGTTTCGTAACCAAAAGATACCAATAGACCAAGTTATGTTCTCGAAACCATAAAAACGTCAAAAGCTCCTCTATGGAGAGAGCTGAGTCATTCCAGGGCATCAAAGTGGACTGTTGTGCTCTATTTAGTGTTCTTTGCAGTCTAAGTTGTTAGTGTAGCCTTCGTACAACGTTTCGTAACCGAAATGTACCAATGGACCAAGTTATGTTCTCAAAAGCACAAAAACGTGTAAAGCTCATCTATGGAGAGAGTAGAGTAACTCCAAGGCATCGAATTCGACCTTTGTACTCTATTTAGTGTTCTTAGAAGTCTCATAAGTTAGTGTAGCTTTTGTACAACGTTTCGTAAGCAAAAGATACCAATGGACCGAGTTATGTTCTTTAATGCACAAAAACGTTAAAAGCTAATCTATGGAGAAAGTTGAGTAATTCCGAGGCATCAAAGTGGACCGTTGTACTCTATTTAGTGTTTTTCTAGTCCATGTTATTAGTGTAGCTTTCGTACAACGTTTCTTAACCAAAAGATGCCAATAGACCAAGTTATGTTCTCAAATGCACAAAAACATGAAAAGCTCTTCTATGGAGAGAGTAGAGCAACTCCAAGGCATCAAAGTGGACCGTAGTACTCTATTTCATGTTCTTTGATGTTGAAAAAGTTAGTGTAACTTTCGGACAATGTTTCGTACCCAAAAGATCCCAATAGACAAAGTTAAGTTCTCAAAAGCACAAAAACATGAAAAGCTCATCTATAGAGAGAGTAGAGCAACTCCAATGCATCAAAGTGGACCGTTATGCTCTAGTTAGTGTTCTTAGAAGTCTAAGAAGTTAGTGTAGCTTTTGTACGACGTTTTGTAACCAAAATATACCAATAGCCCAAGTTATGTTCTCAAAAGCACAAAATCGTTAAAAGCTCCTCTATGGAGAGAGTAGAGCAAATCGAAGGCATCAAAGTAGACCGTTGTACTCTATTTCGTGTTCTTAGATGCCTAAAAAGTTAGTGTAGCTTTCTTACAATGTTTCGTAACCAAAAGATACCAATAGACCAAGTTATGTTCTCAAAAGCATAAAAATGTCAAAAGCTCCTCTATGGAGAGAGTTGAGTCATTCCAGGGCATCAAAGTGGACTGTTGTACTCTATTTAGTGTTCTTTGCAGTCTAAGTTGTTAGTGTATCCTTCGTACAACGTTTCGTAACCGAAATGTACCAATAGACCAAGTTATGTTCTCAAAAGCACAAAAACGTGAAAAGCTCATCTATGGAGAGAGTAGAGTAACTCCAAGGCATCGAATTGGACCTTTGTACTCTATTTAGTGTTCTTAGAAGTCTAATAAGTTAGTGTAGCTTTTGTACAACGTTTCATAGACAAAAGATACCAATGGACCGAGTTATGTTCTTTAATGCACAAAAACGTTAAAAGCTAATCTATGGAGAAAGTTGAGTAATTCCGAGGCATCAAAGTGGACCGTTGTACTCTATTTAGTGTTTTTCTAGTCCATGTTATTAGTGTAGCTTTCGTACAACGTTTCTTAACCAAAAGATGCCAATAGACCAAGTTATGTTCTCAAATGCACAAAAACATGAAAAGCTCTTCTATGGAGAGAGTAGAGCAACTCCAAGGCATCAAAGTGGACCGTAGTACTCTATTTCATGTTCTTTGAAGTCGAAAAAGTTAGTGTAACTTTCGGACAATGTTTCGTACCCAAAAGATCCCAATAGACAAAGTTAAGTTCTCAAAAGCACAAAAACATGAAAAGCTCATCTATAGAGAGAGTAGAGCAACTCCAATGCATCAAAGTGGACCGTTATGCTCTAGTTAGTGTTCTTAGAAGTCTAAGAAGTTAGTGTAGCTTTTGTACGACGTTTTGTAACCAAAATATACCAATAGCCCAAGTTATGTTCTCAAAAGCACAAAATCGTTAAAAGCTCCTCTATGGAGAGAGTAGAGCAAATCGAAGGCATCAAAGTAGACCGTTGTACTCTATTTCGTGTTCTTAGATGCCTAAAAAGTTAGTGTAGCTTTCTTACAATGTTTCGTAACCAAAAGATACCAATAGACCAAGTTATGTTCTCAAAAGCATAAAAATGTCAAAAGCTCCTCTATGGAGAGAGTTGGGTCATTCCAGGGCATCAAAGTGGACTGTTGTACTCTATTTAGTGTTCTTTGCAGTCTAAGTTGTTAGTGTATCCTTCGTACAACGTTTCGTAACCGAAATGTACCAATAGACCAAGTTATGTTCTCAAAAGCACAAAAACGTGAAAAGCTCATCTATGGAGAGAGTAGAGTAACTCCAAGGCATCGAATTGGACCTTTGTACTCTATTTAGTGTTCTTAGAAGTCTAATAAGTTAGTGTAGCTTTTGTACAACGTTTCATAGACAAAAGATACCAATGGACCGAGTTATGTTCTTTAATGCACAAAAACGTTAAAAGCTAATCTATGGAGAAAGTTGAGTAATTCCAAGGCATCAAAGTGGACCGTTGTACTCTATTTAGTGTTTTAGTAGTCCATGTTCTTAGTGTAGCTTTCGTACAACGTTTCTTAACCAAAAGATGCCAATAGACCAAGTTATGTTCTCAAATGCATAAAAACGTGAAATGCTCTTCTATGGAGAGAGTAGAGCAACTCCAAGGCATCAAAGTGGACCGTAGTACTCTATTTCATGTTCTTTGAAGTCGAAAAATTTAGTGTAGCTTTCGTACAATGTTTCATACCCAAAAGATCCCAATAGACCAAGTTAAGTTCTCAAAAGCACAAAAACATCAAAAGCTCGTCTATAGAGAGAGTAGAGCAACTCCAATGCATCAAAGTGGACCGTTATGCTCTATTTAGCGTTCTTAGAAGTCTAAGAAGTTAGTGTAGCTTTTGTACGACGTTTTGTAACCAAAATATACCAATAGACCAAGTTATGTTCTCAAAAGCACAAAAACATTAAAGGTTCCTCTATGGAGAGAGTAGAGCAAATCGAAGACATCAAAGTAGACCGTTGTACTCTATTTAGTGTTCTTAGATGCCTAAGAAGTTAGTGTAGCTTTCTTACAACGTTTCGTAACCAAAAGATACCAATAGACCAAGTTATATTCTCAAAAGCAAAAAAATGTCAAAAGCTCCTCTATGGAGAGAGTTGAGTAATTCCAGGGCACCAAAGTGGACTGTTGTACTCTATTTAGTGTTCTTTGCAGTCTAAGTTGTTAGTGTAGCCTTCGTACAACGTTTCGTAATCGAAATGTACCAATAGACCAAGTTATGTTCTCAAAAGCACAAAAACGTGAAAAGCTCATCTATGGAGAGAGTAGAGTAACTCCAAGGCATCGAATTGGACCTTTATACTCTATTTAGTGTTCTTAGAAGTCTAATAAGTTAGTGTAGCTTTTGTACAACGTTTCGTAATCAAAAGATACCAATGGACTGAGTTATGTTCTTTAATGCACAAAAACGTTAAAAGCTAATCTATGGAGAAAGTTGACTAATTCCAAGCCATCAAAGTGGACCGTTGTACTCTATTTAGTGTTTTAGTAGTCCATGGTATTAGTGTAGCTTTCCTGCAACGTTTCTTCACCAAAAGATGCCAATAGACCAAGTTTTGTTCTCAAATCCACAAAAACGTGAAAAGCTCTTCCATAGAGAGAGTGGAGCAACTCCAAGGCATCAAAGTGGACCGTAGTACTCTATTTCATGTTCTTTGAAGTCTAGAAAGTAAGTGTAGCTTTCATACAATGTTTCATAACCAAAAGATCCCAATAGACCAAGTTAAGTTCTGAAAAGCACAAAAACGTGAAAAGCTCGTCTATAGAGAGAGTAGAGCAACTCCAATGCATCAAAGTCGACCGTGATACTCTATTTAGTGTTCTTAGAAGTCTAAGAAGTTGGCGTAGCTTTTGTACGACGTTTTGTAACCAAAATATACCAATAGACAAAGTTATGTTCTGAAAAGCATAAAAACGTTAAAAGCTCCTCTATGGAGAGAGTAGAGCAAATCGAAGGCATCAAAGTAGACCGTTATACTCTATTTAGTGTTCTTAGATGTCTAAGAAGTTAGTGTAGCTTTCTTACAACGGTTCGTAACCAAAAGATACCAATAGACTAAGTTATGTTCTCAAAAGCATAAAAACGTTAAAAGCTTCTGTATGGAGAGAGATGAGTAATTCCAGGGAATCAAAGTCGACTGTTGTACCCTATTTAGTGTTCTTAGCAGTCTAAGTTGTTAGTGTAGCCTTCGTACAACATTTCGTAACCGAAACATACCAATAGACCAAGTTATGTTCTCAAAAGCATCAAAACGTTAAAAGCACCTCTATGGAGAGAGTAGAGCAAATCCAAGGCATCAAAGTTGACCGATATACTCTATTTTGTGTTCTTGGAAGTCTAAGAAGTTGGTGCAGCTTTCGTACAACGTTTCATAACCAAAAGATGCCAATAGACCAAGTTATGTTCTCAAATGCATAAAAACGTGAAAAGCTCTTCTATGGAGAGAGTAGAGCAACTCCAAGGCATCAAAGTGGACCGTAGTACTCTATTTCATGTTCTTTGAAGTCGAAAAAGTTAGTGTAGCTTTCGTACAATGTTTCGTACCGAAAAGATCCCAATAGACCAAGTTAAGTTCTCAAAAGCACAAAAACATCAAAAGCTCGTCTGTAGAGAGAGTAGAGCAACTCCAATGCATCAAAGTGGACCGTTATGCTCTATTTAGTGTTCTTAGAAGTCTAAGTTGTTAGTGTAGCCTTCGTACAACGTTTCGTAATCGAAATGTACCAATAGACCAAGTTATGTTCTCAAAAGCACAAAAACGTGAAAAGCTCATCTTTGGAGAGAGTAGAGTAACTCCAAGGCATCGAATTGGACCTTTATACTCTATTTAGTGTTCTTAGAAGTCTAATAAGTTAGTGTAGCTTTTGTACAACGTTTCGTAACCAAAAGATACCAATGGACTGAGTTATGTTCTTTAATGCACAAAAACGTTAAAAGCTAATCTATGGAGAAAGTTGACTAATTCCAAGCCATCAAAGTGGACCATTGTACTCTATTTAGTTTTTTAGTAGTCCATGTTATTAGTGTAGCTTTCCTGCAACGTTTCTTCACCAAAAGATGCCAATAGACCAAGTTTTGTTCTCAAATCCACAAAAACGTGAAAAGCTCTTCTGTGGAGAGAGTGGAGCAACTCCAAGGCATCAAAGTGGACCGTAGTACTCTATTTCTTGTTCTTTGAAGTCTAGAAAGTAAGTGTAGCTTTCATACAACGTTTCATTACCAAAAGGTCCCAATAGACCAATTAAGTTCTGAAAAACACAAAAATGTGAAAAGCTCGTCGATAGAGAGATTAGAGCAACTCCAATGCATCAAAGTCGACCGTGATACGCTATTTAGTGTTCTTAGAAGTCTAAGAAGTTGGTGTAGGTTTTGTACGACGTTTTGTAACCAAAATATACCAATAGACAAAGTTATGTTCTGAAAAGCATAAAAACGTTAAAAGCTCCTCTATGGAGAGAGTAGAGCAAATCGAAGGCATCAAAGTAGACCGTTATACTCTATTTAGTGTTCTTAGATGTCTAAGAAGTTAGTGTAGCTTTCTTACAACGGTTCGTAACCAAAAGATACCAATAGACTAAGTTATGTTCTCAAAAGCATAAAAACGTTAAAAGCTTCTGTATGGAGAGAGTTGAGTAATTCTAGGGCATCAAAGTCGACTATTGTACCTTATTTAGTGTTCTTAGCAGTCTAAGTTGCTAGTGTAGCCTTCGTTCAACATTTCGTAACCGAAACATACCAATAGACCAAGTTATGTTCTCAAAAGCATCAAAACGTTAAAAGCACCTCTATGGAGAGAGTAGAGCAAATCCAAGGCATCAAAGTTGACCGATATACTCTATTTTGTGTTCTTAGAAGTCTAAGAAGTTGGTGCAGCTTTCGTACAACGTTTCATAACCAAAAGATGCCAATAGACCAAGTTATGTTCTCAAATGCATAAAAATGTGAAAAGCTCTTCTATGGAGAGAGTAGAGCAACTCCAAGGCATCAAAGTGGACCGTAGTACTCTATTTCATGTTCTTTGAAGTCGAAAAAGTTAGTGTAGCTTTCGAACAATGTTTCGTACCCAAAAGATCACAATAGACCAAGTTAAGTTCTCAAAAGCGCAAAAACATCCAAAGCTCGTCTATAGAGAGAGTAGAGCAACTCCAATGCATCAAAGTGGACCGTTATGCTCTATTTAGTGTTCTTAGAAGTCTAAGAAGTTAGTGTAGCTTTTGTACGACGTTTTGTAACCAAAATATACCAATAGACCAAGTTATGTTCTCAAAAGCACAAAAACGTTGAAGATTCCTCTATGGAGAGAGTAGAGCAAATCGAAGGCATCAAAGTAGACCGTTGTACTCTATTTAGTGTTCTTAGATGCCTAAGAAGTTAGTGTAGCTTTCTTACAACGTTTCGTAACCAAAAGATACCAATAGACCAAGTTATATTCTCAAAAGCAAAAAAACGTCAAAAGCTCCTCTATGGAGAGAGTTGAGTAATTCCAGGTCACCAAAGTGGACTGTTGTACTCTATTTAGTGTTCTTTGCAGTCTAAGTTGTTAGTGTAGCCTTCGTACAATGTTTCGTAATCGAAATGTACCAATAGACCAAGTTATGTTCTCAAAAGCACAAAAACGTGAAAAGCTCATCTATGGAGAGAGTAGAGTAACTCCAAGGCATCGAATTGGACCTTTATGCTCTATTTAGTGTTCTTAGAAGTCTAATAAGTTAGTGTAGCTTTTGTACAACTTTTCGTAACCAAAAGATACCAATGGACCGAGTTATGTTCTTTAATGCACAAAAACGTTAAAAGCTAATCTATGGAGAAAGTTGAGTAATTCCAAGGCATCAAAGTGGACCGTTGTACTCTATTTAGTGTTTTAGTAGTCCATGTTCTTAGTGTAGCTTTCGTACAACGTTTCTTAACCAAAAGATGCCAATAGACCAAGTTATGTTCTCAAATGCACAAAAACGTGAAAAGCACTTGTATGGAGAGAGTAGAGCAACTCCAAGGCATCAAAGTGGACCGTAGTACTCTATTTCATGTTCTTTGAAGTCAAAAAAGTTAGTGTAGCTTCCGTACAATGTTTCATACCCAAAAGATCCCAATAGACCAAGTTAAGTTCTCAAAAGCACAAAAACATGAAAAGCACGTCCATAGAGAGAGTAGAGCAGCTCCAATGCATCAAAGTGGACCGTTATGCTCTATTTAGTGTTCTTAGAAGTCTAAGAAGTTAGTGTAGTTTTTGTACGACGTTTTGTAACCAAAATATACCAATAGACAAAGTTATGTTCTGAAAAGCATAAAAACGTTAAAAGCTCCTCTATGGAGAGAGTAGAGCAAATCGAAGGCATCAAAGTAGACCATTATACTCTATTTAGTGTTCTTAGATGTCTAAGAAGTTAGTGTAGCTTTCTTACAACGTTTCGTAACCAAAAGATAGCAATAGACCAAGTTATGTTCTCAAAAGCATAAAAACGTTAAAAGCTTCTGTATGGAGAGAGTTGAGTAATTCCAGGGCATCAAAGTCGACTGTTGTACCCTATTTAGTGTTCTTAGCAGTCTACGTTGTTAGTGTAGCCTTCGTACAACATTTCGTAACCGAAACATACCAATAGACCAAGTTATGTTCTCAAAAGCATCAAAACATTAAAAGCACCTCTTTGGAGAGAGTAGAGCAAATCCAAGGCATCAAAGTTGACCGATATACTCTACTTTGTGTTCTTAGAAGTCTAAGAAGTTGGTGCAACTTTCGTACAACGTTTCATAACCAAAAGATACCAATAGACCAAGTTATGTTCTCAAATGCATAAAAACGTGAAAAGCTCTTCTATGGAGATAGTAGAGCAACTCCAAGGCATCAAAGTGGACCGTAGTACTCTATTTCATGTTCTTTGAAGTCAAAAAATTTAGTGTACCTTTCGTACAATGTTTCGTACCCAAAAGATCCCAATAGACCAAGTTAAGTTCTCAAAAGCACAAAAACATGAAAAGCTCGTCTATAGAGAGAGTAGAGCAACTCCAATGCATCAAAGTGGACCGTTATGCTCTATTTAGTGTTCTTAGAAGTCTGAGAAGTTAGTGTAGCTTTTGTAGGACGTTTTGTAACCAAAATATACCAATAGACCAAGTTATGTTCTCAAAAGCACAAAAACGTTAAAAGCTCCTCTATGGAGAGAGTAGAGAAAATCGAAGGCATAAAAGTAGACCGTTGTACTCTATTTACTGTTCTTAGATGTCTAAGAAGTTAGTGTAGCTTTCTTACAACGTTTCGTAACCAAAAGATACAAAATAGACCAAGTTATGTTCTCAAAAGCATAAAAATGTTAAAAGCTTCTCTATGGAGAGAGTTGAGTAATTCCAGGGCATCAAAGTCGACTGTTGTACCCTATTTAGTGTTCTTAGCAGTCTAAGTTGTTAGTGTAGCCTTCGTACAACATTTCGTAACCGAAACATACCAATAGACCAAGTTATGTTCTCAAAAGCATCAAAACATTAAAAGCACCTCTTTGGAGAGAGTAGAGCAAATCCAAGGCATCAAAGTTGACCGATATACTCTACTTTGTGTTCTTAGAAGTCTAAGAAGTTGGTGCAACTTTCGTACAACGTTTCATAACCAAAAGATACCAATAGACCAAGTTATGTTCTCAAATACATAAAAACGTGAAAAGCTCTTCTATGGAGATAGTAGAGCAACTCCAAGGCATCAAAGTGGACCGTAGTACTCTATTTCATGTTCTTTGAAGTCGAAAAAGTTAGTGTAGCTTTCGTACAATGTTTCGTACCCAAAAGATCTCAATAGACCAAGTTAAGTTCTCAAAAGCACAAAAACATGAAAAGCTCGTCTATAGAGAGAGTAGAGCAACTCCAATGCATCAAAGTGGACCGTTATGCTCTATTTAGTGTTCTTAGAAGTCTAAGAAGTTAGTGTAGCTTTTGTACGACGTTTTGTAACCAAAATATACCAATAGACCAAGTTATGTTCTCAAAAGCACAAAAACGTTAAAAGCTCCTTGACCGACACCAAAGTGTGTGTGTACTTACCCCAAGTGTAGGGTATCGTCAAGTAATAAACCGGTGAGTCCGGTATCGATCCACGAGGAAGCAATGCAAATTTGAAGTGAATGATATGCAAATGACTAGCTAACACTAATAAACACAATGAATATCAAATAAAAGCAAGTAAAAGAAATGGGCCGAATGACTCGGTAGCATGAGCGATTTTGTAATCAAAGTAAGCACAAATTGGATTTAAAACAATTAATTAAAAACCTAGTCTCTAATCCGTCCCGGTGGTTACTCGGTTCTCATACTCAAGGTATCATTGCAAACACACACAACCATACACAATGCATTGTGTGATACTATCAATCATGCATATGCAAAGAGAATTGGGATATAAGACTTCAATTCATACATGTAGGCCATCGGGTCTCTTAATCTACGATGAGCGCAAAGGGATAAGCACCTAATATTATGGATTAATGTTCCCCCTTGGGGCTCGGCTTGGCTAACACCCTAGTTTCACACTCAAAGATCAATTAACCATAACTCTCCCATGCACATTCCTAAATTAACCCAAAACCCCATCATCAATACACATAATCAATAGCTATGCAATGGAAAACTCAATTAATTAAGGAAATCATGCAATGGATTTAGCAATTCTCAATCAAACACATTAGATGCAATCCCTAGACTAGACAATCCAAGAATACAATCAAATATGTCATTCTCATATATCCACTCACACAACTATCACGAAATTAAAAGAGAAGAATCGAAGCTACGATTCTTTGAACATACCTTGAGTAATCGAAACCTTGCATCCACCTTTCGGGATTAGAAACTAGAGAAGAGAACTACCCACTCATGATTGTTGCAATAAACATCCAATCTATTGTCATCTAAATCAGAGTTTATACAAAATCAAGAGAAAGCACCAAAAAACAACAAAGAAAACTTAGAGAGAGAAACTAGATCTACACTACTCCTATGGTGGCTTCATCTTGGAGAAGTCAATGAATAATTCATTAAATCTCAACCTTGCAATATGTAGCCGTTGCACTTGCATTATTTTCCAAGTCTAGCTTTGCAAGATTTGAGTTGTCATGTGCACTTGCAGCCATCTTTGACCATTTGATTAAACTTGCACCAAATCTTGACCTTGGTATCTCCAACAATTTTGTCATCTTTGACCATTTGATCAAACTTGCACCAAATCTTGGCATTGGTATCTCCAACAATTTCCTTTTAAATGTGTAGCAACTTGCAGCCATCTTTGACTCCAAAAATCAAGTAAGATCTTCTTTTAAGTCAAAAATTGCAAGCAAGAATGTTGTCTTATGCACACCCATTGGATTCACCTTTAAATGATCATCTTAACCCTTCAAGTCTTGTTGTAATCTAATCCATTCATAAAACAATTCAATCTCGGCCATAGATTAGTGTACCGTTGGAGCTTGTAGTCTTCAAGAATATCTTCATAATCTAAGTCCCGACACCTCACAGCAAAAAGTGTCCAATTCAGTCATTTAAGCCCGATTTCCTGCAGAACCAACGGGAAACATGTATAAGGGTAAAATTACTTTATTTAAACACAAATGAATTACTATAAGCACTAGAACCTCCTAATTAGATAGTATTAGGACCTCAAAATAGAGGTCCGGTCACTCCTCTATGGAGAGAGTAGAGAAAATCGAAGGCATCAAAGTAGACCGTTGTACTCTATTTAGTGTTCTTAGATGCCTAAGAAATTAGTGTAGCTTTCTTACAACGTTTCGTAACCAAAAGATACCAATAGACCAAGTTATATTCTCAAAAGCATAAAAACGTCAAAAGCTCCTCTATGGAGAGAGTTGAGTAGTTCCGGGGCACCAAAGTGGACTGTTGTACTCTATTTAGTGTTCCTTGCAGTCTAAGTTGTTAGTGTAGCCTTCGTACAACGTTTCGTAATCGAAATGTACCAATAGACCAAGTTATGTTCTCAAAAGCACAGAAACGTGAAAAGCTCATCTATGGAGAGAGTAGAGTAACTCCAAGGCATCGAATTGGACCTTTATACTCTATTTAGTGTTCTTAGAAGTCTAATAAGTTAGTGTAGCTTTTGTACAACGTTTCATAACCAAAAGATACCAATGGACCGAGTTATGTTCTTTAATGCACAAAAATGTTAAAAGCTAATCTATGGAGAAAGTTGACTAATTCCAAGGCAACAAAGTGGACCGTTGTACTCTATTTAGTGTTTTAGTAGTCCATGTTATTAGTGTAGCTTTCCTGCAACGTTTCTTAACCAAAAGATGCCAATAGACCAAGTTTTGTTCTCAAATGCACAAAAACGTGAAAAGCTCTTCTATGGAGAGAGTGAAGCAACTCCAAGGCATCAAAGTGGACCGTAGTACTCTATTTCATGTTCTTTGAAGTCTAGAAAGTAAGTGTAGCTTTCATACAACGTTTCATAACCAAAAGATGTCTAAGAAGTTAGTGTAGCTTTCTTACAACGTTTCGTAACCAAAAGATACCAATAGACTAAGTTATGTTCTCAAAAGCATAAAAACGTTAAAAACTTCTGTATGGAGAGAGTTGAGTAATTCCAGGGCATCAAAGTCGACTGTTGTACCCTATTTAGTGTTCTTAGCAGTCTAAGTTGTTAGTGTAGCCTTCGTACAATGTTTCGTAACCGAAACATACCAATAGACCAAGTTATGTTCTCAAAAGCATCAAAACGTTAAAAGCACCTCTATGGAGAGAGTAGAGCAAATCCAAGGCATCAAAGTTGACCGATATACTCTATTTTGTGTTCTTAGAAGTCTAAGAAGTTAGTGCAGCTTTCGTACAACGTTTCATAACCAAAAGATGCCAATAGACCAAGTTATGTTCTCAAATGCATAAAAAAGTGAAAAGCTCTTCTATGGAGAGTGTAGAGCAACTCTAAGGCATCAAAGTGGACCATAGTACTCTATTTCATGTTCTTTGAAGTCGAAAAAGTTAGTGTAGCTTTCGTACAATGTTTTGTACCCAAAAGATCCCAATAGACCAAGTTAAGTATCACAAGCACAAAAACATGAAAAGCACGTCTATAGAGAGAGTAGAGCAACTCCAATGCATCAAAGTGGACCGTTATGCTCTATTTAGTGTTCTTAGAAGTCTAAGAAGTTAGTGTAGCTTTTGTACGACGTTTTGTAACCAAAATATACCAATAGACCAAGTTATGTTCTCAAAAGCGCAAAAACGTTAAAAGCTCCTCTATGGAGAGAGTATAGAAAATCGAAGGCATCAAAGTAGACCGTTGTACTCTATTTAGTGTTCTTAGATGCCTAAGAAATTAGTGTAGCTTTCTTACAACGTTTCGTAACCAAAAGATACCAATAGACTAAGTTATATTCTCAAAAGCATAAAAACGTCAAAAGCTCCTCTATGGAGAGAGTTGAGTAATTCCAGGGCACCAAAGTGGACTGTTGTACTCTATTTAGTGTTTCTTACAGTCTAAGTTGTTAGTGTAGCCTTCGGACAACGTTTCGTAATCGAAATGTACCAATAGACCAAGTTATGTTCTCAAAAGCACAGAAACGTGAAAAGCTCATCTATGGAGAGAGTAGAGTAACTCCAAGGCATCGAATTGGACCTTTATACTCTATTTAGTGTTCTTAGAAGTCTAATAAGTTAGTGTAGCTTTTGTACAATGTTTCATAACCAAAAGATACCAATGGACCGAGTTATGTTCTTTAATGCACAAAAATGTTAAAAGCTAATCTATGGAGAAAGTTGACTAATTCCAAGGCATCAAAGTGGACCGTTGTACTCTATTTAGTGTTTTAGTAGTCCATGTTATTAGTGTAGCTTTCCTGCAACGTTTCTTAACCAAAAGATGCCAATACACCAAGCTTTGTTCTCAAATGCACAAAAACGTGAAAAGCTCTTCTATGGAGAGAGTGGCGCAACTCCAAGGCATCAAAGTGGACCGTAGTACTCTATTTCATGTTCTTTGAAGTCTAGAAAGTAAGTGTAGCTTTCATACAACGTTTCATAACCAAAAGATGTCTAAGAAGTTAGTGTAGCTTTCTTACAACGTTTCGTAACCAAAAGATACCAATAGACTAAGTTATGTTGTCAAAAGCATAAAAACGTTAAAAACTTCTGTATGGAGAGAGTTGAGTAATTCCAGGGCATCAAAGTCGACTGTTGTACCCTATTTAGTGTTCTTAGCAGTCTAAGTTGTTAGTGTAGCCTTCGTACAATGTTTCGTAACCGAAACATACCAATAGACCAAGTTATGTTCTCAAAAGCATCAAAACGTTAAAAGCACCTCAATGGAGAGAGTAGAGCAAATCCAAGGCATCAAAGTTGACCGATATACTCTATTTTGTGTTCTTAGAAGTCTAAGAAGTTAGTGCAGCTTTCGTACAACATTTCATAACCAAAAGATGCCAATAGACCAAGTTATGTTCTCAAATGCATAAAAAAGTGAAAAGCTCTTCTATGGAGAGCGTAGAGCAACTCCAAGGCATCAAAGTGGACCGTAGTACTCTATTTCATGTTCTTTGAAGTCGAAAAAGTTAGTGTAGCTTTCGTACAATGTTTCGTACCCAAAAGATCCCAATAGACCAAGTTAAGTTCTCACAAGCACAAAAACATGAAAAGCTCGTCTATAGAGAGAGTAGAGCAACTCCAATGCATCAAAGTGGACTGTTATGCTCTATTTAGTGTTCTTAGAAGTCTAAGAAGTTAGTGTAGCTTTTGTACGACGTTTTGTAACCAAAATATACCAATAGACCAAGTTATGTTCTCAAAAGCACAAAAACGTTAAAAGCTCCTCTATGGAGAGAGTAGAGAAAATAGAAGGCATCAAAGTAGACCGTTGTACTCTATTTAGTGTTCTTAGATGCCTAGAAATTAGTGTAGCTTTCTTACAATGTTTCGTAACCAAAAGATACCAATAGACCAAGTTATATTCTCAAAAGCATAAAAACGTCAAAAGCTCCTCTATGGAAAGAGTTGAGTAATTCCAGGGCACCAAAGTGGACTGTTGTACTATATTTAGTGTTCCTTGCAGTCTAAGTTGTTAGTGTAGCCTTCGTACAACGTTTCGTAATCAAAATGTACCAATAGACCAAGTTATGTTCTCAAAAGCACAGAAACGTGAAAAGCTCATCTATGGAGAGAGTAGAGTAACTCCAAGGCATCGAATTGGACCTTTATACTCTATTTAGTGTTCTTAGAAGTCTAATAAGTTAGTGTAGCTTTTGTACAACGTTTCATAACCAAAAGATACCAATGGACCGAGTTATGTTCTTTAATGCACAAAAATGTTAAAAGCTAATCTATGGAGAAAGTTGACTAATTCCAAGGCATCAAAGTGGACCATTGTACTCTATTTAGTGTTTAAGTAGTCCATGTTATTAGTGTAGCTTTCCTGCAACATTTCTTAAACAAAAGATGCCAATAGACCAAGCTTTGTTCTCAAATGCACAAAAACGTGAAAAGCTCTTCTATGGATAGAGTGGAGCAACTCCAAGGCATCAAAGTGGACCGTAGTACTCTATTTCATGTTCTTTGAAGTCTACAAAGTAAGTGTAGCTTTCATACAACGTTTCATAACCAAAAGATGTCTAAGAAGTTAGTGTAGCTTTCTTACAACGTTTCGTAACCAAAAGATACCAATAGACTAAGTTATGTTCTCAAAAGCATAAAAACATTAAAAACTTCTGTATGGAGAGAGTTGAGTAATTCCAGGCCATCAAAGTCGACTGTTGTACCCAATTTAGTGTTCTTAGCAGTCTAAGTTGTTAGTGTAGCCTTCGTACAATGTTTCGTAACCGAAACATACCAATAGACCAAGTTATGTTCTCAAAAGCATCAAAACGTTAAAAGCACCTCAATGGAGAGAGTAGAGCAAATCCAAGGCATCAAAGTTGACCGATATACTCTATTTTGTGTTCTTAGAAGTCTAAGAAGTTAGTGCAGCTTTCGTACAACGTTTCATAACCAAAAGATGCCAATAGACCAAGTTATGTTCTCAAATGCATAAAAACGTGAAAAGCTCTTCTATGGAGAGTGTAGAGCAACTCCAAGGCATCAAAGTGGACCGTAGTACTCTATTTCATGTTCTTTGAAGTCGAAAAAGTTAGTGTAGCTTTCGTACAATGTTTCGTACCCAAAAGATCCCAATAGACCAAGTTAAGTTCTCACAAGAACAAAAACATGAAAAGCTCGTCTATAGAGAGAGTAGAGCAACTCCAATGCATCAAAGTGGACCGTTATGCTCTATTTAGTGTTCTCAGAAGTCTAAGAAGTTAGTGTAGCTTTTGTACGACGTTTTGTAACCAAAATATACCAATAGACCAAGTTATGTTCTCAAAAGCACAAAAACGTTAAAAGCTCCTCTATGGAGAGAGTAGAGCAAATCGAAGGCATCAAAGTAGACCATTGTACTCTATTTTGTGTTCTTAAATGCCTAAGAAGTTAGTGTAGCTTTCTTACAATGTTTCGTAACCAAAAGATACCAATAGACCAAGTTATGCTCTCAAAAGCATAAAACGGTCAAAAGCTCCTCTATGGAGAGAGTTGAGTAATTCCAGGGCATCAAAGTGGATTGTTGTACTCTATTTAGTGTTCTTTGCAGTCTAAGTTGTTAGTGTAGCCTTCGTACAACGTTTCGTAATCGAAATGTACCAATAGACCAAGTTATGTTCTCAAAAGCACAGAAACGTGAAAAGCTCATCTATGGAGAGAGTAGAGTAACTCCAAGGCATCGAATTAGACCTTTATACTCTATTTAGTGTTCTTAGAAGTCTAATAAGTTAGTGTAGCTTTTGTACAACGTTTCATAACCAAAAGATACCAATGGACCGAGTTATGTTCTTTAATGCACAAAAATGTTAAAAGCTAATCTATGGAGAAAGTTGACTAATTCCAAGGCATCAAAGTGGACCGTTGTACTCTATTTAGTGTTTTAGTAGTCCATGTTATTAGTGTAGCTTTTCTTGCAATGTTTCTTAACCAAAAGATGCCAATAGACCAAGTTTTGTTCTCACAAGAACAAAAACATGAAAAGCTCGTCTATAGAGAGAGTAGAGCAACTCCAATGCATCAAAGTGGACCGTTATGCTCTATTTAGTGTTCTTAGAAGTCTAAGAAGTTAGTGCAGCTTTCGTACAACGTTTCATAACCAAAAGATGCCAATAGACCAAGTTATGTTCTCAAATGCATAAAAACGTGAAAAGCTCTTCTATGGAGAGTGTAGAGCAACTCCAAGGCATCAAAGTGGACCGTAGTACTCTATTTCATGTTCTTTGAAGTCGAAAAAGTTAGTGTAGCTTTGGTACAATGTTTCGTACCCAAAAGATCCCAATAGACCAAGTTAAGTTCTCACAAGCACAAAAACTTGAAAAGCTCGTCTATAGAGAGAGTAGAGCAACTCCAATGCATCAAAGTGGACCGTTATGCTCTATTTAGTGTTCTTAGAAGTCTAAGAAGTTAGTGTAGCTTTTGTACGACGTTTTGTAACCAAAATATACCAATAGACCAAGTTATGTTCTCAAAAGCACAAAAACGTTAAAACCTCATCTATGGAGAGAGTAAAGCAAATCGAAGGCATCAAAGTAGACCGTTATACTCTATTTAGTGTTCTTAGAAGTCTAATAAGTTAGTGTAGCTTTTGTAGAATGTTTCGTAACCAAAAGATACCAATGGACCGAGTTATGTTCTTTAATGCACAAAAACGTTAAAAGCTAATCTATGGAGAAAGTTGAGTAATTCCAAGGCATCAAAGTGGACGTTGTACTCTATTTAGTGTTTTAGTAGTCCATGTTATTAGTGTAGCTTTCCTGCAACGTTTCTTAACCAAAAGATGCCAATAGACCAAGTTTTGTTCTCAAATGCACAAAAACGTGAAAAGCTATTCTATGGAGAGAGTAGAGCAACTCCAAGGCATCAAAGTGGACCGTAGTACTCTATTTCATGTTCTTTGAAGTCTAGAGAGTAAGTGTAGCTTTCGTACAACATTTCATAACCAAAAGATCCCAATAGACCAAGTTAAGTTCTGAAAAGCACAAAAACGTGAAAAGCTCGTCTATAGAGAGAGTAGAGCAACTCCAATGCATCAAAGTGGACCGTTATACTCTATTTAGTGTTCTTAAAAGTCTAAGAAGTTGGTGTAGCTTTTGTACGACGTTTTGTAACCAAAATATACCAATAGACAAAGTTATGTTCTTAAAAGCATAAAAACGTTAAAAGCTCCTCTATGGAGAGAGTAGAGCAAATCGAAGGCATCAAAGTCGACCGTTATAGTCTATTTAGTGTTCTTAGATGTCTAAGAAGTTAGTGTAGCTTTCTTACAACGTTTCGTAACCAAAAGATACTAATAGACTAAGTTATGTTCTCAAAAGCATAAAAACGTTAAAAGCTTCTGTATGGAGAGAGTTAAGTAATTCCAGGGCATCAAAGTCGACTGTTGTACCCTATTTAGTGTTCTTACCAGTCTAAGTTGTTAGTGTAGCCTTCGTACAATATTTCGTAACCGAAACATACCAATAGACCAAGTTATGTTCTCAAAAGCATCAAAACGTTAAAAGCACCTCTATGGAGAGAGTAGAGCAAATCCAAGGCATCAAAGTTGACCGATATACTCTATTTTGTGTTCTTAGAAGTCTAAGAAGTTAGTGCAGCTTTCGTACAACGTTTCATAACCAAAAGATGCCAATAGACCAAGTTATGTTCTCAAATTCATAAAACCGTGAAAATCTCTTCTATGGAGAGAGTAGAGCAACTCCATGGCATCAAAGTGGACCGTAGTACTCTATTTCATGTTCTTTGAAGTCGAAAAAGTTATTGTAGCTTTCGTACAATGTTTCGTACCCAAAAGATCCCAATAGACCAAGTTAAGTTCTCAAAAGCACGAAAACATGAAGAGCTCGTCTATAGAGAGAGTAGAGCAACTCCAATGCATCAAAGTGGACCGTTATGCTCTATTTAGTGTTCTTAGATGTCGAAGAAGTTAGTGTAGCTTTTGTACGACGTGTTGTAACCAAAATATACCAATAGACCAAGTTATGTTCTCAAAAGCACAAAAAGTTAAAAGCTCCTCTATGGAGAGAGTAAAGCAAATCGAAGGCATCAAAGTAGACCGTTGTACTCTATTTAGTGTTCTTAAATGCCTAAGAAGTTAGTGTAGCTTTCTTACACTGTTTCGTAACCAAAAGATACCAATAGACCTTGTTATGCTCTCAAAAGCATAAAAATGTCAAAAGCTCCTCTATGGAGAGAGTTGAGTAATTCCAGGGCATCAAAGTGGACTGTTGTACTCTATTTAGTGTTCTTTGCAGTCTAAGTTGTTAGTGTAGCCTTCGTACAACGTTTCGTAACAGAAATGTACCAATAGTCCAAGTTATGTTCTCAAAAGCACAAAAACGTGAAAAGCTCATCTATAGAGAGAGTAGAGTAACTCCAAGGCATCGAATTGGACCTTTGTACTCTATTTAGTGTTCTTAGAAGTCTAATAAGTTAGTGTAGCTTTTGTACAACGTTTCGTAACCAAAAGATACCAATGGACCGAGTTATGTTCTTTAATGCACAAAAACGTTAAAAGCTAATCTATGGAGAAAGTTGAGTGATTCCAAGGCATCAAAGTGGACCATTGTACTCTATTTAGTGTTTTTGTTGTCCATGTTATTAGTGTAGCTTTCGTACAACGTTTCTTAACCAAAAGATGCCAATAGACCAAGTTATATTCTCAAATGCACAAAAACGTGAAAAGCTCTTCTATGGAGAGAGTAGAGCAACTCCAAGGCATCAAAGTGGACCGTAGTACTCTATTTCATGTTCTTTGAAGTCTAGAAAGTTAGTGTAGCTTTCATACAACGTTTCATAACCAAAAGATCCCAATAGACCAAGTTAAGTTCTCAAAAGCATGAAAACGTGGAAAGCTCGTCTGTAGAGAGAGTAGAGCAATTCCAATGCATCAAAGTGGACCGTTATACTCTATTTAGTGTTGATAGAAGTCTAAGAAGTTGGTGTAGCTTTTGTACGACGTTTTGTAACCAAAATATACCAATAGACAAATTTATGTTCTCAAAAGCATAAAAAGCTCCTCTATGGAGAGAGTAGAGCAAATCGAAGGCATCAAAGTAGACCGTTATAATCTATTTAGTGTTTTTAGATGTCTAAGAAGTTAGTGTAGCATTCCTACAACGTTTCGTAACCAAAAGATACCAATAGACCAAGTTATGTTCTCAAAAGCATAAAAAGGTTATAAGCTTCTTTATGGAGAGAGTTGAGTAATTCCAGGTCATCAAAGTCGACTATTGTACCCTATTTAGTGTTCTTAGCAGTCGAAGTTGTCAGTGTAGTACAACGTTTCGTAACCGAAACATACCAATAGACCAAGTTATGTTCTCAAAAGCATCAAAACGTGAAAAGCATCTCTATGGAGAGAGTATAGCAAATCCAAGGCATCAAAGTTGATCGATATACTCTATTTTGTGTTCTTAGAAGTCTAAGAAGTTAGTGCAGCTTTCGTACAACGTTTCATAACCAAAAGATGCCGATAGACCAAGTTATGTTCTCAAATGCATAAAAACGTGAAAAGCTCTTCAATGGAGAGAGTAGAGCAACTCCAAGGAATCAAAGTGGACCGTAGTACTCTATTTCATGTTCTTTGAAGTCGAAAAAGTTAGTGTAGCTTTCGTACAATGTTTCGTACCCAAAAGATCCCAATAGACCAAGTTAAGTTCTCAAAAGCACAAAAACATGAAAAGCTCGTCTATAGAGAGAGCAGAGCAACTCCAATGCATCAAAGTGGACCGTTATGCTCTATTTAGTGTTCTTAGAAGTCTAAGAAGTTAGTGTAGCTTTTGTACGACGTTTGGTAACCAAAATATACCAATAGACCAAGATATGTTCTCAAAAGCACAAAAACGTTAAAAGCTCCTCTATGGAGCGAGTAGAGCAAATCGAAGGCATCAAAGTAGACCGTTGTACTCTATTTAGTGTTCTTAGATGCCTAAGAAGATAGTGTAGCTTTCTTACAATGTTTCGTAACCAAAAGATACCACTAGACCAAGTTATGTTCTCAAAAGCATAAAAACGTCAAAAGCTCCTCTATGGAGAGAGTTGAGTAATTCCAGGGCATCAAAGTGGACTGTTGTACTCTATTTAGTGTTCTTTGCAGTCTAAGTTGTTAGTGTAGCCTTCGTACAATGTTTCGTAACTAAAATGTACCAATAGACCAAGTTATGTTCTCAAAAGCACAAAAACGTGAAAAGCTCATCTATGGAGAGAGTAAACTAACTCCAAGGCATTGAATTGGACCTTTGTACTCTATTTAGTGTTCTTAGAAGTCTAATAAGTTAGTGTAGCTTTTGTACAATGTTTCGTAACCAAAAGATACCAATGGACCGAGTTATGTTCTTTAATGCACAAAAACGTTAAAAGCTAATCTATGGAGAAAGTTGAGTAATTCCAAGGCATCAAAGTGGACCGTTGTACTCTATTTAGTGTTTTAGTAGTCCATGTTATTAGTGTAGCTTTCCTGCAACGTTTCTTAACCAAAAGATGCCAATAGACCAAGTTTTATTCTCAAATGCACAAAAACGTGAAAAGCTATTCTATGGAGAGAGTAGAGCAACTCCAAGGCATCAAAGTGGACCGTAGTACTCTATTTCATGTTCTTTGAAGTCTAGAAAGTAAGTGTAGCTTTCATACAACATTTCATAACCAAAAGATCCCAATAGACCAAGTTAAGTTCTGAAGAGCACAAAAATGTGAAAAGCTCGTCTCAGAGAGAGTAGAGCAACTCCAACGCATCAAAGTGGACCGTTATACTCTATTTAGTGTTCTTAAAAGTCTAAGAAGTTGGTGTAGCTTTTGTACGACGTTTTGTAACCAAAATATACCAATAGACAAAGTTATGTTCTTAAAAGCATAAAAACATTAAAAGCTCCTCTATGGAGAGAGTAGAGCAAATCGAAGGCATCAAAGTCGACCGTTATAGTCTATTTAGTGTTCTTAGATGTCTAAGAAGTTAGTGTAGCTTTCTTACAACGTTTCGTAACCAAAAGATACTAATAGACTAAGTTATGTTCTCAAAAGCATAAAAACGTTAAAAGCTTCTGTATGGAGAGAGTTGAGTAATTCCAGGGCATCAAAGTCGACTGTTGTATCCTATTTAGTGTTCTTACCAGTCTAAGTTGTTAGTGTAGCCTTCGTACAATATTTCGTAACCGAAATACCAATAGACCAAGTTATGTTCTCAAAAGCATCAAAACGTTAAAAGCACCTCTATGGAGAGAGTAGAGCAAATCCAAGGCATCAAAGTTGACCGATGTACTCTATTTTGTGTTCTTAGAAGTCTAAGAAGTTAGTGTAGCTTTCGTACAACGTTTCATAACCAAAAGATGCCAATAGACCAAGTTATGTTCTCAAATGCATAAAACCGTGAAAAGCTCTTCTATGGAGAGAGTAGAGCAACTCCAAGCCATCAAAGTGGACCGTAGTACTCTATTTCATGTTCTTTGAAGTCGAAAAAGTTATTGTAGCTTTCGTACAATGTTTCGTACCCAAAAGATCCCAATAGACCAAGTTAAGTTCTCGAAACCACAAAAACATGAAGAACTCGTCTATAGAGAGAGTAGAGCAACTCCAATGCATCAAACTGGACCGTTATGCTCTATTTAGTGTTCTTAGAAGTCTAAGAAGTTAGTGTAGCTTTTGTACGACGTGTTGTAACCAAAATATACCAATAGACCAAGTTATGTTCTCAAAAGCACAAAAAGTTAAAAGCTCCTCTATGGAGAGAGTAAAGCAAATCGAAGGCATCAAAGTAGACCGTTGTACTCTATTTAGTGTTCTTAAATGCCTAAGAAGTTAGTGTAGCTTTCTTACAATGTTTCGTAACCAAAAGATACCAATAGACCTTGTTATGCTCTCAAAAGCATAAAAACGTCAACAGCTCCTCTATGGAGAGAGTTGAGTAATTCCAGGGCATCAAAGTGGACTGTTGTACTCTATTTAGTGTTCTTTGCAGTCTAAGTTGTTAGTGTAGCCTTCGAACAACGCTTCGTAACCGAAATGTACCAATAGACCAAGTTATGTTCTCAAAAGCACAAAAACGTGAAAAGCTCATCTATAGAGAGAGTAGAGTAACTCCAAGGCATCGAATTGGACCTTTGTACTCTATTTAGTGTTCTTAGAAGTCTAATAAGTTAGTGTAGCTTTTGTACAACGTTTCGTAACCAAAAGATACGAATGGACCGAGTTATGTTCTTTAATGCACAAAAACGTTAAAAGCTAATCTATGGAGAAAGTTGAGTGATTCCAAGGCATCAAAGTGGACCATTGTACTCTATTTAGTGTTTTTGTTGTCCATGTCATTAGTGTAGCTTTCGTACAACGTTTCTTAACCAAAAGATGCCAATAGACCAAGTTATGTTCTCAAATGCACAAAAACGTGAAAAGCTCTTCTATGGAGAGAGTAGAGCAACTCCAAGGCATCAAAGTGGACCGTGGTACTCTATTTCATGTTCTTTGAAGTCTAGAAAGTTAGTGTAGCTTTCATACAACGTTTCATAACCAAAAGATCCCAATAGACCAAGTTAAGTTCTCAAAAGCATGAAAACGTGAAAAGCTCGTCTATAGAGAGAGTAGAGCAATTCCAATACATCAAAGTGGACCGTTATACTCTATTTAGTGTTGATAGAAGTCTAAGAAGTTGGTGTAGCTTTTGTACGACGTTTTGTAACCAAAATATACCAATAGACAAAGTTATGTTCTCAAAAGCATAAAAAGTTAAAAAGCTCCTCTATGGAGAGAGTAGAGGAAATCGAAGGCATCAAAGTAGACCGTTATAATCTATTTAGTGTTTTTAGATGTCTAAGAAGTTAGTGTAGCATTCTTACAATGTTTCGTAACCAAAACATACCAATAGACCAAGTTATGTTCTCAAAAGCGTCAAAACGTTAAAAGAATCTCTATGGAGAGCGTATAGCAAATCCAAGGCATCAAAGTTGATCGATATACTCTATTTTGTGTTCTTAGAAGTCTAAGAAGTTAGTGCAGCTTTCGTACAACGTTTCATTACCAAAAGTTGCCGATAGACCAAGTTATGTTCTCAAATGCATAATAACGTGAAAAGCTCTTCTATGGAGAAAGTAGAGCAACTCCAAGGCATCAAAGTGGACCGTAGTACTCTATTTCATGTTCTTTGAAGTTGAAAAAGTTAGTGTAGCTTTCGTACAATGTTTCGTACCCAAAAGATCCCAATAGACCAAGTTAAGTTCTCAAAAGCACAAAAACATGAAAAGCTCATCTATAGAGAGAGTAGAGCAACTCCAATGCATCAAAGTGGACCGTTATGCTCTATTTACTGTTCTTAGAAGTCTAAGAAGTTAGTGTAGCTTTTGTACGACGTTTTGTAACCAAAATATACCAATAGACCAAGTTATGTTCTCAAAAGCACAAAAACGTTAAAAGTTCGTCTATGGAGAGAGTAGAGCAAATCGAAGACATCAAAGTAGACCGTTGTACTATATTTAGTGTTCTTAGATGCCTAAGAAGTTAGTGTAGTTTTCTTACAACGTTTTGTAGCCAAAAGATACCAATAGACCAAGTTATGTTCTCAAAAGCATAAAAACGTTAAAAGCTGCTATATGGCCAGAGTTGAGTAATTCCGGAGCATCAAAGTGGACTGTTGTACTCTATTTAGTGTTCTTAGCAGTCTTAGGTGTTAGTGTAGCCTTCGTACAACGTTTCGTAACCGAAATGTACCAATAGACCAAGTTATGTTCTCAAGAGCACAAAAACGTGAAAAGCTTGTCTATGGAGAGAGTAGAGTAACTCCAAGGCATCGAATTGGACCTTTATACTCTATTTAGTGTTCTTAGTGAAGTCTAATAAGTTAGTGTAGCTTTTGTACAACGTTTCGTAACCAAAAGATACCAATGGACCGAGTTATGTTCTTTAATGCACAAAAACGTTAAAAGGTAATCTAATAAGAAAGTTGAGTAATTCCGAGGCATCAAAGTGGTCCGTTATACTCTATTTAGTGTTTTAGTAGTCCATGTTATTAGTGTAGCTTTCGTACAACGTTTCATAACCAAAAGATCCCAATAGACCAAGTTAAGTTCTCAAAAGCACAAAAACGTGAAAAGCTCGTCGATAGAGAGAGTAGAGCAACTCCAATGCATCAAAGTGGACCGTTATACACTATTTAGTGTTCTTAGAAGTCTATGAAGTTGGTGTAGCTTTTGTACGACGTTTTGTAACCAAAATATACCAATAGACAAAGTTATGTTCTCAAAAGCATAAAAACGTTAAAAACTCCTCTATGGAGAGAGTAGAGCAAATCGAAGGCATCAAAGCAGACCGTTATACTCTATTTAGTGTTCTTAGTTGTCTAAGAAGTTAGTGTAGCTTTCTTACAACGTTTCGTAGCCAAAAGATACCAATAGACCAAGTTATGTTCTCAAAAGCATAAAAACGTTAAAAGCTTCTGTATGGAGAGAGTTGAGTAATTCCAGGGCATCAAAGTGGACAGTTGTACCCTATTTGGTGTTCTTAGCAGTCTAAGTTGTTAGTGTAGCCTTCGTACAATGTTTCATAACCGAAACATACCAATAGACCAAGTTATGTTCTCAAAAGCATCAAAACGTTAAAAGCTCCTCTATGGAGAGAGTAGAGGAAATCCAAGGCATCAAAGTAGACCGTTATACTCTATGTCGTGTTCTTAGAAGTCTAAGAAGTTAGTGTAGCTCTCGTATAATGTTTTGTAACCAAAAGATGCCAATAGATCAAGTTATGTTCTCAAAAGCATAAAAACGTTAAAAGCTCCTCTATAGAGAGAGTACAGGAAATCCAATGCATCAAAGTGGACCGTTATACTCTATTTCCTGTTCTTAGAAGTCTAAGAAGTTAGTGTAGCTCTCGTACAGCATTTCGTAACCATATACCAAGTTACGTTCTCAAAAGCATAAAAACGTTAATAGCTCTTTTATGGAGAGAGTAGAGCAAATCCAAGGCATCAAAGTGGACCGTTATACTCTATCTCGTGTTCTTAGAAGTCTAAGAAGTTAGTGTAGCTTTCGTACAACGTTTCGTAGCCAAAAGATACCAATAGACCAAGTTATGTTCTCAAAAGCATAAAAACGTTAAAAGCTTCTGTATGGAAAGAGTAGAGTAATTCCAGGGCATTAAAGTGGACTGTTGTACCCGATTTAGTGTTCTTAGCAGTCTAAGTTATTAGTGTAGCTTTTGTACAACGTTTCGTCACCAAAAGATGCGAATAGACCAAGTTATGTTCTCAAATGCACAAAAACGTGAAAAGCTCTTCAATGGAGAGAGTAGAGCAACTCCAAGGGATCAAAGTGGACCGTTATACTCTATTTAGTGTTCTTAGCAGTCTAAGTTGTTAGTGTAGCTTTCGTAAAAATGTTTCGTAACCAAAAGATGCCAACAGACCAAGTTATGTTCTCAAATGCACAAAAACGTGAAAAGCTCGTCTATGAAGAGAGTAGAGCAAGTCCAAGGTAGCAAAGTGGACCGTAGTACTATATTTCATGTTCTTAGAAGTCTAAAAAGTTAGTGTAGCTTTCGTACAACGTTTCGTAACCAAAAGATACCAATAGACCAAGTTATGTTCTCAAAAGCACTAAACATGAAAAGCTCATCTATGGTGACAGTAGAGCAAATCCAAAGCATCAAAGTGGACTATTATCCTCTATTTAGTGTTCTTAGAAGTTTAAGTTGTTAGTGTAGCTTTCGTACAATGTTTCGTAACCAAAAGATGCCAATTGACCAAGTTATGTTCTTTAATGCACAAAAACGTTAAAAGCTCATCTACGGAGGGAGTTGAGTAATTCCAAGTCCTCAAAGTGGACCGTTGTACTCTATTTAGTGTTCTTAGAAGTCTAAGTTGTTAGCGTATCTTTCGTACATTGTTTCGTAACCAAAAGATGCCAATAGACCAAGTTATGTTCTCAAAAGCATAAAAAGGTTAAAAGCTCCTCCATGGAGAGAGTAGAGCAAATCCGAGGCATCAAAGTGGACCGATATACTCTATTTTCTGTTCTTAGAAGTCTAAGAAGTTAGTGCAGCTTTCGTACAATGTTTCATAAGCAAAAGATACCAATAGACCAAGTTATGTTCCCAAAAGCACAAAAATGTTAAAAGCTCCTCTATGGAGAGAGTAGAGGAAATCCAAGGCGTCAAAGTGGATCGTTACACTCTATTTAGTGTTCATAGATGTGTAAGAAGTTAATGTAGCTTTCGTACCATGTTTCGTAACCAAAAGATACCAAAAGACCAAGTTATGTTCATTAATGCACAAAAACGTTGAAAGCCCATCTATGGAGAGAGTTGAGTAATTCCAAGGCATCAAAGTGGACCGTTGTACTCTATTTAGTGTTCTTAGTAGTCTAAGTTATTGGTGTAGCTTTCGTACAACGTTTCATAACCAAAAGATGCCAATAGACCAAGTTATGTTCTCAATTGCACAAAAACGTGAAAAGCTCGTCTATGGATAGAGTAGAGCAAATCCAAAGCATCAAAGTGGACCGTTATACTCTATTTAGTGTTCTTAGAAATTTAAGTTGTTAGTGTAGCTTTCGTCCAATTTTTCGTAACTAAAAGATGCCAATCGACCAAGTTACGTTCTTTAATGTATAAAAAGTTAAAAGCTCATCTACGGAGAGAGCTGAGTAATTCCAAGGCCCCAAACTGGACAGTTGTACTCTATTTAGCGCTCTTAGAAATCTAAGTTGTTTGTGTATCTTTCGTACAACGTTTCGTAACCAAAAGATGCCAATAGACCAAGTCATGTTCTCAAATGCACAAAAACATGAAAAGCTCTTCTATGGAGAGAGTAGAGCAACTCCAAGGCATCAAAGTGGACCGTAGTACTCTATTTCATGTTCTTAGAAGTCTAAAAAGTTAGTGTAGCTTTTCTACAACGTTTTGTAACCAAAATATACCAATAGACCAAGTTATTTGCCCAAAAGCGCAAAAAAGTTAGAAGCTCCTCTATGGAGAGAGTAGAGGAAATCCAAGGCATCAAAGTGGACCATTACACTCTATTTAGTGTTCTTAGATGTCTAAGAAGTTAGTGTAGCTTTCGTACAACGTTTCGTAACCAAAAGATACCAATAGACCAAGTTATGTTCTGAAAAGCATAAAAAAGTTAAAAGCCCCTCTATGGAGAGAGTAGAGCTAATCCAAGGCATCGGAGTGGACCGATATACTCTATTTTGTGTTCTTAGAAGTCTAAGAAGTTAGAGCAGCTTTCGTACAATGTTTCGTAACCAAAAGATACCAATAGACCAAGTTATGTTATCTGACGCACAAAAACGTTAAAAGCTCTTCTATGAAGAGAGTTGAGTAATTCCAGGGCATCAAAGTGGACTGTTGTACTCTATTCAGTGTTCTTAGCAGTCTAAGTTGTTAGTGTAGCCTTCGTACAACATTTCGTAACCGAAAGGTACTAATAGACCAAGTTATGTTCTTAAAAGCACAAAAACGTGAAAAGCTCATCTATGGAGAGAGTAGAGTAACTCCAAGGCATCAAAGTGGACCGTTATACTCTATCTAGTGTTCATAGAAGTCTAAGAAGTTAGTGCAGCTTTCGTGCAATGTTTCGTAACCAAAAGATACCAGTAGACCAAGTTATGTTCTCAAAAGCATCAAAACGTTAAAAGCTCCTCTATGGAGAGAGTAGAGGAAATCTAAGGCATCTAAGTGGACCGTTACACACTATTTCATGTTCTTAGAAGTCTAAGAAGTTAGTGTATCTCTCGTACAATGATGCGTAACCGAAAGATGCCAATAGACCAAGTTACGTTCTCAAAAGCATAAAAACATTAAAAGCTCCTCTGTGGGAGAGTAGAGCAAACCCAAGGCATCAAAGTGGACCGTTATACTCTATTTAGTGTTCTTAGAAGTCTAAGAAGTTAGTGTAGCTTTCGTACGACGTTTCGTAACCAAAAGATACCAATAGACCAAGTTATGTTCATTAATGCACAAAAACGTTGAAAGCTCATCTATGGAGAGAGTTGAGTAATTCCAAGGCATCAAAGTGGGCAGTTGTACTTTATTTAGTGTTCTTAGCAGTCTACGTTATTAGTGCCACTTTCATACAGTGTTTCATAACCAAAAGATGCCAATAGACCAAGTTATGTTCTCAATTGCACAAAAATGTGAGAAGCTCGTCTATGGAGACAGTAAAGCAAATCCAAAGCATCAAAGTGGACCGTTATACTCTATTTAGTGTTCTTAGAAGTTTAAGTTGTTAGTGTAGCTTTCGTCCAATGTTTCGTAACCAAAAGATGCCAATCGACCAAGTTACGTTCTTTCATGCACAAAAAGTTAAAAGCTCATCTACGGAGAGATTTGAGAAATTTTAGGGCCTCAAACTTGACTATTGTACTCTATTTAGCGTTCTTAGAAGTCTAAGTTGTTAGTGTATCTTTCATACAACGTTTCATAATGAAAAGATGCCTATAGAACAAGTTATGTTCTCAAATGCACAAAAATGTGAAAAGCTCTTCTATGGAGAGAGTAGAGCAACTCCAAGGCATCAAAGTGGACCGTAGTACTCTATTTCATGTTCTTAGAAATCTAAAAAGTTAGTGTACCTTTCGTACAATGTTTCGTAACCAAAAGATCCCAATAGACCATGTAAAGTTCTCAAAAGCACAAAAAGGAGAAAAGCTCAACTATGGAGAGAGTAGAGCAACACCAATGCATCAAAGTGGACCGTAATACTCTATTTAGTGTTCTTAGAAGTCTAAGAAGTTAGTGTAGCTTTTGTACAACGTTTTGTAACTAAAATATACCAATAGACCAAGTTATGTTCTCAAAAGCACAAAAATGTTAAAAGCTCCTCTATCGAGAGAGTAGAGAAAATCCAAGGCATCAAAGTGGACCGTTACACTCTATTTAGTGTTCTTAGATGTCTAAGAAATTACTGCAGCTTTCGTACAACGTTTCGTAACCAAAAGATACCAATAGACCAGGCTAAGTTCCCAAAAGCATAAAAACGTTAAAAGCTCCTCTATGTAGAGTCTAGAGCAAATCCACGACATCAAAGTGGAAAGATATACTCTATTTTATGTTCTTAGAAGTCTAAGAAGTTAGTGCAGCTTTCGTACAATGTTTCGTAACCAAAAGATACCAATAGACCAAGTTATGTTATCTAATCCATAAAAACGTTAAAAGCTCATCTATGGAGAGAGTTGAGTAATTCCCGGGCATCAAAGTGGACTGTTGTACACTATTTAGTGTTCTTAGCATTCTAAGTTGTTAGTGTAGCCTTCGTCCAACGTTTCGTTACCAAAAGGTACCAATAGACCAAGTTATGTTCTCAAGAGCACAAAAACGCGAAAAGCTCATCCATGGAGAGAGTAGAGTATCTCCAAGGCATCAAAGTGGACCGTTATACTCTATCTAGTGTTCTTAGAAGTCTAAGAAGTTAGTGCAGCTTTCGTACAATGTTTCGTAACCAGGAGATACCAATAGACCAAGTTATGTTCTCAAAAGCATAAAAACGTTAAAAGCTCCTCTATGGAGAGAGTAGAGGAAATTCAAGGCATCTAAGTGGACCATTACACTCTATTTCATATTCTTAGAAGTCTAAAAAGTTAGTGTAGCTCTCGTACAATGCTTCGTAACCAAAAGATACCAATAGACCAAGTTACGTTCTCACAAGCATAAAAACAATAAAAGCTCCTCTATAGGAGAGTAGAGCAAATCCAAGGCATCAAAGTGGACCGTTATACTCTATTTAGTGTTCTTAGAAGTCTAAGAAGTTAGTGTAGCTTTCGTAAGACGTTTCGTAACCAAAAGATACCAATAGACCAAGTTATGTTCATTAATGCACAAAAACATTGAAAGCTCATCGATGGAGAGAGTTGAGTAATTCCAAGGCATCAAAGTGGACCATTGTACTCTATTTAGTGTTCCTAGCAGTCTAAGTTATTAGTGTAGCTTTCGTACAACGTTTCATAACCAAAAGATGCCAATAGACCAAGTTATGTTCTCAATTGCACAAAAATGTGAAAAGCTCGTCTATGGAGAGAGTAGAGAAAATCCAAAGCATCGAAGTGGACAGTTATACTCTATTTAGTGTTCTTAGAAGTTTAAGTTGTTAGTGCAGCTTTCGTCCAATGTTTCGTAACCAAAAGATGCCAATCGACCAAATTACGTTCTTTAATGCACAAAAGGTTAAAATCTCATCTACGGAGAGAGTTGAGTAATTCCAAGGCCTCAAACTGGACCGTTGTACTCTATTTAGCATTCTTAGAAGTCTAAGTTGTTAGCGTATCTTTCGTACAAAACCAAAAGATGCCAATAGACCAAGTTATGTTCTAAAATGCACAAAAACGTGAAACGCTCTTCTATGGAGAGAGTAGAGCAACTCCAAGGCATCAAAGTGGACCGTAGTACTCTATTTCATGTTCTTAGAAGTCTAAAAAGTTAGTGTAGCTTTTGTACAACACTTCGTAACCAAAATATACCAATAGACCAAGTTATGTTCTCAAATGCTTAAAAACATTAAAAGCTCCTCTATGGAGAGAGTAGAGCAAATCGAAGGCATCAGAGCGGACCGATATACTCTATTTTGTGTTCTTAGAAGTCTAAGAAGTTAGTGCAACTTTCGTACAATGTTTGGTAACCAAAAGATACCATTAGACCAAGTTATCTTATCTGATGCACAAAAACGCTAAAAGCTCATCTATGGAGAGAGTTGAGTAATTCCAAGGCCTCAAACTGGACCGTTGTACTCTACTTAGCGTTCTTAGAAGTCTAAGTTGTTAGTGTATCTTCTGTACAACGTTTCGTAACCAAAAGATGCCGATAGACCAAGTTATGTTCTCAAATGCATAAAAACATGAAAAGCTCTTCTATGGAGAGAGTAGAGCAACTCGAAGGAATCAAAGTGGACCGTAGTACTCTATTTCGTGTTCTTAGAAGTCTAAAAAGTTTGTGTAGCTTTTGTACAACGTTTTGTAACCAAAATATACCAATAGACCAAGTTATTTGCCCAAAAGCGCAAAAAATTTAAAAGCTCCTCTATGGAGAGAGTAGAGGAAATCCAAGGCATCAAAGTGGACCATTACACTCTATTTAGTGTTCTTAGATGTCCAAGAAGTTAGTGTAGCTTTCGTACAACGTTTCGTGACCAAAAGATACCAATAGACCAAGTTATGTTCTCAAAAGCATAAAAACGTTAAAAGCTCCTCTATGGAGAGAGTAGAGCAAATCGAAGGCATCAGAGTGGACCGATATACTCTATTTTGTGCTCTTAGAAGTATAAGAAGTTAGTGCAGCTTTCGTACAATGTTTCGTAACCAAAAGATACCAATAGACCAAGTTATGTTATCTGATGCACAAAAACGTTAAAAGCTTATCTATGGAAAGAGTTGAGTAATTCCAGGGCATCAAAGTGGACTGTTGTACTCTATTTAGTGTTCTTAGCAGTCTAAGTTGTTAGCGTAGCCTTCGTACAATGTTTCGTAACCGAAAGGTACCAATAGACCAAGTTATGTTCTCAAAAGCACAAAAAGTGAAAAGCTCATCTATGGAGAGAGTAGAGTAACTTCAAGGTATCAAAGTGGACCGTTATACTCTATCTAGTGTTCTTAGAAGTCTAAGAAGTTAGTGCAGCTTTCGTGCAACATTTCGTAACCAAAAGATACCAGTAAACCAAGTTATGTTCTCAAAAACATAAAAACGTTAAAAGCTCCTCTATGGAGAGAGTAGAGGAAATTCAAGGCATCTAAATGGACCGTTACACTCTATTTCGTGTTCTTAGAAGTCTAAGAAGTTAGTGTATCTCTCGTACAACGATTCATAACCGAAAGATGCCAATAGACCAAGTTACGTTCTCAAAAGCATAGAAACGTTAAAAGCTCCTCTATGGGAGAGTAGAGCAAACCCAAGGCATCAAAGTGGACCGTTATACTCTATTTACTGTTCTTCGAAGTCTAAGAAGTTAGTGTAGCTTTCGTACGACGTTTCGTAACCAAAAGATACCAATAGACCAAGTTATGTTCATTAACGCACAAAAATGTTGAAAGCTCATCTATGGAGAGAGTTGAGTAATTCCAAGGCATCAAAGTGGACAGTTGTACTTTATTTAGTGTTCTTAGCAGTCTAAGTTATTAGTGCCGCTTTTGTAGAGTGTTTCATAACCAAAAGATGTCAATAGACGAAGTTATGTTCTCAATTACACAAAAACGTGAAAAGCTCTTCTATGGAGACAGTAAAGAATATCCAAAGTATCAAAGTAGACCGTTATACTCTATTTAGAAGTTTAAGTTGTTAGTGTAGCTTTCGTCCAATGTTTCGTAACCAAAAGATGCCAATCGACCAAGTTACGTTCTTTAATGCACAAAAAGTTAAAAGCTCATCTACGGAGAGATTTGATAAATTCCAGGGCATCAAAGTGGACTGTTGTACTCTATTTAGTGTTCTTTGCAGTCTAAGTTGTTAGTGTAGCCTTCGTACAACGTTTCGTAACCGAAATGTACCAATAGACCAAGTTAAGTTCTCAAAAGCACAAAAACGTGAAAAGCTCATCTATGGAGAGAGTAGAGTAACTCCAAGGCATCAAATTGGACCTTTGTACTCTATTTAGTGTTCTTAGAAGTCTAATAAGTTAGTGTAAATTTTGTACAACGTTTCGTAACCAAAAGATACCAATGGACCGAGTTATGTTCTTTAATGCACAAAAACGTTAAAAGCTAATCAATGGAGAAAGTTGAGTGATTCCAAGGCATCAAAGTGGACCATTGTACTCTATTTAGTGTTTTTGTTGTCCATGTTTTTAGTGTAGCTTTCGTACAACGTTTCTTAACCAAAAGATGCCAATAGACCAAGTTATGTTCTCAAATGCACAAAAACGTGAAAAGCTCTTCTATGGAGAGAATAGAGCAACTCCAAGGCATCAAAGTGGACCGTAGTACTCTATTTTATGTTCTTTGAAGTCTAGAAAGTTAGTGTAGCTTTCATACAACGTTTCATAACCAAAAGATCCCAATAGACCAAGATAAGTTCTCAAAAGCATGAAAACGTGAAAAGCTCGTCTATAGAGAGAGTAGAGCAATTCCAATGCATCAAAGTGGACCGTTATACTCTATTTAGTGTTGATAGAAGTCTAAGAAGTTGGTGTAGCTTTTGTACGACGTTTTGTAACCAAAATATACCAATAGACAAAGTTATGTTCTCAAAAGCATAAAAACGTTAAAAGCTACTCTATGGAGAGAGTAGAGCAAATCGAAGGCATCAAAGTAGACCGTTATAATCTATTTAGTGTTTTTAGATTTCTAAGAACTTAGTGTAGCATTCTTACAACGTTTCGTAACCAAAAGATACCAATAGACCAAGTTATGTTCTCAAAAGCATAAAAACGTTAAAAGCTTCTGTATGGAGAGAGTTGAGTAATTCCAGGGCATCAAAGTCGACTATTGTACCCTATTTAGTGTTCTTAGCAGTCGAAGTTGTTAGTGTAGCCTTCGTACAACGTTTCGTAACCGAAACATACCAATAGACCAAGTTATGTTCTCAAAAGCATCAAAACGTTAAAAGCATCTCTATGGAGAGAGTAGAGCAAATCCAAGGCATCAAAGTTGATCGATATACTCTATTTTGTGTTCTTAGAAGTCTATGAAGTTAGTGCAGCTTTCGTACAACGTTTCATAACCAAAAGATGCCGATATACCAAGTTATGTTCTCAAATGCATAAAAATGTGAAAAGCTCTTCTATGGAGAGAGTAGAGCAACTCCAAGGAATCAAAGTGGACCGTAGTACTATATTTCATGTTCTTTGAAGTTGAAAAAGTTAGTGTAGCTTTCGTACAATGTTTCGTACCCAAAAGATCCCAGTAGACCAAGTTAAGTTCTCAAAAGCACAAGAACATGAAAAGCTCGTCTATAGAGAGAGTAGAGCAACTCCAATGCATCAAAGTGGACCATTATGCTCTATTTAGTGTTCTTAGAAGTCTAAGAAGTTAGTGTAGCTTTTGTACGACGTTTGGTAACCAAAATATACCAATAGACCAAGATATGTTCTCAAAAGCACAAAAACGTTAAAAGCTCCTCTATGGAGCGAGTAGAGCAAATCGAAGGCATCAAAGTAGACCGTTGTACTCTATTTAGTGTTCTTAGATGCCTAAGAAGATTGTGTAGCTTTCTTACAACGTTTCGTAACCAAAAGATACCAATAGACCAAGTTATGTTCTCAAAAGCATAAAAACGTCAAAAGCTCCTCCATGGAGAGAGTTGAGTAATTCCAGGGCATCAAAGTGGACTGTTGTACTCTATTTAGTGTTCTTTGCAGTCTAAGTTGTTAGTGTAGCCTTCGTACAACGTTTCGTAACCGAAATGTACCACTAGACCAAGTTATGTTCTCAAAAGCACGAAAACGTGAAAAGCTCATCTATGGAGAGAGTAGACTAACTCCAAGGCATCGAATTGGACCTTTGTACTCTATTTAGTGTTCTTAGAAGTCGAATAAGTTAGTGTAGCTTTTGTACAATGTTTCGTAACCAAAAGATACCAATGGACCGAGTTATGTTCTTTAATGCACAAAAACGTTAAAAGCTAATCTATGGAGAAAGTTGAGTAATTCCAAGGCATCAAAGTGGACCGTTGTACTCTATTTAGTGTTTTAGTAGTCCATGTTATTAGTGTAGCTTTCCTGCAACGTTTCTTAACCAAAGGATGCCAATAGACCAAGTTTTGTTCTCAAATGCACAAAAACGTGAAAAGCTATTCTATGGAGAGAGTAGAGCAACTCCAAGGCATCAAAGTGGACCGTAGTACTCTATTTCATGTTCTTTGAAGTCTAGAAAGTTAGTGTAGCTTTCATACAACGTTTCATAACCAAAAGATCCCAATAGACCAAGTTAAGTTCTCAAAAGCATGAAAACGTGAAAAGCTCGTCTATAGAGAGAGTAGAGCAATTCCAATGCATCAAAGTGGACCGTTATACTCTATTTAGTGTTCTTAAAAGTCTAAGAAGTTGGTGTAGCTTTTGTACGACGTTTTGTAACCAAAATATACCAATAGACAAAGTTATGTTCTTAAAAGCATAAAAATGTTAAAAGCTCCTCTATGGAGAGAGTAGAGCAAATCGAAGGCATCAAAGTCGACCGTTATAGTCTATTTAGTGTTCTTAGATGTCTATGAAGTTAGTGTAGCTTTCTTACAACGTTTCGTAACCAAAAGATACTAATAGACTAAGTTATGTTCTCAAAAGCATAAAAACGTTAAAAGCTTCTGTATGGAGAGAGTTGAGTAATTCCAGGGCATCAAAGTCGACTGTTGTACCCTATTTAGTGTTCTTACCAGTCTAAGTTGTTAGTGTAGCCTTCGTACAATATTTCGTAACCGAAACATACCAATAGACCAAGTTATGTTCTCAAAAGCATCAAAACGTTAAAAGCACCTCTATGGAGAGAGTAGAGCAAATCCAAGGCATCAAAGTTGACCGATATACTCTATTTTGTGTTCTTAGAAGTCTAAGAAGTTAGTGCAGCTTTCGTACAACGTTTCATAACCAAAAGATGCCAATAGGCCATGTTATGTTCTGAAATGCATAAAACCGTGAAAAGCTCTTCTATGGAGAGAGTAGAGCAACTCCATGGCATCAAAGTGGACCGTAGTACTCTATTTCATGTTCTTTGAAGTTGAAAAAGTTATTGTAGCTTTCGTACAATGTTTCGTACCCAAAAGATCCCAATAGACCAAGTTAAGTTCTCAAAAGCACAAAAACATGAAGAGCTCGTCTATAGAGAGAGTAGAGCAACTCCAATGCATCAAAGTGGACCGTTATGCTCTATTTAGTGTTCTTAGAAGTCTAAGAAGTTAGTGTAGCTTTTGTATGACGTGTTGTAACCAAAATATACCAATAGACCAAGTTATGTTCTCAAAAGCACAAAAAGTTAAAAGCTCCTCTATGGAGAGAGTAAAGCAAATCGAAGGCATCAAAGTAGACCGTTGTACTCTATTTAGTGTTCTTAAATGCCTAAGAAGTTAGTGTAGCTTTCTTACAATGTTTCGTAACCAAAAGATACCAATAGACCTTGTTATGCTCTCAAAAGCATAAAAACGTCAAAAGCTCATCTATGGAGAGAGTTGAGTAATTCCAGGGCATCAAAGTGGACTGTTGTACTCTATTTAGTGTTCTTTGCAGTCTAAGTTGTTAGTGTAGCCTTTGTACAACGTTTCGTAACCGAAATGTACCAATAGACCAAGTTATGTTCTCAAAAGCACAAAAACGTGAAAAGCTCATCTATAGAGAGAGTAGAGTAACTCCAAGGCATCGAATTGGACCTTTGTACTCTATTTAGTGTTCTTAGAAGTCTAATAAGTTAGTGTAGCTTTTGTACAACGTTTCGTAACCAAAAGATACCAATGGACCGAGTTATGTTCTTTAATGCACAAAAACGTTAAAAGCTAATCTATGGAGAAAGTTGAGTGATTCCAAGGCATCAAAGTGGACCATTGTACTCTATTTAATGTTTTTGTTGTCCATGTTATTAGTGTAGCTTTCGTACAACGTTTCTTAACCAAAAGATGCCAATAGACCAAGTTATGTTCTCAAATGCACAAAAACGTAAAAAGCTCTTCTATGGAGAGAGTAGAGCAACTCCAAGGCATCAAAGTGGACCGTAGTACTCTATTTCATGTTCTTTGAAGTCTAGAAAGTTAGTGTAGCTTTCATACAACGTTTCATAACCAAAAGATCCCAATAGACCAAGTTAAGTTCTCAAAAGCATGAAAACGTGAAAAGCTCGTCTATAGAGAGAGTAGAGCAATTCCAATGCATCAAAGTGGACCGTTATACTCTATTTAGTGTTGATAGAAGTCTAAGAAGTTGGCGTAGCTTTTGTACGACGTTTTGTAACCAAAATATACCAATAGACAAATTTATGTTCTCAAAAGCATAAAAATGTAAAAAGCTCCTCCATGGAGAGAGTAGAGCAAATCGAAGGCATCAAAGTAGACCGTTATAATCTATTTAGTGTTTTTAGATGTCTAAGAAGTTAGTGTAGCATTCCTACAACGTTTCGTAACCAAAAGATACCAATAGACCAAGTTATGTTCTCAAAAGCATAAAAACGTTATAAGCTTCTGTATGGAGAGAGTTGAGTAATTCCAGGTCACCAAAGTCGACTATTGTACCCTATTTAGTGTTCTTAGCAGTCGAAGTTGTTAGTGTAGCCTTCGTACAACGTTTCGTAACCGAAACATACCAATAGACCAAGTTATGTTCTCAAAAGCATCAAAACGTTAAAAGCATCTCTATGGAGAGAGTATAGCAAATCCAAGGCATCAAAGTTGATCGATATACTCTATTTTGTGTTCTTAGAAGTCTAAGAAGTTAGTGCGGCTTTCGTACAACGTTTCATAACCAAAAGATGCCGATAGACCAAGTTATGTTCTCAAATGCACAAAAAGTGAAAAGCTCTTCTATGGAGAGAGTAGAGCAACTCCAACGAATCAAAGTGCACCCTAGTACTCTATTTCATGTTCTTTGAAGTCGAAAAAGTTAGTGTAGCTTTCGTTCAATGTTTCATACCCAAAAGATCCCAATAGACCAAGTTAAGTTCTCAAAAGCACAAAAACATGAAAAGCTCGTCTATGGAGAGAGTAGAGCAACTCCAATTCATCAAAGTGGACCGTTATGCTCTATTTAGTGTTCTTAGAAGTCTAAGAAGTTAGTGTAGCTTTTGTACGACGTTTGGTAACCAAAATATACCAATAGACCAAGATATGTTCTCAAAAGCACAAAAACGTTAAAAGCTCCTCTATGGAGCGAGTAGAGCAAATCGAAGGCATCAAAGTAGACCGTTGTACTCTATTTAGTGTTCTTAGATGCCTAAGAAGATAGAGTAGCTTTCTTACAACGTTTCGTAACCCAAAGATAACAATAGACCAAGTTATGTTCTCAAAAGCATAAAAACGTCAAAAGCTCCTCTATGGAGAGAGTTGAGTAATTCCAGGGCATCAAAGTGGACTGTTGTACTCTATTTAGTGTTCTTTGCAGTCTAAGTTGTTAGTGTAGCCTTCGTACAAAGTTTCGTAACCGAAATGTACCAATAGACCAAGTTATGTTCTCAAAAGCACAAAAACGTGAAAAGCTCATCTATGGAGAGAGTAGACTAACTCCAAGGCATCGAATTGGACCTTTGTACTCTATTTAGTGTTCTTAGAAGTCTAATAAGTTAGTGTAGCTTTTGTACAATGTTTCGTAATCAAAAGATACCAATGGACCGAGTTCTGTTCTTTAATGCACAAAAACGTTAAAAGCTAATCTATGGAGAAAGTTGAGTAATTCCAGGGCATCAAAGTGGACCGTTGTACTCTATTTAGTGTTTTAGTAGTCCATGTTATTAGTGTAGCTTTCCTGCAACGTTTCTTAACCAAAAGATGCCAATAGACCAAGTTTTGTTCTCAAATGCACAAAAACGTGAAAAGCTATTCTATGGAGAGAGTAGAGCAACTCCAAGGCATCAAAGTGGACCGTAGTACTCTATATCATGTTCTTTGAAGTCTAGAAAGTAAGTGTAGCTTTCATACAACATTTCATAACCAAAAGATCCCAATAGACCAAGTTAAGTTCTGAAAAGCACAAAAACGTGAAAAGCTCGTCTATAGAGAGAGTAGAGCAACTCTAATGCATCAAAGTGGACCGTTATACTCTATTTAGTGTTCTTAAAAGTCTAAGAAGTTGGTGTAGCTTTTGTACGACGTTTTGTAACCAAAATATACCAATAGACAAAGTTATGTTCTTAAAAGCATAAAAACATTAAAAGCTCCTCTATGGAGAGAGTAGAGCAAATCGAAGGCATCAAAGTCGACCGTTATAGTCTATTTAGTGTTCTTAGATGTCTAAGAAGTTAGTGTAGCTTTCTTACAACGTTTCGTAACCAAAAGATACTAATAGACTAAGTTATGTTCTCAAAAGCATAAAAACGTTAAAAGCTTCTGTATGGAGAGAGTTGAGTAATTCCAGGGCATCAAAGTCGACTGTTGTACCCTATTTAGTGTTCTTACCAGTCTAAGTTGTTAGTGTAGCCTTCGTACAATATTTCGTAACCGAAACATACCAATAGACCAAGTTATGTTCTCAAAAGCATCAAAACGTTACAAGCACCTCTATGGAGAGAGTAGAGCAAATCCAAGGCATCAAAGTTGACCGATGTACTCTATTTTGTGTTCTTAGAAGTCTAAGAAGTTAGTGTAGCTTTCGTACAACGTTTCATAACCAAAAGATCCCAATTGACCAAGTTAAGTTCTCGAAACCACAAAAACATGAAGAGCTCGTCTATGGAGATAGTAGAGCAACTCCAATGCATCAAAGTGGACCGTTATGCTCTATTTAGTGTTCTTAGAAGTCTAAGAAGTTAGTGTAGCTTTTGTACGACGTGTTGTAACCAAAATATACCAATAGACCAAGTTATGTTCTCAAAAACACAAAAAGTTAAAAGCTCCTCTATGGAGAGAGTAAAGCAAATCGAAGGCATCAAAGTAGACAGTTGTACTCTATTTAGTGTTCTTAAATGCCTAAGAAGTTAGTGTAGCTTTCTTACAATGTTTCGTAACCAAAAGATACCAATAGACCTTGTTATGCTCTCAAAAGCATAAAAACGTCAAAAGCTCCTCTATGGACAGAGTTGAGTAATTCCAGGGCATCAAAGTGGACTGTTGTACTCTATTTAGTGTTCTTTGCAGTCTAAGTTGTTAGTGTAGCCTTCGTACAACGTTTCGTAACCGAAATGTACCAATAGACCAAGGTATGTTCTCAAAAGCACAAAAACGTGAAAAGCTCATCTATAGAGAGAGTAGACTAACTCCAAGGAATCGAATTGGACCTTTGTACTCTATTTAGTGTTCTTAGAAGTCTAATAAGTTAGTGTAGCTTTTGTACAACGTTTCGTAACCAAAAGATACTAATGGACCGAGTTATGTTCTTTAATGCAAAAAAACGTTAAAAGCTAATCTATGGAGAAAGTTGAGTGATTCCAAGGCATCAAAGTGGACCATTGTACTCTATTTAGTGTTTTTGTTGTCCATGTTATTAGTCTAGCTTTCGTACAACGTTTCTTAACCAAAAGATGCCAATAGACCAAGTTATGTTCTCAAATGCACAAAAACGTGAAAAGCTCTTCTATGGAGAGAGTAGAGCAACTCCAAGCCATCAAAGTGGACCGTAGTACTCCATTTCATGTTCTTTGAAGTCTATAAAGTTAGTGTAGCTTTCATACAACGTTTCATAACCAAAAGATCCCAATAGACCAAGTTAAGTTCTCAAAAGCATGCAAACGTGAAAAGCTCGTCTATAGAGAGAGTAGAGCAATTCCAATGCATCAAAGTGGACCGTTATACTCTATTTAGTGTTGATAGAAGTCTAAGAAGTTGGTGTAGCTTTTGTACGACGTTTTGTAACCAAAATATACCAATAGACAAAGTTATGTTCTCAAAAGCATAAAAACGTAAAAAGCTCCTCTATGGAGAGAGTAGAGCAAATCGAAGGCATCAAAGTAGACCGTTATAATCTATTTAGTGTTTTTAGATGTCTAAGAAGTTAGTGTAGCATTCTTACAACATTTCGTAACCAAAAGATACCAATAGACCAAGTTATGTTCTCAAAAGCATAAAAATGTTATAATCTTCTGTATGGAGAGAGTTGAGTAATTCCAGGGCATCAAAGTCGACTATTGTACCCTATTTAGTGTTCTTAGCAGTCGAAGTTGTTAGTGTAGCCTTCGAACAACATTTCGTAACCGAAACATACCAATAGATCAAGTTATGTTCTCAAAAGCATCAGAACGTTAAAAGCATCTCTATGGAGAGAGTATAGCAAATCCAAGGCATCAAAGTTGATCGATATACTCTATTTTGTGTTCTTAGAAGTCTAAGAAGTTAGTGCAGCTTTCGTACAACGTTTCATAACCAAAAGATGCCAATAGGCCATGTTATGTTCTAAAATGCATAAAACCGTGAAAAGCTCTTCTATGGAGAGAGTAGAGCAACTCCATGGCATCAAAGTGGACCGTAGTACTCTATTTCATGTTCTTTGAAGTTGAAAAAGTTATTGTAGCTTTCGTACAATGTTTCGTACCCAAAAGATCCCAATAGACCAAGTTAAGTTCTCAAAAGCACAAAAACATGAAGAGCTCGTCTATAGAGAGAGTAGAGCAACTCCAATGCATCAAAGTGGACCGTTATGCTCTATTTAGTGTTCTTAGAAGTCTAAGAAGTTAGTGTAGCTTTTGTACGACGTGTTGTAACCAAAATATACCAATAGACCAAGTTATGTTCTCAAAAGCACAAAAAGTTAAAAGCTCCTCTATGGAGAGAGTAAAGCAAATCGAAGGCATCAAAGTAGACCGTTGTACTCTATTTAGTGTTCTTAAATGCCTAAGAAGTTAGTGTAGCTTTCTTACAATGTTTCGTAACCAAAAGATACCAATAGACCTTGTTATGCTCTCAAAAGCATAAAAACGTCAAAAGCTCCTCTATGGAGAGAGTTGAGTAATTCCAGGGCATCAAAGTGGACTGTTGTACTCTATTTAGTGTTCTTTGCAGTCTAAGTTGTTAGTGTAGCCTTTGTACAACGTTTCGTAACCGAAATGTACCAATAGACCAAGTTATGTTCTCAAAAGCACAAAAACATGAAAAGCTCATCTATAGAGAGAGTAGAGTAACTCCAAGGCATCGAATTGGACCTTTGTACTCTATTTAGTGTTCTTAGAAGTCTAATAAGTTAGTGTAGCTTTTGTACAACGTTTCGTAACCAAAAGATACCAATGGACCGAGTTATGTTCTTTAATGCACAAAAACGTTAAAAGCTAATCTATGGAGAAAGTTGAGTGATTCCAAGGCATCAAAGTGGACCATTGTACTCTATTTAGTGTTTTTGTTGTCCATGTTATTAGTGTAGCTTTCGTACAACGTTTCTTAACCAAAAGATGCCAATAGACCAAGTTATGTTCTCAAATGCACAAAAACGTGAAAAGCTCTTCTATGGAGAGAGTAGAGCAACTCCAAGCCATCAAAGTGGACCGTAGTACTCCATTTCATGTTCTTTGAAGTCTAGAAAGTTAGTGTAGCTTTCATACAACGTTTCATAACCAAAAGATCCCAATAGACCAAGTTAAGTTCTCAAAAGCATGCAAACGTGAAAAGCTCGTCTATAGAGAGAGTAGAGCAATTCCAATGCATCAAAGTGGACCGTTATACTCTATTTAGTGTTGATAGAAGTCTAAGAAGTTGGTGTAGCTTTTGTACGACGTTTTGTAACCAAAATATACCAATAGACAAAGTTATGTTCTCAAAAGCATAAAAACGTAAAAAGCTCCTCTATGGAGAGAGTAGAGCAAATCGAAGGCATCAAAGTAGACCGTTATAATCTATTTAGTGTTTTTAGATGTCTAAGAAGTTAGTGTAGCATTCTTACAACGTTTCGTAACCAAAAGATACCAATAGACCAAGTTATGTTCTCAAAAGCATAAAAACGTTATAATCTTCTGTATGGAGAGAGTTGAGTAATTCCAGGGCATCAAAGTCGACTATTGTACCCTATTTAGTGTTCTTAGCAGTCGAAGTTGTTAGTGTAGCCTTCGAACAACATTTCGTAACCGAAACATACCAATAGATCAAGTTATGTTCTCAAAAGCATCAAAACGTTAAAAGCATCTCTATGGAGAGAGTATAGCAAATCCAAGGCATCAAAGTTGATCGATATACTCTATTTTGTGTTCTTAGAAGTCTAAGAAGTTAGTGCAGCTTTCGTACAACGTTTCATAACCAAAAGATGCCGATAGACCAAGTTATGTTCTCAAATGCATAAAAACGTGAAAAGCTCTTCTATGGAGAGAGTAGAGCAACTCCAAGGAATCAAAGTGGACCGTAGTACTATATTTCATGTTCTTTGAAGTCGAAAAAGTTAGTGTAGCTTTCGTACAATGTTTCGTACCCAAAAGATCCCAATAGACCAAGTTAAGTTCTCAAAAGCACAAAAACATGAAAAGCTCGTCTATAGAGAGAGTAGAGCAACTCCAATGCATCAAAGTGGACCGTTATGCTCTATTTAGTGTTCTTAGAAGTCTAAGAAGTTAGTGTAGCTTTTGTACGATGTTTGGTAACCAAAATATACCAATAGACCAAGATATGTTCTCAAAAGCACAAAAACGTTAAAAGCTCCTCTATGGAGCGAGTAGAGCAAATCGAAGGCATCAAAGTAGACCGTTGTACTCTATTTAGTGTTCTTAGATGCCTAAGAAGATAGAGTAGCTTTCTTACAACGTTTCGTAACCAAAAGATAACAATAGACCAAGTTATGTTCTCAAAAGCATAAAAACGTCAAAAGCTCCTCTATGGAGAGAGTTGAGTAATTCCAGGGCATCAAAGTGGACTGTTGTACTCTATTTAGTGTTCTTTGCAGTCTAAGTTGTTAGTGTAGCCTTCGTACAAAGTTTCGTAACAGAAATGTACCAATAGACCAAGTTATGTTCTCAAAAGCACAAAAACGTGAAAAGCTCATCTATGGAGAGAGTAGACTAACTCCAAGGCATCGAATTGGACCTTTGTACTCTATTTAGTGTTCTTAGAAGTCTAATAAGTTAGTGTAGCTTTTGTACAATGTTTCGTAATGAAAAGATACCAATGGACCGAGTTCTGTTCTTTAATGCACAAAAACGTTAAAAGCTAATCTATGGAGAAAGTTGAGTAATTCCAGGGCATCAAAGTGGACCGTTGTACTCTAGTTAGTGTTTTAGTAGTCCATGTTATTAGTGTAGCTTCCCTGCAACGTTTCTTAACCAAAAGATGCCAATAGACCAAGTTTTGTTCTCAAATGCACAAAAACGTGAAAAGCTATTCTATGGAGAGAGTAGAGCAACTCCAAGGCATCAAAGTGGACCGTAGTACTCTATTTCATGTTCTTTGAAGTCTAGAAAGTAAGTGTAGCTTTCATACAACATTTCATAACCAAAAGATCCCAATAGACCAAGTTAAGTTCTGAAAAGCACAAAAACGTGAAAAGCTCGTCTATAGAGAGAGTAGAGCAACTCTAATGCATCAAAGTGGACCGTTATACTCTATTTAGTGTTCTTAAAAGTCTAAGAAGTTGGTGTAGCTTTTGTACGACGTTTTGTAACCAAAATATACCAATAGACAAAGTTATGTTCTTAAAAGCATAAAAACATTAAAAGCTCCTCTATGGAGAGAGTAGAGCAAATCGAAGGCATCAAAGTCGACCGTTATAGTCTATTTAGTGTTCTTAGATGTCTAAGAAGTTAGTGTAGCTTTCTTACAACGTTTCGTAACCAAAAGATACTAATAGACTAAGTTATGTTCTCAAAAGCATAAAAATGTTAAAAGCTTCTGTATGGAGAGAGTTGACTAATTCCAGGGCATCAAAGTCGACTGTTGTACCCTATTTAGTGTTCTTACCAGTCTAAGTTGTTAGTGTAGCCTTCGTACAATATTTCGTAACCGAAACATACCAATAGACCAAGTTATGTTCTCAAAAGCATCAAAACGTTACAAGCACCTCTATGGAGAGAGTAGAGCAAATCCAAGGCATCAAAGTTGACCGATGTACTCTATTTTGTGTTCTTAGAAGTCTAAGAAGTTAGTGTAGCTTCCGTACAACGTTTCATAACCAAAAGATGCCAATAGACCAAGTTATGTTCTCGAAACCATAAAAACATGAAGAGCTCGTCAATAGAGAGAGTAGAGCAACTCCAATGCATCAAAGTGGACCGTTATGCTCTATTTAGTGTTCTTAGAAGTCTAAGAAGTTAGTGTAGCTTTTGTACGACGTGTTGTAACCAAAATATAGCAATAGACCAAGTTATGTTCTCAAAAGCACAAAAAGTTAAAAGCTCCTCTATGGAGAGAGTAAAGCAAATCGAAGGCATCAAAGTAGACCTTTGTACTCTATTTAGTGTTCTTAAATGCCTAAGAAGTTAGTGTAGCTTTCTTACAATGTTTCGTAACCAAAAGATACCAATAGACCTTGTTATGCTCTCAAAAGCATAAAAACGTCAAAAGCTCCTCTATGGAGAGAGTTGAGTAATTCCAGGGCATCAAAGTGGACTGTTGTACTCTATTTAGTGTTCTTTGCAGTCTAAGTTGTTTGTGTAGCCTTCGAACAACGTTTCGTAACCGAAATGTACCAATAGACCAAGTTATGTTCTCAAAAGCACAAAAACGTGAAAAGCTCATCTATAGAGAGAGTAGAGTAACTCCAAGGCATCGAATTGGACCATTGTACTCTATTTAGTGTTCTTAGAAGTCTAATAAGTTAGTGTAGCTTTTGTACAACGTTTCGTAACCAAAAGATACCAATGGACCGAGTTATGTTCTTTAATGCACAAAAACGTTAAAAGCTAATCTATGGAGAAAGTTGAGTGATTCCAAGACATCAAAGTGGACCATTGTACTCTATTTAGTGTTTTTGTTGTCCATGTTATTAATGTAGCCTTCGTACAACGTTTCTTAACCAAAAGATGCCAATAGACCAAGTTATGTTCTCAAATGCAAAAAACGTGAAAAGCTCTTCTATGGAGAGAGTAGAGCAACTCCAAGGCATCAAAGTGGACCTTAGTACTCTATTTCATGTTCTTTGAAGTCTAGAAAGTTAGTGTAGCTTTCATACAACGTTTCATAACCAAAGGATCCCAATAGACCAAGTTAAGTTCTCAAAAGCATGAAAACGTGAAAAGCTCGTCTATAGAGAGAGTAGAGCAATTCCAATGCATCAAAGTGGACCGTTATACTCTATTTAGTGTTGATAGAAGTCTAAGAAGTTGGTGTAGCTTTTGTACGACGTTTTGTAACCAAAATATACCAATAGACAAGGTTATGTTCTCAAAAGCATAAAAAGTAAAAAGCTCCTCTATGGAGAGAGTAGAGCAAATCGAAGGCATCAAAGTAGACCGTTATAATCTATTTAGTGTTTTTAGATGTCTAAGAAGTTAGTGTAGCTTTTGTACGACGTTTGGTAACCAAAATATACCAATAGACCAAGATATGTTCTCAAAAGCACCAAAATGTTAAAAGCTCCTCTATGGAGCGAGTAGAGCAAATCGAAGGCATCAAAGTAGACCGTTGTACTCTATTTAGTGTTCTTAGATGCCTAAGAAGATAGAGTAGCTTTCTTACAACGTTTCGTAACCAAAAGATAACAATAGGCCAAGTTATGTTCTCAAAAGCATAAAAACGTCAAAAGCTCCTCTATGGAGAGAGTTGAGTAATTCCAGGGCATCAAAGTGGACTGTTGTACTCTATTTAGTGTTCTTTGTAGTCTAAGTTGTTAGTGTAGCCTTCGTACAAAGTTTCGTAACCGAAATGTACCAATAGACCAAGTTATGTTCTCAAAAGCACAAAAACGTGAAAAGCTCGTCTATGGAGAGAGTAGTGTAACTCCAAGGCATCGAATTGGACCTTTATACTCTATTTAGTGTTCTTAGTGAAGTCTAATAAGTTAGTGTAGCTTTTGTACAATGTTTCGTAACCAAAAGATACCAATGGACCGAGTTATGTTCTTTTATGCACAAAAACGTTAAAAGGTAATCTATGGAGAAAGTTGAGTAATTCCGAGGCATCAAAGTGGTCCGTTATACTCTATTTAGTGTTTTAGTAGTCCATGTTATTAGTGTAGCTTTCGTACAACGTTTCATAACCAAAAGATCCCAATAGACCAAGTTAAGTTCTCAAAAGCAAAAAAACGTGAAAAGCTCGTCGATAGAGAGAGTAGAGCAACTCCAATGCATCAAAGTGGACCGTTATACACTATTTAGTGTTCTTAGAAGTCTATGAAGTTGGTGTAGCTTTTGTACGACGTTTTGTAACCAAAATATACCAATAGACAAAGTTATGTTCTGAAAAGCATAAAAAGGTTAAAAACTCCTCTATGGAGAGAGTAGAGCAAATCGAAGGCATCAAAGCAGACCGTTATACTCTATTTAGTGTTCTTAGTTGTCTAAGAAGTTAGTGTAGCTTTCTTACAACATTTCGTAACCAAAAGATACCAATAGACCAAGTTATGTTCTCAAAAGCATAAAAACGTTAAAAGCTTCTGTATGGAGAGAGTTGAGTAATTCCAGGGCATCAAAGTGGACAGTTGTACCCTATTTGGTGTTCTTAGCAGTCTAAGTTGTTAGTGTAGCCTTCGTACAATGTTTCATAACCGAACCATACCAATAGACCAAGTTATGTTCTCAAAAGCATCAAAACGTTAAAAGCTCCTCTATGGAGAGAGTAGAGGAAATCCAAGGCATCAAAGTAGACCGTTATACTCTATGTCGTGTTCTTAGAAGTCTAAGAAGTTAGTGTAGCTCTCGTATAATGTTTCGTGACCAAAAGATGCCAATAGATCAAGTTATGTTCTCAAAAGCATAAAAATGTTAAAAGCTCCTCTATAGAGAGAGTACAGGAAATCCAATGCATCAAAGTGGACCGTTATACTCTATTTCCTGTTCTTAGAAGTCTAAGAAGTTAGTGTAGCTCTCGTACAGCATTTCGTAACCATATACCAAGTTACGTTCTCAAAAGCATAAAAACGTTAATAGCTCTTTTATGGAGAGAGTAGAGCAAATCCAAGGCATCAAAGTGGACCGTTATACTCTATCTAGTGTTCTTAGAAGTCTAAGAAGTTAGTGTAGCTTTCGTACAACGTTTCGTAGCCAAAAGATACCAATAGACCAAGTTATGTTCTCAAAAGCATAAAAACGTTAAAAGCTTCTGTATGGAGAGAGTTGAGTAATTCCAGGGCATCAAAGTGGTCTGTTGTACCCGATTTAGTGTTCTTAGCAGTCTAAGTTATTAGTGTAGCTTTCGTACAACGTTTCGTCACCAAAAGATGCCAATAGACCAAGTTATGTTCTCAAATGCACAAAAACGTGAAAAGCTCTTCTATGGAGAGAGTAGAGCAACTCCAAGGGATCAAAGTGGACCGTTATACTCTATTTAGTGTTCTTAGCAGTCTAAGTTGTTAGTGTAGCTTTCGTAAAAATGTTTCGTAACCAAAAGATGCCAACAGACCAAGTTATGTTCTCAAATGCACAAAAACGTGAAAAGCTCGTCTATGAAGAGAGTAGAGCAAGTCCAAGGTAGCAAAGTGGACCGTAGTACTATATTTCATGTTCTTAGAAGTCTAAAAAGTTAGTGTAGCTTTCGTATAACGTTTCGTAACCAAAAGATACCAATAGACCAAGTTATGTTCTCAAAAGCACTAAACATGAAAAGCTCATCTATGGTGACAGTAGAGCAAATCCAAAGCATCAAAGTGGACTATTTTCCTCTATTTAGTGTTCTTAGAAGTTTAAGTTGTTAGTGTAGCTTTCGTACAATGTTTCGTAACCAAAAGATGCCAATTGACCTAGTTATGTTCTTTAATGCACAAAAACGTTAAAAGCTCATCTACGGAGGGAGTTGAGTAATTCCAAGTCCTCAAAGTGGACCGTTGTACTCTATTTAGTGTTCTTAGAAGTCTAAGTTGTTAGCGTATCTTTCGTACATTGTTTCGTAACCAAAAGATGCCAATAGACCAAGTTATGTTCTCAAAAGCATAAAAAGGTTAAAAGCTCCTCCATGGAGAGAGTAGAGCAAATCCGAGGCATCAAAGTGGACCAATATACTCTATTTTCTGTTCTTAGAAGTCTAAGAAGTTAGTGCAGCTTTCGTACAATGTTTCATAAGCAAAAGATACCAATAGACCAAGTTATGTTCCCAAAAGCACAAAAATGTTAAAAGCTCCTCTATGGAGAGAGTAGAGGAAATCCAAGGCGTCAAAGTGGACCGTTACACTCTATTTAGTGTTCGTAGATGTGTAAGAAGTTAATGTAGCTTTCGTACCATGTTTCGTAACCAAAAGATACCAATACACCAAGTTATGTTCATTAATGCACAAAAACGTTGAAAGCCCATCTATGGAGAGAGTTGAGTAATTCCAAGGCATCAAAGTGGACCGTTGTACTATATTTAGTGTTCTTAGTAGTCTAAGTTATTGGTGTAGCTTTCGTACAACGTTTCATAACCAAAAGATGCCAATAGACCAAGTTATGTTCTCAATTGCACAAAAACGTGAAAAGCTCGTCTATGGATAGAGTAGAGCAAATCCAAAGCATCAAAGTGGACCGTTATACTCTATTTAGTGTTCTTAGAAATTTAAGTTGTTAGTGTAGCTTTCGTCCAATTTTTCGTAACTAAAAGATGCCAATCGACCAAGTTACGTTCTTTAATGTATAAAAAGTTAAAAGCTCATCTACGGAGAGAGCTGAGTAATTCCAAGGCCTCAAACTGGACAGTTGTACTCTATTTAGCGCTCTTAGAAGTCTAAGTTGTTTGTGTATCTTTCGTACAACGTTTCGTAACCAAAAGATGCCAATAGACCAAGTCATGTTCTCAAATGCACAAAAACATGAAAAGCTCTTCTATGGAGAGAGTAGAGCAACTCCAAGGCATCAAAGTGGACCGTAGTACTCTATTTCATGTTCTTAGAAGTCTAAAAAGTTAGTGTAGCTTTTCTACAACGTTTTGTAACCAAAATATACCAATAGACCAAGTTATTTGCCCAAAAGCGCAAAAAAGTTAAAAGCTCCTCTATGGAGAGAGTAGAGGAAATCCAAGGCATCAAAGTGGACCATTACACTCTATTTAGTGTTCTTAGATGTCTAAGAAGTTAGTGTAGCTTTCGTACAACGTTTCGTAACCAAAAAATACCAATAGACCAAGTTATGTTCTGAAAAGCATAAAAAAGTTAAAAGCTCCTCTATGGAGAGAGTATAGCTAATCCAAGGCATCAGAGTGGACCGATATACTCTATTTTGTGTTCTTAGAAGTCTAAGAAGTTAGAGCAGCTTTTGTACAATGTTTCGTAACCAAAAGATACCAATAGACCAAGTTATGTTATCTGACGCACAAAAACGTTAAAAGCTCTTCTATGGAGAGAGTTGAGTAATTCCAGGGCATCAAAGTGGACTGTTGTACTCTATTCAGTGTTCTTAGCAGTCTAAGTTGTTAGTGTAGCCTTCGTACAACGTTTCGTAACCGAAAGGTACCAATAGACCAAGTTATGTTCTTAAAAGCACAAAAACGTGAAAAGCTCATCTATGGAGAGAGTAGAGTGACTCCAAGGCATCAAAGTGGACCGTTATACTCTATCTAGTGTTCATAGAAGTCTAAGAAGTTAGTGCAGCTTTCGTGCAACGTTTCGTAACCAAAAGATACCAGTAGACCAAGTTATGTTCTGAAAAGCATCAAAACGTTAAAAGCTCCTTTATGGAGAAAGTAGAGGAAATCTAAGGCATCTAAGTGGACCGTTACACACTATTTCATGTTCTTAGAAGTCTAAGAAGTTAGTGTATCTCTCGTACAACGATGCGTAACCGAAAGATGCCAATAGACCAAGTTACGTTCTCAAAAGCATAAAAACATTAAAAGCTCCTCTGTGGGAGAGTATTGCAAACCCAAGGCATCAAAGTGGACCGTTATACTCTATTTAGTGTTCTTAGAAGTCTAAGAAGTTAGTGTAACTTTCGTACGACGTTTCGTAACCAAAAGATACCAATAGACCAAGTTATGTTCATTAATGCACAAAAACGTTGAAAGCTCATCTATGGAGATAGTTGAGTAATTCCAAGGCATCAAAGTGGACAGTTGTACTTTATTTAGTGTTCTTAGCAGTCTACGTTATTAGTGCCACTTTCATACAGTGTTTCATAACCAAAAGATGCCAATAGACCAAGTTATGTTCTCAATTGCAGAAAAATGTGAGAAGCTCGTCTATGGAGATAGTAAAACAAATCCAAAGCATCAAAGTGGACCGTTATACTCTATTTAGTGTTCTTAGAAGTTTAAGTTGTTAGTGTAGCTTTCGTCCAATGTTTCGTAACCAAAAGATGTCAATCGACCAAGTTACGTTCTTTAATGCACAAAAAGTTAAAAGCTCATCTACGGAGAGATTTAAGAAATTCTAGGGCCTCAAACTTGACTATTGTACTCTATTTAGCGTTCTTAGAAGTCTAAGTTGTTAGTGTATCTTTCATACAACGTTTCATAATGAAAAGATGCCTATAGACCAAGTTATGTTCTCAAATGCACAAAAATGTGAAAAGCTCTTCTATGGAGAGAGTAGAGCAACTCCAAGGCATGAAAGTGGACCGTAGTACTCTATTTCATGTTCTTAGCAATCTAAAAAGTTAGTGTACCTTTCGTACAATGTTTCGTAACCAAAAGATCCCAATAGACCATGTAAAGTTCTCAAAAGCACAAAAAGGAGAAAAGCTCAACTATGGAGAGAGTAGAGCAACACCAATGCATCAAAGTGGACCGTAATACTCTATTTAGTGTTCTTAGAAGTCTAAGAAGTTAGTGTAGCTTTCGTACGACGTTTCGTAACCAAAAGATACCAATAGACCAAGTTATGTTCATTAATGCACAAAAACGTTGAAAGCTCATCGATGGAGAGAGTTGAGTAATTCCAAGGCAACAAAGTGGACCATTGTACTCTATTTAGTGTTCCTAGCAGTCTAAGTTATTAGTGTAGCTTTCGTACAACGTTTCATAACCAAAAGATGCCAATAGACCAAGTTATGTTCTCAATTGCACAAAAATGTGAAAAGCTCGTCTATGGAGAGAGTAGAGAAAATCCAAAGCATCAAAGTGGACAGTTATACTCTATTTAGTGTTCTTAGAAGTTTAAGTTGTTAGTGCAGCTTTCGTCCAATGTTTCATAACCAAAAGATGCCAATCGACCAAATTACGTTCTTTAATGCACAAAAGGTTAAACTCTCATCTACGGAGAGAGTTGAGTAATTCCAAGGCCTCAAACTGGACCGTTGTACTCTATTTAGCATTCTTAGAAGTCTAAGTTGTTAGCGTATCTTTCGTACAAAACCAAAAGATGCCAATAGACCAAGTTATGTTCTGAAATGCACAAAAACGTGAAACGCTCTTCTATGGAGAGAGTAGAGCAACTCCAAGGCATCAAAGTGGACTGTAGTACTCTATTTCAAGTTCTTAGAAGTCTAAAAAGTTAGTGTAGCTTTTGTACAACGCTTCGTAACCAAAATATACCAATAGACCAAGTTATGTTCTCAAAAGCTTAAAGACGTTAAAAGCTCCTCTATGGAGAGAGTAGAGCAAATCGAAGGCATCAGAGCGGACCGATATACTCTATTTTGTGTTCTTAGAAGTCTAAGAAGTTAGTGCAGCTTTCGTACAATGTTTGGTAACCAAAAGATACCAATAGACCAAGTTATCTTATCTGATGCACAAAATCGCTAAAAGCTCATCTATGGAGAGAGTTGAGTAATTCCAAGGCCTCAAACTGGACCGTTGTACTCTACTTAGCGTTCTTAGAAGTCTAAGTTGTTAGTGTATCTTCTGTACAATGTTTCGTAACCAAAAGATGCCAATAGACCAAGTTATGTTCTCAAATGCACAAAAACATGAAAAGCTCTTCTATGGAGAGAGTAGAGCAACTCGAAGGAATCAAAGTGGACCGTAGTACTCTATTTCATGTTCTTAGAAGTCTAAAAAGTTTGTGTAGCTTTTGTACAACGTTTTGTAACCAAAATATACCAATAGACCAAGTTATTTGCCCAAAAGCGCAAAAAAGTTAAAAGCTCCTCTATGGAGAGAGTAGAGGAAATCCAAGGCATCAAAGTGGACCATTACACTCTATTTAGTGTTCTTAGATGTCCAAGAAGTTAGTGTAGCTTTCGTACAACGTAATGTAACCAAAAGATACCAATAGACCAAGTTATGTTCTCAAAAGCATAAAAACATTAAAAGCTCCTCTATGGAGATAGTAGAGCAAATCGAAGGCATCAGAGTGGACCGATATACTCTATTTTGTGCTCTTAGAAGTATAAGAAGTTAGTGTAGCTTCGTACAATGTTTCGTAACCAAAAGATACCAATAGACCAAGTTATGTTATCTGATGCACAAAAACGTTAAAAGCTTATCTATGGAAAGAGTTGAGTAATTCTAGGGCATCAAAGTGGACTGTTGTACTCTATTTAGTGTTCTTAGCAGTCTATGTTGTTAGCGTAGCCTTCGTACAATGTTTCGTAACCGAAAGGTACCAATAGACCAAGTTATGTTCTCAAAAGCACAAAAAGTGAAAAGCTCATCTATGGAGAGAGTAGAGTAACTTCAAGGTATCAAAGTGGACCGTTATACTCTATCTAGTGTTCTTAGAAGTCTAAGAAGTTAGTGCAGCTTTCGTGCAACGTTTCGTAACCAAAAGATACCAGTAGACCAAGTTATGTTCTCAAAAACATAAAAACGTTAAAAGCTCCTCTATGGAGAGAGTAGAGGAAATTCAAGGCATCAAAGTGGACCGTTATACTCCATTTACTGTTCTTCGAAGTCTAAGAAGTTAGTGTAGCTTTCGTACGACGTTTCGTAACCAAAAGATACCAATAGACCAAGTTATGTTCATTAATGCACAAAAATGTTGAAAGCTCATCTATGGAGAGAGTGGAGTAATTCCAAGGGATCAAAGTGGACAGTTGTACTTTATTTAGTGTTCTTAGCAGTCTAAGTTATTAGTGCCGCTTTTGTAGAGCGTTTCATAACCAAAAGATGTCAATAGACGAAGTTATGTTCTCAATTACACAAAAACGTGAAAAGCATGTCTATGGAGAGAGTAAAGAATATCCAAAGTATCAAAGTAGACCGTTATACTCTATTTAGTGTTCTTAGAAGTTTAAGTTGTTAGTGTAGCTTTCGTCCAATGTTTCGTAACCAAAAGATGCCAATCGACCAAGTTACGTTCTTTAATGCACAAAAAGTTAAAAGCTCATCTACGGAGAGATTTGATAAATTCCAGGGCCTCAAACTTGACTATTGTACTCTATTTAGCGTTCTTAGAAGTCTAAGTTGTTAGTGTATCTTTCATACAACGTTTCGTAACGAAAAGATGCCAATAGACCAAGTTATGTTCTCAAATGCACAAAAACGTGAAAAGCTCTTCTATGGAGAGAGTAGAGCAACTCCAAGGCATCAAAGTGGACCGTTATACTCTATTTAGTGTTCTTCAAAGTCTAAGAAGTTAGTGTAGCTTTCGTACGACGTTTCGTAACCAAAAGATACCAATAGACCAAGTTATGTTCATTAATGCACAAAAACGTTGAAAGCTCATCTATGGAGAGAGTTGAGTAATTCCAAGGCATCAAAGTGGACAGTTGTACTTTATTTAGTGTTCTTAGCAGTGTAAGTTATTAGTGCCGCTTTTGTACAGCGTTTCAAAACCAAAAGATGCCAATAGACGAACTTATGTTCTCAATTGCACAAAAACGTGAAAAGCTCGTCTATGGAGAGAGTAAAGCAAATCCAAAGCATCAAAGTGGACCGTTGTACTCTGTTTAGTATTCTTAGAAGTTTAAGTTGTTAGTGTAGCTTTCGTCCAATGTTTCGTAACCAAAATATGCCAATCGACCAAGTTACGTTCTTTAATGCATAAAAAGTTAAAAGCTCAGCTATGGAGAGATTTGAGAAATTTCAGGGCCTCAAACTTGACTACTGTACTCTATTTAACATTCTTAGAAGTCTAAGTTGTTAGTGTATCTTTCATACAACGTTTCGTAACGAAAAGATGCCTATCGACCAAGTTATGTTCTCAAATGCACAAAAACGTGAAAAGCTCTTCTATGGAGAGAGTAGAGCAACTCCAAGGCATCAAAGTGGACCGTAGTACTCTATTTCATGTTCTTAGAAGTCTAAAAAGTTAGTGTAGCTTTCGTACAATGTTTCGTAACCGAAAGGTACCAATAAACCATGTTATGTTCTCAAAAGCAAAAAAACGTGAAAAGCTCATCTATGGAGAGAGTAGAGTAACTCCAAGGCATCAAAGTGGACCGTTATACTCTATCTAGTGTTCTTAGAAGTCTGAGAAGTTAGTGCAGCTTTCGTGCAATGTTTCGTAACCAAAAGATACCAGTAGACCAAGTTATGTTCTCAAAAGCATAAAAGCGTTAAAAGCTCCTCTATGGAGAGAGTAGAGGAAATCCAAGGCATCTAAGTGGACCGTTACACTCTATTTCGTGTTCTTAGAAGTCTAAGAAGTTAGTGTATCTCTCGTACAACGATTCGTAACCGAAAGATGCCAATAGACCAAGTTACGTTCTAAAAAGCATAAAAACGTTAAAAGCAGCTCTATGGGAGAGTAGAGCAACCCCAAGGCATCAAAGTGGACCGTTATACTCTATTTAGTGTTCTTAGAAGTCTAAGAAGTTAGTGTAGCTTTCGTACGACGTTTTCTAACCAAAAGATACCAATAGACCAAGTTATGTTCATTAATGCACAAAAACGTTGAAAGCTCATCTATGGAGAGAGTTGAGTAATTCCAAGGCATCAAAGTGGACAGTTGTACTTTATTTAGTGTTTTTAGCAGTCTAAGTTATTAGTGCCGCTTTCGTACAGCGTTTCATAACCAAAAGATGCCAATAGACGAAGTTATGTTCTCAATTGCACAAAAAAGTGAAAAGCTCGTCTATGGAGAGAGTAAAGCAAATGCAAAGCATCAAAGTGGACCATTATACTCTATTTAGTGTTCTTAGAAGTTTAAGTTGTTTGTGTAGCTTCCGTCCAATGTTTCGTAACCAAAATATGCCAATCGACCAAGTTACGTTCTTTAATGCACAAAAAGTTAAAAGCTCATCTACGGAGAGATTTGAGAAATTCCAGGGCCTAAAACTTGGCTATTGTACACTATTTACCGTTCTTAGAAGTCTAAGTTGTTAGTGTATCTTTCATACAACGTTTCGTAACGAAAAGATGCCAATCGACCAAGTTATGTTCTCAAATGCACAAAAACGTGAAAAGCAATTCTATGGAGAGAGTAGAGCAACTCCAAGGCATCAAAGATGACCGTAGTACTCTATTTCATGTTCTTGGAAGTCTAAAAGTTAGTGCTGCTTTCGTACAATGTTTCGTAACCAAAAGATCCCAATAGACCAAGTTAAGTTCTCCAAAGCACAAAAAGGAGAAAAGCTCAACTATGGAGAGAGTAGAGCAACACCAATGCATCAAAGTGGACCGTTATACTCTATTTAGTGTTCTTAGAAGTCTAAGAAGTTAGTGTAGCTTTCGTACGACGTTTTCTAACCAAAAGATACCAATAGACCAAGTTATGTTCATTAATGCACAAAAACGTTGAAAGCTCATCTATGGAGAGAGTTGAGTAATTCCAAGGCATCAAAGTGGACAGTTGTACTTTATTTAGTGTTTTTAGCAGTCTAAGTTATTAGTGCCGCTTTCGTACAGCGTTTCATAACCAAAAGATGCCAATAGACGAAGTTATGTTCTCAATTGCACAAAAAAGTGAAAAGCTCGTCTATGGAGAGAGTAAAGCAAATGCAAAGCATCAAAGTGGACCATTATACTCTATTTAGTGTTCTTAGAAGTTTAAGTTGTTTGTGTAGCTTCCGTCCAATGTTTCGTAACCAAAATATGCCAATCGACCAAGTTACGTTCTTTAATGCACAAAAAGTTAAAAGCTCATCTACGGAGAGATTTGAGAAATTCCAGGGCCTAAAACTTGACTATTGTACACTATTTACCGTTCTTAGAAGTCTAAGTTGTTAGTGTATCTTTCATACAACGTTTCGTAACGAAAAGATGCCAATCGACCAAGTTATGTTCTCAAATGCACAAAAACGTGAAAAGCAATTCTATGGAGAGAGTAGAGCAACTCCAAGGCATCAAAGATGACCGTAGTACTCTATTTCATGTTCTTGGAAGTCTAAAAGTTAGTGCTGCTTTCGTACAATGTTTCGTAACCAAAAGATCCCAATAGACCAAGTTAAGTTCTCCAAAGCACAAAAAGGAGAAAAGCTCAACTATGGAGAGAGTAGAGCAACACCAATGCATCAAAGTGGACCGTTATACTCTATTTAGTGTTCTTAGAAGTCTAAGAAGTTAGTGTAGCTTTTGTACAACGTTTTGTAACTAAAATATACCAATAGACCAAGTTATGTTCTCAAAAGCACAAAAATGTTAAAAGCTCCTCTATGGAGAGAGTAGAGGAAATCCAAGGCATCAAAGTGGACCGTTACACTCTATTTAGTGTTCTTAGATGTCCAAGAAATTATTGTAGCTTTCGTACAACGTTTCGTAACCAAAAGATACCAATAGACCAGGTTAAGTTCCCAACTGCATAAAAATGTTAAAAGCTCCTCTATGGAGAGTCTAGAGCAAATCCATGACATGAAAGTGGAAAGATATACTCTATTTTGTGTTCTTAGAAGTCTAAGAAGTTAGTGCAGCTTTCGTACAATGTTTCGTAACCAAAAGATAGCAATAGACCAAGTTATGTTATCTAATCCTCAAAAACGTTAAAAGCTCATCTATGGAGAGAGTTGAGTAATTCTCGGGCATCAAAGAGGACTATTGTACTCTATTTAGTGTTCTTAGCATTCTAAGTTGTTAGTGTAGCCTTCGTCCAACGTTTCGTAACCAAAAGGTACAAATAGACCAAGTTATGTTCTCAAAAGCACCAAAACGTGAAAAGCTCATCTATGGAGAGAGTAGAGTATCTCCAAGGCATCAAAGTGGACCGTTATACTCTATCTAGTGTTCTTAGAAGTCTAAGAAGTTAGTGCAGCTTTCGTACAACGTTTCGTAACCAGGAGATATCAATAGACCAAGTTATGTTCTCAAAAGCATAAAAACGTTAAAAGCTCCTCTATGGAGAGAGTAGAGGAAATTCAAGGCATCTAAGTGGACCATTACACTCTATTTCATATTCTTAGAAGTCTAAAAAGTTAGTGTAGCCCTCGTACAATGCTTCGTAACCAAAAGATACAAATAGGCCAAGTTACCTTCTCAAAAGCATAAAAACAATAAAAGCACCTCTGTGGGAGAGTAGAGCAAATCCAAGGCATCAAAGTGGACCGTTATACTCTATTTAGTGTTCTTAGAAGTCTAAGAAGTTAGTGTAGCTTTCGTACGACGTTTCGTAACCAAAAGATACCAATAGCCCAAGTTATGTTCATTAATGCACAAAAACGTTGAAAGCTCATCTATGGAGAGAGTTGAGTAATTCCAAGGCATCAAAGTGGACTGTTGTACTCTATTTAGTGTTCCTAGCAGTCTAAGTTATTAGTGTAGCTTTCGTACAACGTTTCATAACCAAAAGATGCCAATAGACCAAGTTATGTTCTCAATTGCACAAAAATGTGAAAAGCTCCTCTATGGAGATAGTAGAGCTAATCCAAAGCATCAAAGTGGACCGTTATACTCTATCTTTCGTCCAATGTTTCGTAACCAAAAGATGCCAATCGACCAAGTTACGTTCTTTAATGCACAAAAAGTTAAAATCTCATCTACGGAGAGAGTTAAGTAATTCCAAGGCCTCAAACTGGACCGTTGTACTCTATTTAGCGTTCTTGGAAGTCTAAGTAGTTAGCGTATCTTTCGTACAACATTTCGTAACCAAAAGATCCCAATAGACCAAGTTATGTTCTCAAATGCACAAAAACGTGACAAGCTCTTCAATGGAGAGAGTAGAGCAACTCGAAGGCATCAAAGTGGACCATAGTACTCTATTTCATATTCTTTGAAGTCTAAAAAGTTAGTGTAGCTTTTGTACATCGTTTTGTAACCAAAATATACCAATAGACCAAGTTATTTTCCCAAAAGCGTAAAAACGTTAAAAGCACCTCTATGGATAGAGTAGAGGAAATCCAAGGCATCAAAGTGGACCGTTACACCCTATTTAGTGTTCTTAGATGTCTAAGAAGTTAGTGTAGCTTTCGTACAACGCTTCGTAACCAAAAGATACCAATAGACCAAGTTATGTTCTCAAAAGCTTAAAAACGTTAAAAGCTCCTCTATGGAGAGAGTAGAGCAAATCCATGGCATCAAAGTAGACAGATATACTCTATTTTGTGTTCTTAGAAGTCTAAGAAGTTAGTGCAGTTTTCGTACAATGTTTGGTAACCAAAAGATACCAATAGACCAAGTTATGTTATCTGATGCACAAAAATGTTAAAAGCTCTTCTATGGAGAGAGTTGAGTAATGCCAGGGCATGAAAGTTGACTGTTGAACTCTATTTAGTGTTCTTAGCAGTCTAAGTTGTTAGTGTAGCCTTCGTACAACGTTTCATAACCGAAAGGTACCAATAGACCAAGTTATGTTCTCAAAAGCACAAAAACGTGAAAAGCTCGTCTATGGAGAGAGTAGAGTAACTCCAAGGCATCAAAGTGGATCGTTATACTCTATCTAGTGTTTTTAGAAGTCTAAGAAGTTAGTGCAGCTTTCGTGCAATGTTTCGTAACCAAAAGATACCAGTAGACGAAGTTATGTTCTTAAAAGCACAACAACGTTAAAAGCTCCTCTATGGAGAGAGTCGAGGAAGTCGAAGGCATCTAAGTGGACCATTACACTCTATTTAGTGTTCTTAGAAGTCTAAGAAGTTACTGTAGCTTTTGTACAACGTTTCGTAAACAAAAGATACCAATAGACCAAGTTATGTTCTTTAATGCAGAAAAATGCTAAAACCTCATCTATGGAGAGAGTTGAGTAATTCGAAGGCATCAAAGTGGACCATTGTACTCTATTTAGTGTTCTTAGTAGTCTAAGTTATTAGAGTAGCTTTCGTACAATGTTTCGTAACCAAAAGATGCCCATCAACCAAGTTATGTTCTCAATTGCACAAAAACGTGAAAAACTCGTCTATGAAGAGAGTAGAGCAAATCCAAAGCATCAAAGTGGACCGTTATACTCTATTTATTGTTCTGAGAAGTTTAGGTTGTTAGTGTAGCTTTCGTACAATGTTTCGTAACCAAAAGATGTCAATTGACCTAGTTATGTTCCTTATTGCAAAAAAACGTTAAAAGCTCATCTACGGGGAGAGTTGAGTAATTCCAAGGCCTCAAAGTGGAACGTTCAACTCTATTTTGCGTTCTTAGAAGTCTAAGTTGTTAGGGTATCTTTCGTACAACGTTTCGTAACCAAAAGATGCCAATAGACCAAGTTATGTTCTCAAATGCACAAAAACGTGAAAAGCTCTTCTATGGAGAGAGTAGAGCAACTCCATGGCATCAAAGTGCACCGTTGTACTCTATTTCATGTTCTTAGAAGTCTAAAAATTAGTGTAGCTTTCGTACAATGTTTTGAAACCAAAAGATACCAATAGACAAAGTTAAGTTCTCAAAAGCACAAAAACGTGAAAAGCTCATCTATAGAGAGAATAGAGAAACTCTAAGGCATCAAAGTGGACCGTTATACTCTATCTAGTGTTGTTAGAAGTCTAAGAAGTTAGTGCAAATTTCGCGCAACGTTTCGTAACCAAAAGATACCAGTAGACCAAGTTATGTTCTCAAAAGCATAAAAACGTTAAAAGCTCCTCTATGGAGAGAGTAGAGGAAATCCAAGGCATCTAGGTGGACCGTTACACTCCATTTCATTTTCCTAGAAGTCTAAGAAGTTAGTGTATCTCTCATACAACGATTCGTAATCAAAAGATACCAATAGACCAAGTTACGTTCTCAAAAGCATAAAAACGTTAAAAGCTCCTCTATGGAGAGAGTAGAGCAAATCCAAGGCATCAAAGTGGACCGTTATACTCTATTTTGTGTTCTTAGAAGTCTAAGAAGTTAGTGTAGCTTTCGTACAACATTTCATAACCAAAAAATACCAATAGACCAAGTTATGTTCTTTAATGCACAAAAACGTTAAAAGCTCATCTATGGAGAGAGTTGAGTAATTCCAAGGCATCAAAGTGGACCATTGTACTTTATTTAGTGTTCTTAGCATTCTAAGTTATTAGTGTAGCTTTCGTACAACGTTTCGTAACCAAAAGATGCCCATACACCAAGTTATGTTCACAATTGCACAAAAACGTGAAAAGCTCGTCTATGGTGAGAGTAGAGCAAATCCAAAGCATCAAAGTGGACTGTTATACTCTATTTAGTGTTCTTAGAAGTTTAAGTTGTTAGTGTAGCTTTCGTACAATGTTTCGTAACCAAAAGGTGCCAATTGACCAAGTTATGTTCATTATTGCAAAAAGACGTTAAATGCTCATCTACGGAGAGAGTTGAGTAATTCCAAGGCCTCAAACTGGAACGTTGTACTCTATTTAGCGTTCTTAGAAGTCTAAGTTGTTAGTGTATCTTTCGTACAACGTTTCGTAACCAAAAGATGCCAATAGACCCAAGTTATGTTCTTAAATGCACAAAAACGTGAAAAGCTCTTCTATGGAGAGAGTAGAGCAACTCCATGGCATCAAAGTGGACTGTAGTACTCTATTTCATGTTCTTAGAAGTCTAAAAATTGGTGTAGCTTTCATACAACGTTTCATAACCAAAAGATACCAACAGACAAAGTTAAGTTCTCAAAAGCACAAAAACGTGAAAAGTCATCTATGGAGAGAGTAGACTAACTCCAAGGCACCAAAGTGGAGCTTTATACTCTATCCAGTGTTCTTAGAAGTCTAAGAAGTTAGTGCAGCTTTCGCACAACGTTTCGTAACCAAAAGATATCAATAGACCAAGTTATGTTCTCAAAAGCATAAAAACGTTAAAAGCTCCTGTATGGAGAGAGTAGAGGAAATCCAAGGCATCTAAGTGGACCGATACACTCTATTTCATTTTCTTCGAACTCTAAGAAGTTAGTGTATCTCTCGTACAATGATTCGTAACCAAAAGATACCATTAGACCAAGGTACGTTCTCAAAAGCATAAAAACGTTAAAAGCTCCTCTATGGAGAGAATAGAGGAAATCCAAGGCATCAAAGCGGACCGTTATACTCTATTTAGTGTTCTTAGAAGTCTAAGAAGTTAGTGTAGCTTTCGTAAAACGTTTCGTAAACAAAAGATACCAATAGACCAAGTTATGTTCTTTAAGGCAGAAAAACGTTAACAACTCATCTATGGAGAGAGTTGAGTAATTCCAAGGCATCAAAGTGGACCATTGTACTCTATTTAGTGTTCTTAGCAGTCTAAGTTATTAGTGTAGCTTTCGTACAACGTTTCGTAACCAAAAGATGCCCAAGACCAAGTTAGGTTCTCAATTGCAAAAAACGTGAAAAACTCGTCTATGGAGAGAGTAGAGCAAATCCAAGGCATCAAAGTGGACCGTCATACTGTATTTAGTGTTCTTAGAAGTTTAAGTTGTTAGTGTAGCTTTCGTACAATGTTTCGTAACCAAAAGATGCCAATTGACCAAGTTATGTTCCTTATTGCAAAAAAACGTTAAAAGCTCATCTACGGAGAGAGTTAAGTAATTCCAAGGCCTCAAAGTGCGACGCTGTACTCCATTTAGCGTTCTTAGAAGTCTAAGTTGTTAGTGTATCTTTCGTACAACGTTTCGTAACCAAAAGATGCCAAATAGACCAAGTTATGTTCTCAAATGCACAAAAACATGAAAAGCTCTTCTATGGAGAGAGTAGAGCAACTCCATGGCATCAAAGTGGACTGTAGTACTCTATTTCATGTTCTTAGAAGTCTAAAAATTGGTGTAGCTTTCATACAACGTTTCATAACCAAAAGATACCAACAGACAAAGTTAAGTTCTCAAAAGCACAAAAACGTGAAAAGTCATCTATGGAGAGAGTAGACTAACTCCAAGGCACCAAAGTGGAGCTTTATACTCTATCCAGTGTTCTTAGAAGTCTAAGAAGTTAGTGCAGCTTTCGCACAACGTTTCGTAACCAAAAGATATCAATAGACCAAGTTATGTTCTCAAAAGCATAAAAACGTTAAAAGCTCCTGTATGGAGAGAGTAGAGGAAATCCAAGGCATCTAAGTGGACCGATACACTCTATTTCATTTTCTTCGAACTCTAAGAAGTTAGTGTATCTCTCGTACAATGATTCGTAACCAAAAGATACCATTAGACCAAGGTACGTTCTCAAAAGCATAAAAACGTTAAAAGCTCCTCTATGGAGAGAATAGAGGAAATCCAAGGCATCAAAGCGGACCGTTATACTCTATTTAGTGTTCTTAGAAGTCTAAGAAGTTAGTGTAGCTTTCGTAAAACGTTTCGTAAACAAAAGATACCAATAGACCAAGTTATGTTCTTTAAGGCAGAAAAACGTTAACAACTCATCTATGGAGAGAGTTGAGTAATTCCAAGGCATCAAAGTGGACCATTGTACTCTATTTAGTGTTCTTAGCAGTCTAAGTTATTAGTGTAGCTTTCGTACAACGTTTCGTAACCAAAAGATGCCCAAGACCAAGTTAGGTTCTCAATTGCAAAAAACGTGAAAAACTCGTCTATGGAGAGAGTAGAGCAAATCCAAGGCATCAAAGTGGACCGTCATACTGTATTTAGTGTTCTTAGAAGTTTAAGTTGTTAGTGTAGCTTTCGTACAATGTTTCGTAACCAAAAGATGCCAATTGACCAAGTTATGTTCCTTATTGCAAAAAAACGTTAAAAGCTCATCTACGGAGAGAGTTAAGTAATTCCAAGGCCTCAAAGTGCAACGCTGTACTCCATTTAGCGTTCTTAGAAGTCTAAGTTGTTAGTGTATCTTTCGTACAACGTTTCGTAACCAAAAGATGCCAAATAGACCAAGTTATGTTCTCAAATGCACAAAAACATGAAAAGCTCTTCTATGGAGAGAGTAGAGCAACTCCATGGCATCAAAGTGGACTGTAGTACTCTATTTCATGTTCTTAGAAGTCTAAAAATTGGTGTAGCTTTCATACAACGTTTCATAACCAAAAGATACCAACAGACAAAGTTAAGTTCTCAAAAGCACAAAAACGTGAAAAGTCATCTATGGAGAGAGTAGAGTAACTCCAAGGCACCAAAGTGGAGCTTTATACTCTATCCAGTGTTCTTAGAAGTCTAAGAAGTTAGTGCAGCTTTCGCACAACATTTCGTAACCAAAAGATATCAATAGACCAAGTTATGTTCTCAAAAGCATAAAAACGTTAAAAGCTCCTGTATGGAGAGAGTAGAGGAAATCCAAGGCATCTAAGTGGACCGATACACTCTATTTCATTTTCTTCGAACTCTAAGAAGTTAGTGTATCTCTCGTACAATGATTCGTAACCAAAAGATACCATTAGACCAAGGTATGTTCTCAAAAGCATAAAAACGTTAAAAGCTCCTCTATGGAGAGAATAGAGGAAATCCAAGGCATCAAAGCGGACGTTATACTCTATTTAGTGTTCTTAGAAGTCTAAGAAGTTAGTGTAGCTTTCGTAAAACGTTTCGTAAACAAAAGATACCAATAGACCAAGTTATGTTCTTTAAGGCAGAAAAACGTTAACAACTCATCTATGGAGAGAGTTGAGTAATTCCAAGGCATCAAAGTGGACCATTGTACTCTATTTAGTGTTCTTAGCAGTCTAAGTTATTAGTGTAGCTTTCGTACAACGTTTCGTAACCAAAAGATGCCCAAGACCAAGTTATGTTCTCAATTGCAAAAAAGTGAAAAACTCATCTATGGAGAGAGTAGAGCAAATCCAAGGCATCAAAGTGGACCGTCATACTGTATTTAGTGTTCTTAGAAGTTTAAGTTGTTAGTGTAGCTTTCGTACAATGTTTCGTAACCAAAAGATGCCAATTGACCAAGTTATGTTCCTTATTGCAAAAAAACGTTAAAAGCTCATCTACGGAGAGAGTTAAGTAATTCCAAGGCCTCAAAGTGCAACGCTGTACTCCATTTAGCGTTCTTAGAAGTCTAAGTTGTTAGTGTATCTTTCGTACAACGTTTCGTAACCAAAAGACGCCAAATAGACCAAGTTATGTTCTCAAATGCAAAAAAACATGAAAAGCTCTTCTATGGAGAGAGTAGAGCAACTCCATGGCATCAAAGTGGACCGTAGTGATGGATCGTACTTAACACAAGAGGGCGGGTGAATTGTGTCCCCAAATTCCGATAGGAATCTCTTTTTATAATTTAAAAGGAAATCAATGTCAATTAACAATTAGCACACAAATTTGGACTCTAATAATTATCTTAATCAATATTCATTTCAATGCAAGATGTGATACAATATGGTGAATGATCAATTATCAAATAATCAAGGAATTGTAAAAACAGATTTTTTAAACAACACACTGCACACAGATTTTACAACTCAAATTTCACCTAGCAAATCAAGTCAGAATTCAATGAAATTTGGTATGCAGTATCACAACACCCTAATGAATACTATATCAAAAATTCAGATTAAAATTCAAAGTTTAGCTATGTGAACAGTGCATGGACAGATTAGTGGTTCAGAAAATTCTGCAATCAAAACACTTAATCAATCAACAAGCAAGCAATGCAATCAATAAAGTCCACACAGCAATTTATAGTAGTTCGGAGACTCTTCTCCTACATCTACTACCTAGGTTCACCAACCTAGGATTTTTCAACCTCCACTAAGGATGTGGTTTTCTCAAGAGCTCCACAAAACTCACAAGGGTTTTTAGGTCACCCTTAAAACTGAAGATTTCAAGATAATCTTCAAACTTTACAACCAAGGGTTTCAAGCACTCCCTTAAACTCAACCTCAACAAGGTTTTTGCCCAATGAAGGGACTTTTACAAGTGTTCGGTATAAATGGTTCACTCAAGGTTTGCACTAAGCAAATGGGGTTGAGGAACACTCAAGAATCACAATATCACCTCACGGGTTGGATAGAAAATGAAGAATAATGAGGATTTTCGAATCTGAAAATAAGAAGCCAAATGAGAAGCACTCCCTCTTTGCAAAAGCAAAATAGTGAGGAAGCCTTTAGAGTGGCTTGGGTAGAAGCTTGGATTCAATGGCACAAACTAGCTTGAAAGCTTTGAGAGCAAGAATTTCTTCAATGTAATTTTGGCTTCTCCAAGTTGGAATGAGGAAGAACCCCTCTTTATAATTTACCAAGCTCTTGTGATTTCCACCATTGGATCTTTTTCTATCTTCAAATCTCGACCTTCAATTACATGTGCAAATCTTGGCCATTGAATGAATAGATCATTAAATCTCAACCTTGCAATATGTAGCCGTTGCACTTGCATCATTTTCCAAGTCTAGCTTTCCAAGATTTGAGTTGTCATGTGCACTTGCAGCCATCTTTGACAATTTGATCAAACTTGCACCAAATCTTGACCTTGGTATCTCCAACAATTTTGTCATCTTTGACCATTTGATCAAACTTACACCAAATCTTGGCCTTGGTATCTCCAATGATTTCCTACAAAATGTGTAGCAACTTGCAACCATCTTTGACTCCAAAAATCAAGTAAGATCTTCTTTTAAGTCAAAAATTGCAAGCAAGAATATGGTCTTATGCACAACCATTGGATTCACCTTTTAAATGGTCATCTTAACCCTTCAAGTCTTGTTGTAATCTGATCCATTCATAATTCAAAACAATTCAATCTCAGCCATAGATTAGTGTACCATTGGAGCTTGTAGTCTTCAAGAATATCTTCATAATCTAAGTCTTGTCTAGTTGCAAAATATACTTTCTCATCTCTTACAAATTTCAACCATTGCATTTGTCCTTTAGCTTCATCAATTGTCTTCTCACAAAAATCTGATTATTGACCTCAATAAAGGAAGCATGTGCAAGATCTTGTTTGATGAAGATAAGAGATCCTTCACGTGACCAAACATGTCCCTCCAATCTTGACTTCAAACTCTGAATTTGGCAGCAACAATATATCCATATTATACAGCCCTAAGGCTAATTCCAATCATCAATCAAAATGCCTTAGTGGAAGTTTGATGAACATAGGTTTTTCTTGGTTTTCTAGAGATCCAAGCTCATACTTTAAAACCGGACTTCAATTCACTTGAGAAAACTGAATTCTGAGTGATATAATATCCTCATGATGATTAACCTACAAAGAAATAAGAGGTAGAACTCCCCAATTGCATGTAAGCTCAAAGAGCTTCATATAGAGCGCATAGGTTAATTACATTAGAAAAACAACCCAGAAAATTCATATTACTGCATGATAAATCATTTTATATATATTAGAATGTCCATATAAAATTTCATAACAATCGGAAATCGTTTGGTCACTCAACCAAGCAAATAAGTCACTAATAGTGAAACCGATGAATTCTAAGTGTAAATTCAATGTCATTTTGCAAACTCAGTGTAAATGACCTTTTCTCTTAAACTTTACTAGGTCAAATATGTTCATAGTGATAAAACTAAGATGCACACGAAATTTCATTTAAATCGGAGTTCATTTGGTTCACCACGTTCACAAAGAACACATATGCACAAAATTAGGTAAAACCTAGTTTTGGCGGAATTTAAGCATATGACCAAATATATATGTGATGCACTTAATTTATCATGATTATAGTCCTAGAACATATATTAGACCTTTATGTGCATGTGGTTCAAGTTTCAAGTCATTTGGACCTAAGTTGGTTAAGATAAATTATGATTATTAGAAAATTAATGCCCTAACTTAGTCCATGTATGTTTGTTTTCAAAACTGAATTTCTAGCACTATCTCAAAAATATATAGATATCAAATTCACATAGAGATATGCATAATCCTTCATTTAAGTGTATATGCACAATTAAGATATTAAACAATTAACCAAATAACCATTTAAGCATGTTTTCTAGCATTTTAGGATATGTTCAAGTCAAGCATGCTCACACACATTTTAGTATACAATCATACACAATCATCAAAAACACAATGTTGACTAGACACTAAGTCTTGGTCCAACACGTAGTACTCTATTTCATGCATTTAGAAGTCCAAAAATTAGTGTAGCTTTCGTACAATGTTTCATTACCAAAAGATACCAATAGACAAAGTTAAGTTCTCAAAAGCACAAAAACATGAAAAGTCATCTATGGAGAGAGTAGAGTAACCCCAAGGCACCAAAGTGGAGCGTTATGCTCTATCCAGTGTTCATAGAAGTCTAAGAAGTTAGTGCAGCTTTCGTACAGCGTTTTGTAACCAAAAGATACCAATAGATCAAGTTATGTTCTCAAAAGCATAAAAACGTTAAAAGCTCCTCTATGGAGAGAGTAGAGGAAATCCAAGGCATCTAAGTGAACCGATACACTCCATTTCATTTTCTTAGAACTCTAGGATGTTAGTGTATCTCTCGTACAATGATTCGTAACCAAAAGATACCAATAGGCCAAGTTACATTCTCAAAAGCATAAAAATGTTAAAAGCTCCTCTATGGAGAGAGTAGAGGAAATCCAAGGCATCAAAGTGGACCGTTATACTCTATTTAGTGTTCTTAGAAGTCTAAGAAGTTAGTGTAGCTTTTGTAAAACGTTTCGTAAACAAAAGATACCAATAGACCAAGTTATGTTCTTTAAGGCAGAAAAACGTTAAAAGCTCATTTATGGAGAGAGTTGAATAATTCCGAGGCATCCAAGTGGATCATTTTACTCTATTTAGTGTTCTTAGCAGTCTAAGTTACTAGTGTAGCTTGCGTACAACGTTCCGTAGCCAAAAGATGCCCAAGACCAAGTTATGTTCCCAATTGCACAAAAACGTGAAAAACTCATCTATGGAGAGAGTAGAGCAAATCCGAAGCATCAAAGTGAACCGTTATATTGTATTTAGTGTTCTTAGAAGTTTAAGTTGTTAGTATAGCTTTCGTACAACGTTTCGTAACCAAAAGATGCCAATTGACCAAGTTATGTTCCTTATTGCAAAAAAAGTTAAAAGCTCATCTACGGAGAGAGTTGAGTAATTCCAAGGCAGCAAAGGGGAACGTTGTACTCTACTTAGCGTTCATAGAAGTCTAAGTTGTTAGTGTATCTTTCGTACAACGTGTCGTAACGAAAAGATGCCAATAGACCAAGTTGAGTTCTCAAATGCACAAAAACGTGAAAGGCTCTTCTATGGAGAGAGTAGAGCAACTCCATGACATCAAAGTGGACCGTAGTACTCTATTTCATGCATTTAGAAGTCTAAAAATTAGTGTAGCTTTCGTACAATGTTTCATTACCAAAAGATACCAATAGACAAAGTCAAGTTCTCAAAAGCACAAAAACATGAAAAGTCATCTATGGAGAGAGTAGAGTAACCCCAAGGCACCAAAGTGGAGCGTTATGCTCTATCCAGTGTTCATAGAAGTCTAAGAAGTTAGTGCAGCTGTCGTACAACGTTTTGTAACCAAAAGATACCAATAGATCAAGTTATGTTCTCAAAAGCATAAAAACGTTAAAAGCTCCTCTATGGAGAGAGTAGAGGAAATCTAAGGCATCTACGTGGACCGATACACTCCATTTCATTTTCTTAGAACTCTAGGATGTTAGTGTATCTCTCGTACAATGATTCGTAACCAAAAGATACCAATAGGCCAAGTTACATTCTCAAAAGCATAAAAATGTTAAAAGCTCCTCTATGGAGAGAGTAGAGGAAATCCAAGGCATCAAAGTGGACCGTTATACTCTATTTAGTGTTCTTAGAAGTTTAAGAAGTTAGTGTAGCTTTTGTAAAACGTTTCGTAAACAAAAGATACCAATAGACCAAGTTATGTTCTTTAAGGCAGAAAAACGTTAAAAGCTCATTTATGGAGAGAGTTGAATAATTCCAAGGCATCCAAGTGGACCATTTTACTCTATTTAGTGTTCTTAGCAGTCTAAGTTACTAGTGTAGCTTTCGTACAACGTTTCGTAGCCAAAAGATGCCCAAGACCAAGTTATGTTCTCAATTGCAAAAAAGTGAAAAACTCGTCTATGGAGAGAGTAGAGCAAATCCAAGGCATCAAAGTGGACAGTTATACTGTATTTAGTGTTCTTAGAAGTTTAAGTTGTTAGTGTAGCTTTCGTACAATGTTTCGTAACCAAAAGATGCCAATTGACCAAGTTATGTTCCTTATTGCAAAAAAACGTTAAAAGCTCAACTACGGAGAGAGTTAAGTAATTCTAAGGCCTCAAAGTGGAACGCTGTACTCCATTTAGCGTTCTTAGAAGTCTAAGTTGTTAGTGTATATTTCGTACAACGTTTCGTAACCAAAAGATGCCAAATAGACCAAGTTATGTTCTCAAATGCACAAAAACTTGAAAAGCTCTTCTATGGAGAGAGTAGAGCAACTCCATGGCATCAAAGTGTACCGTAGTACTCTATTTCATGCATTTAGAAGTCTAAAAATTAGTGTAGCTTTTGTACAATGTTTCATTACCAAAAGATACCAATAGACAAAGTTAAGTTCTCAAAAGCATAAAAACATGAAAAGTCATCTATGGAGAGAGTAGAGTAACCCCAAGGCACCAAAGTGGAGCGTTATGCTCTATCCAGTGTTCATAGAAGTCTAAGAAGTTAGTGCAGCTTTCGCACAACGTTTTGCAACCAAAAGATACCAATAGATCAAGTTATGTTCTCAAAAGCATAAAAACGTTAAAAGCTCCTCTATGGAGAGAGTAGAGGAAATCCAAGGCATCTAAGTGGACCGATACACTCCATTTCATTTTCTTAGAACTCTAGGATGTTAGTGTATCTCTCGTACAATGATTCGTAACCAAAAGATACCAATAGGCCAAGTTACATTCTCAAAAGCATAAAAATGTTAAAAGCTCCTCAATGGAGAGAGTAGAGGAAATCCAAGGCATCAATGTGGACCGTTATACTCTATTTAGTGTTCTTAGAAGTCTAAGAAGTTAGTGTAGCTTTTGTAAAACGTTTCGTAAACAAAAGATACCAATAGACCAAGTTATGTTCTTTAAGGCAGAAAAACGTTAAAAGCTCATTTATGGAGAGAGTTGAATAATTCCAAGGCATCCTAGTGGACCATTTTACTCTATTTAGTGTTCTTAGCAGGCTAAGTTACTAGTGTAGCTTTCGTACAACGTTTCGTAGCCAAAAGATGCCCAAGACCAAGTTATGTTCTCAATTGCACAACAACGTGAAAAACTCATCTTTGGAGAGAGTAGAGCAAATCCAAAGCATCAAAGTGAACCGTTATATTGTATTTAGTGTTCTTAGAAGTTTAAGTTGTTAGTGTAGCTTTCGAACAATGTTTCGTAACCAAAAGATGCCAATTGACCATGTTATGTTCCTTATTGCAAAAAAAGTTAAAAGCTCATCTACGGAGAGAGTTGAGTAATTCCAAGGCAGCAAAGGGGAACGTTGTACTCTATTTAGCGTTCATAGAAGTCTAAGTTGTTAGTGTATCTTTCGTACGACGTGTCGTAACCAAAAGATGCCAATAGACCAAGTTAAGTTCTCAAAAGCACAAAAATGTGAAAAGCTCGTTTATGGAGAGAGTAGAGTAACTCCAAGGCACCAAAATGGACCATTATACTCTATCTAGTGTTCTTAGACGTCTAAGAAGTTAGTGCAGCTTTCGTACAACGTTTCGTAACCAAAAGATACCAATAGAGCAAGTTATGTTCTCAAAAGCATAAAAACGTTAAAAGCTCCTCTATGGAGAGAGTAGAGCAAATCCAAGGCATCTAAGTTGACCGTTGCACTCTATTTCATGTTCTTAGAATGCTAAGAAGTTAGTGTATCTCTAGTACAATGATTCGTAACCAAAAGATACCAATAGACCAAGCTACGTTCTCAAAAGCATAAAAACGTTAAAAGCTTCTCTATGGAGAGAGTAGAGGAAATCCAAGGCATCAAAGTGGACCGTTATACTCTATTTAGTGTTCTTAGAAGTCTAAGAAGTTAGTGTAGCTTTCGTACAACATTTCGTAAACAAAAGATACCAATAAACCAAGTTATGTTCTTTAAGGCAGAAAAACATTTAAACCTCATCTATAGAGAGAGTTGAGTAATTCCAAGGCATCAAAGTGGACCATTGTACTCAGTTTAGTGTTCTTAGTAGTCTATGTTATTACTGTAGCTTTCGTACAACGTTTCGTAACAAAAAGATGCCCATAGGCCAAGTTATGTTCTCAATTGCACAAAAACGTGAAAAACTCGTCTATGGAGAGAGTAGAGGATAATCCAAAGCATCAAAGTGGACCGTTATACTCTATTTAGTGTTCTTAGAAGTTTAAGTTGTTAGTCTAGCTTTCATACAATGTTTCGTAACCAAATGATGCCAAATGACCAAGTTACGTTCCTTAAGTTGTTAGTGTATCTCTCGTACAACGATTCGTAACCAAAAGACACCAATGGACCAATTTACGTTCTCAAAAGCTTAAAAACGTTAAAAGCTCCTCTATGGAGAGAGTTGAGGAAAGCCACGGCATCGATGTGGACCGTTACACTCTATTTCGTTTTCTTAGAAGTCTAAGAAGTAAGTGTATCTCTCGTACAACGATTCGCAACCAAAAGATACCAATAGACCAAGTTACGTTCTCAAAAGCATAAAAAAGTTAAAAGCTCCTCTACGGAGAGAGTAGAGCAAATCCAAGGCATCAAAGTGGTCCGTTATACTCTATTTTGTGTTCTTAGAAGTCTAAGAAGTTAGCGTAGCTTTCGCACAATGTTTCGTAGCCAAAAGAAGCCAATAGACCAAGTTATGTTCTCCAATGCACAAAAAGGTGAAAAGCACTTCTATGGAGAGAGTAGAGCAACTCCATGGCATCAAAGTGGACCGTAATACTCTATTTCATGTTCTTAGAAGTCTAAAAATTAGTGTAGCTTTCGTACAATGATTCATAACCAAAAGATACCAATAGACCAAGTTACGTTTTCAAAAGCATAAAAACGTTAAAAGCTCCTCTATGGAGAGAGTAGAGCAAATTTAAGGAATCAAAGTGGACCGTTATACTCTATTTAGCGTTCTTAGAAGTCTAAGTTATTAGTGTATCTTTCGTACAACATTTCGTAACAAAAAGATGCCAATAGACCAAGTTATGTTCCCAAATGCACAGAAACGTGAAAAGCTCTTCTATGGAGAGAGTACAGAAACTCCATGGCATCAAAGTGGACCGTAGTACTCTATGTCATGTTCTTAGAAGTCCAAAATTTAGTGGAGCTTTCGTACAATGTTTCGTAACCAAAAGATACCAACAGACAAAGTTAAGTTCTCAAAAGCACAAAAACGTGAAAAGCCCGTTTATGGAGAGAGTAGAGTAACTCCAAGGCACTAAAGTGGAGCGTTATACTCTATCTAATGTTCTTAGAAGTCTAAGAAGTTAGTGCAGCTTTCGTACAACATTTCGTAACCAAATGATACCAATAGACCAAGTTATGTTCTCAAAAGCATAAAAACGTTAAAAACTCCTCTATGGAGAGAGTAAAGGAAAGCCACGGCATCTAGGTGGACCGTTACACTCTATTTCATTTTCTTAGAAGTCTAAGAAGTTAGCATATCTCTCGTACAACGATTCGTAACCAAAAGATACCAATAGACCAAGTTACATTCTCAACAGCCTCAAAACGTTAAAAGCGCCTCTATGGAGAGAGTAGAGCAATTGCAAGGCATCAAGGTGGACCGTTATACTCTATATTGTGTTCTTAGAAGTCTAAGAAGTTAGTGTAGCTTTCGTACAACGTTTCGTAACAAAAAGATGCCAATAGACCAAGTTATGTTCTCAGTTGCACAAAAACGTGAAAAACTCATCTATGGAGAGAGTAGAGCAAATCCAATGCATTAAAGTGGACCGTAATACTCTATTTAGTGTTCTTAGAAGTTTAAGTTGTTAGTGTAGCTTTCGTACAATGTTTCGTAACCAAAAGATGCCAATTCACCAAGTTATGTTCTTTAATGCACAAAAACGTTAAAAGCTCATCTACAGAGAGAGTTGAGTAATTCCAAGGCCTCAAAGTGGACGGTTGTACTCTATTTAGCGTTCTTAGAAGTCTAAGTTGTTAGTGTATCTTTCGTACAACGTTTCGTAACCAAAATATGCCAATAGACCAAGTTATGTTCTCAAATGCACAAAAACATGAAAAGCTCTTCTATGGAGAGAGTAGAGAAACTCCATGGCACCAAAGTGGACCGTAGTACTCTATTTCATGTCCTTAGAAGTCTAAAAATCAGTGTAGCTTTCGTACAGCATTTCGTAACCAAAAGATACCAATGGACAACATTAAGTTCTCAAAAGCACAAAAACGTGAAAAGCTCATCTATGGAGAGAGTTGAGTAATTCCAAGGCACCAAAGTGGAACGTTGCACTCTATTTAGCGTTCTTAGAAGCCTAAGAAGTTAGTGCAGCTTTCGTACAACGTTTCGTAACCAAAAGATACCAATAGACCAAGTTTTGTTCTCAAAGGCGTAAAAACGTTAAATGCTCCTCTATGGAGAGAGTAGAGGAAATCCAAGGCATCTAAGTGGACCGTTACACTCTATTTCGTGTTCTTAGAACTCTAAGAAGTTAGTGTATCTCTCGTACAATGATTTGTAACCAAAAGATACCAATAGACCAAGGTACGTTCTCAAAAGCATAAAAACGTTAAAAGCTCCTCGATGGAGAGAGTAGGGGAAATCCAAGGCATCAAAGTGGACCGTGATACTCTATTTAGTGTTCTTAGAAGTCTAAGAAGTTAGTGTAGCTTTCGTACAACATTTCGTAAACAAAAGATACCGTTAGACCAAGTTATGTTCTTTAAGGCAGAAAAACGTTAAAACCTCATCTATGGAGAGGGTTGAGTAATTCCAAGGCATCAAAGTGGACCATTGTACTCTATTTAGTGTTCTTAGTATTCTAAGTTATTAGTGTAGCGTTCGTACAACGTTTCGTAACCAAAAGATGCCCATAAGCCAAGTTATGTTCTCAATGGCACAAAAACGTGAAAAGCTCATCTATGGAGAGAGTAGAGGATAATCAACAGCATCAAAGTGGACCATTACACTCTATTTAGTGTTTTTAGAAGTCTAAGAGGTTAGTGTAGCTTTCGTACAACGTTTCGTAAACAAAAGATACTGATAGACCAAGTTATGTTCTTTAAGGCAAAAAACGTTAAAACCTCATCTATGGAGAGAGTTGAGTAATTCCAAGACATCAAAGTGGACCATTGTACTCTATTTAGTGTTCTTAGTAGTCTAAGTTATTAGTGTAGCTTTCGTACAACGTTTCGTAACCAAAAGATGCCCATAGGCCAAGTTATGTTCTCAATTGCATAAAAATGTGAAAAGCTCGTCTATGGAGAGAGTAGAGGATAATCCAAAGCATCAAAGTGGACCGTTATACTCTATTTAGTGTTCTTAGAAGTTTAAGTTATTAGTGTAGCTTTGATACAATGTTTCGTAACCAAATGATGCCAATTGACCAAGTTATGTTCCTTATTGCAAAAAAAGGTTAAAAGCTCATCTACACAGAGAGTTGAGTAATTCCAAGGCCTCAAACTGGAACGTCGTACTCTATTTAGCGTTCTTAGAAGTCTAAGTTGTTAGTGTATCTTTCGTACAATGCATAAAAATGTGAAAAGCTCTTCTATGGAGAGAGTAGAGCAACTCCATGGCATCAAAGTGGACCGTAGTACTCTATTTCATGTTCTTAGACGTCTAAAAATGAGTGTAGCTTTCGTACAATGTGTCATAACCAAAAGATACCAATAAACAAAGTTAAGTTCTCAAAAGCACGAAAACGTGAAAAGCTCGTCCATGGAGAGAGTAGAGTAACTCCAAGGCACTCCAAGGCACCAAAGTGGAGCATTATACTCTATCTAGCATTCTTAGAAGTCTAAGAAGTTAGTGTATCTCTCGTACAACGATTCGTAAGCAAAAGATACCAATAGACCAAGTTACATTCTCAAAAGCATAAAAATGTTAAAAGCTCCTCTATGGAGAGAGTAGAGGAAAGCCACGGCTTCTAAGTGGACCGTTACACTCTATTTCATTTTCTTAGAAGTCTAAGAAGTTATTGTGTCTCTCGTACAACGATTCGTAACCAAAAGATACCAATAGACCAAGTTACTTTCTCAAAAGCATAAAAACGTTCAATGCTCCTCTATGGAGAGAGTAGAGCAAATCCAAGGCATCAAAGTGGACCGTTATACTCTATTTTGTGTTCTTAGACGTCTAAGAAGTTAGTGTAGCTTTCGTACAACGTTTCGTAACCAAAACATGCCAATAGACCAAGTTATGTTCTCCAATGCACAAAAACGTGAAAAGCTCTTCTATGGAGAGAGTAGAGCAACTCCATGGCATCAAAGTGGACCGTAGTACTCTATTTCATGTTCTTAGAAGTCTAAAAATTAGTGTAGCTTTCGTACAACGATTCGTAACCAAAAGATACCAATAGACCAAGTTGCGTTCACAAAAGCATAAAAACGTTAAAAGCTCCTCTATGGAGAGGGTAGAGCAAATCCATGGAATCAAAGTGGACCGTTATACTCTATTTAGCATTCTTAGAAGTCTAAGTTGTTAGTGTATCTTTCGTACAACGTTTCGTGACCAAAAGATGCCAATAGACCAAATTATGTTCTAAAATGCACAAAAACATGAAAAGCTCTTCTATGGAGAGAGTAGAGCAACTTCATGGCATCAAAGTGGACCGTAGTACTGTATTTCATGTTCTTAGAAGTCTAAAATTTAGTGTAGCTTTCGTACAACGTTTCGTAACCAAAAGATACCAATAGACAAAGTTAAGTTCTCAAAAGCACAAAAAGTCAAAAGCTCGTTTATGGAGAGAGTAGAGTAACTCCAAGGCACCAAAGTGGAGCGTTATACTCTGTCTAGCGTTCTTAGAAGTCTAAGAAGTTAGTGCAGGTTTCGTACAACATTTCATAACCAAAAGATACCAATAGACCAAGTTATGTTCTCAAAAGCATAAAAACGTTAAAAGCTCCTCTATGGAGAGAGTAGAGGAAAGCCACGGCATCTAAGTGGACCGTTACACTCTATTTCATTTTCTTAGAAGTCTAAGAAGTTAGTGTATCTCTCGTACAACGATTCGTAACCAAAAGATACCAATAGACCAAGTTACGTTCTCAAAAGCATAAAAATGTTAAAAGCTCCTCTATGGAGAGAGTAGAGCAAATGCAAGGCATCAAAGTGGACAGTTATACTCTATTTTGTGTTCTTAGAAGTCTAAGAAGTTAGTGTAGCTTTCGTACAACGTTTCGTAACCAAAAGATACCAATAGACCAAGTTATGTTCTTTAATACAGAAAAACGTTAAAAGCTCATCTATGGAGAGAGTTGAGTAATTCCAAGGCATCAAAGTGGGCCATTGTACTCTATTTAGTGTTCTTAGTTGTCTAAGTTATTAGTGTAGCTTTCGTACAACGTTTCGTAACGAAAAGATGCCAATAGACCAAGTTATGTTCTCAGTTGCACAAAAACGTGAAAAGCTCGTCTATGGAGAAAGTAGAGCAAATCCAATGCATTAAAGTGGACCGTTACTCTATTTAGTGTTCTTAGAAGTTTAAGTTGTTAGTGTAGCTTTCATACAATGTTTCAAAACCAAAAGATGCCAATTGACCAAGTTATGTTCTTTAATGCACAAAAACATTAAAAGCTCATCTACGGAGAGAGTTGAGTAATTCCAAGGCCTCAAAGTGGACCGTTGTACTCTATTTAGCGTTCTTTGAAGTCTAAGTTGTTAATGTATCTTTCGTACAATGTTTCGCAACCAAAATATGCCAATAGACGAAGTTATGTTCTCAAATGCACAAAAACATGAAAAGCTCTTCTATGGAGAGAGTAGAGCAACTCCTTGGCATCAAAGGGGACTGTAGTACTCTATTTCATGTCCTTAGAAGTCTAAAAATCAGTGTAGCTTTTGTACAACATTTCGTAACCAAAAGATACCAATAGACAACATTAAGTTCTCAAAAGCACAAAAACGTGAAAAGCTCGTCTATGGAGAGAGTAAAGTAAAGTAACTCCAAGGCATCAAAGTGGACCGTTATACTCTATCTAGTGCTCTTAGAACTCCAAGAAGTTAGTGCAGCTTTCGTACAACATTTCGTAACCAAAAGATACCAATAGACCAAGTTATGTTCTCAAAAGGATAAAAATGATAAAAGCTCCTCTATGGAGAGAGTAGAGGAAATCCAAGGCATCTAAGTGGACAGTTACACTCTATTTCGTTTTCTTACAAGTCTAAGAAATTAGTTTATCTCCCGCACAATGATTCGTAACCCAAAGATTCCAACAGACCAAGTTACGTTCACAAAAGCATAAAAGTAAAAGGCTCCTCTATGGAGAGAGTAGAGCAAATCCAAGGCATCAAAGTGGACCGTTATACTCTATTTAGTGTTCTTAGAGGTCTAAGAAGTTAGTGTAGCTTTCGTACAACGTTTCGTGACCAAAAGATACCAATAGACCAAGTTATATTCTTTAATGCACAAAAACGTTAAAAGCTCATCTATGGAGAGAGTTGAGTCATTCCAAGGCATCAATGTGGACTATTGTACTCAATTGAGTGTTCTTAGCATTCTAAGTTATTAGTGTAGCTTTCGCACAACGTTTCGTAACCAAAAGATGCCAATTGACCAAGTTATCTTCTTTAATGCACAAAAATGTTAAAAGTTCATCTACGGAGAGAGTTGAGTAATTCCAAGGCCTCAAAGTGGACCGTTGTACTCTATTTAGCGTTCTTAGAAGTCTAAGTTGTTAGTGTATCTTTCGTACAACGTTTCGTAACCAAAAGATACCGATAGATCAAGTTAAGTTCTCAAATGCAGAAAAATGTGAAAAGCTCTTCTATGGAGAGAGTAGAGTGACTCCATGGCATCAAAGTGGACCATAGTACTCTATTTCATGTTCTTAGAAGTCTAAAAATTAGTGTAGCTTTGGTACAACGTTTCATAACCAAAAGATCGCAAAAGACAAAGTTAAGTTCTCAAAAGCACAAAAACGTGAAAAGCTCGTCAATAGAGAGAGTAGAGCAACTCCAATGCATCAAAGTGGACTGTTATACTCTACATAGTGTTCTTAGAAGTCTAAGAAGTTAGTGTAGCTTTTGTACAACGTTTTGTAACCAAAATATACCAATAGACCAAGTTATGTTCTCAAAAGCACAAAAACGTTAAAAGCTCCTCTATGGAGAGAGTAGAGCAAATCCAAGGCATCAAAGTGGACCGTTATACTTTATTTAGTGTTCTTTGATGTCTAAGAAGTTAGTGTAGCTTTCGTACAATGTTTCGTAACCAAAAGATACCAATAGACCAAGTTATGTTCTCAAAAGCTTAAAAACGTTAAAAGCTCCTCTATGGAGAGAGTAGAGCAAATCCAAGGCATCAGAGTGGACCGATGTACTCTATTTTCTGTTCGTAGAAGTCTAAGAAGTTAGTGCAGCTTTCGTACAATGTTTCGTCATAAAAAGATACCAATAGACCAAGTTATGTTATCTAACACACAAAAACGTTAAAAGCTCATCTATGGAGAGAGTTGAGTAATTTCAAGGCATCAAAGTGGACTGTTGTACTCTATTTAGTGTTCTTAGTAGTCTATGTTGTTAGTGCAGCGCTCGTACAATGTTTCGTAACCGAAAGGTACCAATAGACCAAGATATGTTCTCAAAAGCACAAAAACATGAAAAGCTCTTCTATGGAGAGAGTAGAGTAACTTCAAGGCATCAAAGTGGACCGTTATACTCGATCTAGTGTTCTTAGAAGTCTAAGAAGTTAGTACAGCTTTCGTACAATGTTTTGTAACCAGAAGATACCAATAGACCAAGTTATGTTCTCAAAAGCAAAAAAATGTTAAAAGCTCCTCTATGGAGAGAGTAGAGGAAATCCAAGGCATCTAAGTGGACCGTTACACTCTATTTCGTGTTCTTAGAAGTCTAAGAAGTCTGTGTAACTCTCGTACAATGATTCGTAACCAAAAGATACCAATAGACCAAGTTACGTTCTCAAAAGCAAAAAAACGTTAAAAGCTCCTCGATGGAGAGAGTAGAGCAAATCGAAGGCATCAAAGTGGACCGTTATACTCTATTTAGTGTTCTTAGAAGTCTATGAAGTTAGAGTAGCTTTCGTACAACGTTTCGTAACCAAAAGATACCAATAGACCAAGTTATGTTCTTTAATGCACAAAAACGTTAAAAGCTCATCTATGGAGAGAGATGAGTAATTCCAAGGCATCAAAGTGGACCATTGTACTCTATTTCATGTTCTTAGAAGTCTAAAAATTAGTGTATCTTTCGTACAACGTTTCGTAACCAAAAGATCTCAATAGACAAAGTTAACTTCTCAAAAGCACAAAAACATGCAAAACTCGTCTATAGTGAGAGTAGAGCAACTCCAATGCATCAAAGTGAACCGTTATACTCCATTTAGTGTTCTTAGAAGTCTAAGAAGTTAGTGTAGCTTTTGTACAACGTTTTGTAACCAAAATATACCAATAGACCAAGTTATGTTCTCAAAAGCACAAAAACGTTAAAAGCTCCTCCATGGAGAGAGTAGAGCAAATCCAAGGCATCAAAGTGGACCGTTATACTCTAATTAGTGTTCTAAGATGTCTAAGAAGTTAGTGAGCTTTTGTACAACGTTTCGTAGCCAAAAGATACCAATAGACCAAGTTATAATCTCAAAAGCAAAAAACATGAAAAACTCGTCTATGGAGAGAGTAGAGCAAATCGAAGGCATCAAAGTGGACCGTTATACTCTATTTAGCATTCTTAGAAGTCTAAGTTGTTAGTGTATCTTTCGTACAACGTTTCGTAACCAAAAGATGCCAATAGACCAAGTTATGTTATCAAATTCACAAAAACGTGAAAAGCTCTTCTACGGAGAGAGTAGAGCAACTCCAAGGCATCAAAGTGGACCGTAATACTCTATTTCATGTTCTTGGAAGTCTAAAAAGTTAGTGTAGCTTTCGTACAACGTTTCATAATCAAAAGATCCCACTAGACCAACTTAAGTTCTCAAAAGCACAAAAACGTGAAAAGCTCAACTATAGAGAGAGTAGAGCAACTCCAATGCATCAAAGTGGACCGTTATACTCTATTTAGTGTTCTTAGAAGTCTAAGAAGTTAGTGTAGCTTTGGTACAACGTTCTGTAACCAAAATATACCAATAGACCGAGTTATGTTCTCAAAAGCACAAATACGTTAAAAGCTCCTCTATGGAGAGAGTAGAGGAAATTCAAGGCATCAAAGTGGACCGTTACACTCTATTTAGTGTTCTTAGATGTCTAAGAAGTTAGTGTAGCATTCGTACAACGTTTCGTAACCAAAAGATACCAATAGACCAAGTTATGTTCTCAAAAGGTTAAAAACGTTAAAAGCTCCTCTATGGAGAGAGTAAAACAAATCCAAGGCATCAGAGTGGATCGATATACTCTATATTCCGTTCTTAGAAGTCTAAGATGTTACTGCAGCTTTTGTACAATGTTTCGTAATTAAAAGATACCAATAGACTAGGTTATGTTATCTAACGCACAAAAACGTTAAAAGCTCATCTATGGAGAGAGTTGAGTAATTTCAGGGCATCAAAGTGGACTGTTGTACTCTATTTAGTGTTCTTAGCAGTCTATGTTGTTAGTGTGGCCTTCGTATAATGTTTCATAACCGAAAGGTACCAATAGAGCAAGTTATGTTGTCAAAAGTACAAAAACATGAAAAACTCTTCTATGGAGAGAGTAGAGTAACTCCAAGGCATCAAAGTGGACCGTTATACTCTATCTAGTGTTCTTACAAGTTTAAGAAGTTAGTGCAGCTATCGTACAACGTTTCGTAACCAAAAGATACCAGTAGACCAAGTTATGTTCTTAAAAGCATAAAAACGTTAAAAGCTCCTCTATGGAGAGAGTAGAGGAAATCCATGGCATCTAAGTGGACCGTTACACTCTATTTCGTGTTCTTAGAAGTCTAAGAAGTTAGTGTAACTCTCGTACAATGATTTGTAACCAAAAGATACCAATAGACCAAGTTAAGTTCTCAAAAGCATATGAGAACATAACTTGGTCTATTGGTATATTTTTGCTACAAAACGTTGTACGAAAGCTATACTAACTTCTTAGATTTTAAAAAACACTAAATAGAGTATAACGGTCCACTTTGATGCCTTGGATTTGCTCTACTCTCTCCATAGAGGAGCTTTTAACATTTTTATGCTTTTGAGAACATAACTTGGTCTATTGGTATCTTTTGGTTACGAAAAGTTGTACGAAAACTACACTAACTTCTTAGACATCTAAGAACACTACATAGAGTATAACGGTCCACTTTGATGCCTTGGATTTGCTCTACTCTCTCCATAGAGGAGCTTTTAACGTTGTTGTGCTTTTGAGAACATAACTTGGTCTATTGGAATATTTTGGTTACAAAACGTTGTACGAAAGCTATACTAACTTGTTAGACTTCGAAAAACACCAAATAGAGTATAACGGTCCACCTTGATGCCTTGGATTTGCTCTACTCTCTCCATAGAGGAGCTTTTAACATTTTTATGCTTTTGTGAACAGCACTTGGTCTATTGGTATCTTTTGGTTACGAAACGATGTACGAAAGCTACACTAACTTCTTAGACATCTAAGAACACTAAATAGAGTATAACGGTCCACTTTGATGCCTTAGATTTGCTCTACTCTCTCCATAGAGGAGCTTTTAATGTTTTTGTGCTTTTGAGAACATAAATTGGTCTATTGGTATATCTTGGTTACAAAACGTCGTATGAAAGCTACACTGACTTCTTAGACTTCGAAGAACACTAAATAGAGTATAACGGTCCACTTTGATGCATTGGAGTTGCTTTGCTCTCTCCATAGATGAGTTTTTCACGTTTTTGTGTTTTTGAGAACATAACTTGGTCTATTGGGATCTTTTGGTTACGAAACGATGTACAAAAGCTACAATAACTTTTTAGACTTCTAAGAACATGAAACAGAGTACTAAGATCCACTTTGATGCCTTGGAGTTGCTCCACTTTCTCCATAGAAGAGCTTTTCATGTTTTTGTGCATTTGAGAACTTAACTTGGTCTATTGGCATCATTTGGTTACAAAGCATTGTACGAAATCTACACTAACAACTTAGACTGCTAAGAATACTAAACAGAGTGTAATGGTCCACTTTGATGCTTTGGATTTGCTCTACTCCCTCCATAGACGAGCTTTTCACGTTTTGTGCTTTTGAGAACATAACTTGGTCTATTGATATCTTTTGGTTACGAAACGTTGTACGAAAGCTACACTAACTTTTTAGACTTCTAAGAACATGAAATAGAGTAGTACGGTCTACTTTGATACCTTGGAGTTGCTCTACTTTCTCCATAGAGGAGCTTTTAACGTTTTTATCCTTTTGAGAACATAACTTGGTCTATTGGTATCTTTTGGCTACGAAAAGTTGCACGAAAGCTACACTAACTTCTTAGACTTCTACGAACACTAGATAGAGTGTAACAGTCCACTTTGATGCCTTGGAGTTACTCTACTCTCTCTATCGACAAGCTTTTCACGTTTTTGTGCTTTTGAGAACATAACTTGGTCTATTGGTACCTTTCGGCTACGAAACATTGTACGAAGGCTACACTAACAACTTAGACTGGTAAGAACACTAAATAGAGTACAACAGTCGACTTTGATGCCTTGCAATTACTCAACTCTCTCCATAGATGAACTTTTAACGCTTTTGTGCATTAAATAACATAACTTGGCCTATTGGTATCTTTTGGTCACGAAACATTGTACGAAAGCTGCACCAACTTCTTAGACTTCTGAGAACACAAAATAGAGTATATCGGTCCGCTTTGATGCCTTGGAATTACTCAACTCCCTCCATTGATGAGCTTTTCACGTTTTGTGCTTTTGAGAACATAACATGGTCTATTGGTATCTTTTGGTTACGAAAAGTTGTATGAAAGCTACACTAACTTTTCAGACTTCGAAGAACATGAAACAGAGTACTACGGTCCACTTTGATACCTTGGAGTTGCTCTACTCGCTCCATAGATGAGCTTTTCACGTTTTTGTGCATTTGAGAACATAACTTGGTCTATTGGCAACTTTTGGTTACGAAACGTTGTACGTAAGCTACACTAACAACTTTGACTGCTAAGAACACTAAATAGTGTTTAACGGTCCACTTTGATGCTTTGGATTTGCTCTACTCCCTCCATAGATGAGCTTTTCACGTTTTGTACTTTTGAGAACGTAACTTGGTCTATTGGTATCTTTTGCTTACGAAACGTTGTACAAAACCTATACTAACTTTTTAGACTTCTAAGAACATGAATAGAGTACTACGGTCCACTTTGATACCTTGGAGTTGCTCTACTCTCTCCATAGAAGAGCTTTTCACATTTTTGTGTAATTGAGAACATAATTTGGTTTATTGGAACCTTTGGGTTACGAAACAATGTATGAGAGCTGCACTAATAACTTAGACTGCCAAGAACACTTAATAGAGTACAACGGTCCACTATGATGCCTTGGAATTACTCAACTCTCTCCATAGATGAGCTTTTAACTTTTTTGTGCATTAAATAACATAAGTTGGTCTATTGGTATCTTTTAGTTACGAAACGTTGTACGAGAGCTACAGTAACTTCTTAGATTTCTAAGAACACTAAATAGAGTATAACGGTCCACTTTGGTGCATTGGATTTGCTCTACTCTCTCCATTGAGGTTTTATACTTTTGAGAACGTAACTTGGTCTATTGGTATCTTTTGGTTACGAAACGTTGTACGAGAGCTACACTAACTTCTTAGACTTCTAAGAACACGAAATAGAGTATAACGGCCCACTTTGATCCCTTGGATTTCTTCTACTATCTTCATAGATGAGCTTTTAACATTTTTATGCTTTTGAGAACATAACTTGGTCTATTGGTATCTTTTGGTTGCGAAACGTTGTACGAAAGCTACGCTAACTTTTAAGACTTCTAAGAACATGAAATAGGGTACTACGGTCCACTTTGATGCCTTGGAGTTGCTCTACTGTCTCCGTAGACGAGCTTTTCACGTTTTGGTGCATTTGACAACATAACTCGGTCTATTGGCATCTTTTGGTCACGAAACGTTGTACGAAAGATACACTAACAACTTGGACTTCTAAGAATGCTAAATAGTGTACAACGGTCCACTTTGAGGCCTTGGAATTACTCAACTCGCTCAATAGATGAGCTTTTAACGTTTGTGTGCATTAAAGAACATAACTTGATCAATTGGAATCTTTTGGTTACGAAATATTGTACGAAAGCTACACTAACCACTTAAACTTCTCAGAACACTAAATAGAGTATAACGGTCCACTTTGATGCTTTGGATTTGCTCTACTCTCTCGATAGACGAGCTTTTCACGTTTTGTGCTTTTGAGAACATAACTTGGTCTGTTGGTGTCTTTTGGTTATGAAACGTTGTACGAAAGCTACACTAAATTTTTAGACTTCTAAGAACATGAATAGAGTACTACGGTCCACTTTGATACCTTGGAGTTGCTCTACTCTCTCCACACATGAGCTTTTCACATTTTTGTGCATTTGAGAACATAACTTGGTCAATTGGCATCTTTCGGTTACGAAATGTTGTACGGAAGTTACACAAACAACTTAGACTGCTAAGACCACTAAATAGAGTTTAACGGTCCACTTTGATGCTTTGGATTTGCTATACCCACTCCATAGATGAGCTTTTCACGTTTTATGCTTTTGAGAACATAACTAGGTCTATTGGTATCTTTTGGTTATGAAACGTTGTACGAAAGCTACACTAACGTTTTAGACTTCTAAGAACATGAAATAGAGTACTACGGTCCACTTTGATACCTTGGAGTTGCTCTACTCTCTCCATAGACGAGCTGTTCACATTTTTGTGCAATTAAGAACATAACTTGGTCTATTGGCATCTTTTGATTACGAAACCTTGTACGAAAGCTACACTAATGACTTAGACTGCCAAGAACACTAAATACAGTACAACAGTTCACTTTGATGCCTTGGAATTACTCAACTCTCTCCATCGATGAGCTTTTAATGTTTTTGTGCATTAAATAACATAACTTGGTCTATTGGTACCTTTTGGTTACGAAACGTTGTAGGAAAGCTACACTAACTTCTTAGACTTCTAAGAACACTAAATAGAGTATAACTGTCCACTTTGATGCCTTGGATTTGCTCTACTCTCTCCATAGAGGAGCTTTTAACGTTTTTATGCTTTTGAGAACGTAACTCGGTCTATTGGTATCTTTTGGTTATGAAACGTTCCACAAGAGCAACACTAACTTCTGAGACTTCTAAGAACACTAGATAGCGTGTAACGGTCCACTTTGATGCCTTGGAGTTACTCTACTGTCTCCATAGACGAGCTTTTCATGTTTTTGTGCTTTTGAGAACATAACTTGCTCTATTGGTACCTTTCGGCTACGAAACATTGTACGAAGGCTACACTAACAACTTAGACTACTAAGAACACTAAATAGAGTACAACAGTCCAATTTGATGCCCTGGAATTACTCAACTCTCTCCATAGATGAGCTTTTAACGTTTTTGTGCATTAAAGAACATAACTCGGTCAATTGCAATCTTTTGGTTATGAAATATTGTACGAAAGCTACACTAACAACTTAAACTTCTAAGAACACTAAATAGCGTATAACGGTCCAGTTTGATGCTTTGGATTTGCTCTACTCTCTCCATAGACGAGCTGTTCACGTTTTGTGCTTATGAGAACATAACTTCGTCTATTGGTATCTTTCGGTTACGAACCGTTGTACGAAAGCTACACTAACTTTTTAGACTTCTAAGAACAAGAAATAGAGTACTACGATCCACTTTGATACCTTGGAGTTGCTCTACTCTCTCCACACATGAGCTTTTCACATTTTTGTGCATTTGAGAACATAACTTGGTCAATTGGCATCTTTCGGTTACGAAATGTTGTACGAAAGTTACACAAACAACTTAGACTGCTAAGACCACTAAATAGAGTTTAACGGTCCACTTTGATGCTTTGGATTTGCTATACCCCCTCCATAGATGAGCTTTTCACGTTTTATGCTTTTGAGAACATAACTAGGTCTATTGGTATCTTTTGGTTATGAAACGTTGTACGAAAGCTACACTAAATTTTTAGACTTCTAAGAACATGAAAGAGAGTACTACGGTCTACTTTGATACCTTGGAGTTGCTCTACTCTCTCCATAGACGAGCTGTTCACATTTTTGTGCAATTAAGAACATAACTTGGTCTATTGGCATCTTTTGATTACGAAACCTTGTACGAAAGCTACACTAATGACTTAGACTGCCAAGAACACTAAATACAGTACAACAGTTCACTTTAATGCATTGGAATTACTCAACTCTCTCCATCGATGAGCTTTTAATGTTTTTGTGCATTAAAGAACATAACTTGGTCTATTGGTACCTTTTGGTTACGAAACGTTGTAGGAAAGCTACACTAACTTCTTAGACTTCTAAGAACACTAAATAGAGTATAACGGTCCACTTTGACGCCTTGGATTTGCTCTACTCTCTCCATAGAGGAGCTTTTAACGTTTTTATGCTTTTGAGAACGTAACTCGGTCTATTGGTATCTTTTGGTTATGAAACGTTGCACAGGAGCAACACTAACTTCTGAGACTTCTAAGAACACTAGATAGCGTGTAACGGTCCACTTTGATGCCTTGGAGTTACTCTACTCTCTCCATAGACGAGCTTTTCATGTTTTTGTGCTTTTGAGAACATAACTTGCTCTATTGGTACCTTTCGGCTACGAAACATTGTACGAAGGCTACACTAACAACTTAGACTACTATGAACACTAAATAGAGTACAACAGTCCAATTTGATGCCCTGAAATTACTCAACTCTCTCCATAGATGAGCTTTTAACGTTTTTGTGCATTAAAGAACATAACTCGGTCAATTGCAATCTTTTGGTTATGAAATATTGTACGAAAGCTACACTAACAACTTAAACTTCTAAGAACACTAAATAGCGTATAACGGTCCAGTTTGATGCTTTGGATTTGCTCTACTCTCTCCATAGACGAGCTTTTCACGTTTTGTGCTTATGAGAACATAACTTCGTCTATTGGTATCTTTCGGTTAGGAACCGTTGTACGAAAGCTACACTAACTTTTTAGACTTCTAAGAACAAGAAATAGAGTACTACGATCCACTTTGATACCTTGGAGTTGCTCTACTCTCTCCACACATGAGCTTTTCACATTTTTGTGCATTTGAGAACATAACTTGGTCAATTGGCATCTTTCGGTTACGAAATGTTGTACGAAAGTTACACAAACAACTTAGACTGCTAAGACCACTAAATAGAGTTTAACGGTCCACTTTGATGCTTTGGATTTGCTATACCCCCTCCATAGATGAGCTTTTCACGTTTTATGCTTTTGAGAACATAACTAGGTCTATTGGTATCTTTTGGTTATGAACCGTTGTACGAAAGCTACACTAAATTTTTAGACTTCTAAGAACATGAAATAGAGTACTACGGTCTACTTTGATACCTTGGAGTTGCTCTACTCTCTCCATAGACGAGCTGTTCACATTTTTGTGCAATTAAGAACATAACTTGGTCTATTGGCATCTTTTGATTACGAAACCTTGTACGAAAGCTACACTAATGACTTAGACTGCCAAGAACACTAAATACAGTACAACAGTTCACTTTAATGCCTTGGAATTACTCAACTCTCTCCATCGATGAGCTTTTAATGTTTTTGTGCATTAAAGAACATAACTTGGTCTATTGGTACCTTTTGGTTACGAAACGTTGTAGCAAAGCAACACTAACTTCTTAGACTTCTAAGAACACTAAATAGAGTATAACGGTCCACTTTGACGCCTTGGATTTGCTCTACTCTCTCCATAGAGGAGCTTTTAACGTTTTTATGCTTTTGAGAACGTAACTCGGTCTATTGGTATCTTTTGGTTATGAAACGTTGCACAGGAGCAACACTAACTTCTGAGACTTCTAAGAACACTAGATAGCGTGTAACGGTCCACTTTGATGCCTTGGAGTTACTCTACTCTCTCCATAGACGAGCTTTTCATGTTTTTGTGCTTTTGAGAACATAACTTGCTCTATTGGTACCTTTCGGCTACGAAACATTGTACGAAGGCTACACTAACAACTTAGACTACTATGAACACTAAATAGAGTACAACAGTCCAATTTGATGCCCTGAAATTACTCAACTCTCTCCATAGATGAGCTTTTAACGTTTTTGTGCATTAAAGAACATAACTCGGTCAATTGCAATCTTTTGGTTATGAAATATTGTACGAAAGCTACACTAACAACTTAAACTTCTAAGAACACTAAATAGCGTATAACGGTCCAGTTTGATGCTTTGGATTTGCTCTACTCTCTCCATAGACGAGCTTTTCACGTTTTGTGCTTATGAGAACATAACTTCGTCTATTGGTATCTTTCGGTTAGGAACCGTTGTACGAAAGCTACACTAACTTTTTAGACTTCTAAGAACAAGAAATAGAGTACTACGATCCACTTTGATACCTTGGAGTTGCTCTACTCTCTCCACACATGAGCTTTTCACATTTTTGTGCATTTGAGAACATAACTTGGTCAATTGGCATCTTTCGGTTACGAAATGTTGTACGAAAGTTACACAAACAACTTAGACTGCTAAGACCACTAAATAGAGTTTAACGGTCCACTTTGATGCTTTGGATTTGCTATACCCCCTCCATAGATGAGCTTTTCACGTTTTATGCTTTTGAGAACATAACTAGGTCTATTGGTATCTTTTGGTTATGAACCGTTGTACGAAAGCTACACTAAATTTTTAGACTTCTAAGAACATGAAATAGAGTACTACGGTCTACTTTGATACCTTGGAGTTGCTCTACTCTCTCCATAGACGAGCTGTTCACATTTTTGTGCAATTAAGAACATAACTTGGTCTATTGGCATCTTTTGATTACGAAACCTTGTACGAAAGCTACACCAATGACTTAGACTGCCAAGAACACTAAATACAGTACAACAGTTCACTTTAATGCCTTGGAATTACTCAACTCTCTCCATCGATGAGCTTTTAATGTTTTTGTGCATTAAAGAACATAACTTGGTCTATTGGTACCTTTTGGTTACGAAATGTTGTAGCAAAGCAACACTAACTTCTTAGACTTCTAAGAACACTAAATAGAGTATAACGGTCCACTTTGACGCCTTGGATTTGCTCTACTCTCTCCATAGAGGAGCTTTTAACGTTTTTATGCTTTTGAGAACGTAACTCGGTCTATTGGTATCTTTTGGTTATGAAACGTTGCACAGGAGCAACACTAACTTCTGAGACTTCTAAGAACACTAGATAGCGTGTAACGGTCCACTTTGATGCCTTGGAGTTACTCTACTCTCTCCATAGACGAGCTTTTCATGTTTTTGTGCTTTTGAGAACATAACTTGCTCTATTGGTACCTTTCGGCTACGAAACATTGTACGAAGGCTACACTAACAACTTAGACTACTATGAACACTAAATAGAGTACAACAGTCCAATTTGATGCCCTGGAATTACTCAACTCTCTCCATAGATGAGCTTTTAACGTTTTTGTGCATTAAAGAACATAACTCGGTCAATTGCAATCTTTTGGTTATGAAATATTGTACGAAAGCTACACTAACAACTTAAACTTCTAAGAACACTAAATAGCGTATAACGGTCCAGTTTGATGCTTTGGATTTGCTCTACTCTCTCCATAGACGAGCTTTTCACGTTTTGTGCTTATGAGAACATAACTTCATCTATTGGTATCTTTCGGTTACGAACCGTTGTACGAAAGCTACACTAACTTTTTAGACTTCTAAGAACAAGAAATAGAGTACTACGATCCACTTTGATACCTTGGAGTTGCTCTACTCTCTCCACACATGAGCTTTTCACATTTTTGTGCATTTGAGAACATAACTTGGTCAATTGGCATCTTTCGGTTACGAAATGTTGTACGAAAGTTACACAAACAACTTAGACTGCTAAGACCACTAAATAGAGTTTAACGGTCCACTTTGATGCTTTGGATTTGCTATACCCCCTCCATAGATGAGCTTTTCACGTTTTATGCTTTTGAGAACATAACTAGGTCTATTGGTATCTTTTGGTTATGAAACGTTGTACGAAAGCTACACTAAATTTTTAGACTTCTAAGAACATGAAATAGAGTACTACGGTCTACTTTGATACCTTGGAGTTGCTCTACTCTCTCCATAGACGAGCTGTTCACATTTTTGTGCAATTAAGAACATAACTTGGTCTATTGGCATCTTTTGATTACGAAACCTTGTACGAAAGCTACACTAATGACTTAGACTGCCAAGAACACTAAATACAGTACAACAGTTCACTTTAATGCCTTGGAATTACTCAACTCTCTCCATCGATGAGCTTTTAATGTTTTTGTGCATTAAAGAACATAACTTGGTCTATTGGTACCTTTTGGTTACGAAACGTTGTAGGAAAGCTAAACTAACTTCTTAGACTTCTAAGAACACTAAATAGAGTATAACGGTCCACTTTGACGCCTTGGATTTGCTCTACTCTCTCCATAGAGGAGCTTTTAACGTTTTTATGCTTTTGAGAACGTAACTCGGTCTATTGGTATCTTTTGGTTATGAAACGTTGCACAGGAGCAACACTAACTTCTGAGACTTCTAAGAACACTAGATAGCGTGTAACGGTCCACTTTGATGCCTTGGAGTTACTCTACTCTCTCCATAGACGAGCTTTTCATGTTTTTGTGCTTTTGAGAACATAACTTGCTCTATTGGTACCTTTCGGCTACGAAACATTGTACGAAGGCTACACTAACAACTTAGACTACTATGAACACTAAATAGAGTACAACAGTCCAATTTGATGCCCTGGAATTACTCAACTCTCTCCATAGATGAGCTTTTAACGTTTTTGTGCATTAAAGAACATAACTCGGTCAATTGCAATCTTTTGGTTATGAAATATTGTACGAAAGCTACACTAACAACTTAAACTTCTAAGAACACTAAATAGCGTATAACGGTCCAGTTTGATGCTTTGGATTGGCTCTACTCTCTCCATAGACGAGCTTTTCACGTTTTGTGCTTTTGAGAACATAACTTCGTCTATTGGTATCTTTCGGTTACGAATCGTTGTACGAAAGCTACACTAACTTTTTTGACTTCTAAGAACAAGAAATAGAGTACTACGATCCACTTTGATACCTTAGAGTTGCGGTACTCTCTCCATAGATGAGCTTTTCACATTTTTGTGCATTTGAGAACATAACTTGGTCTATTGGCATCTTTTGGTCACGAAGCGTTGTACGCAAGTTACACAAACAACTTAGACTGCTAGGAATACTAAATAGAGTTTAACGGTGCACTTTGATGCTTTGGATTTGCTCTACTCCCTCCATAGACTAGCTTTTCAAGTTTTGTACTTTTGAGAACATAACTTGATCTATTGGTATCTTTTGGTTACGAAACGTTGTACGAAAGCGACACTAACTTTTTAGACTTCTAAGAACATGAAATAGAGTACTACGGTCCACTTTGGTAGCATGGAGTTGCTCTATTCTCCCCATAGACGGGCTTTCCACATTTTTGTGCAATTGAGAACATAACTTGGTCTATTGGCATCTTTTGGTTACGAAACCTTGTACGAAAGCTACACTAATAACTCAGACTGCAAAGAACACTGAATAGAGTACAACGGTTCACTTTGATGCCTTGGAATTACTCAACTCTCTCCATAGATGAGCTTTTAACGTTTTTGTGCATTGAAGAACATAACTTGGTCTATTGGTATCTTTTGGTTACGAAACGTTGTACGAAAGCTACACTAACTTCTTAGACTTCTAAGAACACTAGATAGAGTGTAACGGTCCACTTTGATGCCTTGGAGTTACTCTACTCTCTCCATAGACGAGCTTTTCATGTTTTTATGCTTTTGAGAACATAACTTGGTCTATTGGTACCTTTCGGCTACGAAAAGTTGTACGAAGGCTACACTAACAACTTAGACTACTAAGAACACTAAATAGAGTACAACAGTCCAATTTGATGCCTTGGAATTACTCAACTCCCTCCATAGATGAGCTTTTAACGTTTTTGTGCATTAAAGAACATAACTTGGTCCATTGGAATCTTTTGGTTATGAAATATTGTACGAAAGCTACACTAACAACTTAAACTTCTAAGAACACTAAATAGAGTATAACGGCCCACTTTGATGCATTGGATTTGCTCTACTCTCTCCATAGATGAGCTTTTCACGTTTTGTGCTTTTGAGAACATAATTTGGTCTATTGGTATCTTTCGGTTACGAAACGTTGTACGAAAGCCACACTAACTTTTTTGATTTCTAAGAACTTGAAATAGAGTACTACGGTCCACTTTGATAGCTTGGAGTTGCTCTACTCTCTCCATAGATGAGCTTTTCACATTTTTGTGCATTTGAGAACATAACTTGGTCAATTGGCATCTTTTGGTTACGAAACATTGTGCGAAAGTTACACAAACAACTTAGACTGCTAAGAACACTAAATAGAGTTTAACGGACCACTTTTATGCTTTGGATTTGCTCTACTCACTCCATAGATAAGCTTTTCAAGTTTTGTGCTTTTGAGAACATAACTTGGTCTATCGGTATCTTTTGGTTATGAAACGTTGTACGAAAGCTACACTAACTTTTTAGACTTCTAAGAAGATTAAATAGAGTACTACGGTCCACTTTGATACCTTGGAGTTTCTCTACTCTTTCCATAGACGAGCTTTTCACATTTTTGTGCAATTGAGAACATAACTTGGTCTATTGGTATCTTTTGGTTATGAAAACTTATACGAAAGCTACACTAATGACTTAGACTGCCAAAAACATTAAATACAGTACAACGGTTCACTTTGATGCCTTCGAATTACTCAACTCTCTCCATTGATGAGCTTTTAACGTTTTTGTGCATTAAAGAACATAACTTGGTCTATTGGTATCTTTTGATTACTAAACGTTGTAGGAAAGCTACACCAACTTCTTAGACTTCTAAGAACACTAAATAGAGTATAACGGTCCACTTTGATGCCTTGGATTTGCTCTACTCTCTCCATCGAGGAGTTTTTAATGTTTTTATGCTTTTGAGAACGTAACTTGGTCTATTGGTATCTTTTGGTTATAAAACGTTGCACAAGAGCTACACTAACTTCCTAGACTTTTAAGTACATGAAATAGAGTGTAACGATCCACTTTGATGCCTTGGATTTCCTCTACTCTCTCCATAGAGGAGCTTTTAACGTTTTTATGCTTTTGAGAACATAACTTGGTCTATTGGTATCTTTTGGTTACGAAACGTTGTACGAAAGCTACACTAACTTCTTAGACTTCTAAGAACACTAGATAGCGTGTAACGGTCCAGTTTGATGCCTTGGAGTTACTCTACTCTCTCGATAGACGAGCTTTTCATGTTTTTATACTTTTGAGAACATAACTTGCCCTATTGGTATCTTTCGGCTACGAAACGTTGTACGAAGGCCACACTAACAACTTAGACTACTAAGAACACTAAATAGAGTACAACAGTCCAATTTGATGCCCTGAAATTACTCAACTCTCTCCATAGATGAGCTTTTAACGTTTTTGTGCATTAAAGAACATAACTTGGTCCATTGGAATCTTTTGGTTATGAAATATTGTACGAAAGCTACACTAACAACTTAAACTTCTAAGAACACTAAATAGAGTATAACGGCCCACTTTGATGCATTGGATTTGCTCTACTCTCTCCATAGATGAGCTTTTCACGTTTTGTGCTTTTGAGAACATAACTTGGTCTATTGGTATCTTTCGGTTACGAAACGTTGTACGAAAGCCACACTAACTTTTTTGATTTCTAAGAACTTGAAATAGAGTACTACGGTCCACTTTGATAGCTTGGAGTTGCTCTACTCTCTCCATAGATGAGCTTTTCACATTTTTGTGCATTTGAGAACATAACTTGGTCAATTGGCATCTTTTGGTTACGAAACATTGTGCGAAAGTTACACAAACAACTTAGACTGCTAAGAACACTAAATAGAGTTTAACGGACCACTTTTATGCTTTGGATTTGCTCTACTCACTCCATAGATAAGCTTTTCAAGTTTTGTGCTTTTGAGAACATAACTTGGTCTATTGGTATCTTTTGGTTACGAAACGTTGTACGAAAGCTACACTAACTTTTTAGACTTCTAAGAAGATTAAATAGAGTACTACGGTCCACTTTGATACCTTGGAGTTTCTCTACTCTTTCCATAGACGAGCTTTTCACATTTTTGTGCAATTGAGAACATAACTTGGTCTATTGGTATCTTTTGGTTATGAAAACTTATACGAAAGCTACACTAATGACTTAGACTGCCAAAAACATTAAATACAGTACAACGGTTCACTTTGATGCCTTCGAATTACTGAACTCTCTCCATTGATGAGCTTTTAACGTTTTTGTGCATTAAAGAACATAACTTGGTCTATTGGTATCTTTTGATTACTAAACGTTGTAGGAAAGCTACACCAACTTCTTAGACTTCTAAGAACACTAAATAGAGTATAACGGTCCACTTTGATGCCTTGGATTTGCTCTACTCTCTCCATCGAGGAGTTTTTAATGTTTTTATGCTTTTGAGAACGTAACTTGGTCTATTGGTATCTTTTGGTTATAAAACGTTGCACAAGAGCTACACTAACTTCTTAGACTTTTAAGTACATGAAATAGAGTGTAACGATCCACTTTGATGCCTTGGATTTCCTCTACTCTCTCCATAGAGGAGCTTTTAACGTTTTTATGCTTTTGAGAACATAACTTGGTCTATTGGTATCTTTTGGTTACGAAACGTTGTACGAAAGCTACACTAACTTCTTAGACTTCTAAGAACACTAGATAGCGTGTAACGGTCCAGTTTGATGCCTTGGAGTTACTCTACTCTCTCGATAGACGAGCTTTTCATGTTTTTATACTTTTGAGAACATAACTTGCCCTATTGGTATCTTTCGGCTACGAAACGTTGTACGAAGGCCACACTAACAACTTAGACTACTAAGAACACTAAATAGAGTACAACAGTCCAATTTGATGCCCTGAAATTACTCAACTCTCTCCATAGATGAGCTTTTAACGTTTTTGTGCATTAAAGAACATAACTTGGTCAATTGGAATCTTTTGGTTATGAAATATTGTACGAAAGCTACACTAACAACTTAATCTTCTAAGAACACTAAATCCAGTATAACGGTCCACTTTGATGCTTTGGATTTGCTCTACTCTCTCCTTAGACGAGCTTTTCACGTTTTGCGCTTTTGAGAACATAACTTGGTCTATTAGTATCTTTCGGTTACGAAACGTTGTACGAAAGCTACACTAACTTTTTAGACTTCTAAGAACAAGAAATAGAGTACTACAGTCCACTTTGATACCTTGGAGTTGTTGTACTCTCTCCATAGATGTGCTTTTCACATTTTTGTGCATTTGAGAACATAACTTGGTCTATTGGCCATCTTTTGGTTACGAAACGTTGTACGAAAGTTACACAAACAACTTAGATAGCTAAGAACACTAAATAGAGTATAACGGTCCACTTTGATGCCTTGGATTTGCTCTACTCTCTCCATAGAGGAGCTTTTAACATTTTTATGCTTTTGAGAACGTAACATGGTCTATTGGTATCTTTTGGTTATGAAACGTTGCACAAGAGCTACACTAACTTCTTAGACTTTTAAGCACATGAAATAGAGTGTAACGGTCCACTTTGATGCCTTGGATTTCCTCTACTCTCTCCATAAAGGAGTTTTTAACGTTTTTATTCTTTTGAGAACATAACTTGGTCTATTGGTATCTTTTGGTTATAAAACGTTGCACAAGAGCTACACTAACTTCTTAGACTTTTAAGCACATGAATTGGAATGTTTGAAAATTCCATATTAAAATCAAGCATTTGTTGTTTAATCCAAAGCAATTGGCAAGTACAACTACCAATAGCCATATATTCGGCTTCGGTAGTGCTCAAAGCAACACATGTTTGCTTCTTGGAGAACCAAGATATGAGCATATTTCCTAGGTATTGACAAGTACCACTAGTACTTTTCCTATTTATTTTGCAACCCGCAAAGTCGGCATCTACAAATGAATGCAAGTCAAATGAAGATTTCTTATCATACCACAACCCTAGGGAAGGTGTGTCCTTTAAGTACCTAAGAATCTTCTTTATGGCCATGAGATGTGTTTGCTTAGGATTAGATTGAAATCTTGCACACATGAAAACACTAAACATAATATAGGGCCTAGATGCGGTCAAGTAAAGTAAACTACCAATCATTGACCTATATCTCTTTTGATCATCATCATTACCATCTAGGTCGGGTTCTAATTTGGTTCCCACTCCCATAGGTGTGGATGAACCTTTAGAAATATCCATGCCAAACCTTTTTAATATCTCATTTGTATACTTAGTTTGACTAATGTGAGTGCCAAGTGGGGTTTGTTTAATTTGTAAACCTAGAAAGTAAGTCAACTCACCCATCATACTCATTTCAAATTCATTCTTCATGCATAATGCAAAATCTTCACACATAGATTCTAATGTAGCACCAAACACAATATCATCAACATATATTTGCACAATTAGCATATCAAGACCTTTGTATTTAATAAACAAAGTATCATCAATACTACCACATTGAAAACCATTTTCAAGCAAGAACTTAGACAATCTTTCATACCAAGCTCTAGGAGCTTGTTTTAAACCATATAAAGCCTTGTCTAGTTTGTAAACATGGTTTGGAAATTTCTTACTTTCAAATCCGGGAGGTTGTTTAACATAAACTTCCTCATTTATCACACCATTTAAAAATGCACTTTTCACATCCATTTGAAAAAGTTTGATATTTTTGTAACATGCAAATGCAAGCAATAATCTAATAGCCTCTAACCTTGCAACCGGTGCAAAGGTTTCATCAAAGTCAATGCCCTCTTCTTGGCAATATCCTTGGGCCACTAATCTAGCTTTGTTCCTAGTTACATTACCATTTTCATCCATCTTATTCCTATAGACCCATTTTGTTCCTATAATGGTGTGGTCTTTAGGTTTAGGACAAAGAGTCCAAACCTTACTTCTCTCAAATTGTTCTAACTCCTCTTGCATGGCATACACCCAATCATCATCATGCAAAGCATCACGTACATTTTTAGGCTCTACTAAAGAAAGCATGGCAAAAGAGTTTAAAGGATTAGAATTGACCGTAGAGTCCCTTTTGGCTCTTAGTTGCCTTCCTTGATGCAAGTCTCCAATAATTAGTTCTTTTGGATGAGACTTCATCACCTTGTATTTGTGAACACCCGGTTGTTCCATAGCATTTTCAGCTTCATTTTGTTCTTCATTTCCCTTGGGTTCACCTTCACTTTCTTCATTTGGTGGTGTTTCTTCATTTGAGATATTCATCTCCCTTAAGTTCTCCACCAAAGGGACATCATCTTCATCTTCTTCTAGCAATTGTACTCCATGTGTACCTTCATTTTTGTGCTTCAAAGGATGTTCCAAATCTGAAAATTTATTTTCTACACGGACATTTGGAGCAAGTGTGGTCATATCATCGAATTTAACATTTACACTTTCTTCCACAATTTTAGTTCTAGAGTTAAATACTCTATATGCTTTAGATGATGATGAATATCCTAAAAATATTCCAATGTCACTCTTTGCATCAAATTTATCCAAATTGTCTTTGGTATTTAAAATAAAACATTTAGCACCAAAAACCTTAAAGTAATCTACTTTAGGTTTCTTGCCATACAAGAGTTCGTAAGGAGTTTTCTTTAATCCTTTTCTAATGCTAAGTCTATTACTCACATAACATGCATTACTAGTAGCTTCGGCCCAAAAATATTTAGGAAGATTATATTCTAGAAGCATGGTTCTTCCTAGTTCTTGTAAAGTTCTATTCTTCCTTTCTACAACCCCATTTTGTTGAGGTGTCCTAGGAGCACTAAACTCGTGTTTAATACCAAAAGAAGCACACAAAGAATCAAAATTAGCATTTTCAAATTCACCTCCATGGTCACTTCTAATTTTTGAAACCTTTAAGTTATGCTCATTTTGCAATCTCCTAAGTAAGTTTTCAAAAGCATGCAATGCATCACTTTTATGCACAAGAAACAAACACCATGTAAATCTAGTATAATCATCCACAATAACAAATGCATAGTATTTTCCACCTAGACTCCTAACTCTACTAGGACCAAATAAATCCATATGTAACAATTCTAGAGGCCTAGAAGTACTAATATCAAGTTTAGGCTTAAAAGACTCTTTAGTTTGTTTACCCCTAACACAAACATCACAAACATGTTCAACATTGAAATTTAACTTAGGCAATCCTCTAATAAGTTCATTGGCACACAACTTTTTCAATGTAGACATTCCGATATGACCTAATCTTCTATGCCAATGCAAAGCATCATCATTCTTAGCAAGCAAGCAAGATATTTTAGAATTTTTTATAGCATCAAAATGCATTACATACATATCACCACTTCTACTTCCTAATTTCACAACATTACCATAAACATCAAACACATAACATTTATCATTTTTGAAAAGAATATCAAAGCCTTTATCGGCTAAATGACTAACACTCAATAAATTAAAAGATAAATTTTCAACCAATCTTACTTCACTAAGGGAGAAAGAAGAGTTACCTATGGATCCCAAGCCTAGGATCTTACCTTTGACCTTGTCTCCAAAGGTCACAAATCCTCCATTCTTCTTTGCTTCAAAGGATGTGAATAATGAAGCATCTCCCGTCATGTGTCTAGAACAACCACTATCCAAATACCATTTGCATGACTCGGATTTGGATTTTAAGCACACCTAGATAAACACATGTTTAATATACCTTAGGTATCCAAACTTTGGATCCTTTGGGGTTAGTAGCAATAAAGGCATATGCATCAATTTTGAAAGTTCTCATCACATATGCTTTCTTTTCAAAGTCATTCAACCGTTTAGGCACCCAAACCTTCTTCACATAAACTTTTCTCTTCCTAGGTGTAGTTCCCTTAGGAACATTAGCCTTACCCTTGGGGTAGGTACCATTTTTGTTCACGTTGACCGTGGCCTCCTTAGCCTCTAGGGTGTCCTTAAGTTTCATAGGATCATATCCTAATCCACTCTTGTCAAGATAATGTCTTTGAGATGCAAGAAGTTCATCCAATTTAGAAGAACTCATAGAAAATTTTGAAAATTGTTTTTCAAGCATATTGTATTTCTCATTGGCCATATCAAGCTCTTTTTGTAGAGAAGAAGAGTTAGGCATAATAATGCACTCATGATCATCCCATGTATCCAACTCACCTTCTAGCTCATGAATTCTAGCATGCAAAGCATCTAAGTCATGTGAATTGCTAGATGATGCAATGTTACTAGAATTAACACATGTTTTCAATTGATTTTTTAAATCCTCATTTTCTTGAACTAATGCATCAAGTGAAAAACATACATCATCATATTTAGATTTCAAATCACAACACTCATTTAGATGCATTTTTTCTACTTTAGAAAGTCTACTAACTTCTTTCTTAGCATGCTTGTGTTTATGCATCAATTTCTCATAAGCAATATAAAGTTCATCATAAACACAAGAGAGCTCATCATAAGAAGGTTTAGAAGATGTTACCATCTCATCCGAATTTGATGAGGACACTTCCTCTTCCTCATTTGTCATGAGACACAAGTTGGCTTGGAGTTCCTCTTCACTATCACTTGAAGATGATGATGAAGACTCATCCCAAGTGGCCTTGAATGCCTTCTTCTCCTTCTTCCCTTTTTCCTTCTTCTTCTCTTTCTCTCTATATTCCTTATGCTTCTTCTTTTGAAGCTTAGGGCAATCGGCCATAAAGTGACCTACTTTGCCACACTTAAAGCAAGTACTCTTTTCTTTCTCTTTCTCTTCTCTCTTTTCTTTAAAAGCCTTTCTATTCTTGAATCCTCCACGTTTGTTCATCTTCAAGAACTTCTTGAAATGCTTACCTAATAGGGCTGCCCCTATTTCACTATCATCATCACTAGAATCCGAACTAGTGTTACTATTGATCCTAAGAGCTAAGCCATTTTTCTTAGGTGGTGCATCTTCCTCATCTAATCTTGACATCTCCAACTCATGTGTCATTAGACTTCCTATTAATTCCTCTATCTTAAGCTTCCTAAGGTCTTTAGCCTCTTTAATGGCTACTACCTTATCTTTCCAAATCCTAGGTAAACTCCTAAGGATCTTTTGGACCTTATCAACTTCCTCATATGGTTTGTTCAAAGCTTCTAATTCATTACATATGCAAGTAAGTCTAGAAAACATCTCCCTAATGCTCTCACCCTTCTTCATCCTAAAGCTCTCAAACTCGGTGACTAGCATGTTTATCTTAGAGTCTTTCACTTGACTTGTTCCTTCATGCTTCAATTCTAACATATCCCAAATCTCCTTTGCACTCTTACATTGAGCTATGTAATCAAATTCACTCCTAATAAGTGCAATGTGCAAAGTGTTGATTGCCTTATTATTTAGGCTAAGTAATCTCTTATCTTCTTTAGTAAACTCACTCTTTTCCTTATCTACCATCTCATCACCCAAAAGTTTCCTAGGAACATAAGGACCATTCTCTACAACTTCCCACAAATCATAATCAATGGAATTTATAAAAATTTTCATCCTATTTTTCCAAAAACCGTATTGCAAGCCATTGAAAAATGGTGGTCTATTCATGGATAGGCCTTCGGCCTCACCATAAGAATTAATATTTGCCATAAATATGCCAAATAGGATATAACTCCTAGTTTTAGCTAACCTGCTCCGATACCAATTGACGGATCGAGTTTAACACAAGAGGGGGGGGTGAATTGTGTCCCCAAATTCTAATTGGAATCCCTTTTTCAATTTAAACAAATTAATGGCAATTAACAAGTAGCACACAAATTTGGACTCTAATGATTTTCCTAATCAATATTCAATCCAATGCAAGATGTGATACAATATAGTGAATGACCAAATATCAAATAATCAAGAATTGCACAAAACAGATTTTCAAGCAACACACTGCACACAGATTTTTCAACTCAGATTTTACCTATCAAATGATGTCAAAATGCAACGAAATTTTATATGCAATGTCACAACACCTTAATAAACACTATATCAAAATTTCAGATCAAAATTCAAAGTTTAAGGCAGTCTGCTAATCTCGGACAGATTAGGGTTTTGAAAATCCTGCAGTTTGAAACAAGTAGTAAATATAAACAAGTAAACAAAGAAATCAACACAGCGATTTATAGTAGTTCGGAGACCCTTCTCCTACGTCTACTACCTAGATTCACCAACCTAGGATTTTCCCAACTCCACTAAGGTGTGGTTTTAAGAGACCCACAAAACTCCTTACACCAAGGGTTTCTAAGAACTCCCTCAAACTTCAATGTTTACAATTTCCCCTAACAAAGGGAATTTCTCAATGGGATTTTCAGCCAAGGTTCTCACAGGTTACCTCAAAGGTATTTGGTGTGGAACTCTCAAGATTACAGCAACACTCTCAAAGATAGGATTTTAAGAACAAGAGAGGTTTAGATTGTAAGTAAACAAAGCCTAAAGGATATAGGAACTTCCCTTTTGCAAAAGCAAGAGTAGTGAGAAGTCCTTGATTGTAGAGGCTTGTATTGGAGAAGATTGTTGTAGCAAATAGCAAGAAAGCTTGATGATTGATGAACTTGATAGCAAGAGGTTTCTCTCAAGGATAATTTTCAATTTGCTTCTCCAAGTTGTATGAAAGGGAAGATCCTCTTTTAAAGGCAATTCTCTCCTATGCTTGCAGCCATTGGATCAAACTTCAAGAGTTGATCTCTACCATCCATTGCAGCTCCTAATCTTGGTCATTGATGATTTGAGCAAACAAATCTCCACCATAGAGCATATAGACGTTGGAAGCTTGAGAGAAGTCAAGTTGTACCTTTCTTCCATAAGTGTTGTCACAAGCACAACCCTTTGATCAATGTATGTCTTCAAATCTTGACCATTCAAACTCTCTTTAATTCTCAACCATGGATGTAAATTGTACTATGCCATCTTGTCCCTTCATTTTGAATCAAAGACTTCAAAAGTGATCCCTTAGTCAAGGATCTTGTTTGATTGCACCAACCTAACTTTCTTGGTGGCACATGTCTTGAGTGAAAATGTCAAGGATCTTGTTTGATTGCACCAATCCTAACTTTCTTGGTAGCACATGTCTTGAGTGAAAATGTCAAACAAGAATATATCACTAATGATAGAGAGGACAAGGTTTGTCCCACATGTTTGAAAAGAGTTGTATCTCCATGAAGACCACAACCAATAGCCTCAATGTTTGATTCATTCAACTTGATTAAATGCCTTAGTGGAAAGTTGGCAAATATAGGATTTTTCATTATTTTCTAGAGCTCCAAGCTCATTCTTAGAAACAGGACTTCGACCACTCTTGAACATACTAAATTCTGAGCCATATGAGACCACAATGATGATTAACCTACAAGGAAATAGGAGATAGAACTCCCCAATTGCATGTAAGCTCAAAGAGCTTCATATAGAGCGCATAGGTTAATTACATTAGAAAAACAACCCAGAAAATTCATATTACTGGATGATAAATCATTTTATATGTATTAGAATGTCCATGTAAAATTTCATAACAATCGGAAATCGTTTGGTCACTCAACCAAGCAATTAGATCACTAATAGTGAAACCGATAAATTCTAAGTGTAAATTCAAAGTCATTTTGCAAACTCAGTGTAAATGACCTTTTCTCTTGAACTTTACTAAATAAAATATGTTCATAGTGATGAAACTAAGATGCACACGAAATTTCATTTAAATCGGAGTTCATTTGGTTCACCACGTTCACAAAGAACACATATGCACAAAATTAGGTAAAACCTAGTTTTGGCGGAATTTAAGCATATGACCAAATATATATGTGATGCACTTAATTTCTCATGAATATAGTCCTAGAACATATATTAAACCTTCTTGTGCATGTGGTTCAAGTTTCAAGTCATTTGGACCTAAGTTGGTTAAGATATGATAATTGGAAAATTGATGCTCTAACTTAGTTCATGTATGTTTGTTTTCAAAACTTAATTTCCAGCACTATCTCAAAAATATATAGTCACTTAATGTCTTGTGCATTTGAGAACATAACTGGGTCTATTGGCATCTTTTGGTTATGAAACGTTGTACGAAAGTTACACAAACAACTTTGACTGCTAAGAACACTAAATAGAGTTTAACGGTGCACTTTGATGCTTTGGATTTGCTCTACTCCCTCCATAGACTAGCTTTTCACGTTCTGTGCTTTTGAGAACATAACTTGGCCTATTGGTGTCTTTCAGTTACGAAACGTTGTACAAAAGCTACACTAACTTTTTAGACCTCTAAGAACTTGAAATAGAGTACTACGGTCCACTTTGATAGCTTGGAGTTGCTCTACTCTCTCCATAGATGAGCTTTTCACATTTTTGTGCATTTGAGAACATAACTTGGTCAATTGGCATCTTTTGGTTACGAAACGTTGTACGAATGTTCACAAACAACTTAGACTGCTAAGAACGCTAAATAGAGTTTAACGGTCCACTTTGATGTTTTGGATTTGCTCTACTCACTCCATAGACGAGCTTTTCACGTTTTGTGCTTTTGATAACATAACTTGGTCTATTGGTATCTTTTCATTATGAAACGTTGTGAGAAAGCTACACTAACTTTTTAGACTTCTATGAACATGAAATAGAGTACTATGGTCCACTTTGATACCTTGGAGTTGCTCTACTCTCTCCATAGATGAGCTTTTCACATTTTTGTGCGATTGAGAACATAACTTGGTCTATTGGCATCTTTTGGTTATGAAACCTTGTACGAAAGCTACACTAATGACTTCGACTGCCAAGAACACTAAATACAGTACAACGTTCACTTTGATGCCTCGGAATTACTCAACTGTCTCCCTACATGAACTTTTAACCTTTTTGTGCATTAAAGAACATAACTTGGTCTATTGGTATCTTTTGGTTACGAAACGTTGTAGGAAAGCTACACTAACTTCTTAGACTTCTAAGAACACTAAATAGAGTATAACGATCCACTTTGATGCCTGGGATTTGCTCTACTCTCTCCATAGAGGAGCTTTTAACGTTTTTATGCTTTTGAGAACGTAACTTGGTCTATTGGTATCTTTTGGTTATAAAACGTTGCACAAGAGCTACACTAACTTCTTAGACTTTTAAGCACACGAAATAGAGTGTAACGGTCCACTTTCATGCCTTGGATTTCCTCTACTCTCTCCATAGAGGAGCTTTTAACGTTTTTATGCTTTTGAGAACATAACTTGGTCTATTGGTATCTTTTGGTTACGAAACGTTGTACGAAAGCTACACTAACTTCTTAGACTTCTAAGAACACTAGATAGCGTGTAACGGTCCACTTTGATGCCTTGGAGTTACTCTACTCTCTCCATAGACGAGCTTTTCATGTTTTTGTGATTTTGAGAACATAACTTGCTCTATTGGTATCTTTCGGCTATGAAACGTTGTACGAAGGCTACACTAACAACTTAGACTACTAAGAACACTAAATAGAGTACAATAGTCCAATTTGATGCCCTGGAATTACTTAGCTCTCTCCATAGATGACCTTTTAACGTTTTTGTGCATTAAAGAACATAACTTGGTCAATTGGAATGTTTTGGTTATGAAATATTGTACGAAAGCTACACTAACAACTTAAACTTCTAAGAACACTAAATAGAGTATAATGGTCCACTTTGATGCTTTGGATTTGCTCTACTCTCTCCATAGACGACCTTTTTCACGTTTTGTGCTTTTGAGAACATAACTTGGTCTATTGGTATCTTTCGGTCACAAAACATTGTACGAAAGCTACACTAACTTTTTAGACTTCTGACAACAAGAAGTAGAGTACTACAGTCCACTTTGATACCTAGGAGTTGCTATACTCTCTCCATAGATGTGCTTAGCACATTTTTGTGCATTTGAGAACATAACTTGGTCTATTGGCATCTTTTGGTTACGAAACGTTGTACGAAAGTTACACTAATAACTTAGACTGCCAAGAACACTAAATAGAGTACAACGGTTCACTTTGATGCCTTGGAATTACTCAACTCTCTCCATAGATGAGCTTTTAACGTTTTTGTGCATTGAAAAACATAACTTTGTCTATTGGTATCTTTTGGTTACGAAATGTTGTACGAAAGCTACACTAACTTCTTAGACTTCTAAGAACACTAGATAGAGTGTAACAGTCCACTTTGATACCTTGGAGTTACTCTACTCTCTCCATAGATGAGCTTTTCATGTTTTTATGCTTTTGAGAACATAACATTGGTCTATTGGTACCATTCGGCTACGAAACGTTGTACGAAGGCTGCACTAACAACTTAGACTACTAAGAACACTAAATAGAGTACAACAGTCCAATTTGATGCCCTGGAATTACTCAACTCTCTCCATAGATGAGCTTTTAACGTTTTTGTGCATTAAAGAACATAACTTGGTCCATTGGAATCTTTTGGTTATGACATATTGTACGAAAGCTACACTAACAACTTAAACTTCTAAGAACACTAAATAGAGTATAACGGTCCACTTTGATGCTTTGGATTTTCTCTACTCTTTCCATAGACGAGCGTTTCACGTTTTGTGCTTTTGAGAACATAACTTGGTCTATTGGTGTCTTTCGGTTACGAAACGTTGTACGAAAGCTACACTAACTTTTTAGACTTCTAAGAACTTGAAATAGAGTACTACGGTCCACTTTGATAGCTTGGAGTTGCTCTACTCTCTCCATAGATGAGCTTTTCACATTTTTATGCATTTGAGAACATAACTTGGTCAATTCGCATCTTTTGGTTACGAAACATTGTACGAATGTTACACAAACAACATAGACTACAAAGAACACTAAATAGAGTTTAACGGTCCACTTTGATGCTTTGGATTTGCTCTACTCACTCCATAGATGAGCTTTTCGCGTTTTGTGCTGTTGAGAACATAACTTGGTCTATTGGTATCTTTTGGTTACGAAACGTTGTACGAAAGCTACACTAACTTTTTAGACTTCTAAGAACACGAAATAGAGTACTACGGTCCACTTTGATACCTTGGAGTTGCTCTACTCTCTCCGTAGACGAGCTTTTCACATTTTTGTGCGATTGAGAACATAACTTGGTCTATTGGCATCTTTTGTTTATGAAACCTTGTACGAAAGCTACACTAATAACTTATACTGCCAAGAACACTAAATACAGTACAACGGTTCACTTTGATGCCTTGGAATTACTCAACTCTCTCCATAGATGAGCTTTTAACGTTTTTGTGCATTAAAGAACATAACTTGGTCTATTGGTATCTTTTGGTTACAAAACGTTGTAGGAAAGCTACAATAACTTCTTAGACTTCTAAGAACACTAAATAGAGTATAACGATCCACTATGATGCCTTGGATTTGCTCTACTCTCTCCATAGAGGAGCTTTAAACGTTTTTATGCTTTTGAGAACGTTACTTGGTCTATTGGTATCTTTTGGTTAGAAAAAGTTGCACAAGAGCTACACTAACTTCTTAGACTTTTAAGCACACGAAATAGAGTGTAACGATCCACTTTGATGCCTTGGATTTCCTCTACTCTCTCCATAGAGGAGCTTTTAACGTTTTTATGCTTTTGAGAACATAACTTGGTCTATTGGTATCTTTTGGTTACGAAACGTTGTACGAAAGCTACACTAACTTCTTAGACTTCTAAGAACACTTAATAGAGTATAACGGTCCACTTTGATGTTTTGGATTTGCTCTACTCTTTCCATAGACGAGCGTTTCACGTTTTGTGCTTTTGAGAACATAACTTGGTCTATTGGTGTCTTTCGGTTACGAAACGTTGTACGAAAGCCACACTAACTTTTTAGACTTCTAAGAACTTGAAATAGAGTACTACGGTCCACTTTGATATCTTGGAGTTGCTCTACTCTCTCCATAGATGAGCTTCTCACATTTTTATGCATTTGAGAACATAACTTGGTCAATTCGCATCTGTTGGTTACGAAACGTTGTACGAATGTTACACAAACAACTTAGACTGCAAAGAACACCAAATAGAGTTTAACGGTCCACTTTGATGCTTTGGATTTGCTCTACTCACTCCATAGATGAGCTTTTCACGTTTTATGCTTTTGAGAACATAACTTGGTCTATTGGTATCTTTTGGTTACGAAACGTTGTACAAAAGCTACACTAACTTTTTAGACTTCTGAGAACATGAAATAGAGTACTACGGTCCACTTTGATACCTTGGAGTTGCTCTACTCTCTCCATAAACGAGCTTTTCACATTTTTGTGCGATTGAGAACGTAACTTGGTCTATTGGCATCTTTTGTTTATGAAACCTTGTACGAAAGCTACAATAATAACTTATACTGCCAAGAACACTAAATACAGTACAACGGTTCACTTTGATGCCTTGGAATTACTCAACTCTCTCCATAGATGAGCTTTTAACGTTTTTATGCATTAAAGAACATAACTTGGTCGTTTGGTATCTTTTGGTTACGAAACGTTGTAGGAAAGCTACACTAACTTCTTAGACTTCTAAGAACACTAAATAGAGTATAACGATCCACTATGATGCCTTGGATTTGCTCTACTCTCTCCATAGAGGAGCTTTTAATGTTTTTATGCTTTTGAGAACGTTACTTGGTCTATTGGTATCTTTTGGTTACGAAACGTTGTACGAAAGCTACACTAACTTTTTAGACTTCTAAGAACAAGAAATTGAGTACTACAGTCCATTTTGATACCTTGGAGTTGCTGTACTCTCTCCATAGATGTGCTTTTCATATTTTTGTGCATTTGAGAAATAACATGGTCTATTGGCATCTTTTGGTTACGAAACGTTGTACGAAAGTTACACAAACAACTTAGACTGCTAAGAACACTAAATAGAGTTGAACTGTGCACTTTGATGCTTTGGATTTGCTCTACTCTCTCCATAGACTAGCTTTTCACGTTTTGTGCTTTTGAGAACATAACTTGGTCTATTGGTATCTTTTGGTTACGAAACGTTGTACGAAAGCTACACTAACTTTTTAGACTTCTAAGAACATGAAATAGAGTACTACGGTCCACTTTGATACCGTGGAGTTGCTCTACTCTCCCCATGGACGAGCTTTCCATATTTTTGTGCAATTGAGAACATAACTTGGTCTATTGCCATCTTTTGGTTACGAAACCTTGTACGAAAGCTACCCTAATAACTTAGACTACCAAGAACACTAAATAGAGTACAACGGTTCACTTTGATGCCTTGGAATTACTCAACTCTCTCCATAGATGAGCTTTTAACGTTTTTGTGCATTGAAGAACATAACTTGGTCGTTTGGTATCTTTTGGTTACGAAACGTTGTAGGAAAGCTACACTAACTTCTTAGACTTCTAAGAACACTAAATAGAGTATAACGATCCACTATGATGCCTTGGATTTGCTCTACTCTCTCCATAGAGGAGCTTTTAATGTTTTTATGCTTTTGAGAACGTTACTTGGTCTATTGGTATCTTTTGGTTAGAAAAAGTTGCACAAGAGCTACACTAACTTCTTAGACTTTTAAGCACACGAAATAGAGTGTAACGGTCCACTTTCATGCCTTGGATTTCCTCTACTCTCTCCATAGAGGAGCTTTTAACGTTTTTATGCTTTTGAGAACATAACTTAGTCTGTTGGTATCTTTTGGTTACGAAACATTGTACGAAAGCTACACTAACTTCTTAGACTTCTAAGAACACTAGATAGCGTGTAACGGTCCACTTTGATGCCTTGAAGTTACTCTACTCTCTCCATAGACGAGCGTTTCATGTTTTTGTGATTTTGAGAACATAACTTGCTCTATTGGTACCTTTCGGCTACGAAATGTTGTACGAATGCTACACTAACAACTTAGACTTCTAAGAAAACTAAATAGAGTACAACAGTCCAATTTGATGCCCTGGAATTACTCAACTCTCTCCACAGATGAGCTTTTAACGTTTTTGTGCATTAAAGAACATAACTTGGTCAAGTCGAATCTTTTGGTTATGAAATATTGTACGAAAGCTACACTAACAACTTAGACTTCTAAGAACACTAAATAGAGTATAACGGTCCACTTTGATGCTTTGGATTTGCTCTACTCTCTCCATAGACGAGCTTTTCACGTTTTGTGCTTTTGAGAACATAACTTGGTCTATTGGTATCTTTTGGTTACGAAACGTTGTACGAAAGCTACACTAACTTTTTAGACTTCTAAGAACATGAAATAGAGTACTACGGTCCACTTTGATACCTTGGAGTTGCTCTACTCTCTCCATGGACGAGCTTTTCATATTTTTGTGCAATTGAGAACATAACTTGGTCTATTGCCATCTTTTGGTTACGAAACGTTGTACGAAAGCTACACTAATAACTTAGACTACCAAGAACACTAAATAGAGTACAACAGTCCACTTTGATGCCTTGGAATTACTCAACTCTCTCCATAGATGAGCTTTTAACGTTTTTGTGCATTGAAGAACATAACTTGGTCGTTTGGTATCTTTTGGTTACGAAACGTTGTAGGAAAGCTACACTAACTTCTTAGACTTCTAAGAACACTAAATAGAGTATAACGATCCACTATGATGCCTTGGATTTGCTCTACTCTCTCCATAGAGGAGCTTTTAATGTTTTTATGCTTTTGAGAACGTTACTTGGTCTATTGGTATCTTTTGGTTAGAAAAAGTTGCACAAGAGCTACACTAACTTCTTAGACTTTTAAGCACACGAAATAGAGTGTAACGGTCCACTTTCATGCCTTGGATTTCCTCTACTCTCTCCATAGAGGAGCTTTTAACGTTTTTATGCTTTTGAGAACATAACTTAGTCTGTTGGTATCTTTTGGTTACGAAACATTGTACGAAAGCTACACTAACTTCTTAGACTTCTAAGAACACTAGATAGCGTGTAACGGTCCACTTTGATGCCTTGAAGTTACTCTACTCTCTCCATAGACGAGCGTTTCATGTTTTTGTGATTTTGAGAACATAACTTGCTCTATTGGTACCTTTCGGCTACGAAACGTTGTACGAATGCTACACTAACAACTTAGACTTCGAAGAAAACTAAATAGAGTACAACAGTCCAATTTGATGCCCTGGAATTACTCAACTCTCTCCACAGATGAGCTTTTAACGTTTTTGTGCATTAAAGAACATAACTTGGTCAAGTCGAATCTTTTGGTTATGAAATATTGTACGAAAGCTACACTAACAACTTAAACTTCTAAGAACACTAAATAGAGTATAACGGTCCACTTTGATGCTTTGGATTTGCTCTACTCTCTCCATAGACGAGCTTTTCACGTTTTGTACTTTTGAGAACATAACTTGGTCTATTGGTATCTTTCGGTTACGAAACGTTGTACGAAAGCTACACTAACTTTTTAGACTTCTAAGAACAAGAAATTGAGTACTACAGTCCACTTTGATACCTTGGAGTTGCTGTACTCTCTCCATAGATGTGCTTTTCATATTTTTGTGCATTTGAGAAATAACATGGTCTATTGGCATCTTTTGGTTACGAAACGTTGTACGAAAGTTACACAAACAACTTAGACTGCTAAGAACACTAAATAGAGTTGAACTGTGCACTTTGATGCTTTGGATTTGCTCTACTCTTTCCATAGACTAGCTTTTCACGTTTTGTGCTTTTGAGAACATAACTTGGTCTATTGGTATCTTTTGGTTACGAAACGTTGTACGAAAGCTACACTAACTTTTTAGACTTCTAAGAACATGAAATAGAGTACTACGGTCCACTTTGATACCGTGGAGTTGCTCTACTCTCCCCATGGACGAGCTTTCCATATTTTTGTGCAATTGAGAACATAACTTGGTCTATTGCCATCTTTTGGTTACGAAACCTTGTACGAAAGCTACCCTAATAACTTAGACTACCAAGAACACTAAATAGAGTACAACGGTTCACTTTGATGCCTTGGAATTACTCAACTCTCTCCATAGATGAGCTTTTAACGTTTTTGTGCATTGAAGAACATAACTTTGTCTATTGGTATCTTTTGGTTACGAAATGTTGTACAAAAGCTACACTAACTTCTTAGACTTCTAAGAACACTAGATAGAGTGTAACGGTCCACTTTGATGCCTTGGAGTTACTCTACTCTCTCCATAGACGAGCTTTTTCATGTTTTTGTGCTTTTGAGAACATAACATTGGTGTATTGGTACCATTCGGCTACGAAACGTTGTACGAAGGCTGCACTAACAACTTAGACTACTAAGAACACTAAATAGAGTACAACAGTCCAATTTGATGCCCTGGAATTACTCAACTCTCTCCATAGATGAGCTTTTAACGTTTTTATGCATTAAAGAACATAACTTGGTCCACTGGAATCTTTTGGTTATGAAATATTGTACGAAAGCTACACTAACAACTTAAACTTCTAAGAACACTAAATAGAGTATAACGGTCCACTTTGATGCTTTGGATTTGCTCTACACCTTCCATAGACGAGCGTTTCACGTTTTGTGCTTTTGAGAACATAACTTGGTCTATTGGTGTCTTTCGGTTACGAAACGTTGTACGAAAGCTACACTAACTTTTTAGACTTCTAAGAACTTGAAATAGAGTACTACGGTCCACTTTGATAGCTTGGAGTTGCTCTACTCTCTCCATCGATGAGCTTTTCACATTTTTATGCATTTGAGAACATAACTTGGTCAATTCGCATCCTTTGGTTACGAAACGTTGTACGAATGTTACACAAACAACTTAGACTACAAAGAACACTAAATAGAGTTTAACGGTCCACTTTGATTCTTTGGATTTGCTCTACTCACTCCATAGATGAGCTTTTCACGTTTTGTGCTTTTGAGAACATAACTTGGTCTATTGGTATCTTTTGGTTACGAAACGTTGTAGGAAAGCTACACTAACTTCTTAGACTTCTAAGAACACTAAATAGAGTATAACGATCCACTATGATGCCTTGGATTTGCTCTACTCTCTCCATAGAGGAGCTTTTAACGTTTTTATGCTTTTGAGAACGTTACTTGGTCTATTGGTATCTTTTGGTTAGAAAAAGTTGCACAAGAGCTACACTAACTTCTTAGACTTTTAAGCACACGAAATAGAGTGTAACGGTCCACTTTGATGCCTTGGATTTCCTCTACTCTCTCCATAGAGGAGCTTTTAACGTTTTTATGCTTTTGAGAACATATCTTGGTCTATTGGTATATTTTGGTTACGAAACGTTGTACAAAAGCTACACTAACTTCTTAGACATCTAAGAACACTTAATGGAGTATAACGGTCCACTTTGATGCTTTGGATTTGCTCTACTCTTTCCATAGACGAGCGTTTCACGTTTTGTGCTTTTGAGAACATAACTTGGTCTAATGGTGTCTTTCGGTTACGAAACGTTGTACGAAAGCTACACTAACTTTTTAGACTTCTAAGAACTTGAAATAGAGTACTACGGTCCACTTTGATAGCTTGGAGTTGCTCTACTCTCTCCATAGATGAGCTTTTCACATTTTTATGCATTTGAGAACATAACTTGGTCAATTCGCATCTTTTGGTTACGAAACGTTGTACGAATGTTACACAAACAACTTAGACTGCAAAGAACACCAATTAGAGTTTAACGGTCCACTTTGATGCTTTGGATTTGCTCTACTCACTCCATAGATGAGCTTTTCACGTTTTGTGCTTTTGAGAACATAACTTGGTCTATTGGTATCTTTTGGTTACGAAACGTTATAGGAAAGCTACACTAACTTCTTAGACTTCTAAGAACACTAAATAGAGTATAACGATCCACTATGATGCCTTGGATTTGCTCTACTCTCTCCATAGAGGAGCTTTTAACGTTTTTATGCTTTTGAGAACGTTACTTGGTCTATTGGTATCTTTTGGTTAGAAAAAGTTGCACAAGAGCTACACTAACTTGTTAGACTTTTAAGCACACGAAATAGAGTGTAACGGTCCACTTTGATGCCTTGGATTTCCTCTACTCTCTCCATAGAGGAGCTTTTAACGTTTTTATGCTTTTGAGAACATAACTTGGTCTATTGGTATATTTTGGTTACGAAACGTTGTACAAAAGCTACACTAACTTCTTAGACATCTAAGAACACTTAATGGAGTATAACGGTCCACTTTGATGCTTTGGATTTGCTCTACTCTTTCCATAGACGAGCGTTTCACGTTTGGTGCTTTTGAGAACATAACTTGGTCTATTGGTGTCTTTCGGTTACGAAACGTTGTACGAAAGCTACACTAACTTTTTAGACTTCTAAGAACTTGAAATAGAGTACTACGGTCCACTTTGATAGCTTGGAGTTGCTCTACTCTCTCCATAGATGAGCTTTTCACATTTTTATGCATTTGAGAACATAACTTGGTCAATTCGCATCTTTTGGTTACGAAACATTGTACGAATGTTACACAAACAACTTAGACTGCAAAGAACACCAAATAGAGTTTAACGGTCCACTTTGATGCTTTGGATTTGCTCTACTCACTCCATAGATGAGCTTTTCACGTTTTGTGATTTTGAGAACGTAACTTGGTATATTGGTATCTTTTGGTTACGAAACGTTGTAGGAAAGCTACACTAACTTCTTAGACTTCTAAGAACACTAAATAGAGTATAACGATCCACTATGATGCCTTGGATTTGCTCTACTCTCTCCATAGAGGAGCTTTTAACGTTTTTATGCTTTTGAGAACGTTACTTGGTCTATTGGTATCTTTTGGTTAGAAAAAGTTGCACAAGAGCTACACTAACTTCTTAGACTTTTAAGCACACGAAATAGAGTGTAACGGTCCACTTTGATGCCTTGGATTTCCTCTACTCTCTCCATAGAGGAGCTTTTAACGTTTTTATGCTTTTGAGAACATATCTTGGTCTATTGGTATATTTTGGTTACGAAACGTTGTACAAAAGCTACACTAACTTCTTAGACATCTAAGAACACTTAATGGAGTATAACGGTCCACTTTGATGCTTTGGATTTGCTCTACTCTTTCCATAGACGAGCGTTTCACGTTTTGTGCTTTTGAGAACATAACTTGGTCTAATAGTGTCTTTCGGTTACGAAACGTTGTACGAAAGCTACACTAACTTTTTAGACTTCTAAGAACTTGAAATAGAGTACTGCGGTCCACTTTGATAGCTTGGAGTTGCTCTACTCTCTCCATAGATGAGCTTTTCACATTTTTATGCATTTGAGAACATAACTTGGTCAATTCGCATCTTTTGGTTACGAAACGTTGTACGAATGTTACACAAACAACTTAGACTGCAAAGAACACCAAATAGAGTTTAACGGTCCACTTTGATGCTTTGGATTTGCTCTACTCACTCCATAGATGAGCTTTTCACGTTTTGTGCTTTTGAGAACATAACTTGGTCTATTGGCATCTTTTGTTTATGAAACCTTGTACGAAAGCTACACTAATAACTTATAGTGCCAAGAACACTAAATACAGTACAACGGTTCACTTTGATGCCTTGGAATTACTCAACTCTCTCCATAGATGAGCTTTTAACGTTTTTGTGCATTAAAGAACATAACTAGGTCTATTTGTATCTTTTGGTTACGAAACATTATATGAAAGCTACACTAACTTCTTAGACTTCTAAGAACACTAGATAGAGTGTAACGGTCCACTTTGATGCCTTGGAGTTTCTCTACTCTCTCCATAGATGAGCTTTTCATGTTTTTGTGCTTTTGAGAACATAGCTTGGTCTATTGGTATCTTTTGGTTACGAAACGTTGTACGAAAGCTACACTAACTTCTTAGACTTCTAAGAACACTAGATAGCGTGTAACGGTCCACTTTGATGCCTTGAAGTTACTCTACTCTCTCCATAGATGAGCTTTTCATGTTTTTGTGATTTTGAGAACATAACTTGCTCTATCGGTACCTTTCGGCTGCGAAACGTTGTACGAATGCTACACTAACAACTTAGACTTCTAAGAAAACTAAATAGAGTACAACAGTCCAATTTGATGCCCTGGAATTACTCAACTCTCTCCATAGATGAGCTTTTAACGTTTTTGTGCATTAAAGAACATAACTTGGCCAAGTGGAATCTTTTGGTTATGAAATATTGTATGAAAGCTACACTAACAACTTAAACTTCTAAGAACACTAAATAGAGTATAACGGTCCACTTTGATGCTTTGGATTTGCTCTACTCTCTCCATAGACGAGCTTTTCACGTTTTGTGCTTTTGAGAACATAACTTGGTCTATTGGTATCTTTCGGTTACGAATCGTTGTACGAAAGCTACACTAACTTTTTAGACTTCTAAGAACAAGAAATAGAGTACTACAGTCCACTTTGATACCTTGGAGTTGCTGTACTCTCTCCATAGATGTGCTTTTCACATTTTTGTGCATTTGAGAACTAACATGGTCTATTGGCATCTTTTGGTTACGAAACGTTGTACGAAAGTTACACAAACAACTTAGACTGCTAAGAACACTAAATAGAGTTTAACGGTGCACTTTGATGCTTTGCATTTGCTCTCTCTCCATAGACTAGCTTTTCACGTTTTGTGCTTTTGAGAACATAACTTGGTCTATTGGTATCTTTTGGTTACGAAACGTTATATGAAAGCTACACTAACTTTTTAGACTTCTAAGCACATGAAATAGAGTACTACGGTCCACTTTGATACCGTGGAGTTGCTCTACTCTCCCCATAGATGAGCTTTCCATATTTTTGTGCAATTGAGAACATAAATTGGTCTATTGGCATCTTTTGGTTACGAAACCTTCTACGAAAGCAACACTAATAACTTAGACAGCCAAGAACACTAAATAGAGTACAACGGTTCAATTTGATGCCTTGGAATTACTCAACTCTCTCCATAGATGAGCTTTTAACGTTTTTGTGCATTGAAGAACATAACTTGGTCTATTTGTATCTTTTGGTTACGAAACATTATATGAAAGCTACACTAACTTCTTAGACTTCTAAGAACACTAGATAGAGTGTAACGGTCCACTTTGATGCCTTGGAGTTTCTCTACTCTCTCCATAGATGAGCTTTTCATGTTTTTGTGCTTTTGAGAACATAGCTTGGTCTATTGGTACCTTTCGGCTACGAAACGTTGTACGAAGGCTGCACTAACAACTTAGACTACTAAGAACACTAAATAGAGTACAACAGTCCAATTTGATGCCATGGAATTACTCAACTCTCTCCATTGATGAGCTTTTAAAGTTTTTGTGCATTAAAGAACATAACTTGGTTCATTGGAATCTTTTGGTTATGAAATATTGTACGAAAGCTACACTAAGAACTTAAACTTCTAAGAACACTAAATCGAGTATAACGGTCCACTTTGACGCTTTGGATTTGCTCTACTCTCTCCATAGACGAGCTTTGCACGTTTTGTGCTTTTGAGAACATAACTTGGTCTATTGGTGTCTTTCGGTTACGAAACGTTCTACGAAAGCTACACTAACTTTTTAGACTTCTAAGAATATGAAATAGAGTACTACGGTCCACTTTGATAGCTTGGAGTTGCTCTACTCTCTCCATAGATAAGCTTTTCACATTTTTGTGCATTTGAGAACATAACTTGGTCTATTGGCATCTTTTGGTTACGAAACGTTGTGCGAAAGTTACACAAACAACTTAGACTGCTAAGAACACTAAATAGAGATTAATGGTCCACTTTGATGCTTTGGATTTGCTCTACTCCCTCCATAGACGAGCTTTTGATGTTTTGTGCTTTTGAGAACATAACTTGGTCTATTTGTATCTTTTGGTTACGAAACGTTGTACGAAAGCTACACTAACTTTTTAAACTTCTAAGAACATGAAATAGAGTACTACGGTCCACTTTGACACCTTGGAGTTGCTCTACTCTCTCCATAGACGAGCTTTTCACATTTTTATGCAATTGAGAAGATAACTTGGTCTATTGGCATCTTTTGGTTACGAAACCTTGTACGAATGCTACACTAATGACTTAGACTACCAAAAACACTAAATATAGTACAACGGTTCACTTTGATGCCTTGTAATTACTCAACTCTCTACATATATGAGCTTTTAACGTTTTTGTGCATTAAAGAACATAACTTGGTCCATTGGAATATTTTGGTTATGAAATATTGTACGAAAGCTACACTAAGAACTTAAACTTCTAAGAACACTAAATCGAGTATAACGGTCCACTTTGACGCTTTGGATTTGCTCTACTCTCTCCATAGACGAGCTTTGCACGTTTTGTGCTTTTGAGAACATAACTTGGTCTATTGGTGTCTTTCGGTTACGAAACGTTCTACGAAAGCTACACTAACTTTTTAGACTTCTAAGAATATGAAATAGAGTACTACGGTCCACTTTGATAGCTTGGAGTCGCTCTACTCTCTCCATAGATAAGCTTTTCACATTTTTGTGCATTTGAGAACATAACTTGGTCTATTGGCATCTTTTGGTTACGAAACGTTGTGCGAAAGTTACACAAACAACTTAGACTGCTAAGAACACTAAATAGAGATTAACGGTCCACTTTGATGCTTTGGATTTGCTCTACTCCCTCCATAGACGAGCTTTTGATGTTTTGTGCTTTTGAGAACATAACTTGGTCTATTTGTATCTTTTGGTTACGAAACGTTGTACGAAAGCTACACTAACTTTTTAAACTTCTAAGAACATGAAATAGAGTACTACGGTCCACTTTGATACCTTGGAGTTGCTCTACTCTCTCCATAGACGAGCTTTTCACATTTTTATGCAATTGAGAAGATAACTTGGTCTATTGGCATCTTTTGGTTACGAAACCTTGTATGAATGCTACACTAATGACTTAGACTACCAAGAACACTAAATATAGTACAACGGTTCACTTTGATGCCTTGTAATTACTCAACTCTCTACATATATGAGCTTTTAACGTTTTTGTGCATTAAAGAACATAACTTGGTCTATTGGTATCTTTTCATTACGAAACGTTTTAGGAAAGCTACACTAACTTCTTAGACTTCTAAGAACACTAAATAGAGTATAACGTCCACTTTGATGCCTTGGATTTGCTCTACTCTCTCCATAGAAGAGCTTTTACCGTTTTTATGCTTTTGAGAACATAACTTGGTCTATTGGTATCTTTTGGTTATGAAACGTTGCACAAGAGCTACACTAACTTCTTAGACTTTTAAGCACATGAAATAGAGTATAACGGTCCACTTTGATGCCTTGGATTTCCTCTACTCTCTTCATAGAGGAGCTTTTAACGTTTTTATGCTTTTGAGAGCATAACTTGGTCTATTGGTATCTTTTGGTTACGAAACGTTGTACGAAAGCTACACTAACTTCTTATACTTCTAAGAACACTAGATAGCGTGTAACTGTCCACTTTGATGCCTTGGAGTTACTCTACTCTCTCCATAGATGACCTTTTCATGTTTTTGTGCTTTTGAGAACATAACTTGCTCTATTGGTACCTTTTGGCTACGAAACGTTGTGCGAAGGCTACACTAACAACTTAGACCACTAAGAACACTAAATAGAGTACAACAGTCCCATTTGATGCCCTGGAATTACTCAACTCTCTCCATAGATGAGCTTTTAACGTTTTTGTGCATTAGAGAACATAACTTGGTCCAATGGAATCTTTTGGTTATGAAATATTGTACGAAAGCTACACTAAAAACTTAAACTTCTAGGAACACTAAATAGAGTATAATGGTCCACTTTGATGCTTTGGATTTGCTATACTCTCTCCATAGACGAGCTTTTCACATTTTGTGCTTTTGAGAACATAACTTGGTCTATTGGTCTCTTTCGGTTCCGAAACGTTGTACGAAAGCTACAGTAACTTTTTAGACTTCTAAGAACATGAAATAGAGTACTACGGTCCACTTTGATAGCTTGGAGTTGCTCTACTCTCTCCATAGATGAGCTTTTCACATTTTTGTGCATTTGAGAACATAACTTTGTCTATTGGCATCTTTTGGTTACGAAACGTCGTACGAAAGTTACACAAACAACTTAGACTGCTAAGAACACTAAATAGAGATTAACGGTCCACTTTGATACTTTGGATTTGCTCTACTCCCTCCATAGATGAGCTTTTCACGTTTTGTACTTTTGAGAACATAACTTGGTCTATTGGTACCATTTGGTTACGAAACGTTGTACGAAAGCTACACTAACTTTTTAGACTTCTAAGAACATGAAATAGAGTACTACGGTCCACTTTGATACCGTGGAGTTGCTCTACTCTCCCCATGGACGAGCATTCCATATTTTTGTGCAATTGAGAACATAACTTGGTCTATTGCCATATTTTGGTTACGAAACCTTGTACGAAAGCTACCCTAATAACTTAGACTGCCAAGAACACTAAATAGAGTACAACGGTTCACTTTGATGCCTTGGAATTACTCAACCCTCTCCATAGATGAGCTTTTAACGTTTTTGTGCATTGAAGAACATAACTTTGTCTATTGGTATCTTTTGGTTACGAAATGTTGTACAAAAGCTACACTAACTTCTTAGACTTCTAAGAACACTAGATAGAGTGTAACGGTCCACTTTGATGCCTTGGAGTTACTCTACTCTCTCCATAGACGAGCTTTTTCATGTTTTTGTGCTTTTGAGAACATAACATTGGTGTATTGGTACCATTCGGCTATGAAACGTTGTACGAAGGCTGCACTAACAACTTAGACTACTAAGAACACTAAATAGAGTACAACAGTCCAATTTGATGCCCTGGAATTACTCAACTCTCTCCATAGATGAGCTTTTAACGTTTTTGTGCATTAAAGAACATAACTTGGTCCACTGGAATCTTTTGGTTATGAAATATTGTACGAAAGCTACACTAACAACTTAAACTTCTAAGAACACTAAATAGAGTATAACGGTCCACTTTGATGCTTTGGATTTGCTCTACACCTTCCATAGACGAGCGTTTCACGTTTTGTGCTTTTGAGAACATAACTTGGTCTATTGGTGTCTTTCGGTTACGAAACGTTGTACGAAAGCTACACTAACTTTTTAGACTTCTAAGAACTTGAAATAGAGTACTACGGTCCACTTTGATAGCTTGGAGTTGCTCTACTCTCTCCATAGATGAGCTTTTCACATTTTTATGCATTTGAGAATATAACTTGGTCAATTCGCATCCTTTGGTTACGAAACGTTGTACGAATGTTACACAAACAACTTAGACTACAAAGAACACTAAATAGAGTTTAACGGTCCACTTTGATTCTTTGGATTTGCTCTACTCACTCCATAGATGAGATTTTCACGTTTTGTGCTTTTGAGAACATAACTTGGTCCATTGGTATCTTTTGGTTACGAAACGTTGTAGGAAAGCTACACTAACTTCTTAGACTTCTAAGAACACTAAATAGAGTATAACGATCCACTATGATGCCTTGGATTTGCTCTACTCTCTCCATAGAGGAGCTTTTAACGTTTTTATGCTTTTGAGAACGTTACTTGGTCTATTGTTATCTTTTGGTTAGAAAAAGTTGCACAAGAGCTACACTAACTTCTTAGACTTTTAAGCACACGAAATAGAGTGTAACGGTCCACTTTGATGCCTTGGATTTCCTCTACTCTCTCCATAGAGGAGCTTTTAACGTTTTTATGCATTTGAGAACATAACTTGGTCTATTGGTATATTTTGGTCACGAAACGTTGTACAAAAGCTACACTAACTTCTTAGACATCTAAGAACACTTAATGGAGTATAACGGTCCACTTTGATGCTTTGGATTTGCTCTACTCTTTCCATAGACGAGCGTTTCACGTTTTGTGCTTTTGAGAACATAACTTGGTCTATTGGTGTCTTTCGGTTACGAAACGTTGTACGAAAGCTACACTAACTTTTTAGACTCCTAAGAACTTGAAATAGAGTACTACGGTCCACTTTGATAGCTTGGAGTTGCTCTACTCTCTCCATAGATGAGCTTTTCACATTTTTATGCATTTGAGAACATAACTTGGTCAATTCGCATCTTTTGGTTACGAAACGTTGTACGAATGTTACACAAACAACTTAGACTGCAAAGAACACCAAATAGAGTTTAACGGTCCACTTTGATGCTTTGGATTTGCTCTACTCACTCCATAGATGAGCTTTTCACGTTTTGTGTTTTTGAGAACATAACTTGGTCTATTGGTATCTTTTGGTTACGAAACGTTGTACGAAAGCTACACTAACTTTTTAGACTTCTGAGAACATGAAATAGAGTACTACGGTCCACTTTGATACCATGGAGTTCCTCTACTCTCTCCATAATTGAGCTTTTCACATTTTTGTGCGATTGAGAACGTAACTTGGTCTATTGGCATCTTTTGTTTATGAAACCTTGTACGAAAGCTACACTAATAACTTATAGTGCCAAGAACACTAAATACAGTACAACGGTTCACTTTGATGCCTTGGAATTACTCAACTCTCTCCATAGATGAGCTTTTAACGTTTTTGTGCATTAAAGAACATAACTAGGTCTATTGGTATCTTTTGGTTACGAAACGTTGTAGGAAAGCTACACTAACTTCTTAGACTTCTAAGAACACTAAATAGAGTATAACGATCCACTATGATGCCTTGGACTTGCTCTACTCTCTCCATAGAGGAGCTTTTTACGTTTTTATGCTTTTGAGAACGTTTCTTGGTCTATTGGTATGTTTTGGTTAGAAAACGTTGCACAAGAGCTACACTACCTTCTTAGACTTTTAAGCACACGAAATAGAGTGCAACGGTCCACTTTCATGCCTTGGATTTCCTCTACTCTCTCCATAGAGGAGCTTTTAACGTTTTTATGCTTTTGAGAACATAACTTGGTCTATTGGTATCTTTTGGTTACGAAACGTTGTACGAAAGCTACACTAACTTCTTAGACTTCTAAGAACACTAGATAGCGTGTAACGGTCCACTTTGATGCCTTGAAGTTACTCTACTCTCTCCATAGATGAGCTTTTCATGTTTTTGTGATTTTGAGAACATAACTTGCTCTATTGGTACCTTTCGGCTACGAAACGTTGTACGAGTGCTACACTAACAACTTAGACTTCTAAGAAAACTAAATAGAGTACAACAGTCCAATTTGATGCCCTGGAATTACTCAACTCTCTCCATAGATGAGCTTTTAACGTTTTTGTGCATTAAAGAACATAACTTGGCCAAGTGGAATCTTTTGGTTATGAAATATTGTATGAAAGCTACACTAACAACTTAAACTTCTAAGAACACTAAATAGAGTATAACGGTCCACTTTGATGCTTTGGATTTGCTCTACTCTCTCCATAGACGAGCTTTTCACGTTTTGTGCTTTTGAGAACATAACTTGGTCTATTGGTATCTTTCGGTTACGAAACGTTGTACGAAAGCTACACTAACTTTTTAGACTTCTAAGAACAAGAAATAGAGTACTACAGTCCTCTTTGATACCTTGGAGTTGCTGTACTCTCTCCATAGATGTGCTTTTCACATTTTTGTACATTTGAGAACTAACATGGTCTATTGGCATCTTTTGGTTACGAAACGTTGTACGAAAGTTACACAAACAACTTAGACTGCTAAGAACACTAAATAGAGTTTAACGGTGCACTTTGATGCTTTCGACTTGCTCTACTCTCTCCATAGAGGAGCTTTTTACGTTTTTATGCTTTTGAGAACGTTTCTTGGTCTATTGGTATGTTTTGGTTAGAAAACGTTGCACAAGAGCTACACTAACTTCTTAGACTTTTAAGCACACGAAATAGAGTGCAACGGTCCACTTTCATGCCTTGGATTTCCTCTACTCTCTCCATAGAGGAGCTTTTAACGTTTTTATGCTTTTGAGAACATAACTTGGTCTATTGGTATCTTTTGGTTACGAAACGTTGTACGAAAGCTACACTAACTTCTTAGACTTCTAAGAACACTAGATAGCGTGTAACGGTCCACTTTGATGCCTTGAAGTTACTCTACTCTCTCCATAGATGAGCTTTTCATGTTTTTGTGATTTTGAGAACATAACTTGCTCTATTGGTACCTTTTGGCTACGAAACGTTGTACGAATGCTACACTAACAACTTAGACTTCTAAGAAAACTAAATAGAGTACAACAGTCCAATTTGATGCCCTGGAATTACTCAACTCTCTCCATAGATGAGCTTTTAACGTTTTTGTGCATTAAAGAACATAACTTGGCCAAGTGGAATCTTTTGGTTATGAAATATTGTATGAAAGCTACACTAACAACTTAAACTTCTAAGAACACTCAATAGAGTATAACGGTCCACTTTGATGCTTTGGATTTGCTCTACTCTCTCCATAGACGAGCTTTTCACGTTTTGTGCTTTTGAGAACATAACTTGGTCTATTGGTATCTTTCGGTTACGAAACGTTGTACGAAAGCTACACTAACTTTTTAGACTTCTAAGAACAAGAAATAGAGTACTACAGTCCACTTTGATACCTTGGAGTTGCTGTACTCTCTCCATAGATGTGCTTTTCACATTTTTGTACATTTGAGAACTAACATGGTCTATTGGCATCTTTTGGTTACGAAACGTTGTACGAAAGTTACACAAACAACTTAGACTGCTAAGAACACTAAATAGAGTTTAACGGTGCACTTTGATGCTTTGGATTTGCTCTACTCTCTCCATAGACTAGCTTTTCACGTTTTGTGCTTTTGAGAACATAACTTGGTCTATTGGTATCTTTTGGTTACGAAACGTTATATGAAAGCTACACTAACTTTTTAGACTTCTAAGCACATGAAATAGAGTACTACGGTCCACTTTGATACCGTGGAGTTGCTCTACTCTCCCCATAGATGAGCTTTCCATATTTTTGTGCAATTGAGAACATAAATTGGTCTATTGGCATCTTTTGGTTACGAAACCTTCTACGAAAGCTACACTAATAACTTAGACAGCCAAGAACACTAAATAGAGTACAACGGTTCAATTTGATGCCTTGGAATTACTCAACTCTCTCCATAGATGAGCTTTTAACGTTTTTCTGCATTGAAGAACATAACTTAGTCCATTGGTATCTTTTGGTTACGAAACGTTGTACGAAAGCTACACTAACTTCTTAGACTTCTAAGAACACTAGATAGAGTGTAACGGTCCACTTGGATGCCTTGGAGTTACTCTACTCTCTCCATAGACGAGCTTTTCATGTTTTTGTGCTTTTGAGAACAGAACTTGATCTATTGGTACCATTCGGCTACGAAACGTCGTACGAAGGCTACACTAACAACTTAGACTACTAAGAACATTAGATAGAGTACAATAGTCCAATTTGATGCCCTGGAATTACTCAACTCTCTCCATTGATGAGCTTTTAAAGTTTTTGTGCATTAAAGAACATAACTTGGTCCATTGGAATCTTTTGGTTATGAAATATTGTACGAAAGCTACACTAAGAACTTAAACTTCTAAGAACACTAAATCGAGTATAACGGTCCACTTTGACCCTTTGGATTTGCTCTACTCTCTCCATAGACGAGCTTTGCACGTTTTGTGCTTTTGAGAACATAACTTGGTCTATTGGTGTCTTTCGGTTACGAAACGTTCGACGAAAGCTACACTAAGTTTTTAGACTTCTAAGAATATGAAATAGAGTACTACGGTCCACTTTGATAGCTTGGAGTTGCTCTACTCTCTCCATAAATAAGCTTTTCACATTTTTGTGCATTTGAGAACATAACTTGGTCTATTGGCATCTTTTGGTTACGAAACGTTGTGCGAAAGTTACACAAACAACTTAGACTGCTAAGAACCCTAAATAGAGATTAACGGTCCACTTTGATGCTTTGGATTTGCTCTACTCCCTCCATAGATGAGCTTTTGATGTTTTGTGCTTTTGAGAACATAACTTGGTCTATTTGTATCTTTTGGTTACGAAACGTTGTACGAAAGCAACACTAACTTTTTAAACTTCTAAGAACATGAAATAGAGTACTACGGTCCACTTTGATACCTTGGAGTTGCTCTACTCTCTCCATAGACGAGCTTTTCACATTTTTATGCAATTGAGAAGATAACTTGGTCTATTGGCATCTTTTGGTTACGAAACCTTGTACGAATGCTACACTAATGACTTAGACTACCAAGAACACTAAATATAGTACAACGGTTCACTTCGATGCCTTGTAATTACTCAACTCTCTACATATATGAGCTTTTAACGTTTTTGTGCATTAAAGAACATAACTTGGTCTATTGGTATCTTTTCATTACGAAACGTTTTAGGAAAGCTACACTAACTTCTTAGACTTCTAAGAACACTAAATAAAGTATAACGGTCCACTTTGATGCCTTGGATTTGCTCTACTCTCTCCATAGAAGAGCTTTTACCATTTTTATGCTTTTGAGAACATAACTTGGTCTATTGGTATCTTTTGGTTATGAAACATTGCACAAGAGCTACACTAACTTCTTAGACTTTTAAGCACACGAAATAGAGTATAACGGTCCACTTTGATGCCTTGGATTTCCTCTACTCTCTTCATAGAGGAGCTTTTAACGTTTTTATGCTTTTGAGAGCATAACTTGGTCTATTGGTATCTTTTGGTTACGAAACGTTGTACGAAAGCTACACTAACTTCATATACTTCTAAGAACACTAGATAGCGTGTAACTGTCCACTTTGATGCCTTGGAGTTACTCTACTCTCTCCATAGATGACCTTTTCATGTTTTTGTGCTTTTGAGAACATAACTTGCTCTATTGGTACCTTTTGGCTACGAAACGTTGTGCGAAGGCTACACTAACAACTTAGACCACTAAGAACACTAAATAGAGTACAACAGTCCCATTTGATGCCCTGGAATTACTCAACTCTCTCCATAGATGAGCTTTTAACGTTTTTGTGCATTAGAGAACATAACTTGGTCCAATGGAATCTTTTGGTTATGAAATATTGTACGAAAGCTACACTAAAAACTTAAACTTCTAGGAACACTAAATAGAGTATAATGGTCCACTTTGATGCTTTGAATTTGCTATACTCTCTCCATAGACGAGCTTTTCACATTTTGTACTTTTGAGAACATAACTTGGTCTATTGGTCTCTTTCGGTTACGAAACGTTGTACGAAAGCTACAGTAACTTTTTAGACTTCTAAGAACATGAAATAGAGTACTACGGTCCACTTTGATAGCTTGGAGTTGCTCTACTCTCTCCATAGATGAGCTTTTCACATTTTTGTGCATTTGAGAACATAACTTTGTCTATTGGCATCTTTTGGTTACGAAACGTCGTACGAAAGCTACACAAACAACTTAGACTGCTAAGAACACTAAATAGAGATTAACGGTCCACTTTGATACTTTGGATTTGCTCTACTCCCTCCATAGATGAGCTTTTCACGTTTTGTGCTTTTGAGAACATAACTTGGTCTATTGGTATCTTTTTGTTACGAAATGTTGTACGAATGCTACACTAACTTTTTAGACTTCCAAGAACATGAAATAGAGTACTACGGTCCACTTTGATACCGTGGAGTTGCTCTACTCTCTCCATAGATGAGCTTTCCACATTTTTGTGCAATTGAGAACATAATTTGGTCTATTGGCATCTTTTGGTTACGAAACATTGTACGAAAGCTAGACTAATAACATAGACTACCAAGAACACTAAATAGAGTACAACAGTCCACTTTGATGCCTTGGAATTACTCAACTCTCTCCATAGATGAGCTTTTAAAGTTTTTGTGCTTTAAAGAACATAACTTGGTCTATTGGTATCTTTTGGTTACGAAACATTGTACGAAAGCCACACTAACTTCTTAGACTTCTAAGAACACTAAAAAGAGTATAACGGTCCACTTTGATGCCTTGGATTTGCTCTACTTTCTCCATAGAGGAGCTTTTAACGTTTTTATGCTTTTGAGAACATAACTTAGTCCATTGGTATCTTTTGGTTACGAAACGTTGTACGAAAGCTACACTAACTTCTTAGACTTCTAAGAACACTAGATAGAGTGTAACGGTCCACTTGGATGCCTTGGAGTTACTCCACTCTCTCCATAGACGAGCTTTTCATGTTTTTGTGCTTTTGAGAACCGAACTTGATCTATTGGTACCATTCGGCTACGAAACGTCGTACGAAGGCTACACTAACAACTTAGACTACTAAGAACATTAGATAGAGTACAATAGTCCAATTTGATGCCCTGGAATTACTCAACTCTCTCCATTGATGAGCTTTTAAAGTTTTTGTGCATTAAAGAACATAACTTGGTCCATTGGAATCTTTTGGTTATGAAATATTGTACGAAAGCTACACTAAGAACTTAAACTTCTAAGAACACTAAATCGAGTATAACGGTCCACTTTGACCCTTTGGATTTGCTCTACTCTCTCCATAGACGAGCTTTGCACGTTTTGTGCTTTTGTGAACATAACTTGGTCTATTGGTGTCTTTCGGTTACGAAACGTTCTACGAAAGCTACACTAAGTTTTTAGACTTCTAAGAATATGAAATAGAGTACTACGGTCCACTTTGATAGCTTGGAGTTGCTCTACTCTCTCCATAGATAAGCTTTTCACATTTTTGTGCATTTGAGAACATAACTTGGTCTATTGGCATCTTTTGGTTACGAAACGTTGTGCGAAAGTTACACAAACAACTTAGACTGCTAAGAACCCTAAATAGAGATTAACGGTCCACTTTGATGCTTTGGATTTGCTCTACTCCCTCCATAGACGAGCTTTTGATGTTTTGTGCTTTTGAGAACATAACTTGGTCTATTTGTATCTTTTGGTTACGAAACGTTGTACGAAAGCTACACTAACTTTTTAAACTTCTAAGAACATGAAATAGAGTACTACGGTCCACTTTGATACCTTGGAGTTGCTCTACTCTCTCCATAGACGAGCTTTTCACATTTTTATGCAATTGAGAAGATAACTTGGTCTATTGGCATCTTTTGGTTGCGAAACCTTGTACGAATGCTACACTAATGACTTAGACTACCAACAACACTAAATATAGTACAACGGTTCACTTTGATGCCTTGTAATTACTCAACTCTCTACATATATGAGCTTTTAACGTTTTTGTGCATTAAAGAACATAACTTGGTCTATTGGTATCTTTTCATTACGAAACGTTTTAGGAAAGCTACACTAACTTCTTAGACTTCTAAGAACACTAAATAGAGTATAACGGTCCACTTTGATGCCTTGGATTTGCTCTACTCTCTCCATAGAAGAGCTTTTACCGTTTTCATGCTTTTGAGAACATAACTTGGTCTATTGGTATCTTTTGGTTATGAAACGTTGCACAAGAGCTACACTAACTTCTTAGACTTTTAAGCACACGAAATAGAGTATAACGGTCCACTTTGATGCCTTGGATTTCCTCTACTCTCTTCATAGAGGAGCTTTTAACGTTTTTATGCTTTTGAGAGCATAACTTGGTCTATTGGTATCTTTTGGTTACGAAACGTTGTACGAAAGCTACACTAACTTCTTATACTTCTAAGAACACTAGATAGCGTGTAACTGTCCACTTTGATGCCTTGGAGTTACTCTACTCTCTCCATAGATGAGCTTTTCATGTTTTTGTGCTTTTGAGAACATAACTTGCTCTATTGGTACCTTTGGGCTACGAAACGTTGTGCGAAGGCTACACCAACAACTTAGACCACTAAGAACACTAAATAGAGTACAACAGTCCCATTTGATGCCCTGGAATTACTCAACTCTCTCCATAGATGAGCTTTTAACGTTTTTGTGCATTAGAGAACATAACTTGGTCCAATGGAATCTTTTGGTTATGAAATATTGTACGAAAGCTACACTAAAAACTTAAACTTCTAGGAACACTAAATAGAGTATAATGGTCCACTTTGATGCTTTGGATTTGCTATACTCTCTCCATAGACGAGCTTTTCACATTTTGTGCTTTTGAGAACATAACTTGGTCTATTGGTCTCTTTCGGTTACGAAACGTTGTACGAAAGCTACAGTAACTTTTTAGACTTCTAAGAACATGAAATAGAGTACTACGGTCCACTTTGATAGCTTGGAGTTGCTCTACTCTCTCCATAGATGAGCTTTTCACATTTTTGTGTATTTGAGAACATAACTTTGTCTATTGGCATCTTTTGGTTACGAAACGTCGTACGAAAGTTACACAAACAACTTAGACTGCTAAGAACACTAAATAGAGATTAACGGTCCACTTTGATACTTTGGATTTGCTCTACTCCCTCCATAGATGAGCTTTTCACGTTTTGTGCTTTTGAGAACATAACTTGGTCTATTGGTATCTTTTTGTTACGAAATGTTGTACGAATGCTACACTAACTTTTTAGACTTCCAAGAACATGAAATAGAGTACTACGGTCCACTTTGATACCGTGGAGTTGCTCTACTCTCTCCATAGACGAGCTTTCCACATTTTTGTGCAATTGAGAACATAATTTGGTCTATTGGCATCTTTTGGTTACGAAACATTGTACGAAAGCTAGACTAATAACATAGACTACCAAGAACACTAAATAGAGTACAACAGTCCACTTTGATGCCTTGGAATTACTCAACTCTCTCCATAGATGAGCTTTTAAAGTTTTTGTGCTTTAAAGAACATAACTTGGTCTATTGGTATCTTTTGGTTACGAAACGTTGTACGAAAGCTACACTAACTTCTTAGACTTCTAAGAACACTAGATAGAGTGTAACGGTCCACTTGGATGCCTTGGAGTTACTCTACTCTCTCCATAGACGAGCTTTTCATGTTTTTGTGCTTTTGAGAACAGAACTTGATCTATTGGTACCATTCGGCTACGAAACGTCGTACGAAGGCTACACTAACAACTTAGACTACTAAGAACATTAGATAGAGTACAATAGTCCAATTTGATGCCCTGGAATTACTCAACTCTCTCCATAGATGAGCTTTTAACGTTTTTGTGCATTAAAGAACATAACTTTGTCAATTGAAATCTTTTGGTTATGAAATATTGTACGAAAGCTACACTAACAACTTAAACTTCTAAGAACACTAAATAGAGTATAACGGTCCACTTTGACGCTTTGGATTTGCTCTACTCTCTCCATAGATGAGCTTTTCACGTATTGTGCTTTTGAGAACATAACTTGGTCTATTGGTATCTTTCGGTTATGAAACGTTGTACGAAAGCTACACTAACTTTTTGGACTTCTAAGAACATGAAATAGAGTACTACGGTTCACTTTGATACGGTGGAGTTGCTCTACTCTCTCCATAGATGAGCTTTCCATATTTTGTGCAATTGATAACATAACTTGGTCTATCGGCATCTTTTGGTTACGAAACATTGTTTGAAAGCTACACTAATAACTTAAACTGCCAAGAACACTAAATAGAGTACAACAGTCCACTTTGATGCCTTGGAATTAGTCAACTCTCTCCATAGATGAGCTTTTAACGTTTTTGTGCATTAAAGAACATAACTTGGTCTATTGGTATCTTTTGGTTACGAAACATTGTACGAAAGCCACACTAACTTGTTAGACTTCTAAGAGCACTAAAAAGAGTATAACGGTCCCCTTTGATGCCTTGGATTTTCTCTACTCTCTCCATAGTGGAGCTTTTAACATTTTTATGCTTTTGAGAACGTAACTTGGTCTATTGGTATCTTTTGGTTACGAAACATTGCACGAGAGCTACACTAACTTTTTAGACTTCTAAGCACACGAAATAGAGTGTAACGGTCCAATTTGATGCCTTGGATTTCCTCTACTCTCTCCATAGAGGAGCTTTTAACGTTTTTATGCTTTTGAGAACATAACTTGGTCTACTGGTATGTTTTGGCTACGAAACGTTGTACGAAAGCTACACTAACTTCTCAGACTTCTATGAACACTAGATAGAGTGTAACGGTCCAATTTGATGCCTTGGAGTTACTCTACTCTCTCCATAGACGAGCATTTCATGTTTTTGTACTTTTGAGAACATAACTTGGTCTATTGGTACCATTCGGCTATGAAACGTTGTACGAAGGCTACACTAACAACTTAGACTACTAAGAACACTAGATAAAGTACAATAGTCCAATTTGATGCCCTGGAATTACTCAACTGTCTCCATAGATGAGCTTTTAACGTTTTTGTGCATTAAAGAAGATAACTTTGTCAATTGGAATCTTTTTCTTCTGAAATATTGTACGAAAGCTACACTAACAACTTAAACTTCTAAGAACACTAAATAGAGTATAACGGTCCACTTTGATGCTTTGGATTTGCTATACTCTCTCCATAGACGAGCTTTTCACGTTTTGTGCTTTTAAGAACATAACTTGGTCTATTGGTATCTTTCTGTTACGAAATGTTGTACGATAGCTACACTAACTTTTTGGACTTCTAAGAACATGAAATAGAGTACTACGGTCCACTTTGATACCATGGAGTTGTCTATACTCTCCATAGACGAGCTTTTCACATTTTTGCACATTTGAGAACATAACTTGGTCTATTGGCATCTTTTGGTTACGAAATGTTGTACGAAACTTACACAAACAACTTAGACTGCTAAGAACACTAAATAGAGTTTAACGGTCAACTTTGATGCTTTGGATTTGCTCTACTCCCTCCATAGACGAGCTTTTCATGTTTTGTGCTTTTGAGAACATAACTTGGTCTATTGGTATCTTTTGGTTACGAAACGTTGTACGAAAGCTGCACTAACTTTTTAGACTTCGAAGAACATGAAATAGAGTACTACGGTCCACTTTGATACCGTGGACTTGCTCTACTCTCTCCATAGACGAGCTTTCCACATTTTTGTGCAATTGAGAACATAATTTGGTCTATCGGCATCTTTTGGTTACGAAACATTGTTTGAAAGCTACACTAATAACTTATACTGCCAAGAACACTAAATAGAGTACAACAGTCCACTTTGATGCCTTGGAATTACTCAACTCTCTCCATTGATGAGCTTTTAACGTTTTTGTGCATTAAAGAACATAACTTGGTCTATTGGTATCTTTTGGTTACGAAACGTTGTACGAAAGCTACACAAACTTCTTTGACTTCTAAGAGCACTAAAAAGAGTATAACGGTCCACTTTGATGCCTTGGATTTCCTCTACTCTCTCCATGGAGGAGCTTTTAACGTTTTTATGCTTTTGAGAACATAACATGGTCTATTGGTATCTTTTGGTTACGAACGTTGTACGGAAGCTACACTAACTTCTTAGACTTCTAAGAAAACTAGATAAAGTGTAACGGTCCACTTTGATGCCTTGGAGTTACTCTACTCTCTCCATAGACGATCTTTTCATGTTTTTGTGCTTGTGAGAACATAACTTGGTCTATTGGTACCATTCGGCTATGAAACGTTGTACGAAGGCTACACTAACAACTTAGACTACTAAGAACACTAGGTAGAGTACAACAGTCCAATTTGATGCCCTGGAATTACTCAACTCTCTCCATAGATGAGCTTTTAACGTTTTTGTGCATTAAAGAACATAACTTTGTCAATTGGAATCTTTTGGTTATGAAATATTGTACGAAAGCTACACTAACAACTTAAACTTCGAAGAACACTAAATAGAGTATAACGGTCCACTTTGATGCTTTGGATTTGCTCTACTCTCTCCATAGACGAGCTTTTCACGTTTTGTGCTTTTGAGAAGTTAACTTGGTCTATTGGTATCTTTCGGTTACGAAACGTTGTACGAAAGCTACACTAACTTTTTGGACTTCTAAGAACATCAAATAGAGTACTACGGTCCACTTTGATACCTTGGAGTTGCTCTACTATCTCCGTAGATGAGCTTTTCACATTTTTACGCATTTGAGAACATAACTTGGTCTATTGGCATCTTTTGGTTACGAAACGTTGTACGAAACTTACAAAAACAACTTAGACTGCTAAGAACACTAAATAGAGTTTAACGGTCAACTTTGATGCTTTGGATTTGCTCTACTCCCTCCATAGACGAGCTTTTCACGTTTTGTGCTTTTCAGAACATAACTTGGTCTATTGGTATCTTTTGGTTACGAAACGTTGTACGAAAGCTACACTAACTTTTTAGACTTCTAAGAACATGAAATAGAGTACTATGGTCCACTTTGATACCATGGAGTTGCTCTACACTCTCCATAGGCGAGCTTTCCACATTTTTGTGCAATTGAGAACATAACTTGGTCAATTGGAATCCTTTGGTTACGAAACGTTGCACGAAAGCTACACTAACTTTTTAGACTTTTGAGAACGTAACTTGGTCTATTGGTATCTTTTGGTTACGAAACGTTGTACGAGAGTTACACTAACTTCTTAGACTTCTAAGAACAGTAGATAGAGTATAACGGTTGATAAGCTGATATATTCTCTCATTTTAGTACTCTTTAAACTTGGTTTTTGTTAGAGGATTGGCTTTAAAAAAGACTTATTACTTTGTTTTCCTCATTTTCAGTTTTCTCGAGCACTTGGATGGTTTTTGATGGAAAGGGGTATATTTTGAGTATTTTGAAGAACCGTCAATTGGAGAATAAAGCTAAGACCTTGAAGAATGTTGGAGAATATTTTGGGAATTTTCGATGAAGCCAATTAACCCAGAATTTGAAGACAAGTTGACCTAAAATATGATCCCGGCAGAACTGCGCTATCTGTGAAGAAGTGGGTCTAGAAGATTCCACATAATTTTTCTAGAGACGTGTGAGATAGCCCTGGAAAGCTAAGACATCAAGTTTCAATTTAGATATTTTTGGATATTTTTCTAAAGGGCGTAACATGGGAAAAACGTCCGAGACATCCAGCAGTCCAGTTTCCTAATCAAAGAAGAAGTCAACCTCTTTCCTTTTTGTTGGGTTTATTGTTTTGGAAACCAAGGGTAAATTTCCTTGGAGTTTTAGTAATTGTTGTAGAGGAAGTCTAGGGTTTGAGAGAGCTATTTAAGGAGGACTTCATAGGATTCTGAGGAACTTTTCGGGGGGTTCAGACACTCAGATATTCAGCCGACTTTTCTAGGGTGTTCTCCAACCTTTCTTGTGGTTTTCATTCTTGACTATGTGTAACTAAACGCTTTGGCTAGGGCTTGATGAAGTCTTAATATGATTCTCTAGTTTGTTTATTGTTCTTATCTTTGATTTCTCTTTGGATGTTGAATTTCTAATCACCGTGCTATATACTTGTTTGATTGCTTAGATGATTGGCCACCAACTAAGTTTTCAATTAAGTAATTTGATGCAAGCTCACGTAGATACCATACGGGGTTTGGGACCAGCTTCTTGTGATTAGGAATTGGGAATGCCTAGGGTAGATACCATACTCCTAGGGTTTGCATGGCATGTTAATGAATTCTTGAACTTAAGGACATCTTGCATGTTCATATTTGAGTTAGATACCATAACCAAATTGCATGTTAAGATAAAAGGAATTAACCTAGATACCATAGGTAATTCACGCCTTAGTGGATTCGCCAACAACATCGATTGAGTGGATTAAGGATGAGGTAATCAACAACTAGAGAGGATTATTAAGATGGATTCATTGTCCTAGTGCTTTCATAAATTTGCTTTCATAATCAAAATCAACAATTTTGTATTTTCTTTACTTCGTTACTTTGATTTCATCGCTTGCTATCTACAATCAACCATCTCTCAAGAATTGTTTCTTTTGCTAAGTTTAGTATAGTAGTTAATCGTATTGTTTGTCCAATCCTTGTGGTTCGACCTCGTTCTTGCATAACCTATTCTACTACGGTCTTGTGCGCTTGCGAGTATTTTAATTTGGGATTTTTGTTTGCTTATTTTAAGCGATCGAAAATTGCTATCAACGGTCCCCTTTGATGCCTTAAATTTGCTCTACTCTCTCCATAGTAGAGCTTTTAACGTTTTTATGCTTTTGAGAACATAACTTGGTCTATTGGTATCTTTTGGATACGAAACGTTGTACGAAAGCTACACTAACTTCTTAGACTTCTAAGAACACTAGATAGAGTGTAATGGTCCACTTTGATGCCTTGGAGTTACTCTACTCTCTCCATAGACGAGCTTTTCATGTTTTTGTGCTTTTGAGAACATAACTTGGTCTACTGGTACCCTTCGGCTACGAAACGTTGTACGAAGGCTACACTAACAACTTAGACTACTAAGAACACTAGATAGAGTACAACAGTCCAATTTGATGCCCTGAAATTACTCAACTCTCTCCATAGCTGAGCCTTTAATGTTTTTGTGCATTAAAGAAAATAACTTTGTCAATTGGAATCTTTTGGTTATGAAATATTGTACGAAAGCTACACTAACAACTTAAACTTCTAAGAACACTAAATAGAGTATAATGGTCCACTTTGATGCTTTGGATTTGCTCTACTCTCTCCATAGACGAGCTTTTCACGTTTTGTGCTTTTGAGAACATAACTTGGTCTGTTGGTATCTTTCGGTTACGAAACGTTGTACGAAAGCTACACTAACTTTTTGGACTTCTAAGAACATGAAATAGAGTACTCCGGTCCACTTTGATACCTTGGAGTTGCTCTACTCTCTCCATAGACGAGCTTTTCACATTTTTGCGCATTTGAGAACATAACTTGGTCTATTGGCATCTTTTGGTTACGAAACGTTGTACGAAACTTAGACAAACAACTTAGACTGCTAAGAACACTAAATAGAGTTTAACGGTCAACTTTGATGCTTTGGATTTGCTCTGCTCCCTCCATAGACGAGCTTTTCACGTGTTGTGCTTCTGAGAACCTAACTTGGTCTATTGGTATCTTTTGGTTACGAAACGCTACACTAACTTTTTAGACTTCTAAGAGCATGAAATAGAGTACTACGGTCCACTTTGATACCGTGGACTTGCTCTACTCTCTCCATAGACGAGCTTTCCACATTTTGTGCAATTGAGAACATAACTTGGTCCGTTGTACTCTATTAAGTGTTCTTGGCAATCTAATAACTTAGATTGCCAAGAACACTTAATAGAGTACAACGGTCCACTTTGATGCCTTGGAATTACTCAACTCTCTCCATAGATGAGCTTTTAACGTTTTTGTGCATTAAATAACATAACTTGGCCTATTGGTACCTTTTGGTTACGAAACGTTGTGCGAAAGCTACACTAACTTCTTCGACTTCTAAGAACACTAAATAGAGTATAACGGTCCACTTTGATGCCTTGAATTTGGTCTACTCTCTCCATAGAGGTTTTTATGCTTTTGAGAACGTAACTTGGTCTATTGGTATCTTTTGGTTACGAAATGTTGTACGAGAGCTACACTAACTTCTTAGACGTCTAAGAACACGAAATAGAGTATAACGGTCCACTTTGATCCCTTGAATTTCTTCTAGTATCTCAATAGAGGAGCTTTTAACGTTTTTATGCTTTTGAGAACATAACTTGGTCTATTGGTATCTTTTGGTTGCGAAACGTTAACTTGGAATTACTCAACTCTCCCCATGGATGAGCTTTTAACGTTTTTGTGCATTAAAGAACATAACTTTGTCAATTGGAATCTTTTGGTTACGAAACGTTGTACGAAAGTTACACTAACAGCTTAAACTTCTAAGAACACTAAATAGAGTATAACGGTCCATTTTGATGCTTTGAATTTGCTCTACTCTCTCCATAGAGGAGCTTTTAATGTTTTTATGCTTTTGAGAATGTAACTTGGTCTATTGGTATCTTTTGGTTGCGAAACGTTGTATGAGAGCTACACTAACTTGTTAGATTTCTAAGAACACGAAATAGAGAGTAACGGTCCACTTTGACGCCTTGGATTTCCTCTACTCTCTCCATATGGGAGCTTTTAACGTTTTTATGCTTTTGAGAACATAACTTTGTCTATTGGTATCTTTTGGTTACGAAACGTTGTACGAAAGCTACACTAACTTCTTAGACTTCTAAGAACACTAGATAGAGTGTAACAGTCCACTTTGATGCCTTGGAGTTACTCTACTCTCTCTATAGATGAGCTTTTCACATTTTTATGCTTTTGAGAACATAACTTCGTCTATTGGTACCTTTCGGCTACGAAACGTTGTACGAAGGCTACACTAACAACTTCGACTGCTAAGAACACTAAATAGAGTACAACAGTCGACTTTGATGCCTTGGAATTACTCAACTCTTTCCATAGATGAGCTTTTAACCTTTTTGTGCATTAAATAACGTAACTTGGTCTATTGGTATCTTTTGGTCACGAAACATTGTACAAAAGCTGCACCAACTTCTTAGACTTCTAAGAACACAAAATAGAGTATATCGGTATGCTTTGATGCCGTGGATTCTCTCTACTCTCTCCATAGAGGAGCTTTTCACGTTTTGTGCTTTTGAGAACATAATTGGTCTTTTGGCATCTTTTGGTTACGTAACGTTGTACGAAAGATACACTAACAACATAGACTTCTAAGAATGCTAAATAGACTACAACGGTCCACTTTGAGGCCTTGGAATTGCTCAACTCCCTCCATAGATGAGCTTTTCACGTTTGTGCTTTTGAGAACATAACTTGGTCTATTGGTATCTTTTGGTTACGAAAAGTTGTACGAAAGCTACACTAACTTTTCAGACTTCTAAGAACATGAAATAGAGTACTACTGTCCACTTTGATACGTTGGAGTTACTCTGCTCTCTCCATACATGAGCTTTTCACGTTTTTGTGCATTTGAGAACATAACTTGGTCTATTGGCATCTTTTGGTTATGAAACGTTGTACGAAAGCTACACTAACAACTGTGACTGCTAAGAATACTAAATAGTGTTTAACGGTCCATTTTGATGCTCTGGATTTGCTCTACTCCCTCCATAGACGAGCTTTTCACGTTTCATGCTTTTGGGAACGTAACTTGGTCTATTGGTATCTTTTGGTAACGAAACATTGTACGAAAGCTACACTAACTTTTTAGACTTCTAAGAGCATGAAATAGAGTACTACTGTCCACTTTGATACCTTGGAGTTGCTCTCCTCTCACCATAGGTGAGCTTTTCACATTTTTAAGCATTTGAGAACATAACTTGGTCTATTGGCATCTTTTGGTTATGAAACGTTGTACGAAAGATACACTAACAACTTAGACTTCTAAGAATGCTAAATAGAGTACAACGGTCCACTTTGAGGCCTTGGAATTACTCAACTCTCTCCATAGATGAGCTTTTAACGTTTGTGTGCATTAAAGAACATAACTTAGTCAATTGGAATCTTTTGGTTACGAAATATTGTACGAAAGCTTCACTAACAACTTAAACTTCTCAGAACACTAGATAGAGTATAACGGTCCACTTTGATGCTTTGGATTTGCTCTACTCTCTCCATAGACGAGCTTTTCACCTTTTGTGCTTTTAAGAACATAACTTCGTCTGTTGGTTTCTTTTGGTTACGAAACATTGTACGAAAGCTACACTAACTTTTTAGACTTCTAAGAGCATGAAATAGAGTACTACGGTCCACTTTGATACCTTGGAGTTGCTCTCCTCTCACCATAGGTGAGCTTTTCACATTTTTAAGCATTTGAGAACATAACTTGGTCTATTGGCATCTTTTGGTTACGAAACGTTGTACGAAAGTTACACAAACAACTTAGACTGCTAAGAACACTAAATAGAGTTTAACGGTCCACTTTGATGCTTTGGATTTGCTCTACTCTCTCCATAGACGAGCTTTTCACGTTTTGTGCTTTTGAGAACATAACTTGGTCTATTGGTATCTTTTGGTTACGAAGCGTTCTACGAAAGCTACAATGACTTTTTAGACTTTTAAGAACATGAAATAGAGTATTACGGTCCACTTTGATACCTTGGAGTTGCTCTACTCTCTCCATAGATGAGATTTTCACATTTTTGTGCAATTGAGAACATAACTTGGTCTATTGGCATCTTTCGATTACGAAACATTGTATGAAAGCTACACTGATAACTTAGACTGCCAAGAACACTAAATAGAGTACAATGGTTCACTTTGATGCCTTGGAACTTGGAATTACTCAACTCTCTCCGTAGATGAGCTTTTAACATTTTTGTGCATTAAAGAACATAACTTGGTCTATTGGTATCCAACGGTTCACTTTGATGCCTTGGAATTCCTCAACTCTCTCCATAGGTGAGCTTTTAACGTTTTTATCCATTAAAGAACATAACTTGGTCTATTGGTATCTTTTGGTTACGAAACGTTGTAGGAACGCTACACTAACTTCTTAGACTTCTAAGAACACTAAATAGAGTATAACGGTCCACTTTGATGCCTTGGATTTGCTCTACTCTCTCCATAGAGGAGCTTTTAACGTTTTTATGCTTTTGAGAACGTAACTTGGTCTATTGGTATCTTTTGGTTACGAAACGTTGCACAAGAGCTACACCAACTTTTGTGACTTTTAAGCACACGAAATAGAGTGTAACGGTCCACTTTGATGCGTTGGATTTCCTCTACTCTCTCCATATAGGAGCTTTTAATGTTTTTATGCTTTTGAGAACATAACTTGGTCTATTGGTATCTTTTGGTTACGAAACTTTGTACGAAAGCTACACTAACTTCTTAGACTTCTAAGAACACTAGATAGAGTGTAACAGTCCACTTTGATGCCTTGGAGTTACTCTAATATCTATAGACGAGCTTTTCACGTTTTTGTGCTTTTGAGAACATAACTTGGGGTATTGGTACCTTTAGGCTACGAAACGTTGTAGGAAGGCTACCCTAACAACTTAGACTGCTAAGAACACTAAGTAAAGATCAACAGTCGACTTTGATGCCTTGGAATTACTCAACTCTATCCATAGATGAGCTTTTAACGTTTTTGTGCATTAAATAACATAACTTGGTCTATTGGTATCTTTTGGTCACGAAACATTGTACGAAAGCTGCACCAACTTCTTAGACTTCTAAGAACACAAAATAGAGTATATCGGTCTGCTTTGATGCCTTGGATTTGCTCTACTCTCTCCATAGAGGAGCTTTTCACATTTCGTGGTTTTGAGAAAATAACTCGGCCTGTTGGCATATTTCGGTTACGAAACGTTGTACGAAAGATACACTAACAACTTAGATGTCTAAGAAAACTAAATAGAGTACAACGGTCCACTTTGATGCTCTGGAATTACTCAACTCTCTCTATAGATGAGCTTTTAACGTTTTTCTGCATTAAACTTGGTCTATTGGTATCCTTTGGTTATGAAATGTTATACGAAAGCTACACAAGCCTCTTGGACTTCTAAGAACACTAAATAGAGTATAACGGTCCACTTTGATGCCTTGGATTTGCTCTACTTCTCCTTAGAGGAGCTTTTAACGTTTTTATGCTTTTGAGAACGTAACTTGGTCTATTGGTATCTTTTGCTCACGAAACCTTGTACGAGAGCTACACTAACTTCTTAGACCATTTAGAACACGAAATAGAGTGTAACAGTCTACTTTGATGCCTTGGATTTCCTTTACTCTGTCCATAGAGGAGCTTTTAAAATTTTTATGCTTTTGAGAACATAACTTGGTCTATTGGTATCTTTTGGTTACGAAACATTGTACCAAAGCTGCACTAACTTCTTAGACTTTTAAGAACACTAGATAGAGTATCACGGTCCACTTTGATGCCTTGGAGCTGCTCTACTCTCTCCATAGACGACCTTTTCATGTTTTTGTGCTTTTGAGAACATAACTTGGTCTATTGGTATCTTTCGGCTACGAAACATTGTACGAAGGCTACACTAACAACTTAGACTGCTAAGAACAGTAAATAGAGTACAACAGTTCACTTTGATGCCTTGGAATTACTCAACTCTCTCCATAGATGAGCTTGTAAAGTTTTTGTGGATTAAATAACATAACTTGGTCTATTGGTATCTTTTGGTTACGAAACGTTGTACGAAAGCTACACTAACTTCTTAGACATCTAAGAACACTAAATAGAGTATAACGGTCCACTTTAATACCTTGGAGTTGCTCTACTCTCTGCATAGACGTGTTTTCACGTTTTTGTGCAATTGAGAACATAACTTGGTCAATTGGCATCTTTTGGTTACGAAACATTATACGAAAGCTACACTAATAACTTAGACTGCTAAGAACACTAAATAGAGTACAACGGTCCACTTTGTTGCCTTGGAATTACTCAACTCTCTCCATAGATGAGCTTTTAATGTTTTTGTGCATTAAAGAGCATAACTTGGTCTATTGCTATCTTTTGGTTACGAAACGTTCTATGAAAGCTACACTAACTTCTTAGACTTCTAAGAACACTAAATAGAGTATAACGGTCCACTTTGATGCTTTGGATTTGCTCTAATCTCTCCATAGAGGAGCTTTTAACCTTTTTATGCTTTTGAGAACGTAACTTAGTCTATTGGTATCTTTTGGTTGGGAAACGTTGTACGAGAGCTACACTAACTTCTTAGACTTCTAAGAACACGAAATAGAGAGTAACGGTCCACTTTGATGCCTTGGATTTCCTCTACTCTCTCCATAGAGGAGCTTTTAACGTTTTTATGCTTTTGAGAACATAACTTGGTCTATTGGTATCTTTTGGTTACGAAACGTTGTACGAAAGCTGCACTAACTTCTCAGACTTCTAAGAATACTAGATAGAGTATAACGGTCCATTGTGATACCTTGGAGTTGCTCTACTCTCTCCATAGATGAGCTTTTCACCTGTTTGTGCAATTGAGAACATAACTTGGTCTATTGGCATCTGTTGGTTACGAAACGTTGTATAAAAGCTACACTAATAACTTAGACTGTTAAGAACACTAAAAAGAGTACAACGGTCCACTTTGATGCCTTGGATTTCCTCTACTCTCTCCATAGAGAAACTTTTAACCTTTTTGTGCTTTTGAGAACATAACTTGGTCTATTCGTATATTTTGGTTACAAAACGTTGTACAAAAGCTACACTAACTTCTTAGACTTCTAAGAACACTAAATAGAGTATAACGGTCCACTTTGATGCAGTGGAGTTTCTCTACTCTCTCTATAGATGAGCTTTCAATGTTTTCGTGCTTTTGAGAACTTAACTTGGTCTATTGGGATCTTTAGGTTACGAAACGTTATACGAAATCTACACTAACTTTTTAGACTTCTAAGAACATGAAATAGAGTGCTACGGTCCACTGTGATGCCTTGGAGTTGCTCTACTCTCCCCATAGAAGAGCTTTTCACGTTTCTGTGCATTTAAGAACATAACTTGGTCTATTGGCATCTTTTGGTTACGAAACGTTGTACGAAAGATACACTAACAACTTAGACTTCTAAGAACGCTAAATATAGTACAACGGTCCACTTTGAGGCCTTGGAATTACTCAACTCTCTCCATAGATGAGCTTTTAACGTTTTTGTGCATTAAAGAACATAACTTTGTCAATTGGAATCTTTTGGTTATGAAACGTTGTACGAAAGTTACACTAACAGCTTAAACTTCTAAGAACACTAAATAGAGTATACCTGTCCATTTTGATGGTTTGAATTTGCTCTACTCTCTACATAAAGGAGATTTTAATGTTTTTATGCTTTTGAGAACGTAACTTGGTCTATTGGTATCTTTTGGTTGCGAAACGTTGTATGAGAGCTACACTAACTTGTTAGATTTCTAAGAACACGAAATAGAGAGTAACGGTCCACTTTGACGCCTTGGATTTGCTCTACTCTCTCCATATGGGAGCTTTTAACGTTTTTATGCTTTTGAGAACATAACTTGGTCTATTGGTATCTTTTGGTTATGAAACGTTGTACGAAAGCTACACTAACTTCTTAGACTTCTAAGAACACTAGATAGAGTGTAACAGTCCACTTTGATGCCTTGGAGTTACTCTACTCTCTCTATAGACGAGCTTTTCACATTTTTGTGCTTTTGAGAACATAACTTGGTCTGTTGGTACCTTTCGGCTATGAAACGTTGTATGAAGGCTACACTAACAACTTAGACTACTAAGAACACTAAATAGAGTACAACAGTCGACTTTGATGCCTTGGAATTACTCAACTCTCTCCATAGATGAACTTTTAACGTTTTTGTGCATTAAATAACATAACATGGTCTACTGGTATCTTTTGTTCACGAAACATTATACAAAAGCTGCACCAACTTCTTAGACTTCTAAGAACACAAAATAGAGTATATCGGTCTGCTTTGATGCCTTGGATTTGCTCTACTCTCTCCATAGAGGAGCTTTTCACGTTTTGTGCTTTTGAGAGCATAACTCGGTCTTTTGGCATCATTTGGTTACGAAACGTTGTACGAAAGATACACTAACAACATAGACTTCTAAGAATGCTAAATAGACTACACCGGTCCACTTTGAGGCCATGAAATTGCTCAACTCCCTCCATAGACGAGCATTTCATGTTTTGTGCTTTTGAGAACATAACTTGGTTTATTGGTATCTTTTGGTTACGAAAAGTTGTACAAAAGCTACACTAACTTTTCAGACTTCCAAGAACATGAAATAGAGTACTACGATCCACTTTGATACCTTGAAGTTACTCTACTCTCTCCATAGACGAGCTTTTCACGTTTTTGTGCAATTGAGAACATAACTTGGTTTATTGGAATCGTTTGGTTACGAAACATTGTACGAAAGCTACACTAATAACTTAGATTGCCAAGAATACTTAATAGAGTACAACGGTCCACTTTGATGCCTTGGAATTACTCAACTCTCTCCATAGAGGAGCTTTTAACGTTTTTGTGCATTAAATAACATAACTTGGCCTACTGGTATCTTTTGGTTACGAAACGTTGTACGAAAGCTACACTAACTTCTTCGAATTCTAAGAACACTAAATAGAGTATAACGGTCCACTTTGATGCCTTGAATTTGGTCTACTCTCTCCGTAGAGGTTTTTATGCTTTTGAGAACGTAACTTGGTCTATTGGTATCTTTTGGTTACGAAATGTTGTACGAGAGCTACACTAACTTTTTAGACTTCTAAAAACATGAAATAGAGTACTGCGATCCACTGTGATTCCTTGGAGTTGCTCTACTCTCTCCATAGACGAGCTTTTCACATTTTTGTGCAATTGAGAACATAACTTGGTTTATTGGAATCTTTTGGTTACGAAACATTGTACGAAAGCTACACTAATAACTTAGATTCCCAAGAACACTTAATAGAGTACAACGGTCCACTTTGATGCCTTGGAATTACTCAACTCTCTCCATAGATGAGCTTTTAACGTTTTTGTGCATTAAATAACATAACTTGGCCTACTGGTATCTTTTGTTTACGAAACGTTGTACGAAAGCTACACTAACTTCTTCGACTTCTAAGAACACTAAATAGAGTATAACGGTCCACTTTGATGCCTTGAATTTGGTCTACTCTCTCTGTAGAGGTTTTTATGCTTTTGAGAACGTAACTTGGTCTATTGGTATCTTTTGGTTACGAAATGTTGTACGAGAGCTACACTAACTTCTTAGACGTCTAAGAACACGAAATAGAGTATAACGGTCCACTTTGATCCCTTGGATTTCTTCTAATATCTCCGTAGAGGAGCTTTTAACGTTTTTATGCTTTTGAGAACATAACTTGGTCTATTGGTATCTTTGGGTTGCGAAACGTTAACTTGGAATTACTCAACTCTCCCCATAGATGAGCTTTTAACGTTTTTGTGCATTAAAGAACATAACTTTGTCAATTGGAATCTTTTGGTTACGAAACGTTGTACGAAAGTTACACTAACAGCTTAAACTTCTAAGAACACTAAATAGAGTGTAACGGTCCATTTTGATGCTTTGAATTTGCTCTACTCTCTCCATAGAGGAGGCTTTTAATGTTTTTATGCTTTTCAGAATCTAACTTGGTCTATTGGTATCTTTTGGTTGCGAAACGTTGTATGAGAGCTACACTAACTTCTTAGATTTCCAAGAACACGAAATAGAGAGTAACGGTCCACTTTGACGCCTTGGATTTCCTCTACTCTCTCCATATGGGAGCTTTTAACGTTTTTGTGCTTTTGAGAACATAACTTGGTCTATTGGTATCTTTTGGTTACGAAACGTTGTACGAAAGCTACGCTAACTTCTTAGACTTCTAAGAACACTAGATAGAGTGTAACAGTCCACTTTGATGCCTTGGAGTTACTCTACTCTCTCTATAGACGAGCTTTTCACATTTTTATGCTTTTGAGAACATAACTTGGTCTATTGGTACCTTTCAGCTACGAAACGTTGTACGAAGGCTACACTAACAACTTCGACTGCTAAGAACACTAAATAGAGTACAACAGTCGACTTTGATGCCTTGGAATTACACAACTCTTTCCATAGATGAGCTTTTAACCTTTTTGTGCATTAAATAACGTAACTTGGTCTATTGGTATCTTTTGGTCACGAAACATTGTACAAAAGCTGCACCAACTTCTTAGACTTCTAAGAACACAAAATAGAGTATATCGGTCTGCTTTGATGCCGTGGATTTTCTCTACTCTCTCCATAGAGGAGCTTTTCACGTTTTGTGCTTTTGAGAACATAATTGGTCTTTTGGCATCTTTTGGTTACGTAACGTTGTACGAAAGATACACTAACAACATAGACTTCTAAGAATGCTAAATAGACTACAATGGTCCACTTTGAGGCCTTGGAATTACTCAACTCCCTCCATAGACGAGCTTTTCACGTTTTGTGCTGTTGAGAACATAACTTGGTCTATTGGTATCTTTTGGTTATGAAAAGTTGTACGAAAGCTACACTAACTTTTCAGACTTCTAAGAACATGAAATAGAGTACTACTGTCCACTTTGATACGTTGGAGTTACTCTACTCTCTCCATACATGAGCTTTTCACATTTTTGTGCATTTGAGAACATAACTTGGTCGATTGGCATCTTTTGGTTATGAAACGTTGTACGAAAGCTACACTAACAACTTTGACTGCTAAGAATACTAAATAGTGTTTAACGGTCCATTTTGATGCTTTTGGATTTGCTCTACTCCCTCCATAGACGAGCTTTTCACGTTTCATGCTTTTGAGAACGTAACTTGGTCTATTGGTATCTTTTGGTAACGAAACATTGTACGAAAGCTACACTAACTTTTTAGACTTCTAAGAGCATGAAATAGAGTACTGCGGTCCACTTTGATACCTTGGAGTTGCTCTCCTCTCACCATAGGTGAGCTTTTCACATTTTTAAGCATTTGAGAACATAACTTGGTATATTGGCATCTTTTGGTTACGATACACTAACAACTTAGACTTCTAAGAATGCTAAATAGAGTACAACGGTCCACTTTGAGGCCTTGGAATTACTCAACTCTCTCCATAGATGAGCTTTTAATGTTTGTGTGCATTAAAGAACATAACTTAGTCAATTGGAAACTTTTGGTTACGAAATATTGTACGAAAGCTACACTAACAACTTAAACTTCTCAGAACATTAAATAGAGTATAACGGTCCACTTTGAGGCTTTGGATTTGCTCTACTCTCTCCATAGACGAGCTTTTCACCTTTTGTGCTTTTGAGAACATAACTTCGTCTGTTGGTTTCTTTTGGTTACGAAACATTGTACGAAAGCTACACTAACTTTTTAGACTTCTAAGAGCATGAAATAGAGTACTACGGTCCACTTTGATACCTTGGAGTTGCTCTCCTCTCACCATAGGTGAGCTTTTCACATTTTTAAGCATTTGAGAACATAACTTGGTCTATTCGCATCTTTTGGTTATGAAACGTTGTACGAAAGTTACACAAACAACTTAGACTGCTAAGAACACTAAATAGTGTTTAACGGTCCACTTTGATGCTTTGGATTTGCTCTACTCCCTCCATAGACGAGCTTTTCACGTTTTGTGCTTTTGAGAACATAACTTGGTCTATTGGTATCTTTTGGTTACGAAGCGTTCTACGAAAGCTGCAATGACTTTTTAGACTTTTAAGAACATGAAATAGAGTACTACGGTCCACTTTGACACCTTGGAGTTGCTCTACTCTCTCCATAGACGAGCTTTTCACTTTTTTGTGCAATTGAGAACATAACTTGGTCTATTGGCATCTTTTGATTACGAAACATTGTATGAAAGCTACACTGATAACTTAGACTGCCAAGAACACTAAATGGAGTACAACGGTTCACTTTGATGCCTTGGAACTTGGAATTACTCAACTCTATCCGTAGATAAGCTTTTAACATTTTTGTGCATTAAAGAACATAACTTGGTCTATTGGTATCCAACAGTTTACTTTGATGCCTTGGAATTACTCAACTCTCTCCATAGGTGAGCTTTTAACATTTTTGGGCATTAAAGAACATAACTTGGTCTATTGGTATCTTTTGGTTACGAAACGTTATAGGAAAGCTACACTAACTTCTTAGACTTCTAAGAACACTAAATAGAGTATAACGGTCCACTTTGATGCCTTGGATTTGCTCTACTCTCTCCATTGAGGAGCTTTTAACGTTTTTATGCTTTTGAGAACGTAACTTGGTCTATTGGTATCTTTTGGTTACGAAACATTGCACAAGAGCTACACTAACTTTTGTGACTTTTAAGCACGCGAAATAGAGTGTAAAGGTCCACTTTGATGCCTTGGATTTCCTCTACTCTCTCCATAGAGGAGCTTTTAATGTTTTTATGCTTTTGAGAACATAACTTGGTCTATTGGTATCTTTGGGTTACGAAACTTTGTACGAAAGCTACACTAACTTCTTAGACTTCTAAGAACACTAGATAGAGTGTAACAGTCCACTTTGATGCCTTGGAGTTACTCTACTCTCTATAGACGAGCTTTTCACGTTTTTGTGCTTTTGAGAACATAACTTGGGGTATTGGTACCTTTAGGCTACGAAACGTTGTACGAAGGCTACCCTAACAACTTAGACTGCTAAGAACACTAAGTAGAGATCAACAGTCGACTTTGATGCCTTGGAATTACTCAACTTTCTCCATAGATGAGCTTTTAACGTTTTTGTGCATTAAATAACATAACTTGGTCTATTGGTATCTTTTGGTCACGAAACATTGTACGAAAGCTGCACCAACTTCTTAGACTTCTAAGAACACAAAATAGAGTATATCGGTCCGCTTTGATGCCTTGGATTTGCTCTACTCTCTCCATAGAAGAGCTTTTCACATTTCGTGCTTTTGAGAAAATAACTCCATCTGTTGGCATATTTCGGTTACGAAACGTTGTACGAAAGATACACTAACAACTTAGACGTCTAAGAAAACTAAATAGAGTACAACGGTCAACTTTGATGCTTTGGAATTACTCAACTCTCTCTATAGATGAGCTTTTAACGTTTTTCTGCATTAAAGAACATAACTTGGTCTATTGGTATCCTTTGGTTATGAAATGTTATACGAAAGCTACACAAGCCTCTTGGACTTCTAAGAACACTAAATAGAGTATAACGGTCCACTTTGATGCCTTGGATTTGCTCTACTCTCTCCTTAGAGGAGCTTTTAACGTTTTTATGCTTTTGAGAACGTAACTTGGTCAATTGGTATCTTTTGCTCATGAAACGTTGTACGAGAGCTACACTAACTTCTTAGACCATTTAGAACACGAAATAGAGTGTAACAGTCCACTTTGATGCCTTGGATTTCCTTTACTCTGTCCATAGAGGAGCTTTTAACATTTTTATGCTTTTGAGAACATAACTTGGTCTATTGGTATCTTTTGGTTACGAAACATTGTATGAAAGCTGCACTAACTTCTTAGACTTTTAAGAACACTAGATAGAATATCACGGTCCACTTTGATGCCTTGGAGTTGCTCTACTCTCTCCGTAGACGACCTTTTCATGTTTTTGTCCTTTTGAGAACATAACTTGGTCTATTGGTATCTTTCGGCTACGAAACGTTGTACGAAGGCTACACTAACAACTTAGACTGCTAAGAACAGTAAATAGAGTACAACAGTTCACTTTGATGCCCTGGAATTACTCAACTCTCTCCATAGATGAGCTTGTAAAGTTTTTGTGGATTAAATAACATAACTTGGTCTATTGGTATCTTTTGGTTACGAAACGTTGTACGAAAGCTACACTAACTTCTTAGACATCTAAGAACACTAAATAGAGCATAACGGTCCACTTTAATACCTTGGAGTTGCTCTACTCTCTGCATAGACGTGTTTTCACGTTTTTGTGCAATTGAGAACATAACTTGGTCAATTGGCATCTTTTGGTTACGAAACATTATACGAAAGCTACACTAATAACTTAGACTGCTAAGAACACTAAATAGAGTACAACGGTCCACTTTGTTGCCTTGGAATTACTCAACTCTCTCCGTAGATGAGCTTTTAATATTTTTGTGCATTAAAGAGCATAACTTGGTCTATTGCTATCTTTTGGTTACAAAACGTTCTACGAAAGCTACACTAACTTCTTAGACTTCTAAAAACACTAAATAGAGTATAACCGTCCACTTTGATGCTTTGGTTTGCTCTAATCTCTCCATAGAGGAGCTTTTAACGTTTTTATGCTTTTGAGAACGTAACTTAGTCTATTGGTATCTTTTGGTTGTGAAACGTTGTACGAGAGCTACAATAACTTCTTAGACTTCTAAGAACATGAAATAGAGAGTAACGGTCCACTTTGATGCCTTGGATTTCCTCTACTCTCTCCATAGAGGAGCTTTTAACATTTTTATGCTTTTGAGAACATAACTTGGTCTATTGGTATCTTTTGGTTACAAAACGTTGTACGAAAGCTGCACTAACTTCTCAGACTTCTAAGAATACTAGATAGAGTATAACGGTCCATTGTGATACCTTGGAGTTGCTCTACTCTCTCCATAGATGAGCTTTTCACGTTTTTGTGCAATTGAGAACATAACTTGGTCTATTGGCATCTGTTGGTTACGAAACGTTGTACAAAAGCTACACTAATAACTTAGACTGTTAAGAACACTAAATAGAGTACAACGGTCCACTTTGATGCCTTGGATTTCCTCTACTCTCTCCATAGAGAAACTTTTAACCTTTTTGTGCTTTTGAGAACATAACTTGGTCTATTCGTATATTTTGGTTACAAAACGTTGTACAAAAGCTACACTAACTTCTTAGACTTCTAAGAACACTAAATAGAGTATAACGGTCCACTTTGATGCATTGGAGTTGCTCTACTCTCTCCATAGATGAGCTTTTCATGTTTTCGTGCTTTTGAGAACTTAACTTGGTCTATTGGGATCTTTAGGTTACGAAACGTTATACGAAATCTACACTAACTTTTTAGACTTCTAAGAAGATGAAATAGAGTGCTACGGTCCACTGTGATGCCTTGGAGTTGCTCTACTCTCTCCATAGAAGAGCTTTTCACGTTTTTGTGCATTTGAGAACATAACTTGGTCTATTGGCATCTTTTGGTTACGAAACGTTGTACGAAAGATACACTAACAACTTAGACTTCTAAGAACGCTAAATATAGTACAACGGTCCACTTTGAGGCCTTGGAATTACTCAACTCTCTCCATAGATGAGCTTTTAACGTTTTTGTGCATTAAAGAACATAACTCTGTCAATTGGAATCTTTTGGTTATGAAACGTTGTACGAAAGTTACACTAATAGCTTAAACTTCTAAGAACACTAAATAGAGTATAACGGTCCATTTTGATGGTTTGAATTTGCTCTACTCTCTCCATAAAGGAGCTTTTAATGTTTTTATGCTTTTGAGAACGTAACTTGGTCTATTGGTATCTTTTGGTTGCGAAACGTTGTATGAGAGCTACACGAACTTGTTAGATTTCTAAGAACACGAAATAGAGAGTAACGGTCCACTTTGACGCCTTGGATTTGCTCTACTCTCTCCATATGAGAGCTTTTAACGTTTTTATGCTTTTGAGAACATAACTTGGTCTATTGGTATCTTTTGGTTATGAAACGTTGTACGAAAGCTACACTAACTTCTTAGACTTCTAAGAACACTAGATAGAGTGTAACAGTCCACTTTGATGCCTTGGAGTTACTCTACTCTCTCTATAGACGAGCTTTTCACATTTTTGTGCTTTTGAGAACATAGCTTGGTCTATTGGTACCTTTCGGCTATGAAACGTTGTATGAAGGCTACACTAACAACTTAGACTACTAAGAACACTAAATAGAGTACAACAGTCGACTTTGATGCCTTGGAATTACTCAACTCTCTCCATAGATGAGCTTTTAACGTTTTTGTGCATTAAATAACATAACTTGGTCTACTGGTATCTTTTGTTCACGAAACATTATACAAAAGCTGCACCAACTTCTTAGACTTCTAAGAACACAAAATAGAGTATATCGGTCCCTTTGATGCCTTGGATTTGCTCTACTCTCTCCATAGAGGAGCTTTTCACGTTTTGTGCTTTTGAGAACATAACTCGGTCTTTTGGCATCCTTTGGTTACGAAACGTTGTACGAAAGATACACTAACAACATAAACCTATAAGAATGCTAAATAGACTACACCGGTCCACTTTAAGGCCATGAAATTGCTCAACACCCTCCATAGACGAGCATTTCACGTTTTGTGCTTTTGTGAACATAACTTGGTTTATTGGTATCTTTTGGTTACGAAAAGTTGTACAAAAGCTACACTAACTTTTCAGACTTCCAAGAACATGAAATAGAGTACTACGATCCACTTTGATACCTTGAAGTTACTCTACTCTCTCCATAGATGAGCTTTTCACGTTTTTGTGCAATTGAGATCATAACTGGGTTTATTGGAATCTTTTGGTTACGAAACATTGTACGAAAGCTACACTAATAACATAGATTTCCAAGAACACTTAATAGAGTACAAGGGTCCACTTTGATGCCTTGGAATTACTCAACTCTCTCCATAGATGAGCTTTTAACGTTTTTGTGCATTAAATAACATAACTTGCCCTATTGGTATCTTTTGGTTACGAAACGTTGTACGAAAGCTACACTAACTTCTTCGAATTCTAAGAACACTAAATAGAGTATAACGGTCCACTTTGATGCCTTGAATTTGGTCTACTCTCTCCGTAGAGGTTTTTATGCTTTTGAGAACGTAACTTGGTCAATTGGTATCTTTTGGTTACGAAATGTTGTACGAGAGCTACACTAACTTTTTAGACTTCCAAAAACATGAAATAGAGTACTGCGGTCCACTGTGATAACTTGGAGTTGCTCTACTCTCTCCATAGACGAGCTTTTCACATTTTTGTGCAATTGAGAACATAACTTGGTTTATTGGAATCTTTTGGTTACGAAACATTGTACGAAAGCTACACTAATAACTTAGATTGCCAAGAACACTTAATAGAGTACAACGGTCCACTTTGATGCCTTGGAATTACTCAACTCTCTCCATAGATGAGCTTTTAACGTTTTTGTGCATTAAATAACATAACTTGGCCTATTGGTATCTTTTGGATACGAAACGTTGCACGAAAGCTACACTAACTTCTTCGACTTCTAAGAACACTAAATAGAGTATAACGGTCCACTTTGATGCCTTGAATTTGGTCTACTCTCTCCGTAGAGGTTTTTATGCTTTTGAGAACGGAACTTGGTCTATTGGTATCTTTTGGTTACGAAATGTTGTACGAGAGCTATACTAACTTCTTAGACGTCTAAGAACACGAAATAGAGTATAACAGTCCGCTTTGATCCCTTGGATTTCTTCTAGTATCTCCATAGAGGAGCTTTTAACGTTTTTATGCTTTTGAGAACATAACTTGGTCTATTGGTATCTTTTGGTTGCGAAACGTTAACTTGGAATTACTCAACTCTCCCCATAGATGAGCTTTTAACGTTTTTGTGCATTAAAGAACATAACTTTGTCAATTGGAATTTTTTGGTTACGAAACGTTGTACGAAAGTTACACTAACAGCTTAAACTTCTAAGAACACTAAATAGAGTATAACGGTCCATTTTGATGCTTTGAATTTGCTCTACTCTCTCCATAGAGGAGCTTTTAATGTTTTTATGCTTTTGAGAATGTAACTTGGTCTATTGGTATCTTTTGGTTGCGAAATGTTGTATGAGAGCGACACTAACCTCTTAGATTTCTAAGAACACGAAATAGAGAGTAACGGTCCACTTTGACGCCTTGGATTTCCTCTACTCTCTCCATATGGGAGCTTTTAACGTTTTTATGCTTTTGAGAACATAACTTGGTCTATTGGTATCTTTTGGTTACGAAACGTTGTACGAAAGCTACACTAACTTCTTAGACTTCTAAGAACGCTAGATAGAGTGTAACAGTCCACTTTGATGCCTTGGAGTTACTCTACTCTCTCTATAGACGAGCTTTTCACATTTTTGTGCTTTTGAGAACATAACTTGGTCTATTGGTACCTTTCGGCTATGAAACGTTGTATGAAGGCTACACTAATAACTTAGACTACTAAGAACACTAAATAGAGTACAACAGTCAACTTTGATGCCTCGGAATTACTCAACTATCTCCATAGATGAGCTTTTAACGTTTTTGTGCATTAAATAACATAACTTGGTCTATTGGTATCTTTTGTTCACGAAACATTGTACAAAAGCTACACCAACTTCTTAGACTTCTAAGAACACAAAATAGAGTATATCGGTCTGCTTTGATGCCTTGGATTTGCTCTACTCTCTCCATGGAGGAGCATTTCACGTTTTGAGCTTTTGAGAACATAACTCGGTCTTTTGGCATCTTTTGGTTACGAAACGTTGTACGAAAGATACACTAACAACATAGACTTCTAAGAACGCTAAATAGACTACACCGGTCCACTTTGAGGCCATGAAATTGCTCAACTCCCTCCATAGACGAGCATTTCACGTTTTGTACTTTTGAGAACATAACTTGCTCTATTGGTATCTTTTGGTTACGAAAAGTTGTATGAAAGCTACACTAACTTTTCAGACTTCGAAGAACATGAAATAGAGTACTAGGGTCCACTTTGATACCTTGGAGTTACACTACTCTCTCCATAGACGAGCTTTTCACGTTTTTGTGCATTCGAGAACATAACTTGGTCTATTGGCATCTTTTGGTTACGAAACGTTGTACGAAAGCTACACTAACAACTTTGACTGCTAAGAACACTAAATAGTGTTTAACGGTCCACTTTGATGCTTTGGATTTGCTCTACTCCCTCCATAGACGAGCTTTTCACGTTTCGTGCTTTTGAGAACGTAACTTGGTCTATTGGTATCTTTTGGTTACGAAACGTTGTACGAGAGCTACACTAACTTTTTAGACTTCTAAAAACATGAAATAGAGTACTGCGGTCCACTTTGATACCTTGGAGTTGCTCTACTCTCTCCATAGATGAGCTTTTCACATTTTTGTGCAATTGAGAACATAACTAGGTTTATTGGAATCTTTTGGTTACGAAACATTGTACGAAAGCTACACTAATAACTTAGACTGCCAAGAACACTTAATAGAGTACAACGGTCCACTTTGATGCCTTGGAATTACTCAACTCTCTCCATAGATGAGCTTTTAACGTTTTTGTGCATGAAATAACATAACTTGGCCTATTGGTATCTTTTGGTTACGAAACGTTGTACGAAAGCTACACTAACTTCTTCGACTTCTAAGAACACTAAATAGAGTATAACGGTCCACTTTGATGCCTTGAATTTGGTCTACTCTCTCCGTAGAGGTTTTTATGCTTTTGAGAACGTAACTTGGTCTATTGGTATCTTTTGGTTACGAAATGTTGTACGAGAGCTACACTAACTTCTTAGACGTCTAAGAACACGAAATAGAGTATAACGGTCCACTTTGATCCCTTGGATTTCTTCTAGTATCTCCATAGAGGAGCTTTTAACGTTTTTATGCTTTTGAGAACATAACTTGGTCTATTGGTATCTTTTGGTTGCGAAACGTTAACTTGGAATTACTCAACTCTCCCCATAGATGAGCTTTTAACGTTTTTGTGCATTAAAGAACATAACTTTGTGAATTGGAATCTTTTGGCTACGAAACGTTGTAGGAAAGTTACACTAACAGCTTAAACTTCTAAGAACACTAAATAGAGTATAACGATCCATTTTGATGCTTTGAATTTGCTCTACTCTCTCCATAGAGGAGCTTTTAATGTTTTTATGCTTTTGAGAATGTAACTTGGTCTATTGGTATCTTTTGGTTGCGAATCGTTGTATGAGAGCTACACTAACTTCTTAGATTTCTAAGAACACGAAATAGAGAGTAACGGTCCACTTTGACGCCTTGGATTTCCTCTACTCTCTCCATATGGGAGCTTTTAACATTTTTATGCTTTTGAGAACATAACTTGGTCTATTGGTATCTTTTGGTTACGAAACGTTGTACGAAAGCTACACTAACTTCTTAGACTTCTAAGAACACTAGATAGAGTGTAACTGTCCGCTTTGATGCCTTGGAGTTACTCTACTCTCTCTATAGACGAGCTTTTCACATTTTTGTGCTTTTGAGAACATAACTTGGTCTATTGGTACCTTTTGGCTATGAAACGTTGTATGAAGGCTACACTAACAACTTAGACTACTAAGAACACTAAATAGAGTACAACAGTCAACTTTGATGCCTCGGAATTACTCAACGCTCTCCATAGATGAGCTTTTAACGTTTTTGTGCATTAAATAACATAACTTGGTCTATTGGTATGTTTTGTTCACGAAACATTGTACAAAAGCTGCACCAACTTTTCAGACTTCTAAGAACACAAAATAGAGTATATCGGTCTGCTTTGATGCCTTGGATTTGCTCTACTCTCTCCATATTGGCATCTTTTGGTTACGAAACGTTGTACGAAAGATACACTAACAACATAGACTTCCAAGAACGCTAAATAGACTACACCGGTTCACTTTGAGGCCATGAAATTGCTCAACTCCCTCCATAGACGAGCATTTCACGTTTTGTACTTTTGAGAACATAACTTGCTCTATTGGTATCTTTTGGTTACGAAAAGTTGTACGAAAGCTACACTAACAACTTTGACTGCTAAGAACACTAAATAGTGTTTAACGGTCCACTTTGATGCTTTGGATTTGCTCTACTCCCTCCATAGACGAGCTTTTCACGTTTCGTGCTTTTGAGAACGTAACTTGGTCTATTGGTATCTTTTGGTTACGAAATGTTGTACGAAAGCTACACTAACTTTTTAGACTTCTAAAAAGATGAAATAGAGTACTGCGGTCCACTTTGATACCTTGGAGTTGCTCTACTCTCTCCATAGATGAGCTTTTCATATTTTTGTGCAATTGATAACATGACTAGGTTTATTGGAATCTTTTGGTTACGAAACATTGTACGAAAGCTACACTAATAACTTAGACTGCCAAGAACACTTAATAGAGACAACGGTCCACTTTGATGCCTTGGAATTACTCAACTCTCTCCATAGATGAGCTTTTAACGTTTTTGTGCATTAAATAACATAACTTGGTCTATTGGTATCTTTTGGTTACGAAACGTTGTACGAAAGCTACACTAACTTCTTAGACTTCTAAGAACACTAAATAGAGTATAACGGTCCACTTTGATGCCTTGGATTTGGTCTACTCTCTCCGTAGAGGTTTTTATGCTTTTGAGAACGTAACTTGGTCTATTGGTATCTTTTGGTTACGAAATGTTGTACGAGAGCTACACTAACTTCTTAGATGTCTAAGAACACGAAATAGAGTATAACGGTCCACTTTGATCCCTTGGAATTCTTCTAGTATCTCCATAGAGGAGCTTTTAACGTTTTTATGCTTTTGAGAACATAACTTGGTCTATTGGTATCTTTTGGTTGCGAAATGTTGGACGAAAGCTACACTAACTTTTGAGACTTCTAAGAACATGAAATAGAGTACTACAGTCCACTTTGAGGCCTTGGAGTTGCTCTACTCTCTCCATAGAAGAGCTTTTCACATTTTTATGCCTTCCAGAACATAACTTGGTCTATTGGCATCTTTTGGTTACGAAACGTTGTACGAAAGATACACTAACAACTTAGACTTCTAAGAACACTAAATAGAGTACAGCGGTCCACTTTGAGGCCTTCGAATTACTCAACTCTCTCCATAGATGATCTTTTAACGTTTGTGTGCATTAAAAAACATAACTTGGTCAATTGGAATATTTTGGTTGCGAAATACTGTACGAAAGCTACACTAACAACTTGAACTTCTCAGAACACTAAATAGAGTATAACGGTCCACTTTGATGCTTTGGATTTGCTCTACTCTCTCCATAGATGAGCATTTCACGTTTTGTGCTTTTGAGAACATAACTTGGTCTGTTGGTTTCTTTTGGTTACGAAACATTGTACGAAAGCTACACTAACTTTTTAGACTTCTAAGAACATGAAATAGAGTACTACGGTCCACTTTGATACCTTGGAGTTGCTCTACTCTCACCATAGGTGAGCTTTTCACATTTTTATGCATTTCAGAACATAACTTGGTCTATTGGCATCTTTTGGTTACGAAACGTTGTACGAAAGTTACACAAACAACTTAGACTACTAAGAATACTAAATAGAGTTTAACGGTCCACTTTGATGCTTTCGATTTGCTCTACTCCCTCCATAGATGAGCTTTTCACGTTTTGTGCTTTTGAGAACATAACTTGGTCTATTGGTATCTTTTGGTTACGAAACGTTGTACGAAAGCTACAATGACTTTTTAGACTTCTAAGAACATGAAATGGAGTACTACGGTCCACTTTGATACCTTGGAGGTGCTCTACTCTCTCTATGGACGAGCTTTTCACATTTTTGTGCAATTGAGAACATAACTTGGTCTATTGGCATCTTTTGATTAAGAAACATTGTATGAAAGCTACACTAATAACTTAGGCTGCCAGGAACACTAAATAGAGTACAACGGTTCACTTTGATGCCTTGGAACTTGGAATTACTCAACTCTCTCCGTAGATGAGCTTTTAACGTTTTTGGGCATTAAATAACATAACTTGGCCTATCAGTATCCAACGGTTCACTTTGATGCCTTGGAATTACTCAACTCTCTCCATAGATGAGCTTTTAACGTTTTTCTGCATTAAAGAACATAACTTGGTCTATTGGTATCTTTTGGTTACGAAACGTTGTAGGAAAGCTACACTAACTTCTTAGACTTCTAAGAACACTAAATAGAGTATAACGTCCACTTTGATGCCTTGGATTTGCTCTACTCTCTCCATAGAGAAGCTTTTAACAATTTTATGCTTTTGAGAACGTAACTTGTTCTATTGGTATCTTTTGGTTACGAAACGTTGCACAAGAGCTACCCTAACTTTTGTGACTTTTAAGCACACGAAATAGAGTGTAACGGTCCTCTTTGATGCCTTGGATTTCCTCTACTCTCTCCATAGAGGAGCTTTTAACGTTTTTATGCTTTTGAGAACATAACTTGGTCTATTGGTATCTTTTGGTTACGAAACTTTGCACGAAAGCTAAACTAACTTCTTAGACTTCTAAGAACACTAGATAGAGTGTAACAGTCCACTTTGATGCCTTGGAGTTACTCTACTCTCTATAGACGAGCTTTTCACGTTTTTGTGCTTTTTGAGAACATAACTTGGGGTATTGGTACCTTTGGGCTACGAAACGTTGTACGAAGGCTACACTAACAACTTAGACTGCTAAGAACACTAAGTAGAGTACAACAGTCGACTTTGATGCCTTGGAATTACTCAACTCTCTCCATAGATGAGCTTTTAACGTTTTTGTGCATTAAATAACATAACTTGGTCTATTGGTATCTTTTGGTCACGAAACATTGTACGAAAGTTGCACCAACTTCTTAGACTTCTAAGAACACAAAATAGAGTATATTGGTCCGCTTTGATGCCTTGGATTTGCTCTACTCTCTCCATAGAGAAGCTTTTCACGTTTCGTGCTTTTGAGAAAATAACTCGGTCTTTTGGCGTCTTTTGGTTATGAAACGTTGTACGAAAGATACACTAACAACTTAGACTTCTAAGAACGCTAAATAGACTACAACGGTCCATAGATGAGCTTTGATGCCTTGAAATTACTCAACTCCCTCCATAGATGAGCTTTTCACGTTTTATGTTTTTTAGAACTTAACTTGGCCTATTGGTATCTTTTGGTTACGGAATGTTGTACGAAAGCTACACTAACTTTTCAGACTTCTAAGAACATTAAATAGAGTACTACGGTCCACTTTGATATCTTGGAGTTGCTCTAGTCTCTCCATAGACGAGCTTTTCACGTTTTTGTGCATTTGAGAACATAACTTGGTCTATTGGCATCTTTTGGTTACGAAACGTTTTACGAAAGCTACACTAACAACTTTGACAGCTAATAACACTAACTAATGTTTAACGATCTACTTTGATGCTTTGGATTTGCTCTACTCCCTCCATAGACGAGCTTTTCCCATTTCGTGCTTTTGAGAACGTAACTTGGTCTATTGGTATCTTTTGGTTTCAAAACATTGTTCGAAAGCTACACTAACTTTTTAGACTTCTAAGAACATGAAATAGAGTACTACGGTCCACTTTGATACCTTGGAGTTGCTCTACTCTCTCCATAGATGAGCTTTTCACATTTTTGTGCAATTGAGAACATAAATTGGTTTATTGGAATCTTTTGGTTACGAAATTTTGTACGAAAGCTACACTAATAACTTAGACTGCCAAGCACACTTAATAGAGTACAATGGTCCACCTTGATACCTTGGAATTACTCAACTCTCTCCATAGATGAGCTTTTAACTTTTTGTGCATTAAATAACATAACTTGGTCTATTGGTATCTTTTGGTTATGAAACGTTGTACGAAAGCTACACTAACTTCTTAGACTTCTAAGAATACGAAATAGAGTATAACCGTCCACTTTGATGGCTTGGATTTGCTCTACTCTCTTCATAGAAGTTTTTATGCTTTTGAGAACGTAACTTGGTCTATTGGTATCTTTTGGTTACGAAACATTGCACGAGAGCTACACTAACTTCTTAGACTTCTAAGAACACGAAATAGAGTATAACGGTCCACTTTGATCCCTTGGATTTCTTCTACTATTTCCATAGAGGAGCTTTTAACGTTTTTATGCTTTTGAGAACATAACTTGGTCCATTGGTATCTTTTGGTTGCGAAACGTTGTACGAAAGCTACACTAACTTTTTAGACTTCAAAGAACATGAAATAGAGTACTACGGTCCACTTTGATGCCTTGGAGTTGCTATACTCTCTCCATAGAAGTGCGTTTCACTTTTTGTGCATTTGAGAATATAACTTGGTCTATTGGCATCTTTTGGTTACGAAACGTTGTACGAAAGGTACACTAACAACTTAGACTTCTAAGAACGCTAAATAGAGTACAACAGTCCACTTTGAGGCCTTGGAATTACTCAACTCTCTCCATAGAAGAGCTTTTAACATTTGTGTTCATTAAAGAACATAACTTGGTCTATTGGAATCTTTTGGTTACGAAATATTATACGAAAGCTACACAAACAACTTAAACTTCTAAGAACACTAAATAGAGTATAACGGTCCACTTTGATCCCTTGGATTTGCTCTACTCTCTCCATAGATGAGCTTTTCAAGTTTTGCGCTTTTGAGAACATAACTTGGTCTGTTGGTATTATTTGGTTACGAAACGTTGTACGAAAGCTACCCTAACTTTTTAGACTTCTAAGAACATGAAATAGAGTACTACGGTCCACTTTGATACCTTGGAGTTGCTCTACTCTCTCCATAGATGAGCTTTTCACATTTTTGTGCATTTGAGAATATAACTTGATCTATTGGCATCTTTTGGTTACGAAACGTTGTACGAAAGTTACACAAAACACTTAGACTGCTAAGAACACTAAATAGAGTTTTAACGGTCCACTTTGATGCTATGGATTTGCTCTACTCCCTCCATAGACGAGCTTTTCACGTTTTGTGCTTTTGAGAACATAACTTGGTCTATTGGTATCTTTTGGTTACGAAACGTTGTACGAAAGCTACACTAAATTTTTAGACTTCTAAGAACATGAAATAGAGTGCTACGGTCCACTTTGATACCTTGGAGTTACTCTACTCTCTCCATAGACGGGCTGTTCACGTTTTTGTGCAACTGAGAACATAACTTGGTCTATTGGCATCTTTTGGTTATGAAATGTTGTACGAAAGTTACACTAACTTCTTAGACTTCTAAGAACACTAGATAGAGTGTAACGGTCCACTTTGATGCCTTGGAGTTACTCTACTTTCTCCATAGACGAGCTTTTCACGTTTTGTGCTTTTGAGAGCATAACTTAGTCTGTTGGTATCTTTTGGTTACGAAACGTTGCACGAAAGCATACACTAACTTTTTAGACTTATAAGAACACTAGATAGAGTGTAACGGTCCACTTTGACACCTTGATGTTGCTCTACTCTATTCATAGATGAGCTTTTCACATTTTTGTGCTTTTGAGAACATAACTTGCTCTATTGGCATCTTTTGGTTATGAAACGTTGTGCGAAAGCTACACTAACTTCTTAGACTTCTAAGAACACTTGATAGAGTGTAACGGTCCACTTTGATGCCTTGGAGTTACTCTACTCTCTCCATAGATGAGCTTTTCATGTTTTTGTGCTTTTGAGAATATAACTTGGTCTATTGGTTCCTTTCGGCTACGAAACGTTGTACGAAGGCTACACTAACAACTTAGACTACTAAGAACACTAAAGAGAGTACAACAGTCCAATTTGATGCCTTGGATTTACTCAACTCTCTCCATAGTTGAGCTTTTAACGTTTTTGAGCGTGAAAGAACATAACTTGGTCAATTGGAATCTTTTGGTTACGAAATATTGTACGAAAGCTACAATAACAACTTAAACTTCTGAAAACACTAAATAGAGTATAACGGTCCACTTTGATGCTTTGGATTTGCTCTACTCTCTACATAGACGAGCTTTTCACGTTTTGTGCTTCTGAGAACATAACTTGGTCTATTGGTATCTTTCGGTTACGAAACATTGTACGAAAGCTGCACTAACTTTTTAGACTTTTAAGAACATGAAATAGAGTACTATGGTCCACTTTGATACCTTGGAGTTGCTCTACTCTCTCCATAGACGGGCTTTTCACATTTTTGTGCAATTGAGAACATAACTTGGTCTGTTGGCATCTTTTGGTTACGAAACATTGTATGAAAGATACACTAATAACTTAAACTTCGAAGAACACTCAATAGAGTATAACGGTCCACTTTGATACTTTGGATTTGCTATAGTCTCTCCATAGACAAGCTTTTCACGTTTTGTGCTTTCGAGAGCATAACTTGGTCTGTTGGTATCTTTTGGTTACGAAACGTTGTACGAAAGCTACACTAACTTTTTAGACTTCTAAGAACATGAAATAGAGTACTACGGTCCACTTTGACACCTTGGAGTTGCTCTACTCTCTCCATAGATGAGCTTTTCACATTTTTGTGCGTTTGAGAACATAACTTGGTCTATTCGCATCTTTTGGTTGCGAAACGTTGTACGAAAGCTACACTAACTTCTTAGACTTCTAAGAACACTAGATAGAGTGTAACGATCCACTTTGATGCCTTGGAGTTACTCTACTCTCTCCATAGACGAGCTTTTCATGTTTTTGTGCTTTTGAGAACATAACTTGGTCTGTTGGTACCTTTCGGCTACGAAACGTTGTACGAAGGCTACACTAAGAACTTAGACTACTAAGAACATTAAATAGAGTACAACAGTCCAATTTGATGCCCTGGAATTACTGAACTCTCTCCATAGATGAGCTTTTAACGTTTTTGAGCATTCAAGAACATAACTTGGTCAATTGGAAACTTTTGGTTAGGAAATATTGTACGAAAGCTACAATAACAACTTAAACTTCTAAGAACACGAAATAGAGTATAACGGTCCACTTTCATGCCTTGGATTTCCTCTACTCTCTCCATGGAGGAGCTTTTAACATTTTTATGATTTGAGAACATAACTTGGTCTATTGGTATCTTTTGGTTACGAAACGTTGTACGAAAGCTACACTAACATCTTAGACTTCTAAGAACACTAGATAGAGTATAACGGCCCACTTTGATGCCTTGGAGTTACTCTACTCTTTCCATACATGAGCTTTTCACGTTTTTGTGCTTTTGAGAACATAACTTGGTCTATTGGTACATTTCGGCTGCGAAACATTGTACGAACGCTACACTAAGAACTTAGACTGCTAAGAACACTAGATAGAGTACAACAGTTCACTTTGATGCCCTGGAATTACTCAACTCTCCCCATAGATGAGCTTTTCACATTGTACGAAAGCTACACTAACTTTTTAGATTTCTAAGAAGATGAAATAGAGTACTACGGTCCACTGTGATACCTTGGAGTTAATCTACTCTCTCCATAGACGAGCTTTTCATGTTCTTGTGCAATTGAGAACATAACTTGGTCTATTGGCATCTTTTGGCTACGAAACATTGTAGGAAAGCTACACTAATAACTTCGACTGTTAAGAACACTAAATAGAGTACAACGTTCCACTTTGACGCCTTGGATTTCCTCTACTCTCTCCATAGAGGAACTTTTAACGTTTTTGGTCTTTTGAGAACATAACTTGGTCTATTGGCATCTTTTGGTTACGAAACGTTGTACGAAAGCCGCACTAACTTTTTAGACTTCTAAGAACATGGAATAGAGTACTACGGTCCACTTTGATACCTTGGAGTTGCTCTACACTCTCCATAGATGGGCCTTTCACGTTTTTGTGCAATTGAGAACATAACTTGGTCTATTGGCATCTTTTGGTTACGAAACATTGTATGAAAGATACACTAATAACTTAAACTTCTAAGAACACTAAATAGAGTATAACGGTCCATTTGATGCTTTGGATTTGCTCTACTCTCTCCATAGACGAGCTTTTCACGTTTTGTGCTTTTGAGAGCATAACTTGGTCTGTTGGTATCTTTTGGTTACGAAATGTTGTACGAAAGCTACACAAACTTCTTAGACTTCTAAGAACACTAGATAGAGTGTAACGGTCCACTTTGATGCCTTCGAGTTACTCTACTCTCTCCATAGATGAGCTTTTCATGTTTTTGTGCTTTTGAGAACATAACTTGGTCTATTGGTACCTTTCAGCTACGAAACGTTGTACGAAGGCTACAGTAACACCTTAGACTACTACGCACACTAAATAGAGTAAAACAGTCCAATTTGATGCCCTGGAATTACTCAACTCTCTCCATCGATGAGCTTTTAACGTTTTTGAGCATTAAAGAACATAACTTGGTCAATTGGAATCTTTTGGTTACGAAATATTGTACGAAAGCTACAATAACAACTTAAACTTCTAAGAACACTAAATAGAGTACAACGGTCCACTTTGATGCTTTGGATTTGCTCTACTCTCTACATAGACGAGCTTTTCACGTTTTGTGCTTCTGAGAACATAACTTGGTCTATTGGTATCTTTCGATTACGAAATGTTGTACGAAAGCTGCACTAACTTTTTAGACTTCTAAGAACATGAAATAGAGTACTACGGTCCACTTTGATACCTTGGAGTTGCTCTACTCTCTCCATAGATGAGCTTTTCACATTTTTATGCATTTGAGAATATAACTTGGTCTATTGGCGTCTTCTGGTTACGAAACATTGTACGAAAGTTGCAAAAACTACTTAGACTGCTAAGAACACTACATAGAGTTTAACAGTCCACTTTGATACTTCGGATTTTCTCTACTCCCTCCATAGACGAGCTTTTCACGTTTGCTGCATTTGAGAACATAACTTGGTCTATTGGTATCTTTTGGTTATCAAACGATGCACGAAAGCTACACTAACTGTTTAGACTTCTAAGAACATGAAATAGAGTACTACCGTCCACTTTGATACCTTGGACATTTATGGGCTTTTCACATTTTTGTGCAATTGAGAACATAACTTGGTCTATTGGCATCTTTTGGTTACGAAACATTGTATGAAAGATACACTAATAACTTCGACTTCTAAGAACACTAAATAGAGTATAACGGTCCACTTTGATGCTATGGATTTGCTCTACTCCCTCCATAGACGAGGTTTTCCTGTTTCGTGCTTTTGAGAACGTAACTTGGTCTATTGGTATCTTTTGGTTACGAAACATTGTTCGAAAGCTACACTAACTTTTTAGACTTCTAAGAACATGAAATAGAGTACTACGGTCCACTTTGATACCTTGGAGTTGCTCTACTCTCTCCATAGATGAGCTTTTCACATTTTTGTGCAATTGAGAACATAACTTGGTTTATCGGAATCTTTTGGTTACGAAATTTTGTACGAAAGCTAGACTAATAACTTAGACTGCCAAGAACACTTAATAGAGTACAACGGTCCACCTTGATACCTTGGAATAACTCAACTCTCTCCATAGATGAGCTTTTAACGTTTTTGTGCATTAAATAACATAATTTGGTCTATTGGTATCTTTTGGTTGCGAAACGTTGTACGAAAGCTACACTAACTTCTTAGACTTCTAAGAACACGAAATAGAGTACTACGGTCCACTTTGATGCCATGGAGTTGCTCTACCCTCTCCATAGAAGAACTTTTCACGTTTTTGTGCATTTGAGAACATAACTTGGTCTATTGGCATCTTTTGGTTACGAAACGTTGTACGAAAGGTACACTAACAACTTAGACTTCTAAGAACGCTAAATAGAGTACAACGGTCCACTTCGAGGCCTCGAAATTACTCAACTCTCTCCATAGAAGAGCTTTTAACATTTGTGTGCATTAAAGAACATAACTTGGGTCAATTGGAATCTTTTGGTTACGAAATATTATACGAAAGCAACACAAACAACTTAAACTTCTAAGAACACTAAATAGAGTATAACGGTCCACTTATATGCTTTGGATTTGCTCTACTCTTTCCATAGATGAGCTTTTCATGTTTTGTGCTTTTGAGAACATAACTTGGTCTGTTGATATCTTTTGGTTACGAAACGTTGTACGAAAGCTACACTAACTTTTTAGACGTCTAAGAACATGAAATAGAGTACTACGGTCCACTTTGATACCTTGGAGTTGCTCTACTCTCTCCATAGATGAGCTTTTCACATTTTTGTGCATTTGAGAACATAACTAGGTCTATTGGCATCTTTTGGTTACGAAACGTTGTACGAAACTTACACAAACAACTTAGACTACTAAGAACACTAAATAGAGTTTTAACAGTCCACTTTGATGCTATGGATTTGCTCTACTCCCTCCATAGACGAGCTTTTCACGTTTCGTGCTTTTGAGAACATAACTTGGTCTATTGGTATCTTTTGGTTACGAAACGTTAGACGAAAGCTACACTAACTTTTTAGACTTCTAAGCACATGAAATAGAGTACTACGGTCCACTTTGATACCTTGGAGTTACACTACTCTCTCCATAGATGGGCTTTTCACGTTTTTGTGCAAGTGAGAACATAACTTGGTCTATTGGCATCTTTTGGTTACGAACTGTTGTACGAAAGCTACACTAACTTCTTAGACTTCTAAGAACACTAGATAGAGTGTAACGGTCCACTTTGATGCCTTGGAGTTACTCTACTCTCTCCATAGACGAGCTTTTCATGTTTTTGTGCTTTTGAGAATATAACTTGGTCTATTGGTACCTTTCGGCTACGAAACGTTGTACGAAGGCTACACTAACAACTTAGACTACTAAGAACACTAAATAGAGTACAACAGTCCAATTTAATGCCTTGGAATTACTCAACTCTCTCCATAGTTGAGCTTTTAACGTTTTTGAGCATTAAAGAACATAACTTGGTCAATTGGAATCTTTTGGTTACGAAATATTGTACGAAAGCTACAATAACAATTTAAACTTCTAAGAACACTAAATAGAGTACAACGAATTTGATGCTTTGGATTTGCTCTACTCTCTACATAGACGAGCTTTTCACGTTTTGTGCTTCTGAGAACATAACTTGGTCTATTGGTATCTTTCGGTTACGAAACGTTGTATGAAAGCTGCACTAACTTTTTAGACTTCTAAGAACATGAAATAGAGTACTACGGTCCACTTTGATACCTTGGAGTTGCTCTACTCTCTCCATAGACGGGCTTTTCACATTTTTGTGCAATTGAGAACATAACTTGGTCTATTGGCATCTTTTGGTTACGAAACATTGTATGAAAGATAGACTAATAACTTAAACTTCTAAGAACACTAAATAGAGTATAACGGTCCACTTTGATACTTTGGATTTGCTCTACTCTTTCCATAGACAAGCTTTTCACGTTTTGTTCTTTCGAGAGCATAACTTGGTCTGTTGGCATCTTTTGGTTACGAAACGTTGTACGAAAGCTACACTAACTTTTTAGACTTCTAAGATCATGAAATAGAGTACTACGTTCCACTTTGACACCTTGGAGTTGCTCTACTCTCTCCATAGATGAGCTTTTCATATTTTTGTGCATTTGAGAACATAACTTGGTCTATTGGCATCTTTTGGTTACGAAACGTTGTACGAAAGCTACACTAACTTCTTAGACTTCTATGAACACTAGATAGAGTATAACGGTCCACTTTGATGCCTTGGAGTTACTCTACTCTCTCCATAGACGAGCTTTTCATATTTTTGTGCTTTTGAGAACATAACTTGGTCTATTGGCACCTTTCGGCTACGAAACGTTGTACGAAGGCTACACTAAGAACTTAGACTACTAAGAACACTAAATAGAGTACAACAGTCCAATTTGATGCCCTGGAATTACTCAACTCTCTCCATAAATGAGCTTTTAACGTTTCTGAGCATTAAAGAACATAACTTGGCCAATTGGAATCTTTTGGTTACGAAATATTGTACGAAAGCTACAATAACAACCTAAACTTCTAAGAACACTAAATAGAGTATAACGGTCCACTTTGATGCTTTGGATTTGCTCTACTCTCTACATAGACGAGCTTTTCACGTTTTGTGCTTCTGAGAACATCAGTTGGTCTATTGGTATCTTTCAGTTACGAAACGTTGTACGAAAGCTGCACTAACTTTTTAGACTTCTAAGAACATCAAATAGAGTACTACGGTCCACTTTGATACCTTGGAGTTGCTCTACTCTCTCCATAGAAGAGCTTTTCACATTTTTGTGCATTTGAGAACATAACTTGGTCTATTGGCATCTTCTGGTTACGAAACGTTGTACGAAAGTTGCACAAACTACTTAGACTGCTAAGAACACTACATAGAGTTTAACGGTCCACTTTGATGCTTTGGATTTCCTCTACTCCCTCCATAGACGAGCTTTTCACGTTTTGCGCATTTGAGAACATAACTTGGTTTGTTGGCATCTTTTGGTTACGAAACGTTGTACGAAAGCTACACTAACTTCTAAGACTTCTAAGAACATGAAATAGAGTACTACGGTCCACTTTGACACCTTGGAGTTGCTCTACTCTCTCCATAGATGAGCCTTTCACATTTTTGTGAATTTGAGAACATAACTTGGTCTATTGGCATCTTTTGGTTACGAAACGTTGTACGAAAGCTACACTAACTTCTTAGACTTCTAAGAACACTAGATAGAGTGTAACGGTCCACTTTGATGCCTTGGAGTTAGTCTACTCTCTCCATAGACGAGCTTTTCATGTTTTTGTGCTTTTGAGAACATAACTTGGTCTATTGGTACCTTTCGGCTACGAAACGTTGTACGAAGGCTACACTAAGAACTTAGACTACTAAGAACACTAAATAGAGTACAACAGTCCAATTTGATGCCCAGGAATTACTCAACTCTCTCCATAGATGAGCTTTTAACGTTTTTGAGCATTAAAGAACATAACTTGGTCAATTGGAATCTTCTGGTTACGAAATATTGTACGAAAGCTACAATAACAACTTAAACTTCTAAGAACACTAAATAGAGTATAACGGTCCACTTTGATGCTTTGGATTTGCTCTACTCTCTCCATAGACGAGCTTTTCACGTTTTGTGCTTTTGAGAACATAACTTGGTCTATTGGTATCTTTCGGTTACAAAACGTTGTACGAAAGCTGCACTAACTTTTTAGACTTCCAAGAACATGAAATAGAGTACTACGGTCCACTTTGATGCCTTGGAGTTGCTCCACTCTCTCCATAGAAGAGCTTTTCACTTTTTGTGCATTTGAGAACATAACTTTGTCTATTGACATCTTTTGGTTACGAAACGTTGTACGAAAGATACACTAACAACTTAGACTTCTAAGAACACTAAATAGAGTACAACGGTCCACTTTGATGCGTTGGAATTACTCAACTCTCTCCATAGATGAGGTTTTAACGTTTTTGTGCATTCAAGAACATAACTTGGTCTATTGGTATCTTTTGGTTACGAAACGTTTTACGAAAGCTACACTAACTTCTTAGACTTCTAAGAACACTAGATAGAGTATAACGGGCAACTTTGATGCCTTGGAGTTACTCAACTCTCTCCATAGATGAGCTTTTCACGTTTTTTGAGCTTTTGAGAACATAACTTGGTCTATTGGTACCTTTCGGCTATGAAACGTTGTACGTAGGCTACACTAACAACTTAGACTGCTAAGAACACTAAATAGAGTACAACTGTTCACTTTGATGCCCTGGAATTACTCAACTCTCTCCATAGATGAGCTTTTAACGTTTTTGTGCATTAAATAACGTAACTTGGTCTATTGATATCTGATGTGAGCATATTTGTGCATGTTTACATCACTGATATTCTGTCACTTTAATCATTTTATTGGTTGATGAGGTTGATTTGTGATGAGATTTTATGAAGATAACTTCAATGGGATGATGTTAAAAAACTGTGCTTTAAATTGGAAATTACAGAATTTTGGTACTTAAGACCTTCTTGGATATTTTACAGGATATTCGACAGAAGGAGCTAACAGAATAAATTACGGTCTTCAAAGGACTTTGAGAGGACATTTCAAGCTGTTCGGGAAGTTCTGGTTCACATTAATTGGAGTACGATGGAACTCTGAACATTACCCAAAGTCCGGGCTGGAAATCTTATGAGAAGCAGGATTTTATGCTGCGGACCGGGTCTTTAGAAGCTCAGAACTGGAGCACATGAGGTCCAAATTGAGTGATTCAAAAGCCCATATATAAGTACACGTTCAGAGCTACGACTTTGATGAAGAAGTTCACGTCTGAATATGCTCAGAATCTCCCAGAATCTAGTTGCGAGATCATAATAGATTTCTGTTTCCTAAAATAATTAAGGAAACAGAGTGATTTTAGGAGTCTTAAACTAGGGCTTCTTAGGAGACGTGGGAGGTAACTAATTATATATAATGGGACGGCAGAACTAAGAGAGACAAACAGGGAGAAAGAGCCATACTCAATCCATAGAACATAGGTTTGTCTCCACACTATGAGCGGCTAGTTTATTTCTTTGGTTCAAGGGATTTGACTCCAATTCATGAGATTTTGAGACTTGGTTTGTTATTTTTAAATTCATTTTGGATTCGAACGTCTGTAGTTCTTTATTATATTCATGAATGATTACATGAATTAATTGATTGAGATGCATATTGATTGATATTTCGTGTGATTAAATGCTATATTGAGTACATGATACGTAATTGTTGTGTTGCTTGATTAAAAGTAGCGATTGGGCAACGTGATTACGATCCAAGTTTTCATCATTTGCACAAGGGAATTATAGGATGAATTAAATAGTTTTCGCTTGTTAAACTATTGTTCAATCTTAGTTTCTTCCAAAAATCCAATCCTGTTATTGATAGGAAGAGGATTGCTTAATACCACTTCAGTTGATAACAAGAATTAACTTGAGTGCTGAGCTCATGTTAATAACAGAAGGAAGGTTAGGATTTATCTATCGTACAGACAGATTTAGCTAAGTGTTCGATAAAGATTGCGTACCTTAGAAATCTATGATAAATCCATGAATTGGTTGCTCAATATCCTTTGATCCGAAGTTTGTTAATTCTTATTTCCCGTAAGTATTGTTGTGTTTACATTCTAGTTTAGTTGAATTAAAATCAAATCTTCCCATATTTCAATTAGTGCGTTAAGAACTGTGAATTAATCACTTGGTCCCTGAGGATCCACCCTTATTCATCACTTTTACCAATTAAGGATTCAGAGTAAGGTAATTATTTTTGCTTGCGCTCGGCACGCATCAGTATCTTTTGGTTACAAAACATTGTACGAAAGCTGCACTAACTTCTTAGACTTCTAAGAACACAAAGTAGAGTATATCGGTCCACTTTGATTCATTCGATTTGCTCTACTCTCTCCATAGAGGAGCTTTTCACGTTTGTGCTTTTGAGAACATAACTTGGTCTATTGGCATCTTTTGGTTACGAAACGTTCTATGAAAGATACACTCACAACTTAGACTTCTAAGAACGCTAAATAGAGTACAACGGTCCACTTTGATGCCCTGGAATTACTCAACTCTCTCCATAGATGAGCTTTTAACGTTTTTGTGCATTAAATAACGTAACTTGGTCTATTGGTATCTTTTGGTTACGAAACATTGTACGAAAGCTGCACTAACTTCTTAAACTTCTAAGAACACAAAGTAGAGTATATCGGTCAAATTTGATGCCTTGGAGTTACTCTACTCTCTCCAAAGACGAGCTTTTCACGTTTTTGTGGTTTTGAGAACATAACTAGGTCTTCTGGTACCTTTCGGCTACGAAACGTTGTACGAAGGCTACACTAACAACTTAGACTGCTAAGAACACTAAATAGAGTACAACAATTCACTTTGATGCCCTGGAAATACTCAACTCTCTCCATAGATGAGCTTTTAACGTTTTTTTTGCATTAAATAACATAACTTGGTCTATTGGCATCTTTTGGGTATGAAACGTTGCACGAAAGATACACTAACAACTTAGACTTTTAAGAACACAAAATAGAGTACAACGGTCCACTTTGAGGCCTTGGAATTACTCAACTCCCCCCATAGACGAGCTTTTCACGTTTTGTGCTTTGAGAACATAACTTGGTCTATTGGTATCTTTTGGTTATGAAACGTTGTATGAAAGCTACACTAACTTTTTAGACTTCTAAGAACATGAAATAGAGTACTATGGTCCACTTTGATACATTGAAGTTGCTCTACTCTCTCCATAGACGAGCTTTTCACGTTTTTGCACTTTTGAGAGCTTAACTTGGTCTATTGGCATCTTTTGGTTACGAAACATTGTATGAAAGATACACTAATAACTTAAACTTCTAAGAACACTAAATAGAGTATAACGGTCCACTTTGATGCTTTGGATTTGCTCTACTCTCTCCATAGATGAGCTTTTCACGTTTTGTGCTTTTCAGAGCATAACTTGGTCTGTTGGTATCTTTTGGTTATGAAACGTTGTACGAAAGCTACATTAACTTTTTAGACTTCTAAGAACATGAAATAGAGTACTACGGTCCACGTTGACACCTTGGAGTTGCTCTACTCTCTCCATAGATGAGCGTTTCACATTTTTGTGCATTTGAGAACATAACTTGGTCTATTGGCATCTTTTGGTTACGAAACGTTGTACGAAAGCTACACTAACTTCTTAGACTTCTAAGAACACTAGATAGAGTGTAACGGTCCACTTTGATGCCTTGGAGTTACTCTACTCTCTCCATAGACGAGCTTTTCATGTTTTTGTGCTTTTGAGATCATAACTTGGTCCATCGGTACCTTTCGGTTACGAAACGTTGTCCGAAGGCTACACTAACAACTTAGACTACTAAGAACACTAAATAGAGTACGACGGTCCAATTTGATGCCCTGGAACTACTCAACTCTCTCAATAGAGTACGACAGTCCAATGTGAGCATATTTGTGCATGTTTACATCACTAATATTCTGTCACTTTAATCATTTTATTGGTTGATGAGGTTGATTTGTGATGAGATTTTATGAAGATAACTTCAATGGGATGATGTTAAAAAACTGTGCTTTAAATTGGAAATTATAGAATTTTGGTACTTAAGACCTTCTTGGATATTTTACAGGACATTCGACAGAAGGAGCTGATAGAATAAATTGTAGTCTTCAACGGACTTTTAGAGGACATTTCAAGCTGTTCGGGAAGTGCTGGTTCACATTAATTGGAGTACAATGGAACTCTGAACATTACCCAAAATCAGGGATGGAAATCTTATTAGATGCAGGATTTTATTCTGCGGACCGGGTCCTTAGAAGCTCAGAACTGGAGCATATGAGGTCCAAATTGAGTGATTCAAAAGCCCATAAATAAGTACACGTTCACAGCTACGACTTTGATGAAGAAGTACACGTCTGAATATGCTCAAAATCTCCCAGAATCCAGTTGCGAGGTCGTGACAGATTTCTGTTTCCTAAAATAATTAAGGAAACAGAGTGATTTTAGGAGTCTTAAACTAGGGCTTCCTAGGAGACGTTTTTGTGCATTAAAGAACATCACTTGGTCTATTGGTGTCATTTGGTTACGAAACGTTGTACGAAAGGTGCAATAACTTCATAGACTTCTAAGAACACTAGGTAGAGTATAACGGTCCACTTTGATGCCTTGGATTTGCTCTACTCTCCCCATAGAGGAGCTTTTAACGTTTTTATGCTTTTGAGAACATAATTTGGTCTATTGGTATCTTTTGGTTACGAAACGTTGTACGAGAGCTACACTAACTTCTTAGACTTCTAAGAACATGAAATAGAGTGTAACGGTCCACTTTGATGCCTTGGATTTCCTCTACTCTCTCCATAGAGGAGCTTTTAACGTTTTTATACTTTTGATAACATAACTTGGTCTATTGGTATCTTTTGGTTACGAAACGTTGTACAAAAGCTACACTAACTTCTTAGACTTCTAAGAACACTAGATAGAGTATAACGGTCCACTTTGATGCCTTGGAGTTACTCTACTCTCTCCATAGAAGAGCTTTTCACATTTTTGTGTTTTTGAGAACATAACTTGGTCTATTGGTACCTTTCGGCTACGAAACGTTGTACGAAGGCTACACTAATAACTTAGACTGCTAAGAACACTAAATAGAGTACAACAGTTCACTTGGATGCCCTGGAAATACTCAACTCTATCCATAGATGAGCTTTTAACGTTTTTTTTGCATTAAATAACATAACTTGGTCTCTTGGCATCTTTTGGATACGAAACGTTGTACGAGCTTTTCACGTTTTACGCTTTTGAGAACATAACTTGGTCTATTGGTATCTTTCGATTATGAAACGTTGTACGAAAGCTACACTAACTTTTTAGACTTCTAAGAACATGAAATAGAGTACTACGGTCCACTTTGATGCCTTGGAGTTGCTCCACTCTCTCCATAGAAGAGCTTTTCACGTTTTTGTGCATTTGAGAACATAACTTGGTCTATTGGCATCTTTTGGTTACGAAATGTTCTACGAAAGATACACTAACAACTTAGACTTCTAAGAACCCTAAATAGAGTACAACGTTCCACTTTGATGCCTTGGATTTCCTCTACTCTCTCCATAGAGGAACTTTTAACGTTTTTGGTCTTTTGAGAACATAACTTGGTCTATTGGTATATTTTGGTTCCAAAACGTTGTACAAAAGCTACACTAACTTCTTAGACTTCTAAGAACATTAAATAGAGTATAACAGTCCACTTTGATGCATTGAAGTTGCTCTACACTCTCTATAGACGAGCTTTTCATGTTTTTGTCCTTTTGAGAACTTAACATGGTCTATTGGGATCTTTTGGTTGCGAAACGTTGTACGAAAGCTACACTAACATTTAAGACTTCTAAGAACATGAAATAGAGTACTATGGTTCACTTTGATGCCTTGGAGTTGCTCTACTCCCTCCATAGAAGATCTTTTCACATTTTTGTGCATTCGAGATCATAACTTGGTCTGTTGGCATCTTTTGGCTACGAAACATTGTACAAAAGATACACTAACAACTTAAACTTCTAAGAATGCTAAATAGAGTACAACGGTCCACTTTGATGCCTTCGAATTACTCCACTCTCTCCATAGATAAGGTTTCAACATTTTTGTGCATTAAAGAACATTACATGGTCTATTGGTATCTTTTGGTTACGAAACGCTGTACAAAAGCTGCACTAACTTCTTAGACTTCTAAGAACACTAGAGTATAACGGTCCACTTTGATGCCTTGGATTTCCTCTACTCTCTCCATAGAGGAGCTTTTAACGTTTTTATGCTTTTGAGAACGTAACTTGGTCTATTGGTGTCTTTTGGTTACGAAACGTTGTATGAGAGCTACACTAGCTTCTTAGACTTCTAAGAACACAAAATAGAGTGTAACGGTCCACTTTGATGCCTTGGATTTCCTCTACTCTCTCAATAGAGAAGCTTTTAACTTTTTATGCATTTGAGAACATAACTTGGTTTATTGTTATATTTTGGTTACGAAACATCGTGCAAAAGCTACACTAACTTCTTAGACTTCTAAGAACACTAAATAGAGTATAACGGTCCACTTTGATTCATTGGAGTTGCTCTACTCTCTCGATAGACAAGCTTTTCGTGTTTTTGTGCTTTTGAGAACTTAACTTGGTCTCTTGGGATCTTTTGGTTACGAACTGTTGTACGAAAGCTACACTACCTTCTTAGACTTCAAAGAACACTAGATAGAGTATAACGGTCCTCTTTGATGCCTTGGAGTTACTCTACTCTCTCCATAGACGAGCTTTTCACATTTTTGTGCTTTTGAGAACATAACTTGGTCTCTTGGTACCTTTCGGCTATGAAACGTTGTACGAAGGCTACACTAACAACTTAGACTGCTAAGAACACTAAATAGAGTACAACAGTTCACTTTGATGCCCTGGAATTACTCAACTCTCTCCATAGATGAGCTTTTAACGTTTTTGTGCATTAAATAACATAACTTGGTCTATTGGTATCGTTTGGTTACAAAACATTGTACGAAAGCTGCACTAACTTCTTAGGCTTATAAGAACACAATGTAGAGCATATCGGTCCACTTTGATTCCTTGGATTTGCTCTACTCTCTCCATAGAGGACTTTTCACTTTTTGTGCTTTTGAGAACATAACTTGGTCTATTGGCATCTTTTGGTTACGAAACGTAGTATGAAAGATACACTAACAACTTAGACTTCTAAGAACGCTAAATAGAGTACATCGGTCCACTTTGAGGCCTTGGAATTACTCAACTCCCTCCATAGGCGAGCTTTTCACGTTTTGTGCTTTTGAGAACATAACTTGGTCTATTGGTATCTTTTGGTCACGAAACGTTGTACGAAAGCTACACTAACTTCTTAGACTTCTTAGAACATGAAATAGAGTACTACAGTCCACTGTGATACCTTGGGGTTGCTCCAACTCTCCATGGATGAGCTTTTCACGTTTTTGTGCAATTGAGAACATAACTTGGTCTATTGACATCTTTTGGTTACGAAACATTGTACGAAAGCTACACTAATAACTTAGACTATTAAAAACACTAAATAGAGTACAACGGTCCACTTTGATGCCTTGGATTTCCTCTACTCTTTCCATGGAGGAACTTTTAACGTTTTTGTGCTTTTGAGAGCATAACTTGGTCTATTGGTATATTTTGGATACAAAATGTTGTACCAAAGCTACACTAACTTCTTAGACTTCTAAGAACACTAAATAGAGTATAACGGTCCACTTGGATGCATTGGAGTTGCTCTACTCTCTCTATAGACGAGCTTTTCATGTTTTTGTGCTTTCGAGAACAGAACTTGGTCTATTAGGATCTTTTGGTTACGAAACGTGGTACGAAAGCTACACTAACTTTTTAGACTTCTAAGAACATGAAATAGAGTACTACGGTCCACATTGATGCCTTGGAGTTGCTCTACTCTCTCCATAGAAGAGCTTTTCACGTTTTTATGCATTTGAGAACATAACTTGGTCTATTGGCATCTTTTGGTTACGAAACATTGTACGAAAGATACACTAACAACTTAGACTCCTAAGAACACTAAATTGAGTACAAAGATCCACTTTTATGCCTTGGAATTACTCAACTCTCTCCATAGATGAGCTTTTAACGTTTTTGTGCATTAAAGAACATAACTTGGTGTATTCGTATCTTTTGGTTACGAAATGCTGTACGAAATCAGCACTAACTTCGTAGACTTCTAAGAATACTAAATAGAGTATAAAGGTCCACTTTGAGAACATAACATGGTCTATCAGTACCTTTCGCCTATGAAAAGTTGTACGAAGGCTACACTAACAACTTAGACTGCTAAGAACACTAAATAGAGTACAACAATTCACTTTGATGTCGCAGAATTACTCAACTCTCTCGATAGATGAGCTTTTAACGTTTTTGTGCGTTAAATAACATAATTTGGTCTATTGGTATCTTTTGGTTACGAAACGTTGTTCGAAAGCTACACTAACTTCTTAGACTTCTAAGAGCACTAAAAAGAGTATAACGGTCCACTTTGAGGCCTTGGAATTACTCAACTCACTCCACATATGAGCTTTTCACGTTTTGTGCTTTTGAGAACATAACTTGGTCTATTGGTATCTTTTGGTCACGAAAGTTGTGCGAAAGCTACACTAACTTTATAGACTTCTAAGAACATGAAATAGAGTACTACGGTCCTCTGTGATACCTTGGAGTTGCTCTACTCTCTCCATAGAGGAGCTTTTCACGTTTTGTGCTTTTGAGAACATAACTTGGTCTATTGGCATCTTTTGGTTACGAAACGTTGTACGAAAGATACACTAACAACTTAGACTTCTAAGAACGCTAAATAGAGTACAACGGTCTACTTTGAGGGCTTGGAATTACTCAACTCCTTCCACAGATGAGCTTTTCACGTTTTGTGCTTGTGAGAACATAACTTGGTCTATCGGTATCTTTTGGTCACGAAACGTTGTACGAAAGCTACACAAATAACTTACACTGTTAAGAACACTAAATAGAGTACAACGGTCCACTTTGATGCCTTGGATTTCCTCTACTCTCTCCATAAAGGAACTTTTAACGTTTTTGTGCTTTTGCGAACATAACTTGGTCTATTGGTATATTTTGGTTGCAAAACATTGTACGAAAGCTACACTAACTTCTTAGACTTCTAAGAACACTAAATATAGTATAACGGTCCACTTTGATGCATTGGAGCTGCTTTACTCTCTCTATAGACGAGCTTTTCATGTTTCTGTGCTTTTAAGAACTTAACTTGGTCTATTGGGATCTTTTGATTATGAAACGTTGTATGAAAGCTACACTGACTTTTTAGACTTCTAAGAACACAAAATAAAGTACTACAGTCCACTTTGATGCCTAAGAGATGCTCTACTCTCTCCATAGAAGAGCTTTTCACGTTTTTGTACATCTGAGAACATAACTTGGTCTATTGGCATCCTCTGTTCACGAAACGTTGTACAAAAGATACACTAACAACTTTGACTTCTAAGAACACTAAATAGAGTACAACGATCCACTTTGATGCCTTGGAATTACTCAACTCTCTCCATAGATGAGCTTTCAATGTTTTTGTGCATTAAAGAACATAACTTGGTCTATTGGTATCTTTTGGTTACGAAACGTTGTATGAAAGCTGCACTAACTTCTTAGACTTCTAAGAACACTAGATAGAGTATAACGATCCACTTTGATGCCTTGGATTTGCTCTACTCTCTCCATAGAGGAGCTTTTAACGTTTTTATGCTTTTGAGAATGTAACTTGGTCTATTGGTATCTTTCGGTTACGAAACGTTGTACGAGAGCTACACTAACTTCTTAGACTTCTAAGAACACGAAATAGAGTGTAAGGGTCCACTTTGATGCCTTGGATTTCCTCTACTCTCTCCATAGAGGAGCTTTTAACGTTTTTATGCTTTTGAGAACATAACTTGGTCTATTGGCATCTTTTGGTTACGAAACGTTGCACGAAAGCTACACTAACTTCTTAGACTTCTAAGAACACTAGATAGAGTATAACGGTCCACTTTGATGCCTTGGAGTTACTATACTCTCTCCATAGACGAGCTTTTCACGTTTTTGTGCTTTTGAGAACATAACATGGTCTATTGGTACCTTTCGGCTATGAAAAGTTGTACGAAGGCTACACTAACAACTTAGACTGCTAAGAACACTAAATAGAGTACAACAATTCACTTTGATGTCCTAGAATTACTCAACTCTCTCCATAGATGAGCTTTTAACGTTTTTGTGCATTAAATAACATAACTTGGTCTATTGGTATCTTTTGGTTACGAAACATTGTACGAAAGCAACACTAACTTCTTAGACTTCTAAGAGCACTAAAAAGAGTATAACGGTGCACTTTGAGGCCTTGGAATTACTCAACTCCCTCCACAGATGAGCTTTTCACGTTTTGTGCTTTTGAGAATATAACTTGGTCTATTGGTATCTTTTGGTCACGAAACGTTGTACGAAAGCTACACTAACTTTTTAGACTTCTAAGAACATGAAATAGAGTACTACGGTCCTCTGTGATACCTTGGAGTTGCTCTACTCTCTCCATAGAGGAGCTTTTCACGTTTTGTGCTTTTGAGAACGTAACTTGGTCTATTGACATCTTTTGGTTACGAAACGTTGTACGAAACATACACTAACAACTTAGACTTCTAAGAACACTAAATAGAGTACAACAGTCCACTTTGAGGCCTTGGAATTACTCAACTCCTTCCACAGATGAGCTTTTCACGTTTTGTGCTTGTGAGAACATAACTTGGTCTGTTGGTATCTTTTGGCCACGAAACGTTGTACGAAAGCTACACAAATAACTTAGACTGTTAAGAACACTAAATAGAGTACAAAGGTCCACTTTGATGCCTTGGATTTCCTCTACTCTCTCCATAAAGGAACTTTTAACCTTTTTGTGCTTTTGCGAACATAACTTGGTCTATTGGTATATTTTGGTTGCAAAACATTGTACAAAAGCTACACTAACTTCTTAGACTTCTAAGAACACTAAATATAGTATAACGGTCCACTTTGATGCATTGGAGTTGCTCTACTCTCTCTATAGATGAGCTTTTCATGTTTTTGTGCTTCTGAGAACTTAACTTGGTCTGTTGGGATATTTTGGTTACGAAACGTTGTACGAAAGCTACACTGACTTTTTAGACTTCTAAGAACATGAAATAGAGTACTACAGTCCACTTTGATGCCTTGGAGTTGCTCTACTCTCTCCATAGAAGAGCTTTTCACGTTTTTGTGCATTTGAGAACATAACTTGGTCTGTTGGCATCCTTTGTTCACGAAACGTTGTACGAAAGATACACTAACAACTTAGACTTCTAAGAACACTAAATAGAGTACAACGATCCACTTTGATGCCTTGGAATTACTCAACTCTCTCCATAGATGAGCTTTCAACATTTTTGTGCATTAAAGAACATAACTTGGTCTATTGGTATCTTTTGGTTACGAAACGTTGTATGAAAGCTGAATAACTTCTTAGACTTCTAAGAACACTAGATGGAGGATAACGTTCCACTTTGATGCCTTGGATTTGCTCTACTCTCTCTATAGAGGAGCTTTTAACATTTTTATGCTTTTGAGAATGTAACTTGGTCTATTGGTATCTTTCGGTTACGAAACGTTGTACGAGAGCTACACTAACTTCTTAGACTTCTAAGAACACGAAATAGAGTGTAAGGGTCCACTTTAATGCCTTGGATTTCCTCTACTCTCTCCATAGAGGAGCTTTTAACGTTTTTATGCTTTTGAGAACATAACTTGGTCTATTGGCATCTTTTGGTTACGAAACGTTGCACGAAAGCTACACTAACTTCTTAGACTTCTAAGAACACTAGATAGAGTATAACGGTCCATTTTGATGCCTTGGGGTTACTCTACTCTCTCCATAGACGCGCTTTTCACGTTTTTGTGCTTTTGAGAACATAACTTGGTCTACTGGTACCTTTCGGCTATGAAACCTTGTACGAAGGCTACACTAACAACTTAGACTGCTAAGAACACTAAATAGAGTACTACAGTTTACTTTGATGCCCTCGAATTACTCAACTCTCTCCGTAGATGAGCTTTTATCATTTTTGTGCATTAAATAACATAACTTGGTCTATTGGTATCTTTTGGTTACGAAACATTGTACGAAAGCTGGAGTAACTTCTTAGAGTTCTACGAACACAAAGTAGAGTATATCGGTCCACTTTGATTCCTTGGATTTGTTCTACTCTCTCCATAGAGGAGCTTTTCACGTTTTGTACCTTTGAGAACATAACTGGTCTATTGGCATCTTTTGGTTACGAAAAGTTGTACGAAAAATACACTAACAACTTAGACTACTAAGAACGCTAAATAGAGTACAACGGTCCACTTTGAGGCGTTGGAATTACTCAACTCCCTCCATAGACGAGCTTTTCACGTTTTGTGCTTTTGACAACATAACTTGGTCTATTGGTATCTTTTGGTCACGAAATGTTCTACAAAAGCTACACTAACTTTTTAGACTTCGAGAACATGAAATAGAATACTACGGTCCACTGTGATACCTTGGAGTTGCTCTACTCTCTCCATAGACGAGCTTTTCACATTTTTGTGCAATTGAGAGCATAACTTGGTCTATTGGCATTTTTTGGTTACGAAACATTGTACGAAAGCTACACTAATAACTTAGACTGTTAAGAACACTAAATAGAGTACAACGGTCCACTTTGATGCCTTGGATTTCCTCTACTCTCTCCATAGAGGAACTTTTAACGTTTTTGTGCTTTTGATAACATAACTTGGTCTATTGGTATATTTTGGTTACAAAATGTTGTACAGAAGCGACACTAACTTCTTAGTCTTCTAAGAACACTAAATAGAGTATAACGGTCCACTTTGATGCATTAGAGTTGCTCTACTCTCTCTATAGACGAGCTTTTCATGTTTTTGTGCTTTTGAGAACTTAACTTGGTCTATTGGGATATTTTGGTTACGAAATGTTGTACGAAAGCTACACTAACTTTTTAGACTTCAAAGAACAAGAAATAGAGTACTACGGTCCACTTTGATGCCTTGGAGTTGCTCTACTCTCTCCATAGAAGAGCTTTTCACGTTTTTGTGCATTTGAGAACATACCTTGGTCTATTGGCATCTTTTGATTTCGAAACATTGTACGAAAGATAAACTAACAACTTAGACTTCTAAGAACACTAAATAGAGTGCAACGGTCTACTTTGATGCCTTGGAATTACTCAACTCTCTCCATAGATGAGCTTTTAACGTTTTTGTGCATTAAAGAACATAAGTTGGTCTATTGGTATCTTTTCGTTACGAAACATTGTACAAAAGCTGCACTAACTTCTTAGACTTCTAAGAACACTAGATAGAGCATAACGGTCCACTTTGATGCATTGGGGTTGCTCTACTCTCTCTATAGAGGAGCTTTCACGTTTTTATGCTTTTGAGATCGTAACTTGGTCTATTGGTATCTTTCGGTTATGAATCGTTGTACGAGAGCTACACTAACTTCTTAGACTTCTAAGAACATCAAATAGATTGTAACGGTCCACTTTGATGCCTTGGGTTTGCTCTACTTTCTCCATAGAGGAGCTTTTAATGTTTTTATGCTTTTGAGATCGTGACTTGGTCTATTGGTATCTTTCGGTTACGAAACGTTGTACGAGAGCTACACTAACTTCTTAGACTTCTAAGAACACGAAATAGAGTGTAACGGTCCACTTTGATGCCTTGGATTTCCTCTACTCTCTCCATAGAGGAGCTTTTAACGTTTTTATGCTTTTGAGAACATAACTTGGTCTATTTGTATCTTTTCGTTATGAAACGTTGCACGAAAGCTACACTAACTTCTTAGACTTCTAAGAACACTAGATAGAGTATAACGTTCCACTTTGATGCCTTGGAGTCACTCTACTCTCTCCATAGACCAGCTTTTCACGTTTTTTGTGCTTTTGAGAACATAACTTGGTCTATTGGTCCCTTTCGGCTATGAAATGTTGTACGAAGGCTACACTACCATCTTAGTCTGTTAAGAACACTAAATAGGGTACAATAGTTCACTTTGATGCCCTGGAATTACTCAACTCTCTCCATAGATGAGCTTTTAATGTTTTTGTGCATTAAATAACATAACTTGGTCTATTGGTATCCTTTGGTTAAAAAACGTTGTACGAAAGATACACTAACAACTTAGACTTCAAAGAAAGCTCAATAGAGTACAACGGTCCACTTTGAGGCCTTGGAATTACTCAACTCCCTCCATAGACGAGCTTTTCACGTTTTGTGCTCTTGAGAACATAACTTGGTCTATTGGTACCTTTCGGCTACGAAACGTTGTACGAAGGCTACACTAACAACTTAAACTGCTAAGAACACTAAATAGAGTACAACAGTTCACTTTGATGCCCTCGAATTACTCAACTCTCTCCATAGATGAGCTTTTAACGTTTTTGTGCATTAAATAACATAACTTGGTCTATTGGTATCTTTTGGTTACGAAACATTGTACGAAAGCTGCACTAACTTCTTAGACTTCTAAGAACACAAAGTAGAGTATATCGGTCCACTTTGATTCGTTGGATTTGCTCTACTCTCTCCATAGAGGAGCTTTTCACGTTTTGTGCAATTGAGGACATAACTTGGTCTATTATCATCTTTTGGTTACGAAACATTGTACAAAAGCTACACTAATAACTTAGACTGTTAAGAACACTAAATAGAGTACAACAGTTCACTTTGATGCCCTCGAATTACTCAACTCTCTCCATAGATGAGCTTTTAACGTTTTTGTGCATTAAATAACATAACTTGGTCTATTGGTATCTTTTGGTTACGAAACATTGTACGAAAGCTGCACTAACTTCTTAGACTTCTAAGAACACAAAGTAGAGTATATCGGTCCACTTTGATTCGTTGGATTTGCTCTACTCTCTCCATAGAGGAGCTTTTCACGTTTTGTGCAATTGAGGACATAACTTGGTCTATTATCATCTTTTGGTTACGAAACATTGTACAAAAGCTACACTAATAACTTAGACTGTTAAGAACACTAAATAGAGTACAACGGTCCACTTTGATGCCTTGGATTTCCTCTACTCTCTCCAAAGAGGAACTTTTAACGTTTTTGTGCTTTTGAGAACATAACTTAGTCTATTGGTATATTTTGGTTACAAAACGTTGTACAAAAGCTGCACTAACTTCTTAGACTTCTAAGAACACTAAATAGAGTATAACGGTCCACTTTGATGCATTGGAGTTCCTTTACTCTCTCTATAGACGAGCTTTTCATGTTTTTGTACTTTTGAGAACTTAACTTGGTCTATTGGGATCTTTTGGTTACGAAACGTTGTACGAACACTACACTAACCTTTTAGACTTCTAAGAACATGAAATAGAGTACTACAGTCCACCTTGATGCCTTGGAGTTGCTCTACTCTCTCCATAGATGTGCTTTTCACGTTTTTGGGCATTTGAGAACATAAGTTGGTCTATTGGCATCTTTTGGTTACGAAATGTTGTACGAAAGATACACTAACAACTTAGACTTCTAAGAACACTAAATAGAGTACAACGGTCCACTTTGATGCCTTGGAATTACTCAACTCTCTCCATAGATGAGCTTTTATTATTTTTGTGCATTAAAGAACAGAACTTGGTCTATTGGTATCTTTTGGTTACGAAACGTTGTACGAAAGCTGCACTAACTTCTTAAACTTCTAAGAACACTAGATAGAGTATAACGGTCCAATTTGATGCCTTGGATTTGCTCTATTCTCTCCATAATGGAGTTTCTAACGTTTTTATGCCTTTGAGAACGTAACTTGGTCTATTGGTATCTTTTGGTTACGAAACGTTGTACGAGAGCTACACTAACTTCTTAGACTCCAAAGAACACGAAATAGAGTGTAACGGTCCACTTTGATGCCTTGGATTTCTTCTACTCTTTCCATAGAGGAGCTTTTAACGTTTTTAAGCTTTTGAGAACATAACTTAGTCTATTGGTATCTTTTGGCTACGAAACGTTGTACGAAAGCTACACTAAATTCTTAGACTTCTAAGAACCCTAGATAGAGTATAACGGTCCACTTTGATGCCTTGGAGTTACTCTACTCTCTCCATAGACGAGCTTTTCACGTTTTTGTGCTTTTGAGAACATAACTTGGTGTATTGGTACCATTCAGCTATGAAACATTGTACGAAGGCTACACTAACAACTTAGACTGCTAAGAACACTAAATAGAGTACAACAGTTCACTTTGATGCCCTGGAATTACTCAACTCTCTCCATATATGAGCTTTTAACGTTTTTGTGCATTAAATAACATAACTTGGTCTATCGTTATCTTTTGGTTACGAAACATTGTACGAAAGCTGCACTAACTTCTTAGACTTCTAAGAACACAAAGTAGAGTATATCGGTCCACTTTGATTCCTTGGATTTGCTCTACTCTCTCCATAGAGGAGCTTTTCACGTTTTGTGCTTGTGAGAACGTAACTTGGTCTATTGGCATCTTTTGGTTACGAAACGTTGTACGAAAGATACACTAACAACTTAGACTTCTAAGAACGCTAAATAGAGTGCAATGGTCCACTTTGAGGTCTTGGAATTACTCGACTCCCTCCATAGACGAGCTTTTTACGTTTTATGCTTTTGAGAACATAACTTGTTCTATTGGTATCTTTTGTTCACGAAACGTTGTATGAAAGCTACACCAACTTTTTAGAATTCTAAGAACATTAAATAGAGTACTACGGTCCACTGTGATACCTTGCAGTTGCTTTACTCTCTGAATAGCCGAGCTTTTCACTTTTTGTGCAATTGAGAACATAACTTGGTGTATTGACATCTTTTGGTTATGAAACATTGTACGAAAGCTACACTAAGAACTTAGACTATTAAGAACACTATAGAGAGTACAACAATCCACTTCGATACGTTGGATTTCCTCTATTCTCTCCATAGAGGAACTTTTAACATTTTTATGTTTTTGAGAACATAACTTGGTCTATTGGTATATTTTGGTTACAAAACGTTGTACAAAAGCTACACTAACTTCTTAGACTTCTAAGAACACTAAATCGAGTATAACGGTGCACTTTGATGCATTGGAGTTGCTCTACTCCCTCTATAGACGAGCTTTTCATGTTTTTGTGCTTTTGAGAACTTAACTTGGTCTATTGGGATCTTTTGGTTAAACGTTGTACGAAAGCTACACTAACCTTTTAGATTTCTAAGAACATGAAATAGAGTACTACGGTCCACTTTGATGGCTTGGAGTTTCTCTACTCTCTCCGTAGAATTGCTTTTCACGTTTTTGGGTATTTGAAAACATAACTTGGTCTATTGGCATATTTTGGTTACGAAATGATGTATGAAAGATACACTAACAACTTAGACTTCAATAGAGTACAACAGTCCACTTTGATGCCTTGGAAATACTCAACTCTCTCCATAGATGAGCTTTTATTATTTTTGTGCATTAAAGAACATAACTTGGTCTATTGGTATCTTTTGGTTACGAAACGTTGTAGAAAAGCTGCACTAACTTCTTAAACTTCTAAGAACACTAGATAGAGTATAACGGTCCACTTTGATGCCTTGGATTTGCTCTATTCTCTCCATTGTGGAGTTTTTAACATTTTTATGCTTTAGAACGTAACTTGGTCTATTGGTATCTTTTGGTTACGAAACGTTCTACGAGAGCTACACTAACTTCTTAGACTTCAAAGAACACAAAACAGAGTGTAACGGTCCACTTTGATGCCTTGGATTTCTTTTACTCTCTCCATAGAGGAGCTTTTAACGTTTTTAAGCTTTTGAGAACATAACTTGGTCTATTGGTATCTTTTGGCTACGAAACGTTGTACGAAAGCTACACTAAATTCTTAGACTTCCAAGAACCCTACATAGAGTATAACGGTCCACTTTGATGCCTTGGAGTTACTCTACTCTCTCCATAGATGAGCTTTTCAGGTTTTTGTGCTTTTGAGAACATAACTTGGTGTATTGGTACCTTTCGCTACGAAACGTTGTACGAAGGCTAAACTAACAACTTAGACTGCTAAGAACACTAAATAGAATACAACAGTTCACTTTGATGCCCTGGAATTACTCAACTCTCTCCATATATGGGCTTTTAACGTTTTTGTGCGTTAAATAAGATAACTTGGTCTATTGGCATCTTTTCGTTACGAAATATTGTACGAAGGCTGCACTAACTTCTTAGACTTCTAAGAACACAAAGTAGAGTATATCGGTCCACTTCGATTCCTTGGATTTGCTCTACTCTCTCCATAGAGGAGCTTTTCACGTTTTGTGCTTTTGAGAACATAACTTGGTCTATTGGCATCTTTTGGTTATGAAATGTTGTACGAAAGATACAATAACAACTTAGACTTCTAAGAACGCTAAATAGAGTACAACGGTCCACTTTGAGGTCTTGGAATTACTCGACTCCCTCCATAGACGAGCTTTTCACGTTTTATGCTTTTGAGAACATAACTTGGTCTATTGGTATCTTTTGGTCGCGAAACGTTGTACGAAAGCTACACCAACTTTTTAGAATTCTAAGAACATTAAATAGAGTACTACGGTCCACTGTGATACCTTGCAGTTGCTCTACTCTCTGAATAGACGAGCTTTTCACGTTTTTGCGCAATTGAGAACATAACATGGTCTATTGGAATCTTTTGGTTATGAAACATTGTACGAAAGCTACATTAATAACTTAGACTGTTAAGAACACTAAATAGAGTACAACGGTCCACTTTGATGCCTTGGATTTCCTCTACTCTCTCCATAGAGGAACTTTTAACGTTTTCGTGCTTTTGAGAACATAACTTGGTCTATTGGTATATTTTGGTTACAAAACGTTGCACAAAAGCTACACTAACTTCTAAGACTTCTAAGAACACTAAATAGAGTATAACGGTCCACTTTGATGCATTGGAGTTGCTCTACTCTCTCTATAGATGAGCTTTTCATGTTTTTGTGCTTTTGAGAACTTAACTTGGTCTATTGGGATCTTGTGGTTACGAAATGTTGTACGAAAGCTACACTAACCTTTAAGACTTCTAAGAACATGAAATAGAGTACTACGGTTCACTTTGATGCCTTGGAGTTGCTCTACTCTCTCCATAGAAGTGCTTTTCACATTTTTGGGCATTTGAGAACATAACTTGGTTTGTTGGCATCTTTTGGTTACGAAATTTTGTACGAAAGATACACTAACAACTTAGACTTCTAAGAACACTAAATAGAGTACAATGGTCCACTTTGATGCCTTGGAATTACTCAACTCTCTCCATAGATGAGCTTTTATTATTTTTGTGCATTAAAGAATATAACTTGGTCTATTGGTATCTTTTGGCTGGAAAACATTGTACGAAAGCTGCACTAACTTCTTAGACTTCTAAGAACACTAGATAGAGTATAACGGTCCACTTTGATGCCTTGGATTTGCTCTATTCTCTCCATAGTGGAGTTTTTAACCTTTTTATGCTTTTGAGAACGTAACTTGGTCTATTGGTATCTTTTGGTTACGAAACGTTGTACGAGAGCTACACTAACTTCCTAGACTTCAAAGAACACGAAATAGAGTGTAGCGGTCCACTTTGATGCCTTGGATTTATTCTACTCTCTCCATAGAGGAGCTTTTAACATTTTTAAGCTTTTGAGAAGATAACTTGGTCTATTGGTATCTTTTGGCTACGAAACGTTGTACGAAAGCTACACTAAATTCTTAGACTTCTAAGAACCCTAGATAGAGTATAGCGGTCCACTTTGATACCTTGGAGTTGTTCTACTCTCTCCATAGACAAGCTTTTGACCTTTTGTGCTTTTGAGAACATAACTTGGTGTATCGGTACCTTTCGGCTACGAAACATTGTACGAAGGGTACACTAACAACTTAGACTGCTAAGAACACTAAATAGAGTACAACAGTTCACTTTGATGCCCTGGAATTACTCAACTCTCTCCATATATGAGCTTTTAACGTTTTTGTGCATTAAATAACATAAGTTGGTCTATTGGTATCTTTTGGTTACGAAACATTGTACGAAAGCTGCACTAACTTCTTAGACTTCTAAGAACACAAAGTAGAGTATATCGGTCCACTTTGATTCGTTGGATTTGCTCTACTCTCTCCATAGAGGAGCTTTTCACGTTTTGCGCAATTGAGAACATAACTTGGTCTATTGGTGTCTTTTGGTTATGAAACATTGTACGAAAGCTACACTAATAACTTAGACTGTTAAGAACACTAAATAGAGTACAACAGTCCACTTTGATGCCTTGGATTTCCTCTACTCTCTCCATAGAGGAACTTTTAACCTTTTTGTGCTTTTGAGAACATAACTTGGTCTATTGGTTTATTTTGGTTACAAAACATTGTACAAAAGCTACACTAACTTCTTAGACTTCGAAGAACACTAAATAGAGTATAACGTTCCATTTTGATGCATTGGAGTTGCTCTACTCTCTCTATAGACGAGCTTTTCATGTTTTTGTGCTTTCGAGAACTTAACTTGGTCTATTGGGATCTATTGGTTACGAAACGTTGTGCAAAAGCTACACTAACCTTTTAGACTTCTAAGAACATGAAATAGAGTACTACGGTCCACATTGATGCCTTGGAGTTGCTCTACTCTCTCCATAGAACTGTTTTTCACGTTTTTGGGCATTTGAGAACATAACTTGGTCTATTGGCATCTTTTGGTTACGAAATGTTGTATGTAAGGTACACTAACAAATTACACTTCTAAGAACACTAAATAGAGTACAACAGTCCACTTTGATGCCTTGGATTTCCTCTACTCTCTCCATAGAGGAACTTTTTACCTTTTTGTGCTTTTGAGAACATAACTTGGTCTATTGGTTTATTTTGGTTACAAAACGTTGTACAAAAGCTACACTAACTTCTTAGACTTCGAAGAACACTAAATAGAGTATAACGGTCCATTTTGATACATTGGAGTTGCTCTACTCTCTCGATAGACGAGCTTTTCATGTTTTTGTGCTTTCGAGAACTTAACTTGGTCTATTGGGATCTATTGGTTACGAAACGTTGCGCGAAAGCTACACTAACCTTTTAGACTTCTAAGAACATGAAATAGAGTACTACGGTCCACTTTGATGCCTTGGAGTTGCTCTACTCTCTCCATAGAACTGTTTTTCACGTTTTTGGGCATTTGAGAACATAACTTGGTCTATTGGCATTTTTTGGTTACGAAATGTTGTATGAAAGGTACACTAACAAATTACACTTCTAAGAACACTAAATAGAGTACAACGGTCCACTTTGATGCCTTGGAATTACTCAACTCTCTCCATAGATGAGCTTTTATTATTTTTATGCATTAAAGAACATAACTTGGTCTATTGGTATCTTTTGGTTACGAAACGTTGTACAAAAGCTGCACTAACTTCTTAGACTTCTAAGAACACTAGATAGAGTATAACGGTCCACTTTGATGCCTTGGATTTGCTCTATTCTCTCCATAGTGGAGTTTTTAATGTTTTTATGCTTTAGAAAGTAACTTGGTCTATTGGTATCTTTTGGTTACGAGACGTTGTACGAGAGCTACATTAACTTCTTAGACTTCAAAGAACACGAAATATAGTGTAACGGTCCACTTCGATGCCTTGGATTTCTTCTACTCTCTCCATAGAGGAGCTTTTAACGTTTTTAAGCTTTTGAGAACATAACTTGGTCTATTGGTATCTTTTGGCTACGAAACGTTGTACGAAAGCTACACTAAATTCTTAGACTTCTAGGAACCCTAGATAGAGTATAACGGTCCACTTTCATGCCTTGGAGTTACTCTACTCTCTCCATAGACGGGCTTTTCACGTTTTGTACTTTTGAGAACATAACTTGGTGTATTGGTACCTTTCGGCTACGAAACGTTGTACGAAGGCTACACTAACAACTTAGACTGCAAAGAACACTAAATAGAGTACAACAATTCACTTTGATGCCCTGGAATTACTCAACTCTCTCCATATATGAGCTTTTAATGTTTTTGTGCATTAAAGAACATAACTTGGTCTATCGGTATCTTTTGGTTACGAAACATTGTACGAAAGCTGCACTAACTTCTTAGACTTCTAAGAACACAAAGTAGAGTATATCGGTTCACTTTGATTCCTTGGATTTGCTCTACTCTTTCCATAGAGGAGCTTTTCACGTTTTGTGCTTTTGAGAACATAACTTGGTCTATTGGCATGTTTTGGTTACGAAACGTTGTACGAAAGATATACTAACAACTTAGACTTCTAAGAACGCTAAATAGAGTACAACGGTCCACTTTGAGGTCTTGGAATTACTCGACTCCCTCCCTAGATGAGCTTTTCACGTTTTATGCTTTTGAGAACATAACTTGGTCCATTGGTATCTTTTGGTCACGAAACGTCGTACGAAAGCTACACCAACTTTTTACAATTCTAGGAACATTAAATAGAGTACTACGGTCCATTGTGATACCTTGCAGTTGCTCTACTCTCTGAATAGATGAGCTTTTCACATTTTTGTGCAATTGAGAACATAACTTGGTCTATTGGTGTCTTTTGGTTATGAAACATTGTACGAAAGCTACATTAATAACTTAGACTGTTAAGAACACTAAATAGAGTACAACAGTCCACTTTGATGCCTTGAATTTCCTCTACTCTCTCCATAGAGGAACTTTTAACCTTTTTGTGCTTTTGAGAACATAACTTGGTTTATTTTGGTTACAAAATGTTGTACAAAAGCTACACTAACTTCTTAGACTTCTAAGAACACTAAATAGAGTATAACGGTCCATTTTGATGCATTGGAGTTGCACTACTCTCTCTATGGATGAGCTTTTCATGTTTTTGTGCTTCCGAGAACTTAACTTGGTCTATTGGGATCTATTGGATACGAAACGTTGTACGAAAGCTACACTAACCTTTTAGACTTCTAAGAACATGAAATAGAGTACTACGGTCCACTTTGATGCCTTGGAGTTACTCTACTCTCTCCATAGACGAGCTTTTCACGTTTTTGTGCTTTTGAGAACATAACTTGGTGTATTGGTACCTTTCGGCTACGAAACGTTGTACGAAGGCTACACTAACAACTTAGATTGCAAAGAACACTAAATAGAGTACAACAGTTCACTTTGATGCCCTGGAATTACTCAACTCTCTCCATATATGAGCTTTTAACGTTTTTGTGCATTAAAGAACATAACTTGGTCTATCGGTATCTTTTGGTTACCAAACATTGTACGAAAGCTGCACTAACTTCTTAGACTTCTAAGAACACAAAGTAGAGTATATCGGTTCACTTTGATTCCTTGGATTTGCTCTACTCTCTCCATAGAGGACCTTTTCACGTTTTGTGCTTTTGAGAACATAACTTGGTTTATTGGCATGTTTTGGTTACGAAACGTTGTACGAAAGATATACTAACAACTTAGACTTCTAAGAACGCTAAATAGAGTACAACAGTCCACTTTGAGGTCTTGGAATTACTCGACTCCCTCCATAGATGAGCTTTTCACGTTTTATGCTTTTGAGAACATAACTTGGTCCATTGGTATCTTTTGGTCACGAAACGTCGTACGAAAGCTACATCAACTTTTTACAATTCTAAGAACATTAAATAGAGTACTACGGTCCATTGTGATACCTTACAGTTGCTCTACTCTCTGAATAGATGAGCTTTTCACATTTTTGTGCAATTGAGAACATAACTTGGTCTATTGGTGTCTTTTGGTTATGAAACATTGTACGAAAGCTACATTAATAACTTAGACTGTTAAGAACACTAAATAGAGTACAACAGTCCACTTTGATGCCTTGAATTTCCTCTACTCTCTCCATAGAGGAACTTTTAACCTTTTTGTGCTTTTGAGAACATAACTTGGTTTATTTTGGTTACAAAATGTTGTACAAAAGCTACACTAACTTCTTAGACTTCTAAGAACACTAAATAGAGTATAACGGTCCATTTTGATGCATTGGAGTTGCACTACTCTCTCTATGGACGAGCTTTTCATGTTTTTGTGCTTCCGAGAAGTTAACTTGGTCTATTGGGATCTATTGGATACGAAACGTTGTACGAAAGCTAAACTAACCTTTTAGACTTCTAAGAACATGAAATAGAGTACTACTGTCCACTTTGATGCCTTGGAGTTGCTCTACTCTCTCCATAGAAGTGCTTTTCACGTTTTTGGGCATTTGAGAACATAACTTGGTCTATTGGCATTTTTCGGTTACGAAATGTTGTATGAAAGATACACTAACAAATTACACTTCTAAGAACACTAAATAGAGTACAACGGTCCACTTTGATGCCTTGGAATTACTCAACTCTCTCCATAGATGAGCTTTTATTATTTTTGTGCATGAAAGAACATAACTTGGTCTATTGGTATCTTTTGGTTACGAAACGTTGTACAAAAGCTGCACTAACTTCTTAGACTTCTAAGAACACTAGATAGAGTATAACGGTCCAATTTGATGCCTTGGATTTGCTCTATTCTCTCCATAGTGGAGTTTTTAACGTTTTTATGCTTTAGAACGTAACTTGGTCTATTGGTATCTTTTGGTTACGAGACGTTGTACGAGAGCTACATTAACTTCTTAGACTTCAAAGAACACGAAATAGATTGTAACGGTCCACTTTGATGCCTTCGATTTCTTCTACTCTCTCCATAGAGGAGCTTTTAACGTTTTTAAGCTTTTGAGAACTTAACTTGGTCTATTGGTATCTTTTGGCTACGAAACGTTGTACGAAAGCTACACTAAATTCTTAGACTTCTAAGAACCCTAGATAGAGTATAACGGTCCACTTTGATGCCTTGGAGTTACTCTACTCTCTCCATAGACGAGCTTTTCACTTTTTGTGCTTTTGAGAACATAACTTGGTGTATTGGTACCTTTCGGCTACGAAACGTTGTACGAAGGCTACCCTAACAACTTAGACTGCTAAGAACACTAAATAGAGTACAACAGTTCACTTTGATGCCCTGGAATTGCTCAACTCTCTCCATATATGAGCTTTTAACGTTTTTGTGCGTTAAATAACATAACTTGGTCTATTGGTATCTTTTGGTTACGAAACATTGTACGAAAGCTGCACTAACTTCTTACACTTCTAAGAACACAAAGTAGAGTATATTGGTCCACTTTGATTCCTTGGATTTGCTCTACTCTCTCCATAGAGGAGCTTTTCACGTTTTGTGCTTTTGAGAACATAACTTGGTCTATTGGCATCTTTTGATTACGAAACGTTGTACGAAAGATACACGAACAACTTAGACTTCTAAGAACGCTAAATAGAGTACAACGGTCCACTTTGAGGTCTTGGAATTACTCGACTCCCTCCATAGATGAGCTTTTCATGTTTTGTGCTTTTGGGAACATAACTTGGTCTATTGGTATCTTTTGGTCACGAAACGTTGTATGAAAGCTACACCAACTTTTTAGACTTCTAAGAACATTAAATAGAGTACTACGGTCCACTGTGATATCTTGCAGTTGCTCTACTCTCTGAATAGACGAGCTTTTCACATTTTTGTGCAATTGAGAACATAACTTGGTCTATTGGTGTCTTTTGGTTATGAAACATTGTACGAAAGCTACACTAATAACTTAGACTGTTAAGAACACTAAATAGAGTACAACAGTCCACTTTGATGCCCCGGATTTCCTCTACTCTCTCCATAGAGGAACTTTTAACCTTTTTGTGCTTTTGAGAACATAACTTGGTCTATTGGTTTATTTTGGTTACAAAATGTTGTACAAAAGCTACACTAACTTCTTAGACTTCTAAGAACACTAAATAGAGTATAACGGTCCATTTTGATGCATTGGAGTTGCACTACTCTCTCTATAGACGAGCTTTTCATGTTTTTGTGCTTTCGAGAACTTAACTTGGTCTATTGGGATCCATTGGTTACGAAACGTTGTACGAAAGCTACACTAACCTTTTAGACTTCTAAGAACATGAAATAGAGTACTACGGTCCACTTTGATGCCTTGGAGGTGCTCTACTCTCTCCATAGAAGTGCTTTTCACGTTTTTGGGCATTTGAAAACATAACTTGGTCTATTGGCATCTTTTGGTTACGAAATGTTGTATGAAAGATACACTAACAAATTACACTTCTAAGAACACTAAATAGAGTACAACGGTCCGCTTTGATGCCTTGGAATTACTCAACTCTCTCCATAGATGAGCTTTTACTATTTTTGTGCATTAAAGAACATAACTTGGTCTATTGGTATCTTTTGGTTACCAAACGTTGTACAAAAGCTGCACTAACTTCTTAGACTTCTAAGAACACTAGATAGAGTATAACGGTCCACTTTGATGCCTTGGATTTGCTCTATTCTCTCCATAGTGGAGTTTTTAACGTTTTTATGCTTTAGAACGTAACTTGGTCTATTGGTATCTTTTGGTTACGAGACGTTGTACGAGAGCTACATTAACTTCTTAGACTTCAAAGAACACGAAATAGATTGTAACGGTCCACTTTGATGCCTTGGATTTCTTCTAGTCTCTCCATAGAGGAGCTTTTAACGTTTTTAAGCTTTTGAGAACTTAACTTGGTCTATTGGTATCTTTTGCTACGAAACGTTGTACGAAAGTTACACTAAATTCTTAGACTTCTAAGAACCCTAGATAGAGTATAACGGTCCACTTTGATGCCTTGGAGTTACTCTACTCTCTCCATAGACGAGCTTTTCACGTTTTTGTGCTTTTGAGAACATAACTTGGTGTATTGGTACCTTTCGGCTACGAAACGTTGTACGAAGGCTACCCTAACAACATAGACTGCTAAGAACACTAAATAGAGTACAACAGTTCACTTTGATGCCCTGGAATTGCTCAACTCTCTCTATATATGAGCTTTTAACGTTTTTGTGAGTTAAATAACATAACTTGGTCTATTGGTATCTTTTGGTTACGAAACATTGTACGAAAGCTGCACTAACTTCTTACACTTCTAAGAACACAAAGTAGAGTATATCGGTCCACTTTGATTCCTTGGATTTGCTCTACTCTCTCCATAGAGGAGCTTTTCACGTTTTGTGCTTTTGAGAACATAACTTGGTCTATTGGCATCTTTTGATTACGAAACGTTGTACGAAAGATACACGAACAACTTAGACTTCTAAGAACGCTAAATAGAGTACAACGGTCCACTTTGAGGTCTTGGAAATACTCGACTCCCTCCATAGATGAGCTTTTCATGTTTTGTGCTTTTGGGAACATAACTTGGTCTATTGGTATCTTTTGGTCACGAAACGTTGTATGAAAGCTACACCAACTTTTTAGACTTCTAAGAACATTAAATAGAGTACTACGGTCCACTGTGATATCTTGCAGTTGCTCTACTCTCTGAATAGACGAGCTTTTCACATTTTTGTGCAATTGAGAACATAACTTGGTCTATTGGTGTCTTTTGGTTATGAAACATTGTACGAAAGCTACACTAATAACTTAGACTGTTAAGAACACTAAATAGAGTACAACAGTCCACTTTGATGCCCCGGATTTCCTCTACTCTCTCCATAGAGGAACTTTTAACCTTTTTGTGCTTTTGAGAACATAACTTGGTCTATTGGTTTATTTTGGTTACAAAATGTTGTACAAAAGCTACACTAACTTCTTAGACTTCTAAGAACACTAAATAGAGTATAACGGTCCATTTTGATGCATTGGAGTTGCACTACTCTCTCTATAGACGAGCTTTTCATGTTTTTGTGCTTTCGAGAACTTAACTTGGTCTATTGGGATCCATTGGTTACGAAACGTTGTACGAAAGCTACACTAACCTTTTAGACTTCTAAGAACATGAAATAGAGTACTACGGTCCACTTTGATGCCTTGGAGGTGCTCTACTCTCTCCATAGAAGTGCTTTTCACGTTTTTGGGCATTTGAAAACATAACTTGGTCTATTGGCATCTTTTGGTTACGAAATGTTGTATGAAAGATACACTAACAAATTACACTTCTAAGAACACTAAATAGAGTACAACGGTCCGCTTTGATGCCTTGGAATTACTCAACTCTCTCCATAGATGAGCTTTTACTATTTTTGTGCATTAAAGAACATAACTTGGTCTATTGGTATCTTTTGGTTACGAAACGTTGTACAAAAGCTGCACTAACTTCTTAGACTTCTAAGAACACTAGATAGAGTATAACGGTCCACTTTGATGCCTTGGATTTGCTCTATTCTCTCCATAGTGGAGTTTTTAACGTTTTTATGCTTTAGAACGTAACTTGGTCTATTGGTATCTTTTGGTTACGAGACGTTGTACGAGAGCTACATTAACTTCTTAGACTTCAAAGAACACGAAATAGAGTGTAACGCTGTAACGGTCCACTTTGATGCCTTGGATTTCTTCTACTCTCTCCATAGATGAGCTTTTAACGTTTTTAAGCTTTTGAGAACATAACTTGGTCTATTGGTATCTTTTGGCTACGAAACGTTGTACGAAAGCTATACTAAATTCTTAGACTTCTAAGAACCCTAGATAGAGTATAACGGTCCACTTTGATGCCTTGGAGTTACTCTACTCTCTCCATAGATGAGCTTTTCACGTTTTGTGCTTTTGAGAACATAACTTGGTGTATTGGTACCTTTCGGCTACGAAACGTTGTACGAAGGCTACACTAACAACTTAGACTGCTTAGAACACTAAATAGAGTACAACAGTTCACTTTGATGCCATGGAATTACTCAATTCTCTCCATATATGAGCTGTTAATGTTTTTGTACATTAAAGAACATAACTTGGTCTATCGGTATCTTTTGGTTACGAAACATTGTACGAAAGCAGCACAAACTTCTTAGACTTCTAAGAACACCAAGTATAGTATATCGGTCCACTTTGATTCCTTGGATTTGCTCTACTCTCTCCATAGAGGAGCTTTTCACGTTTTGTGCTTTTGAGAACATAACTTGGTCTATTGACATGTTTTGGTTACGAAACATTGTACGAAAGATAGACTAACAACTTAGACTTCTAAAAACACTAAATAGAGTACAACGGTCCACTTTGAGGTCTTGGAATTACTCGACTCCCTCCATAGACGAGCTTTTCACGTTTTATGCTTTTGAGAACATTACTTGGTCTATTGGTATCTTTTGGTCACGAAACGTTGTACGAAAGCTACACCAACTTTTTACAATTCTAAGAACATTAAATAGAGTACTACGGTCCACTGTGATACCTTGCAGTTGCTCTACTCTCTGAATAGACGAGCTTTTCACGTTTTTGTGTAATTGAGAACATAACTTGGTGTATTGGCATCTTTTGGTTATGAAACATTGTACGAAAGCTACACTAAGAACTTAGACTGTTAAGAACACTAAATAGAGTACAACAGTCCACTTTGATACGTTGGATTTCCTCTACTCTCTCTATGCAGGAACTTTTAACGTTTTTGTGTTTTTGAGAACATAACTTGGTCTATTGGTATATTTTGGTTACAAAACGTTGTACAAAAGCTACACTAACTTCTTAGACTTCTAAGAACACTAAATAGAGTATAACGGTGCACTTTGAAGCATTGGAGTTTCTCTACTCTCTCTATAGACGAGCTTTTCAAGTTTTTGTGCTTTTGAGAACATAACTTGGTCTATTGGGATCTTTTGGTTACTAAACATTGTACGAAAGCTACACTAACCATTTAGATATCTGAGAACATGAAATAGAGTACTACGGTCCACTTTGCTGCCTTGGAGTTGCTCTACTATCTCCATAGAAGTGCTTTTCACCTTTTTGGGCATTTGAGAACATAACTTGGTCTATTGGCATCTTTTGGTTACGAAATGTTCTACGAAAGATACACTAACAACTTAGACTTCAATAGAGTACAACCGTCCACTTTGATGCCTTGGAATTACTCAACTCTCTCCATAGATGAGCTTTTATTATTTTTGTGCATTAAAGAACATAACTTGGTCTATTGGTATCTTTTGGTTATGAAACGTTGTACAAAAGCTGCACTAACTTCTTAAACTTCTAAGAACTCTAGATAGAGTATAACGGTCCACTTTGATGCCTTGGATTTGCTCTATTCTCTCCATAGTGGAGTTTTTAACGTTTTTATGCTTTAGGACGTAACTTGGTCTATTGGTATCTTTTGGTTACGAAACGTTGTACGAGAGCTACACTAACTTCTTAGACTTGAAAGAACACGAAACAGAGTGTAACGGTCCACTTTGATGCCTTGGATTTCTTCTACTCTCTCCATAGAGGAGCTTTTAAAGTTTTTAAGCTTTTGAGAACATAACTTGGTCTATTGGTATCTTTTGGCTACGAAACGTTGTACGAAAGCTACACTAATTTCTTAGACTTCCAAGAACCCTAGATAGAGTATAACGGTCCACTTTGATGCCTTGGAGTTACTCTACTCTCTCCATAGACGAGCTTTTCATGTTTTTGTGCTTTTGAGAACATAACTTGGTGTATTGGTACCTTTCGGCAACGAAACGTTGTACGAAGGCTACACTAACAACTTAGACTGCTAAGAACACTAAATAGAGTACAACAATTCACTTTAATGTCCTGGAATTACTCAACTCTCTCCATATATGAGCTTTTAGCGTTTTTTTGCATTAAATAACATTACTTGGTCTATGGGTGTCTTTTGGTTACGAAACATTGTACGAAAGCTGCACTAACTTCTTAGACTTTCAAGAACACAAAGTAGAGTATATCGGTCCACTTTGATTCCTTGGATTTGCTCTACTCTCTCCATAGAGGAGCTTTTCACGTTTTGTGCTTTTGAGAACATAACTTGGTCTATTGGCATCTTTTGGTTAAGAAACGTTGTACGAAAGATACACTCACAACTTAGACTTCTAAAAATGCTAAATAGAGTACAACGGTCAACTTTGAGGTCTTGGAATTACTCGACTCCCTCCATAGATGAGCTTTTCACGTTTTGTGCTTTTGAGAACATAACTTGGTCTATTGGTACCTTTTGGTCACGAAATGTTGTACGAAAGCTACACCAACTTTTCAGACTTCTAAGAATGTTAAATAGAGTACTACGGTCCACTGTGATACCTTGCAGTTGCTCTACTCTCTCCATAGACGAGCTTTTCATGTTTTTGTGCAATTGAGGACATAACTTGGTCTATTGGCATCTTTTGGTTATGAAACATTGTACAAAAGCTACACTAATAACTTAGACTGTTAAGAACACTAAATAGAGTACAACCGTCCACCTTGATACCTTGGATTTCCTCTACTCTCTCCATAGAGGAACTTTTAACCTTTATGTGCTTTTGAGAACATAACTTGGTCTATTGGTATATTTTGGTTACAAAACGTTGTACAAAAGCTACACTAACTTCTTAGACTTCTAGGAACACTAACTAATGTATAACGGTCCACTTTGATGCATTGGAGTTGCTCTACTCTCTCTATAGATGAGCTTTTCATGTTTTTGTGCTTTTGAGAACTTAACTTGGTCTATTGGGATCTTGTGGTTACAAAACTTTGAACGAAAGCTACACTAACCTTTTAGACTTCTAAGAACATGAAATAGAGTACTACGGTCCACATCGATGCCTTGCAGTTGCTCTACTCTCTCCATAGAAGTGCTTTTCACATTTTTGGACATTTGAGCACATAACTTGGTCTATTGACATCTTTTGGTTACGAAATGTTTACGAAAGATACGCTAACAACTTAGACTTCTAGGAACACTAAATAGAGTACAACGGTCCACTTTGATGCCTTGAAATTACTCAACTCTCTCCATGGATGAGCTTTTATTATTTTTGTGCATTAAAGAACATAACTTGGTCTATTGGTATCTTTTGGCTACGAAACATTGTCCGAAAGCTGCACTAACTTCTTAGACTTCTAAGAACACTAGATAGAGTATAACGGTCCACTTTGATGCCTTGGATTTGCTCTATTCTCTCCATAGTGGAGTTTTTAACCTTTTTATGCTTTTGAGAACATAACTTGGTCTATTGGTATCTTTTGGTTACGAAACATTGTACAAGAGCTACACTAAGTTCTTAGACTTCAAAGAACACGAAATAGAGTGTAACGGTCCACTTTGATGCCTTGGATTTCTTCTACTCTCTCCATAGAGGAGCGTTTAACGTTTTTAAGCTTTTGAGAACATAACTCGGTCTATTGGTATATTTTGGCTACGAAACGTTGTACGAAAGCTACACTAAATTCTTAGACTTCTAAGAACCCTAGATAGAGTATAACGGTCCACTTTGATGCCTTGGAGTTATTCTACTCTCTCCATAGACAAGCTTTTCACCTTTTGTGCTTTTGAGAACATAACTTGGTGTATCGGTACCTTTCGGCTACGAAACGTTGTACGAAGGGTACACTAACAACTTAGACTGCTAAGAACACTAAATAGAGTACAACAGTTCACTTTGATGCCCTGGAATTACTCAACTCTCTCCATATATGAGCTTTTAACGTTTTTGTGCATTAAATAAGATAACTTGGTCTATTGGTATCTTTTGGTTACAAAACATTGTACGAAAGCTACACTAACTTCTTACACTTCTAAGAACACAAAGTAGAGTATATCGGTCCACTTTGATTCCTTGGATTTGCTCTACTCTCTCCATAGAGGAGCTTTTCACGTTTTGTGCATTTGAGAACATAACTTGGTCTATTGGCATCTTTTGATTACGAAACGTTGTACGAAAGATACACTAACAACTTAGACTTCTAAGAACGCTAAATAGAGTACAACGGTCCACTTTGAGGTCCTGGAATTACTCGACTACCTCCATAGACGAGCTTTTCATGTTTTGTGCTTTTGGGAACATAACTAGGTCTCTTGGTATCTTTTAGTCACGAAACGTTGTATGAAAGCTACACCAACTTTTTAGACTTCTAAGAACATTAAATAGAGTACTACGGTCCACTGTGATACCTTGCAGTTGCTCTACTCTCTGAATAGATGAGCTTTTCACATTTTTGTGCAATTGAGAACATAACTTGGTCTATTAGTGTCTTTTGGTTATGAAACATTGTACGAAAGCTACACTAATAACTTAGACTATTAAGAACACTAAATAGAGTACAACGGTCCACTTTGATGCCTTGGATTTCCTCTACTCTCTCCATAGAGGAACTTTTAACCTTTTTGTGCTTTTGAGAACATAACTTGGTCTATTGGTATATTTTGGTTACAAAACGTTGTACAAAAGCTACACTAACTTCTTAGACTTCTAAGAACACTAAATAGAGTATAACGGTCCACTTTGATGCATTGGAGTTGCTCTACTCTCTCAATAGATGAGCTTTTCATGTTTTTATGCTTTTGAGAACTTAACTTGGTCTATTGGGATCTTGTGGTTACAAAACGTTGTACGAAAGCTACACTAACCTTTTAGACTTCTAAAAAGATGAGATAGAGTACTACGGTCCACTTTGATGCCTTGGAGTTGCTCTACTCTCTCCATAGAAGTGCTTTTCACGTTGTTGGGTATTTGAGAACGTAACTTGGTCTATTGGCTTCTTTTCGTTACGAAATGTTGTACGAAAGATACACTAACAAATTACACTTCTAAGAACACTAAATAGAGTACAACGGTCCACTTTGATGCCTTGGAATTACTCAACTCTCTCCGTAGATGAGCTTTTATTATTTTTGTGCATTAAAGAACATTACATGGTCTATTGGTAACTTTTGGTTACGAAACGTTGTACAAAAGCTGCACCAACTTCTTAGACTTCTAAGAACACTAGATAGAGTATAACGGTCCACTTTGATGCCTTGGATTTGCTCTATTCTCTCCATAGTGGAGTTTTTAACGTTTTTATGCTTTAGAACGTAACTTGGTCTATTGGTATCTTTTGGTTACGAGACCTTGTACGAGAGCTACATTAATTTCTTAGGCTTCAAAGAACACGAAATAGAGTGTAACGGTCCACTTTGATGCCTTGGTTTTCTTCTACTCTCTCCATAGAGGAGCTTTTAACGTTTTTAAGCTTTTGAGAACATAACTTGGTCTATTGGTATCTTTTGGCTACGAAACGTTGTACGAAAGCTACACTAAATTCTTAGACTTCTAAGAACCCTAGAAAGAGTATAACGGTCCACTTTGATGCCTTGGAGTTACTCTACTCTCTCCATAGACGAGCTTTTCACGTTTTTGTGCTTTTGAGAACATAACTTGGTGTATTGGTACCTTTCGGCTACGAAACGTTGTACGAAGGCTACACTAACAACTTAGACTGGTAAGAACACTAAATAGAGTACGACAGTTCACTTTGATGCCCTGGATTACTCAACTCTCTCCATATATGAGCTTTTAACGTTTTTGTGCATTAAATAACATTACTTGGTCTATTGGTATCTTTTGGTTACGAAACATTGTACGAAAGATACACTAACAACTTAGACTTCTAAAAACGCTAAATAGAGTACAACGGTCCACTTTGAGGTAATGGAATTACTTGACTCCTTGTACAAAAGCTACACCAACTTTTTAGACTTCTAAGAACGTTAAATAGAGTACTACGGTCCACTGTGATACCTTGCAGTTGCTCTACTCTCTGAATAGATGAGCTTTTCACATTTTTGTGCAATTGAGAACATAACTTGGTCTATTGGTGTCTTTTGGTTATGAAACATTGTACGAAAGCTACACTAATAACTTAGACTGTTAAGAACACTAAATAGTGTACAACAGTCCACTTTGATGCCTTGGATTTCCTCTACTCTCTCCATAGAGGAACTTTTACCCTTTTTGTGCTTTTGAGAACATAACTTGGTCTATTGGTTTATTTTGGTTACGAAATGTTGTACAAAAGCTACACTAACTTCTTAGACATCTAAGAACACTAAATAGAGTATAACGGTCCATTTTTGATGCATTGGAGTTGCTATACTCTCTCTATAGACGAGCTTTTCATGTTTTTGTGCTTTCGAGAACTTAACTTGGTCTATTGGGATCTATTGGTTACGAAACGTTGTACGAAAGCTACACTAACCTTTTAGACTTCTAAGAACATGAAATAGAGTACTACGGTCCACTTTGATGCCTTGAAGTTGCTCTACTCTCTCCATAGAAGTGCTTTTCACATTGTTGGGCATTTGAGAACATAACTTGGTCTATTGGCTTCTTTTGGTTACGAAATGTTGTACGAATGATACACTAACAAATTACACTTCTAAGAACAATAAATAGAGTACAACGGTCCACTTTGATGCCTTGGAATTACTCAACTCTCTCCGTAGATGAGCTTTTATTATTTTTGTGCATTAAAGAACATAACTTGGTCTATTGGTATCTTTTGGTTACGAAACGTTGTACAAAAGCTGCACTAACTTCTTAGACTTCCAAGAACACTAAATAGAGTATAACGGTCCACTTTGATGCCTTGGATTTGCTCCATTCTCTCCATAGTGGATTTTTTAACGTTTTTATGCTTTAGAACGTAACTTGGTCTATTGGTATCTTTTGGTTACGAGACGTTGTCCGAGAGCTACATTAACTTCTTAGGCTTCAAAGAACATGAAATAGAGTGCAACGGTCCACTTTGATGCCTTGGATTTCTTCTACTCTCTCCATAGAGGAGCTTTTAACGTTTTTAAGATTTTGAGAACATAACTTGGTCTATTGGTATCTTTTGGCTACGAAACGTTGTACGAAAGCTACACTAAATTCTTAGACTTCTAAGAACCCTAGAAAGAGTATAACGGTCCACTTTGATGCCTTGGAGTTACTCTACTCTCTCCATAGACGAGCTTTTCACGTTTTTGTGCTTTTGAGAACATAACTTGGTGTATTGGTACCTTTCGGCTACGAAACGTTGTACGAAGGCTACACTAACAACTTAGACTGGTAAGAACACTAAATAGAGTACGACAGTTCACTTTGATGGCCTAGATTAGTCAACTCTCTCCATATATGAGCTTTTAACGTTTTTGTGCATTAAATAACATTACTTGGTCTATTGGTATCTTTTGGTTACGAAACATTGTACGAAAGATACACTAACAACTTAGACTTCTAAAAACGCTAAATAGAGTACAACAGTCCACTTTGAGGTAATGGAATTACTTGACTCCTTGTACGAAAGCTACACCAACTTTTTAGACTTCTAAGAACGTTAAATAGAGTACTACGGTCCACTGTGATACCTTGCAGTTGCTCTACTCTATCCATAGACGAGCTTTTCATGTTTTTGTGCAATTGAGGACATAACTTGGTCTATTGGCATCTTTTGGTTACGAAACATTGTACAAAAGCTACACTAATAACTTAGACTGTTAAGAACACTAAATAGAGTACAACGGTCCACTTTGATGCCTTGGATTTCCTCTACTCTCTCCATAGAGGAACTTTTAACCTTTTTGTGCTTTTGAGAACATAACTTGGTCTATTGGTATATTTTGGTTACAAAACGTTGTACAAAAGCTACACTAACTTCTTAGACTTCTAAGAACACTAAATAGAGTATAACGGTCCACTTTGATGCATTGGAGTTGCTCTACTCTCTCAATAGATGAGCTTTTCATGTTTTTATGCTTTTGAGAACTTAACTTGGTCTATTGGGATCTTGTGGTTACAAAACGTTGTACGAAAGCTACACTAACCTTTTAGACTTCTAAAAAGATGAGATAGAGTACTACGGTCCACTTTGATGCCTTGGAGTTGCTCTACTCTCCCCATAGAAGTGCTTTTCACATTTTTGGGCATTTGAGAACATAACTTGGTCTATTGCCATCTTTTGGTTATGAAATGTTGTACGAAAGATACACTAACAACTTAGACTTCTAAGAACACTAAATAGAGTGCAACGGTCCACTTTGATGCCTTGGAATTACTCAACTCTCTCCATAGATGAGCTTTTATTATTTTTGTGCATTAAAGAACATAACTTGGTCTATTGGTATCTTTTGGCTACGAAATGTTGTACGAAAGCTGCACTAACTTCTTAGACTTCTAAGAACACTAGATAGAGTATAACGGTCCACTTTGATGCCTTGGATTTGCTCTATTCTCCCCATAGTGGAGTTTTTAACCTTTTTATGCTTTTGAGAACGTAACTTGCTCTATTGGTATCTTTTGGTTACGAAACGTTGTACGAGAGCTACACTAACTTCTTAGACTTCAAAGAACACGAAATAGAGTGTAACGGTCCACTTTGATGCCTTGGATTTCTTCTACTCTCTCCATAGAGGAGCTTTTAACATTTTTAAGCTTTTGAGAACATGACTTGGTCTATTGGTATCTTTTGGCTACGAAACGCTGTACGAAGGCTACACTAACTTCTTAGACTTCTAAGAACCCCAGATAGAGTATAACGGTCAACTTTGATGCCTTGGAGTTATTCTACTCTCTCCATAGATGAGCTTTTCACTTTTTGTGCTTTTGAGAACATATCTTGGTGTATTGGTACTTCTCGGCTACGAAACGTTGTACGAAGGGTACACCAACAACTTAGACTGCTAAGAACACTAAATAGAGTACAACAGTTCACCTTGATGCCCTGGAATTACTCAACTCTTTCCATATATGAGCTTTTAACATTTTTGTGCATTAAATAACATAACTTGGTCTATTGGTATCTTTTGGTTACGAAACATTGTACGAAAGCTGCACTAACTTCTTAGACTTCTAAGAACACAAAGTAGACTATATCGGTGCACTTTGATTCCTTGGATTTGCTCTACTATCTCCATAGAGGAGCTTTTCACGTTTTGTGCTTTTGAGAACATAACTTGGTCTATTGTCATCTTTTGGTTAGGAAACGTTGTACGAAAGATACACTAACCACTTAGACTTCTAAGAACGCTAATAGAGTACAACGGTCCACTTTGAGGTCTTGGAATTAGTCGACTCCCTCCATACACGAGCTTTTCATGTTTTGTGCTTTTGAGAACATAAATTGGTCTATTGGTATCTTTTGGTCACGAAACGTTGTATGAAAGCTACACCAACTTTTTAGTCTTCTAAGAACATTAAATAGAGTACTACGGTCCACTGTGATACCTTGCAGTTGCTCTATCCTCTGAATGGACGAGCTTTCCACAATTTTGTGCAATTGAGAACATAACTTGGTCTATTGGCATCTTTTGGTTATGAAACATTGTACGAAAGCAACACTAATAACTTAGACTGTTAACAACACTAAATAGAGTACAACAGTCCACTTTGATACCTTGGATTTCCTCCATAGAAGAACTTTTAACTTTTTGTGCTTTTGAGAACATAACTTGATCTATTGGTTTATTTTGGTTACAAAATGTTGGACAAAAGCTACACTAACTTCTTAGACTTCTAAGAACAGTAAATAGAGTATAACGGTCCACTTTGATGCATTGGAGTTGCTCTACTCTCTCTATAGACGAGTTTTTCATGTTTATGTGCTTTTTAGAACTTAACTTGGTCTATTGAGAACTATTGGTTACGAAACGTTGTACGAAAGCTACACAACCTTTTAGACTTCTAAGAACATGAAATAGAGTACTATGGTCCACTTTGATGCCTTGGAGTTGCTCTACTCTCTCCATAGAAGTGCTTTTCACATTTTTGGGCATTTGAGAACATAACTTGGTCTACTGGCATCTTTTGGTTACGAGATGTTGTACGAAAGATACACTAACAAATTACACTTCTAAGAACACTAAATAGAGTACAACGGTCCACTTTGATGCCTTGGAATTACTCAACTCTCTCCATAGATGAGCTTTTATTATTTTTGTGCATTAAAGAACATAACTTGGTCTATTGGTAGCTTTTGGTTACGAAACGTTGTACGAAAGCTACACTAAATTCTTTGACTTCTAAGAACCCTAGATAGAGTATAACGGTCCGCTTTGATGCCTTGGATTTGCTCTCTTCTCTCCATAGTGGAGTTTTTAACGTTTTTATGCTTTGGAACGTAACTTGGTCTATTGGTATCTTTTGGCTACGAAACGTTGTACGAAAGCTACACTAAATTCTTAGACTTCTAAGAACCCTAGAAAGAGTATAACGGTCCACTTTGATGCCTTGGAGTTACTCTACTCTCTCCATAGACGAGCTTTTCACGTTTTTGTGCTTTTGAGAACATAACTTGGTGTATTGGTACCTTTCGGCTACGAAACGTTGTACGAAGGCTACACTAACAACTTAGACTGGTAAGAACACTAAATAGAGTACGACAGTTCACTTTGATGCCCTGGATTACTCAACTCTCTCCATATATGAGCTTTTAACGTTTTTGTGCATTAAATAACATTACTTGGTCTATTGGTATCTTTTGGTTACGAAACATTGTACGAAAGATACACTAACAACTTAGACTTCTAAAAACGCTAAATAGAGTACAACGGTCCACTTTGAGGTAATGGAATTACTTGACTCCTTGTACAAAAGCTACACCAACTTTTTAGACTTCTAAGAACGTTAAATAGAGTACTACGGTCCACTGTGATACCTTGCAGTTGCTCTACTCTCTGAATAGATGAGCTTTTCACATTTTTGTGCAATTGAGAACATAACTTGGTCTATTGGTGTCTTTTGGTTATGAAACATTGTACGAAAGCTACACTAATAACTTAGACTGTTAAGAACACTAAATAGTGTACAACAGTCCACTTTGATGCCTTGGATTTCCTCTACTCTCTCCATAGAGGAACTTTTACCCTTTTTGTGCTTTTGAGAACATAACTTTGTCTATTGGTTTATTTTGGTTACGAAATGTTGTACAAAAGCTACACTAACTTCTTTGACTTCTAAGAACACTAAATAGAGTATAACGGTCCATTTTTGATGCATTGGAGTTGCTATACTCTCTCTATAGACGAGCTTTTCATGTTTTTGTGCTTTCGAGAACTTAACTTGGTCTATTGGGATCTATTGGTTACGAAACGTTGTACGAAAGCTACACTAACCTTTTAGACTTCTAAGAACATGAAATAGAGTACTACGGTCCACTTTGATGCCTTGGAGTTGCTCTACTCTCTCCATAGAAGTGCTTTTCACATTGTTGGGCATTTGAGAACATAACTTGGTCTATTGGCTTCTTTTGGTTACGAAATGTTGTACGAATGATACACTAACAAATTACACTTCTAAGAACAATAAATAGAGTACAACGGTCCACTTTGATGCCTTGGAATTACTCAACTCTCTCCGTAGATGAGCTTTTATTATTTTTGTGCATTAAAGAACATAACTTGGTCTATTGGTATCTTTTGGTTACGAAACGTTGTACAAAAGCTGCACTAACTTCTTAGACTTCCAAGAACACTAAATAGAGTATAACGGTCCACTTTGATGCCTTGGATTTGCTCTATTCTCTCCATAGTGGATTTTTTAACGTTTTTATGCTTTAGAACGTAACTTGGTCTATTGGTATCTTTTGGTTACGAGACGTTGTCCGAGAGCTACATTAACTTCTTAGGCTTCAAAGAACATGAAATAGAGTGCAACGGTCCACTTTGATGCCTTGGATTTCTTCTACTCTCTCCATAGAGGAGCTTTTAACGTTTTTAAGATTTTGAGAACATAACTTGGTCTATTGGTATCTTTTGGCTGCGAAACGTTGTACGAAAGCTACACTAAATTCTTAGACTTCTAAGAACCCTAGAAAGAGTATAACGGTCCACTTTGATGCCTTGGAGTTACTCTACTCTCTCCATAGACGAGCTTTTCACGTTTTTGTGCTTTTGAGAACATAACTTGGTGTATTGGTACCTTTCGGCTACGAAACGTTGTACGAAGGCTACACTAACAACTTAGACTGGTAAGAACACTAAATAGAGTACGACAGTTCACTTTGATGGCCTAGATTAGTCAACTCTCTCCATATATGAGCTTTTAACGTTTTTGTGCATTAAATAACATTACTTGGTCTATTGGTATCTTTTGGTTACGAAACATTGTACGAAAGATACACTAACAACTTAGACTTCTAAAAACGCTAAATAGAGTACAACAGTCCACTTTGAGGTAATGGAATTACTTGACTCCTTGTACGAAAGCTACACCAACTTTTTAGACTTCTAAGAACGTTAAATAGAGTACTACGGTCCACTGTGATACCTTGCAGTTGCTCTACTCTATCCATAGACGAGCTTTTCATGTTTTTGTGCAATTGAGGACATAACTTGGTCTATTGGCATCTTTTGGTTACGAAATATTGTACAAAAGCTACACTAATAACTTAGACTGTTAAGAACACTAAATAGAGTACAACGGTCCACTTTGATGCCTTGGATTTCCTCTACTCTCTCCATAGAGGAACTTTTAACCTTTTTGTGCTTTTGAGAACATAACTTGGTCTATTGGTATATTTTGGTTACAAAACGTTGTACAAAAGCTACACTAACTTCTTAGACTTCTAAGAACACTAAATAGAGTATAACGGTCCACTTTGATGCATTGGAGTTGCTCTACTCTCTCAATAGATGAGCTTTTCATGTTTTTATGCTTTTGAGAACTTAACTTGGTCTATTGGGATCTTGTGGTTACAAAACGTTGTACGAAAGCTACACTAACCTTTTAGACTTCTAAAAAGATGAGATAGAGTACTACGGTCCACTTTGATACCTTGGAGTTGCTCTACTCTCCCCATAGAAGTGCTTTTCACATTTTTGGGCATTTGAGAACATAACTTGGTCTATTGGCATCTTTTGGTTATGAAATGTTGTACGAAAGATACACTAACAACTTAGACTTCCAAGAACACTAAATAGAGTGCAACGGTCCACTTTGATGCCTTGGAATTACTCAACTCTCTCCATAGATGAGCTTTTATTATTTTTGTGCATTAAAGAACATAACTTGGTCTATTGGTATCTTTTGGCTACGAAATGTTGTACGAAAGCTGCACTAACTTCTTAGATTTCTAAGAACACTAGATAGAGTATAACGGTCCACTTTGATGCCTTGGATTTGCTCTATTCTCCCCATAGTGGAGTTTTTAACCTTTTTATGCTTTTGAGAACGTAACTTGCTCTATTGGTATCTTTTGGTTACGAAACGTTGTACGAGAGCTACACTAACTTCTTAGACTTCAAAGAACATGAAATAGAGTGTAACGGTCCACTTTGATGCCTTGGATTTCTTCTACTCTCTCCATAGAGGAGCTTTTAACATTTTTAAGCTTTTGAGAACATGACTTGGTCTATTGGTATCTTTTGGCTACGAAACGCTGTACGAAGGCTACACTAACTTCTTAGACTTCTAAGAACCCCAGATAGAGTATAACGGTCAACTTTGATGCCTTGGAGTTATTCTACTCTCTCCATAGATGAGCTTTTCACTTTTTGTGCTTTTGAGAACATATCTTGGTGTATTGGTACTTTTCGGCTACGAAACGTTGTACGAAGGGTACACCAACAACTTAGACTGCTAAGAACACTAAATAGAGTACAACAGTTCACCTTGATGCCCTGGAATTACTCAACTCTTTCCATATATGAGCTTTTAACATTTTTGTGCATTAAATAACATAACTTGGTCTATTGGTATCTTTTGGTTACGAAACATTGTACGAAAGCTGCACTAACTTCTTAGACTTCTAAGAACACAAAGTAGACTATATCGGTGCACTTTGATTCCTTGGATTTGCTCTACTATCTCCATAGAGGAGCTTTTCACGTTTTGTGCTTTTGAGAACATAACTTGGTCTATTGTCATCTTTTGGTTAGGAAACGTTGTACGAAAGATACACTAACCACTTAGACTTCTAAGAACGCTAATAGAGTACAACGGTCCACTTTGAGGTCTTGGAATTAGTCGACTCCCTCCATAGACGAGCTTTTCATGTTTTGTGCTTTTGAGAACATAAATTGGTCTATTGGTATCTTTTGGTCACGAAACGTTGTATGAAAGCTACACCAACTTTTTAGTCTTCTAAGAACATTAAATAGAGTACTACGGTCCACTGTGATACCTTGCAGTTGCTCTATCCTCTGAATGGACGAGCTTTCCATAATTTTGTGCAATTGAGAACATAACTTGGTCTATTGGCATCTTTTGGTTATGAAACATTGTACGAAAGCAACACTAATAACTTAGACTGTTAACAACACTAAATAGAGTACAACAGTCCACTTTGATACCTTGGATTTCCTCCATAGAAGAACTTTTAACTTTTTGTGCTTTTGAGAACATAACTTGATCTATTGGTTTATTTTGGTTACAAAATGTTGGACAAAAGCTACACTAACTTCTTAGACTTCTAAGAACAGTAAATAGAGTATAACGGTCCACTTTGATGCATTGGAGTTGCTCTACTCTCTCTATAGACGAGTTTTTCATGTTTATGTGCTTTTTAGAACTTAACTTGGTCTATTGAGAACTATTGGTTACGAAACGTTGTACGAAAGCTACACAACCTTTTAGACTTCTAAGAACATGAAATAGAGTACTATGGTCCACTTTGATGCCTTGGAGTTGCTCTACTCTCTCCATGGAAGTGCTTTTCACGTTTTTGGGCATTTGAGAACATAACTTGGTCTACTGGCATCTTTTGGTTACGAGATGTTGTACGAAAGATACACTAACAAATTACACTTCTAAGAACACTAAATAGAGTACAACGGTCCACTTTGATGCCTTGGAATTACTCAACTCTCTCCATAGATGAGCTTTTATTATTTTTGTGCATTAAAGAACATAACTTGGTCTATTGGTATCTTTTGGTTACGAAACGTTGTACGAAAGCTACACTAAATTCTTTGACTTCTAAGAACCCTAGATAGAGTATAACGGTCCGCTTTGATGCCTTGGATTTGCTCTCTTCTCTCCATAGTGGAGTTTTTAACGTTTTTATGCTTTGGAACGTAACTTGGTCTATTGGTATCTTTTGGCTACGAAACGTTGTACGAAAGCTACACTAAATTCTTAGACTTCTAAGAACCCTAGAAAGAGTATAACGGTCCACTTTGATGCCTTGGAGTTACTCTACTCTCTCCATAGACGAGCTTTTCACGTTTTTGTGCTTTTGAGAACATAACTTGGTGTATTGGTACCTTTCGGCTACGAAACGTTGTACGAAGGCTACACTAACAACTTAGACTGGTAAGAACACTAAATAGAGTACGACAGTTCACTTTGATGCCCTGGATTACTCAACTCTCTCCATATATGAGCTTTTAATGTTTTTGTGCATTAAATAACATTACTTGGTCTATTGGTATCTTTTGGTTACGAAACATTGTACGAAAGATACACTAACAACTTAGACTTCTAAAAACGCTAAATAGAGTACAACGGTCCACTTTGAGGTAATGGAATTACTTGACTCCTTGTACAAAAGCTACACCAACTTTTTAGACTTCTAAGAACGTTAAATAGAGTACTACGGTCCACTGTGATACCTTGCAGTTGCTCTACTCTCTGAATAGATGAGCTTTTCACATTTTTGTGCAATTGAGAACATAACTTGGTCTATTGGTGTCTTTTGGTTATGAAACATTGTACGAAAGCTACACTAATAACTTAGACTGTTAAGAACACTAAATAGTGTACAACAGTCCACTTTGATGCCTTGGATTTCCTCTACTCTCTCCATAGAGGAACTTTTACCCTTTTTGTGCTTTTGAGAACATAACTTGGTCTATTGGTTTATTTTGGTTACGAAATGTTGTACAAAAGCTACACTAACTTCTTAGACTTCTAAGAACACTAAATAGAGTATAACGGTCCATTTTTGATGCATTGGAGTTGCTATACTCTCTCTATAGACGAGCTTTTCATGTTTTTGTGCTTTCGAGAACTTAACTTGGTCTATTGGGATCTATTGATTACGAAACGTTGTACGAAAGCTACACTAACCTTTTAGACTTCTAAGAACATGAAATAGAGTACTACGGTCCACTTTGATGCCTTGGAGTTGCTCTACTCTCTCCATAGAAGTGCTTTTCACATTGTTGGGCATTTGAGAACATAACTTGGTCTATTGGCTTCTTTTGGTTACGAAATGTTGTACGAATGATACACTAACAAATTACACTTCTAAGAACAATAAATAGAGTACAACGGTCCACTTTGATGCCTTGGAATTACTCAACTCTCTCCGTAGATGAGCTTTTATTATTTTTGTGCATTAAAGAACATAACTTGGTCTATTGGTATCTTTTGGTTACGAAACGTTGTACAAAAGCTGCACTAACTTCTTAGACTTCCAAGAACACTAAATAGAGTATAACGGTCCACTTTGATGCCTTGGATTTGCTCTATTCTCTCCATAGTGGATTTTGTAACGTTTTTATGCTTTAGAACGTAACTTGGTCTATTGGTATCTTTTGGTTACGAGACGTTGTCCGAGAGCTACATTAAGTTCTTAGGCTTCAAAGAACATGAAATAGAGTGCAACGGTCCACTTTGATGCCTTGGATTTCTTCTACTCTCTCCATAGAGGAGCTTTTAACGTTTTTAAGATTTTGAGAACATAACTTGGTCTATTGGTATCTTTTGGCTGCGAAACGTTGTACGAAAGCTACACTAAATTCTTAGACTTCTAAGAACCCTAGAAAGAGTATAACGGTCCACTTTGATGCCTTGGAGTTACTCTACTCTCTCCATAGACGAGCTTTTCACGTTTTTGTGCTTTTGAGAACATAACTTGGTGTATTGGTACCTTTCGGCTACGAAACGTTGTACGAAGGCTACACTAACAACTTAGACTGGTAAGAACACTAAATAGAGTACGACAGTTCACTTTGATGGCCTAGATTAGTCAACTCTCTCCATATATGAGCTTTTAACGTTTTTGTGCATTAAATAACATTACTTGGTCTATTGGTATCTTTTGGTTACGAAACATTGTACGAAAGATACACTAACAACTTAGACTTCTAAAAACGCTAAATAGAGTACAACAGTCCACTTTGAGGTAATGGAATTACTTGACTCCTTGTACGAAAGCTACACCAACTTTTTAGACTTCTAAGAACGTTAAATAGAGTACTACGGTCCACTGTGATACCTTGCAGTTGCTCTACTCTATCCATAGACGAGCTTTTCATGTTTTTGTGCAATTGAGGACATAACTTGGTCTATTGGCATCTTTTGGTTACGAAATATTGTACAAAAGCTACACTAATAACTTAGACTGTTAAGAACACTAAATAGAGTACAACGGTCCACTTTGATGCCTTGGATTTCCTCTACTCTCTCCATAGAGGAACTTTTAACCTTTTTGTGCTTTTGAGAACATAACTTGGTCTATTGGTATATTTTGGTTACAAAACGTTGTACAAAAGCTACACTAACTTCTTAGACTTCTAAGAACACTAAATAGAGTATAACGGTCCACTTTGATGCATTGGAGTTGCTCTACTCTCTCAATAGATGAGCTTTTCATGTTTTTATGCTTTTGAGAACTTAACTTGGTCTATTGGGATCTTGTGGTTACAAAACGTTGTACGAAAGATACACTAACCTTTTAGACTTCTAAAAAGATGAGATAGAGTACTACGGTCCACTTTGATACCTTGGAGTTGCTCTACTCTCCCCATAGAAGTGCTTTTCACATTTTTGGGCATTTGAGAACATAACTTGGTCTATTGGCATCTTTTGGTTATGAAATGTTGTATGAAAGATACACTAACAACTTAGACTTCTAAGAACACTAAATAGAGTGCAACGGTCCACTTTGATGCCTTGGAATTACTCAACTCTCTCCATAGATGAGCTTTTATTATTTTTGTGCATTAAAGAACATAACTTGGTCTATTGGTATCTTTTGGCTACGAAATGTTGTACGAAAGCTGCACTAACTTCTTAGACTTCTAAGAACACTAGATAGAGTATAACGGTCCACTTTGATGCCTTGGATTTGCTCTATTCTCCCCATAGTGGAGTTTTTAACCTTTTTATGCTTTTGAGAACGTAACTTGCTCTATTGGTATCTTTTGGTTACGAAACGTTGTACGAGAGCTACACTAACTTCTTAGACTTCAAAGAACATGAAATAGAGTGTAACGGTCCACTTTGATGCCTTGGATTTCTTCTACTCTCTCCATAGAGGAGCTTTTAACATTTTTAAGCTTTTGAGAACATGACTTGGTCTATTGGTATCTTTTGGCTACGAAACGCTGTACGAAGGCTACACTAACTTCTTAGACTTCTAAGAACCCCAGATAGAGTATAACGGTCAACTTTGATGCCTTGGAGTTATTCTACTCTCTCCATAGATGAGCTTTTCACTTTTTGTGCTTTTGAGAACATATCTTGGTGTATTGGTACTTTTCGGCTACGAAACGTTGTACGAAGGGTACACCAACAACTTAGACTGCTAAGAACACTAAATAGAGTACAACAGTTCACCTTGATGCCCTGGAATTACTCAACTCTTTCCATATATGAGCTTTTAACATTTTTGTGCATTAAATAACATAACTTGGTCTATTGGTATCTTTTGGTTACGAAACATTGTACGAAAGCTGCACTAACTTCTTAGACTTCTAAGAACACAAAGTAGACTATATCGGTGCACTTTGATTCCTTGGATTTGCTCTACTATCTCCATAGAGGAGCTTTTCACGTTTTGTGCTTTTGAGAACATAACTTGGTCTATTGTCATCTTTTGGTTAGGAAACGTTGTACGAAAGATACACTAACCACTTAGACTTCTAAGAACGCTAATAGAGTACAACGGTCCACTTTGAGGTCTTGGAATTAGTCGACTCGCTCCATAGACGAGCTTTTCATGTTTTGTGCTTTTGAGAACATAACTTGGTCTATTGGTATCTTTTGGTCACGAAACGTTGTATGAAAGCTACACCAACTTTTTAGTCTTCTAAGAACATTAAATAGAGTACTACGGTCCACTGTGATACCTTGCAGTTGCTCTACCCTCTGAATGGACGAGCTTTCCACAATTTTGTCCAATTGAGAACATAACTTGGTCTATTGGCATCTTTTGGTTATGAAACATTGTACGAAAGCAACACTAATAACTTAGACTGTTAACAACACTAAATAGAGTACAACAGTCCACTTTGATACCTTGGATTTCCTCCATAAAAGAACTTTTAACTTTTTGTGCTTTTGAGAACATAACTTGATCTATTGGTTTATTTTGGTTACAAAATGTTGGACAAAAGCTACACTAACTTCTTAGACTTCTAAGAACAGTAAATAGAGTATAACGGTCCACTTTGATGCATTGGAGTTGCTCTACTCTCTCTATAGACGAGTTTTTCATGTTTATGTGCTTTTTAGAACTTAACTTGGTCTATTGAGAACTATTGGTTACGAAACGTTGTACGAAAGCTACACAACCTTTTAGACTTCTAAGAACATGAAATAGAGTACTATGGTCCACTTTGATGCCTTGGAGTTGCTCTACTCTCTCCATAGAAGTGCTTTTCACGTTTTTGGGCATTTGAGAACATAACTTGGTCTACTGGCATCTTTTGGTTACGAGATGTTGTACGAAAGATACACTAACAAATTACACTTCTAAGAACACTAAATAGAGTACAACGGTCCACTTTGATGCCTTGGAATTACTCAACTCTCTCCATAGATGAGCTTTTATTATTTTTGTGCATTAAAGAACATAACTTGGTCTATTGGTATCTTTTGGTTACGAAACGTTGTACGAAAGCTACACTAAATTCTTTGACTTCTAAGAACCCTAGATAGAGTATAACGGTCCGCTTTGATGCCTTGGATTTGCTCTATTCTCTCCATAGTGGAGTTTTTAACGTTTTTATGCTTTGGAACGTAACTTGGTCTATTGGTATCTTTTCGTTACGAGACGTTGTACGAGAGCTACATTAACTTGTTAGACTTCAAAGAACACGAAATAGAGTGTAACAGCCCACTTTGATGCCTTGGATTTCTTCTACTCTCTCCATAGAGGAGCTTTTAACGATTTTAAGCTTTTGAGAACATAACTTGGTCAATTGGTATCTTTTGGCTACGAAACGTTGTACGAAAGCTACACTAAATTCTTAGACTTCTAAGAACCCTAGATAGAGTATAACGGTCCACTTTGATGCCTTGGAGTTACTCTACTCTCTCCATAGACGAGCTTTTCACGTTTTTGTGCTTTTGAGAACATAACTTGGTGTATTGGTACCTTTCGGCTACGAAACGTTGTACGAAGGCTACACTAACAACTTAGACTGCTAAGAACACTAAATAGAGTACAACAGTTCACTTTGATGCCCTGGAATTACTAAACTCTCTCCATATATGAGCTTTTAACGTTTTTGTGCATTAAATAACATTACTTGGTCTATTGGTATCTTTTGGTTACGAAACATTGTACGAAAGATACACTAACAACTTAGACTTCTAAAAAAACTAAATAGAGTACAACGGTCCACTTTGAGGTCATGGAATTACTTGACTCCCTCCATAGATGAGCTTTTCAAGTTTTGTGCTTTTGAGAACATAACTTGGTCTATTGGTATCTTTTGGTCACGAAACGTTGTACGAAAGCTACACCAACCTTTTAGACTTCTAACAACGTTAAATAGAGCACTACGGTCCACTGTGATACCTTGCAGTTAGTTGCTCTACTCTCTCCATAGACGAGCTTTTCATGTTTTTATAGAATTGAGGACATAACTTGGTCTATTGGCATCTTTTGGTTACGAAACATTGTACAAAAGCTACACTAATAACTTAGACTGTTAAGAACACTAAATAGAGTACAACGGTCCACTTTGATGCCTTGGATTTCCCCTACTCTCTCCATAGAGGAACTTTTAACCTTTTTGTGCTTTTGAGAACATAACTTGGTCTATTGGTATATTTTGGTTACAAAACGTTGTACAAAAGCTACACTAACTTCTTAGACTTCTAAGAACACTAAATAGAGTATAACGGTTCACTTTGATGCATTGGAGTAGCTCTACTCTCTCTATAGATGAGCTTTTCAAGTTTTTGTGCTTTTGAGAACTTAACTTGGTCTATTGGGATCTTGTGGTTACGAAACGTTGTACGAAAGCTACACTAACCTTTTAGACTTCTAAGAACATGAAATAAAGTACTACGGTCCACTTTAATGCCTTGGAGTTGCTCTACTCTCTCCATTGAAGTGCTTTTCACATTTTTGGGCATTTGAGAACATAACTTGGTCTATTGGAATCTTTTGGTTACAAAATGTTGTACGAAAGATACACTAACAACTTAGACTTCTAAGAACACTAAATAGAGTACAACGGTCCACTTTGATGCCTTGGAATTACTCAACTCTCTCCATAGATGAGCTTTTATTATTTTTGTGCATTAAAGAACATAACTTGGTCTATTGGTATCCTTTGGCTACGAAATGTTCTATGAAAGCTGAACTAACTGCTTAGACTGTTAAGAACACTGGATAGAGTATAACGGTCCATTTTGATCCCTTGGATTTGCTCTATTCTCTCCATAGTGGAGTTTTTAACCTTTTTATGCTTTTGAGAACGTAACTTGGTCTATTGGTATCTTTTGGTTACGAAACGTTGTACGAGAGCTACACTAACTTCTGAGACTTCAAAGAACACGAAATAGAGTGTAACGGTCCACTTTGATGCCTTGGATTTCTTCTACTCTCTCCATAGAGGAGCTTTTAACGTTTGTAAGCTTTTGAGAACATAACTTGGTCTATTGGTATCTTTTGGCTACGAAACGTTGTACGAAAGCTACACAAACTTCTTAGAATTCTAAGAACCCTAGATAGAGTATAACGGTCCACTTTGATGCGTTGTAGTTATTCTACTCTCTCCATAGATGAGCTTTTCACTTTTTGTGCTTTTGAGAACATAACTTGGTGTATTGGTACCTTTCAGCTACGAAATGTTGTACGAAGGGTACACCAACAAGTTAGACTGCTAAGAACACTAAATAGAGTACAACAGTTCACTTTGATGCCCTGGAATTACTCAACTCTCTCCATCTATGAGCTTTTAACGTTTTTGTGCATTAAAGAACATAACTTGGTCTATTGGTATCTTTTGGTTACGAAACATTGTGCGAAAGCTGCACTAACTTCTTAGACTTCTAAGAACAAAGAGTAGAGTATATCGGTCCACTTTGATTCATTGGATTTGCTCTACTCTCTCCATAGGGGAGCTTTTCACGTTTTGTGCTTTTGAGAACATAACTTGGTCTATTGGCATCTTTTGGTTACGAAACGTTGTACGAAAGATACACTAACAACTTAGACTTCTAAGAACGCTAAAGAGAGTACAACGGTCAACTTTGAGGTCTTGGAATTACTCGACTCCCTCCATAGACGAGCTTTTCATGTTTTGTGCTTTTGAGAACATAACTTGGTCTATTGGTAGCTTTTGTTCACGAAACGTTGTATGAAAGCTACACCAACTTTTTAGACTTCTAAGAACATTAAATAGAGTACTACGGTCCACTGTGATACCTTGCAGTTGCTCTACTCTTCGAATAGATGAGCTTTTCACATTTTTGTGCAATTGAGAACATAACTTGGTCTATTGGTATATTTTGGTTACAAAACGTTGTACAAAAGCTACACTAACTTCTTAGACTTCTAAGAACACTAAATAGAGTATAACGGTCCACTTTGATGCATTGGAGTAGCTCTACTCTCTCTATAGATGAGCTTTTCAAGTTTTTGTGCTTTTGAGAACTTAAGTTGGTCTATTGGGATCTTGTGGTTACGAAACGTTGTACGAAAGCTACACTAACCTTTTAGACTTCTAAGAACATGAAATAAAGTACTACGGTCCACTTTGATGCCTTGGAGTTGCTCTACTCTCTCCATTGAAGTGCTTTTCACATTTTTGGGCATTTGAGAACATAACTTGGTCTATTGGAATCTTTTGGTTACGAAATGTTGTACGAAAGATACACTAACAACTTAGACTTCTAAGAACACTAAATAGAGTACAACGGTCCACTTTGATGCCTTGGAATTACTCAACTCTCTCCATAGATGAGCTTTTATTATTTTTGTGCATTAAAGAACATAACTTGGTCTATTGGTATCTTTTGGCTATGAAATGTTCTATGAAAGCTGAACTAACTGCTTAGACTGTTAAGAACACTGGATAGAGTATAAAGGTCCATTTTGATCCCTTGGATTTGCTCTATTCTCTCCATAGTGGAGTTTTTAACCTTTTTATGCTTTTGAGAACGTAACTTGGTCTATTGGTATCTTTTGGTTATGAAACGTTGTACGAGAGCTACACTAACTTCTGAGACTTCAAAGAACACGAAATAGAGTGTAACGGTCCACTTTGATGCCTTGGATTTCTTCTACTCTCTCCATAGAGGAGCTTTTAACGTTTGTAAGCTTTTGAGAACATTACTTGGTCTATTGGTATCTTTTGGCTACGAAACGTTGTACGAAAGCTACACAAACTTCTTAGAATTCTAAGAACCCTAGATAGAGTATAACGGTCCACTTTGATGCGTTGTAGTTATTCTACTCTCTCCATAGATGAGCTTTTCACTTTTTGTGCTTTTGAGAACATAACTTGGTGTATTGGTACCTTTCAGCTACGAAATGTTGTACGAAGGGTACACCAACAACTTAGACTGCTAAGAACACTAAATAGAGTACAACAGTTCACTTTGATGCCCTGGAATTACTCAACTCTCTCCATCTATGAGCTTTTAACGTTTTTGTGCATTAAAGAACATAACTTGGTCTATTGGTATCTTTTGGTTACGAAACATTGTGCGAAAGCTGCACTAACTTCTTAGACTTCTAAGAACAAAAAGTAGAGTATATCGGTCCACTTTGATTCATTGGATTTGCTCTACTCTCTCCATAGAGGAGCTTTTCACGTTTTGTACTTTTCAGAACATAACTTGGTCTATTGGCATCTTTTGGTTACGAAACGTTGTACGAAAGATACACTAACAACTTAGACTTCTAAGAACGCTAAATAGAGTACAACGGTCAACTTTGAGGTCTTGGAATTACTCGACTCCCTCCATAGACGAGCTTTTCATGTTTTGTGCTTTTGAGAACATAACTTGGTCTATTGGTAGCTTTTGGTCAAGAAACGTTGTATGAAAGCTACACCAACTTTTTAGACTTCTAAGAACATTAAATAGAGTACTACGGTCCACTGTGATACCTTGCAGTTGCTCTACTCTTCGAATAGACGAGCTTTTCACATTTTTGTGCAATTGAGAACATAACTTGGTCTATTGGCATCTTTTGGTTATGAAACATTGTACGAAAGCTACACTAATAACTTAGACTGTTAAGAACACTAAATAGAGTACAACAGTCCACTTTGATGCCTTGGATTTCATCTACTCTCTCCATAGAGGAACTTTTAACATTTTTGTGCTTTTGCGAACATAACGTGGTCTATTGGTTTATTTTGGTTACAAAACGTTGTACAAAAGCTACACTAACTTCTTAGACTTCTAAGAACACTAAATAGAGTATAACGGTCCACTTTGATGCATTGGAGTTGCTCTCCTCACTCCATAGACGAGCTTTTCATGTTTTTGTGCTTTTGAGAACTTAACTTGGTCTATTGGGATCTAATGGTTACGAAACGTTGTACGAAAGCTACACTAACCTTTTGGACTTCTAAGAACAAGAAATAGAGTACTACGGTCCACTTTGATGCCTTGGAGTTGCTCTACTCTCTCCATAGAAGTGTTTTTTACGTTTTTGGGCATTTGAGAACATAACTTGGTCTATTGGCATCTTTTGGTTACGAAATGTTGTACGAAAGATACACTAACAAATTACACTTCTAAGAACACTAAATAGAGTACAACGGTCCACTTTGATGGCTTGGAATTACTCAACTATCTCTATAGATGAGCTTTTATTATTTTTGTGCATTAAAGAACATAACTTTGTCTATTGGTATGTTTTGGTTACGAAACATTATACAAAAGCTGCACTAACTTCTTAGACTTCTAAGAACACTAGATAGAGTATAACGGTCCACTTTGATGCCTTGGATTTGCTCTATTCTCTCCAGAGTGGAGTTTTTAACGTTTTTATGCTTTAGAACGTAACTTGGTCTATTGGTATCTTTTGGTTCCGAGACGTTGTACGAGAGCTACATTAACTTCTTAGACTTCAAAGAACACGAAATAGAGTGTAACGTTCCATTTTGATGCCTTGGATTTCTTCTATTCTCTCCATAAATGAGCTTTTAACGTTTTTAAGCTTTTGAGAACATAACTTGGTCTATTGGTATCTTTTGGCTACGAAACGTTGTACGAAAGCTACACTAAATTCTTAGACTTCTAAGAACCCTAGATAGAGTAAAACGGTCCACTTTGATGCCTTGGAGTTCTCTACTCTTTCCATAGACGAGCTTTTCACGTTTTTGTGCTTTTGAGAACATAACTTGGTGTATTGGTACCTTTCGGCTACGAAACGTTGTACGAAGGCTACACTAACAACTTAGACTGCTAAGAACACTAAATAGAGTACAACAGTTCACTTTGATGCCCTGGAATTACTCAACTCTCTCCATATATGAGCTTTTAACGTTTTTGTGCATTAAATAACATTACTTGGTCTATTGGTATCTTTTGGTTACGAAACATTATACGAAAGATACACTAACAACTTAGACTTCTAAAAACTCTAAATAGAGTACAACGGTCCATTTTGAGGTCATGGAATTACTCGACTCCCTCCATAGATGAGCTTTTCACGTTTTGTGCTTTTGAGAACATAACTTGGTCTATTGGTATCTTTTGGTCACAAAACGTTGTACGAAAGCTACACCAACTTTTTAGACTTCTAAGAACGTTAAATAGAGTGCTACGGTCCACTGTGATACCTTGCAGTTGCTCTACTCTCTCCATAGAAGAGCTTTTCATGTTTTTGTGCCATTGAGGACATAACTTGGTCAATTGGCATCTTTTGGTTACGAAAGATTGTACCAAAGCTACAATAATAACTTAGACTATTAAGAACACTAAATAGAGTACAACGGTCTACTTTGATGCCTTGGATTTCCTCTACTCTCCCCATAGAGGAACTTTTAACCTTTTTGTGCTTTTCAGAGCATAACTTGGTCTACTGGTATATTTTGGCTACAAAACGTTGTACAAAAGCTACACTAACTTCTTAGACTTCTAAGAACACTAAATAGGGTATAACGGTCCACTTTGATGCATTGGAGTTGCTCTACTCTCTCTATAGATGAGCTTTTCATGTTTTTGTGCTTTTGAGAACTTAACTTGGTCTATTGGGATCTTGTGGTTATGAAACATTGCACGAAAGCTACACTAACCTTTTAGACTTCTAACAACATGAAATAAAGTACTACGGTCCACTTTGATGTCTTGGAGTTGCTCTACTCCCTCCATAGAAGTGCTTTTCACATTTTTGGGCATTTGAGAACATAACTTGGTCTATAGGCATCTTTTGGTTACGAAATGTTGTACGAAAGATACACTAACAACTTAGACTTCTAAGAACACTAAATAGAATACAACGGTCCACATTGATGCCTTGGAATTACTAACTCTCTCCATAGATGGGCTTTTATTCTTTTTGTGCATTAAAGAACATAACTTGGTCTATTGGTATCTTTTGGCTAGGAAATGTTGTACGAAAGCTGCACTAACTTCTTAGACTTCTAAGAACACTAGATAGAGTATAACGGTCCACTTTGATGCCTTGGATTTGCTCTATTCTCTCCATAGTGAAGTTTTTAACCTTTTTATGCTTTTGAGAACGTAACTTGGTCTATTGGTATCTTTTGGTTACGAAATGTTGTACGAGAGCTACACTAACTTCTTAGACTTTAAAGAACTCGAAATAGGGTGTAACAGTCCACTTTGATGCGTTGGATTTCTTCTACTCTCTCCATAGAGGAGCTTTTAACATTTTTAAGCTTTTGAGAACATAACTTGGTCTATTGGTATCTTTTGGCTACGAAACGTTGTACGAAAGCTACACTAAATTCTTAGACTTCTAAGAACCCTAGATAGAGTATAACGGTCCACTTTGATGCCTTGGAGTTATTCTACTCTCTCCATAGACGAGCTTTTCACTTTCCGTGCTTTTGAGAACATAACTTGGTGTATTGGTACCTTTCGGCTACGAAACGTTGTACGAAGGGTACACTAACAACTTACACTGCTAAGAACACTAAATAGAGTACAACAGTTCACTTCGATGCCCTGGAATTACTCAACTCTCTCCATATATGAGCTTTTAACGTTTTCGTGCATTAAATAACATAACTTGGTCTATTGGTATCTTTTGGTTACGAAACATTGTACGAAAGTTGCACTAACTTCTTAGACTTCTACGAGCACAAAGTAGAGTATATCGGTCCACTTTGATTCCTTGGATTTGCTCTACTCTCTCCATAGAGGAGCTTTTCACGTTTTGTGCTTTTGAGAACATAACTTGGTCTATTGGCATCTTTTGGTTACGAAACGTTGTACGAAAGATACACTAACAACTTAGACTTCTAAGAACGCTAAGTAGAGTACAACGGTCCACTTTGAGGTCTTGGAATTACTCGACTCCCTCCATAGACGAGCTTTTCATGTTTTGTGCTTTTGAGAACATAACTTGGTCTATTGGTATCTTTTGGTCACGAAACGTTGTATGAAAGCTACACCAACTTTTTAGACTTCTAAGAACATTAAATAGAGTACTACGGTCCACTGTGATACCTTGCAGTTGCTCTACTCTCTGAATAGACGAGCATTTCACATTTTTGTGCAATTGAGAACATAACTTGGTCTATTGGCATCTTTTGGTTATGAAACATTGTACGAAAGCTACACTAATAACTTGGACTGTTAAGAACACTAAATAGAGTACAACAGTCCACTTTGATGCCTTGGATTTCCTCTACTCTCTCCATAGAGGAACTTTTAACATTTTTGTGCTTTTGAGAACATAACTTGGTCTATTGGTTTATTTTAGTTACAAAACGTTGTACAAAAGCTACACTAACTTCTTAGACTTCTAAGAACACTAAATAGAGTACAACGGTCCACTTTGATGCATTAGAGTTGCTCTACTCTCTCTATAGATGAGCTTTTCATGTTTTTGTGCTTTTGAGAACTTAACTTGGTCTATTGGGATCCATTGGTTACGAAACGTTGTACGAAAGCTACAATAACCTTTTAGACTTCTACGAACATGAAATAGAGTACTACGGTCCACTTTGATGCCTTGGAGTTGCTCTACTCTCTCCATAGAAGTGCTTTTCATGTTTTTGGGCATTTGAGAACATAACTTGGTCTAGTGGCATCTTTTGGTTACGAAATGTTGTACGAAAGATACACTAAGAAATTACACTTCTAAGAACACAAAATAGAGTACAACGGTCCACTTTGATGCCTTGGAATTACTCAACTCTCTCCATAGATGAGCTTTTATTATTTTTGCGCATTAAAGAACATAACTTGGTCTATTGGTATCTTTTGGTTACAAAACATTGTACAAAAGCTGCACTAACTTCTTAGACTTCTAATAACACTAGATAGAGTATAACGGTCCACTTTGATGCCTTGGATTTGCTCTATTCTCTCCATAGTGGAGTTTTTAACGTTTTTATGCTTTAGAACGTAACTTGGTCTATTGGTATCTTTTGGTTACAAAACGTTGTACGAGAGCTACACTAACTTCTTAGACTTCAAAGAACACGAAATAGAGTGTAACGGTCCACTTTGATGCCTTGGATTTCTTCTACTCTCTCCATAGAGGAGCTTTTAACGTTTTTAAGCTTTTGAGAACATAACTTGGTCTATTGGTATTTTTTGGCTACGAAACGTTGTACGAAAGCTACACTAAATTCTTAGACTTCTAAGAACCCTAGATAGAGTACAACGGTCCACTTTGATGCCTTGGAGTTACTCTACTCTCTCCATCGATGAGCTTTTCACATTTTTGTGCTTTTGAGAACATAACTAGGTGTATTGGTACCTTTCGGCTACGAAACGTTGTACGAAGGCTACACTAACAACTTAGACTGCTAAGAACACTAAATAGAGTGGAACAGTTCACTTTGATGCCATGGAATTACTCAACTCTCTCCATATATGAGCTTTTAACTTTTTAGTGCATTAAATAACATAACTTGGTCTATTGGTATCTTTTGGTTACGAAACATTGTACGAAAGCTGCAGTAACTTCTTAGACGTGTAAGAACACAAAGTAGAGTATATGGGTCCACCTTGATTCCTTGGATTTGCTCTACTCTCTCCATAGAGGAGCTTTTCACGTTTTGTGCTTTTAAGAACATAACATGGTCTATTGGCATCTTTTGGTTACGAAACATTGTACGAAAGATACACAAACAACTTAGACTTCTAAGAACGCTAAATAGAGTACAACGGTCCACTTTGAGGACATGGAATTACTCGACTCCCTCCATAGATGAGCTTTTCACGTTTTGTGCTTTTGAGAACATAAATTGGTCTAATGGTATCTTTTGGCCACGAAACATTGTACGAAAGCTACACCAACGTTTTAGACTTCTAAGAACGTTAAATAGAGTACTACGGTCCACTGTGATACCTTGCAGTTGCTCTACTCTCTTCATAGATGAGCTTTTCATGTTTTTGTGCAATTGGGGACATCACTTGGTCTATTGGCATCTTTTGGTTAGGAAACATTCTACAAAAGCTACACTAATAACTTAGACTGTTAAGAACACTAAATAGAGTACAACGGTCCACTTTGATGCCTTGGATTTCCTCTACTCTCTCCATAGAGGAACTTTTAACCTTTTTGTGCTTTTTAGAACGTAACTTGGTCTATTGGTATATTATGATTACAAAACGTTGTACAAAAGCTACACTAACTTCTTAGACTTCTAAGAACACTAAATAAAGTATAACGGTCCACTTTGATGCATTGGAGTTGCTCTACTCTCTCTATAGATGAGCTTTTCATGTTTTTGTGCTTTTGAGAACTTAACTTGGTCTATTAGCATCTTGTGGTTACGAGACATTGTACGAAAGCTACACTAACCTTTTAGACTTCTAAGAACATGAAATAGAGTACTACGGTCCACTTTGATGTCTTGGAGTTGCTCTACTCCCTCCATAGAAGTGCTTTTCACATTTTTGGGCATTTGAGAACATAACTTGGTCTATAGGCATCTTTTGGTTACGAAATGTTGTACGAAAGATACACTAACAACTTAGACTTCTAAGAACACTAAATAGAATACAACGGTCCACATTGATGCCTTGGAATTACTAACTCTCTCCATAGATGGGCTTTTATTCTTTTTGTGCATTAAAGAACATAACTTGGTCTATTGGTATCTTTTGGCTAGGAAATGTTGTACGAAAGCTGCACTAACTTCTTAGACTTCTAAGAACACTAGATAGAGTATAACGGTCCACTTTGATGCCTTGGATTTGCTCTATTCTCTCCATAGTGAAGTTTTTAACCTTTTTATGCTTTTGAGAACGTAACTTGGTCTATTGGTATCTTTTGGTTACGAAATGTTGTACGAGAGCTACACTAACTTCTTAGACTTTAAAGAACTCGAAATAGGGTGTAACAGTCCACTTTGATGCGTTGGATTTCTTCTACTCTCTCCATAGAGGAGCTTTTAACATTTTTAAGCTTTTGAGAACATAACTTGGTCTATTGGTATCTTTTGGCTACGAAACGTTGTACGAAAGCTACACTAAATTCTTAGACTTCTAAGAACCCTAGATAGAGTATAACGGTCCACTTTGATGCCTTGGAGTTATTCTACTCTCTCCATAGACGAGCTTTTCACTTTCCGTGCTTTTGAGAACATAACTTGGTGTATTGGTACCTTTCGGCTACGAAACGTTGTACGAAGGGTACACTAACAACTTACACTGCTAAGAACACTAAATAGAGTACAACAGTTCACTTCGATGCCCTGGAATTACTCAACTCTCTCCATATATGAGCTTTTAACGTTTTCGTGCATTAAATAACATAACTTGGTCTATTGGTATCTTTTGGTTACGAAACATTGTACGAAAGTTGCACTAACTTCTTAGACTTCTACGAGCACAAAGTAGAGTATATCGGTCCACTTTGATTCCTTGGATTTGCTCTACTCTCTCCATAGAGGAGCTTTTCACGTTTTGTGCTTTTGAGAACATAACTTGGTCTATTGGCATCTTTTGGTTACGAAACGTTGTACGAAAGATACACTAACAACTTAGACTTCTAAGAACGCTAAGTAGAGTACAACGGTCCACTTTGAGGTCTTGGAATTACTCGACTCCCTCCATAGACGAGCTTTTCATGTTTTGTGCTTTTGAGAACATAACTTGGTCTATTGGTATCTTTTGGTCACGAAACGTTGTATGAAAGCTACACCAACTTTTTAGACTTCTAAGAACATTAAATAGAGTACTACGGTCCACTGTGATACCTTGCAGTTGCTCTACTCTCTGAATAGACGAGCATTTCACATTTTTGTGCAATTGAGAACATAACTTGGTCTATTGGCATCTTTTGGTTATGAAACATTGTACGAAAGCTACACTAATAACTTGGACTGTTAAGAACACTAAATAGAGTACAACAGTCCACTTTGATGCCTTGGATTTCCTCTACTCTCTCCATAGAGGAACTTTTAACATTTTTGTGCTTTTGAGAACATAACTTGGTCTATTGGTTTATTTTAGTTACAAAACGTTGTACAAAAGCTACACTAACTTCTTAGACTTCTAAGAACACTAAATAGAGTACAACGGTCCACTTTGATGCATTAGAGTTGCTCTACTCTCTCTATAGATGAGCTTTTCATGTTTTTGTGCTTTTGAGAACTTAACTTGGTCTATTGGGATCCATTGGTTACGAAACGTTGTACGAAAGCTACAATAACCTTTTAGACTTCTACGAACATGAAATAGAGTACTACGGTCCACTTTGATGCCTTGGAGTTGCTCTACTCTCTCCATAGAAGTGCTTTTCATGTTTTTGGGCATTTGAGAACATAACTTGGTCTAGTGGCATCTTTTGGTTACGAAATGTTGTACGAAAGATACACTAAGAAATTACACTTCTAAGAACACAAAATAGAGTACAACGGTCCACTTTGATGCCTTGGAATTACTCAACTCTCTCCATAGATGAGCTTTTATTATTTTTGCGCATTAAAGAACATAACTTGGTCTATTGGTATCTTTTGGTTACAAAACATTGTACAAAAGCTGCACTAACTTCTTAGACTTCTAATAACACTAGATAGAGTATAACGGTCCACTTTGATGCCTTGGATTTGCTCTATTCTCTCCATAGTGGAGTTTTTAACGTTTTTATGCTTTAGAACGTAACTTGGTCTATTGGTATCTTTTGGTTACAAAACGTTGTACGAGAGCTACACTAACTTCTTAGACTTCAAAGAACACGAAATAGAGTGTAACGGTCCACTTTGATGCCTTGGATTTCTTCTACTCTCTCCATAGAGGAGCTTTTAACGTTTTTAAGCTTTTGAGAACATAACTTGGTCTATTGGTATTTTTTGGCTACGAAACGTTGTACGAAAGCTACACTAAATTCTTAGACTTCTAAGAACCCTAGATAGAGTACAACGGTCCACTTTGATGCCTTGGAGTTACTCTACTCTCTCCATCGATGAGCTTTTCACGTTTTTGTGCTTTTGAGAACATAACTAGGTGTATTGGTACCTTTCGGCTACGAAACGTTGTACGAAGGCTACACTAACAACTTAGACTGCTAAGAACACTAAATAGAGTGGAACAGTTCACTTTGATGCCATGGAATTACTCAACTCTCTCCATATATGAGCTTTTAACTTTTTAGTGCATTAAATAACATAACTTGGTCTATTGGTATCTTTTGGTTACGAAACATTGTACGAAAGCTGCAGTAACTTCTTAGACGTGTAAGAACACAAAGTAGAGTATATGGGTCCACCTTGATTCCTTGGATTTGCTCTACTCTCTCCATAGAGGAGCTTTTCACGTTTTGTGCTTTTAAGAACATAACATGGTCTATTGGCATCTTTTGGTTACGAAACATTGTACGAAAGATACACAAACAACTTAGACTTCTAAGAACGCTAAATAGAGTACAACGGTCCACTTTGAGGACATGGAATTACTCGACTCCCTCCATAGATGAGCTTTTCACGTTTTGTGCTTTTGAGAACATAAATTGGTCTAATGGTATCTTTTGGCCACGAAACATTGTACGAAAGCTACACCAACGTTTTAGACTTCTAAGAACGTTAAATAGAGTACTACGGTCCACTGTGATACCTTGCAGTTGCTCTACTCTCTTCATAGATGAGCTTTTCATGTTTTTGTGCAATTGGGGACATCACTTGGTCTATTGGCATCTTTTGGTTAGGAAACATTCTACAAAAGCTACACTAATAACTTAGACTGTTAAGAACACTAAATAGAGTACAACGGTCCACTTTGATGCCTTGGATTTCCTCTACTCTCTCCATAGAGGAACTTTTAACCTTTTTGTGCTTTTTAGAACGTAACTTGGTCTATTGGTATATTATGATTACAAAACGTTGTACAAAAGCTACACTAACTTCTTAGACTTCTAAGAACACTAAATAAAGTATAACGGTCCACTTTGATGCATTGGAGTTGCTCTACTCTCTCTATAGATGAGCTTTTCATGTTTTTGTGCTTTTGAGAACTTAACTTGGTCTATTAGCATCTTGTGGTTACGAGACATTGTACGAAAGCTACACTAACCTTTTAGACTTCTAAGAACATGAAATAGAGTACTACGGTCCACTTTGATGCCTTGGAGTTGTTCTACTCTCTCCATAGAAGTGCTTTTCACATTTTTGGGCATTTGAGAACATAACTTGGTCTATTGGCATCTTTTGGTTACGAAATGTTGTACGAAAGATACACTAACAACTTAGACTTCTAAGAACACTAAATAGAGTACAACGGTCCACTTTGATGCCTTGGAATTACTCAACTCTCTCCATAGATGAGCTTTTATTATTTTTGTGCATTAAAGAACATAACTTGGTCTATTGGTATCTTTTGCCTATGAAACGTTGTACGAAAGCTGCACTAACTTCTCAGACTTCTAAGAACACTGTATAGAGTATAACGGCCCACTTTGATGCCTTGGATTTGCTCTATTCTCTCCATAGTGGAGTTTTTAACATTTTTATGCTTTTGAGAACGTAACTTGGTCTATTGGTATCTTTTGGTTATGAAACGTTATACGAGAGCTACACTAACTTCTTAGACTTCAAAGAACACTAAATAGAGGGTAACGGTCCACTTTGATGCCTTGGATTTCTTCTACTCTCTCCATATAGGAGCTTTTAACGTTTTTAAGCTTTTGAGAACATAACTTGGTCTATTGGTATCTTTTGGCTACGAAACGGTGTACGAAAGCTACACTAAATTCTTAGACTTCTAAGAACCCTAGATAGAGTACAACGGTCCACTTTGATGCCTTGGAGTTATTCTATTCTCTCCATAGACGAGCTTTTCACTTTTTGTGCTTTTGAGAACATAACTTGGTGTATTGGTACCTTTCGGCTATGAAACGTTGTACGAAGGGCACACTAACAACTTAGACTGGTAAGAACACTAACTAGAGTACAACAGTTCACTTTGATGCCCTGGAATTACTCAACTCTCTCCATATATGAGCTTTTAACGTTTTCGTGCATTAAATTACATAACTTGGTCTATTGGTATCTTTTGGTTACGAAACATTGCACGAAAGCTGCACTAACTTCTGAGACTTCTATGAACACAAAGTAGAGTATATCGGTCCACTTTGATTCCTTGGATTTGCTCTACTCTCTCCATAGAGAAGCTTTTCACGTTTTGTACTTTTGAGAACATAACTTGGTCTATTGGCATCTTTTGGTTACGAAACGTTGTACGAAAGATACATTAACAACTTAGACTTCTAAAAACGCTAAATAGAGTACAACGGTCCACTTTGAGGTCTTGGAATTACTCGACTCCCTCCATATACGAGCTTTTCATGTTTTGTGCTTTTGAGAACATAACTTGGTCTATTGGTATCTTTTGGTCACGAAACGTTGTATGAAAGCTACACCAACTTTTTAGACTTCTAAGAACATTAAATAGAGTACTATGGTCCACTGTGATACCTTGCAGTTGCTCTACTCTCTGATTAGATGAGCTTTTCACATTTTTGTGCAATTGGGAACATAACTTGGTCTATTGACATCTTTTGGTTACGAAACATTGTACGAAAGCTATACTAATAACTTAGACAGTTAAGAACAATAAATAGAGTACAACAGTCCACTTTGATGCCTTGGATTTCCTCTACTCTCTCCATAGAGGAAGTTTTAACGTTTTTGTGCTTTTGAGAACATAACTTGGTCTATTGGTTTATTTTGGTTACAAAACGTTGTACAAAAGCTACACTAACTTATTAGACTTCTATGAACACTAAATCGAGTATAACGGTCCACTTTGATGCATTGGAGTTGCTCTACTCTCTCTATAGACGAGCTTTTCATGTTTTTGTGCTTTTGAGAACGTAACTTGGTCTATTGAGATCTTTTCATTACGAAACATTGTACGAAAGCTACGATAACCTTTTAGACTTCTAAGAACATGAAATGGAGTACTACGGTCCACTTTGATGCATTGGAGTTGCTCTACTCTCTCCATAGAAGTGCTTTTCACGTTTTTGGGCATTTGAGAACATAACTTGGTCTATTGGCATCTTTTGGTTACGAAATGTTGTACGAAAGATACACTAACAACTTATACTTCCAAGAACACTAAAAAGAGTACAATGGTCCACTTTGATGCCTTGGAATTAGTCAACTCTCTCCATAGATGAGCTTTTATTATTTTTGTGCGTGAAATAACATAACTTGGTCTATTGGTATCTTTTCGTTACGAAACGTTGTACGAAAGCTGCACTAACTTCTTAGACTTCTATGAACACTAGATAGAGAATAACGGTCCACTTTGATGCCTTGGATTTGCTCTATTCTCTCCATAGTGGAGTTTTTAACGTTTTTATGCTTTTGAGAACGTAACTTGGTCTATTGGTATCTTTTGGTTATGAAACGTTGTACGAGAGCTACACTAACTTCTTACACTTCAAAGAACATGAAATAGAGTGTAACGGTCCACTTTGATGCCTTGGATTTCTTCTACTCTCTCCATAGAGGAGCTTTTAACGTTTTTAAGCTTCTGAGAACATAACTTGGTCTATTGGTATCTTACGGATACGAAACATTGTACGAAGGCTACACTAACAACTTAGACTGCTAAGAACACTAAATAGAGTACAACAGTTCACTTTGATGCCCTGAAATTACTCAACTCTCTCCATATATGAGCTTTTAATGTTTTTGTGCATTAAATAACATAACTTGATCTATTGGTATCTTTTGGTTACGAAACATTGTACGAAAGCTGCACTAACTTCTTAGACGTCTAAGAACATAAAGTAGAGTATATGGGTCCACTTTGATTCCTTGGATTTGCTCTACTCTCTCCATAGAGGAGCTTTTCACATTTTGTGCTTTTAAGAACATAACATGTTCTATTGGCATCTTTTGGTTACGAAACGTTGTACGAAAGATACACAAACAACTTAGACTTCTAAGAACACTAAATAGAGTACAACGGTCCACTTTGAGGTCTTGGAATTACTCGACTCCCTCCATAGATGAGCTTTTCATGTTTTGTGCTTTTGAGAACATAACTTGGTCTATTGGTATCTTTTGGTCATGAAACGTTGTACGAAAGCTACACCAACATTTTTGACTTCTAAGAACATAAAATAGAGTACTACGGTCCACTGTGATACCTTGCAGTTGCTCTACTCTCTCCATAGACGAGCTTTTCACATTTTTGTGCAATTGAGAACATCACTTGGTCTATTGGCATCTTTTGGTGACGAAACATTGTATGAAAGCTACACTAATAACTTAGACTGTTAAGAACACTAAATAGAGTACAACGGTCCACTTTGATGCCTTGGATTTCCTCTACTCTCTCCATAGAGGAACTTTTAACCTTTTTGTGCTTTTTAGAACGTAACTTGGTCTATTGGTATATTATGATTACAAAACATTGTACAAAAGCTACACTAACTTCTTAGACTTCTAAGAACACTAAATAGAGTATAACGGTCCACTTTGATGCATTGGAGTTGCTCTACTCTCTCTATAGACGAGCTTTTCATGTTTTTGTGCTTTTGAGAACTTAACTTCGTCTATAAGCATCTTGTGGTTACGAGACATTGTACGAAAGCTACACTAACCTTTTAGACTTCTAAGAACATGAAATAGAGTACTACGGTCCACTTTGATGCCTTGGAGTTGTTCTACTCTCTCCATAGAAGTGCTTTTAACATTTTTGGGCATTTGAGAACATAACTTGGTCTATTGGCATCTTTTGGTTACGAAATGTTGTACGAACGATACACTAACAACTTAGACTTCTAAGAACACTAAATATAGTACAACGGTCCACTTTGATGCCTTGGAATTACTCAACTCTCTCCATAGATGAGCTTTTATTATTTTTGTGCATTAAAGAACATAACTTGGTCTATCGGTATCTTTTGCCTACGAAACGTTGTACGAAAGCTGCACTAACTTCTTAGACTTCTAAGAACACTGTATAGAGTATAACGGCCCACTTTGATGCCTTGGATTTGCTCTATTCTCTCCATAGTGGAGTTTTTAACCTTTTTATGCTTTTGAGAACGTAACTTGGTCTATTGGTATCTTTTGGTTATGAAACGTTATACGAGAGCTACACTAACTTCTTAGACTTCAAAGAACACGAAATAGAGGGTAACGGTCCACTTTGATGCCTTGGATTTCTTCTACTCTCTCCATAGAGGAGCTTTTCACTTTTTGTGCTTTTGAGAACATAACTTGGTGTATTGGTACCTTTCGGCTACGCAACGTTGTACGAAGGGTACACTAACAACTTAGACTGGTAAGAACACTAAATAGAGTACAACAGTTCACTTTGATGCCCTGGAATTACTCAACTCTCTCCATATATGAGCTTTTAACGTTTTCGTGCATTAAATTACATAACTTGGTCTATTGGTATCTTTTGGTTACAAAACATTGCACGAAAGCTGCACTAACTTCAGAGACTTCTATGAACACAAAGTAGAGTATATCGGTCCACTTTGATTCCTTGGATTTGCTCTACTCTCTCCATAGAGAAGCTTTTCACGTTTTGTGCTTTTGAGAACATAACTTGGTCTATTGGCATCTTTTGGTTACGAAACGTTGTACGAAAGATACATTAACAACTTAGACTTCTAAAAACGCTAAATAGAGTACAACGGTCCACTTTGAGGTCTTGGAATTACTCGACTCCCTCCATAGACGAGCTTTTCATGTTTTGTGCTTTTGAGAACATAACTTGGTCTATTGGTATCTTTTGGTCACGAAACGTTGTATGAAAGCTACACCAACTTTTTAGACTTCTAAGAACATTAAATAGAGTACTACGGTCCACTGTGATACCTTGCAGTTGCTCTACTCTCTGATTAGATGAGCTTTTCACATTTTTGTGCAATTGGGAACATAACTTGGTCTATTGACATCTTTTGGTTATGAAACATTGTACGAAAGCTACACTAATAACTTAGACAGTTAAGAACACTAAATAGAGTACAACAGTCCACTTTGATGCCTTGGATTTCCTCTACTCTCTCCATAGAGGAACTTTTAACGTTTTTGTGCTTTTGAGAACATAACTTGGTCTATTGGTTTATTTTGGTTACAAAACGTTGTACAAAAGCTACACTAACTTCTTAGACTTCTACGAACACTAAATAGAGTATAACGGTCCACTTTGATGCATTGGAGTTGCTCTACTCTGACGGATCGAGTTTAACACAAGAGGGGGGGGTGAATTGTGTCCCCAAATTCCAATTGGAATCCGTTTTTCAATTTAAACAAATTAATGGCAATTAACAAGTAGCACACAAATTTGGACTCTAATGATTTTCCTAATCAATATTCAATCCAATGCAAGATGTGATACAATATAGTGAATGACCAAATATCAAATAATCAAGAATTGCACAAAACAGATTTTCAAGCAACACACTGCACACAGATTTTTCAACTCAGATTTTACCTATCAAATGATGTCAAAATGCAACGAAATTTTATATGCAATGTCACAACACCTTAATAAACACTATATCAAAATTTCAGATCAAAATTCAAAGTTTAAGGCAGTCTGCTAATCTCGGACAGATTAGGGTTTTGAAAATCCTGCAGTTTGAAACAAGTAGTAAATATAAACAAGTAAACAAAGAAATCAACACAGCGATTTATAGTAGTTCGGAGACCCTTCTCCTACGTCTACTACCTAGATTCACCAACCTAGGATTTTCCCAACTCCACTAAGGTGTGGTTTTAAGAGACCCACAAAACTCTTTACACCAAGGGTTTCTAAGAACTCCCTCAAACTTCAATGTTTACAATTTCCCCTAACAAAGGGAATTTCTCAATGGGATTTTCAGCTAAGGTTCTCACAGGTTACCTGAAAGGTATTTGGTGTGGAACTCTCAAGATTACAGCAACACTCTCAAAGATAGGATTTTAAGAACAAGAGAGGTTTAGATTGTAAGTAAACAAAGCCTAAAGGATATAGGAACTTCCCTTTTGCAAAAGCAAGAGTAGTGAGAAGTCCTTGATTGTAGAGGCTTGTATTGGAGAAGATTGTTGTAGCAAATAGCAAGAAAGCTTGATGATTGATGAACTTGATAGCAAGAGGTTTCTCTCAAGGATAATTTTCAATTTGCTTCTCCAAGTTGTATGAAAGGGAAGATCCTCTTTTAAAGGCAATTCTCTCCTATGCTTGCAACCATTGGATCAAACTTCAAGAGTTGATCTCTACCATCCATTGTAGCTCCTAATCTTGGTCATTGATGATTTGAGCAAACAAATCTCCACCATAGAGCATATAGACGTTGGAAGTTTGAGAGAAGTCAAGTTGTACCTTTCTTCCATAAATGTTGTCACAAGCACAACCCTTTGATCAATGTATGTCTTCAAATCTTGACCATTCAAACTCTCTTTAATTCTCGACCATGGATGTAGATTGTACTATGCCATCTTGTCCCTTCATTTTGAATCAAAGACTTCAAAAGTGATCTCTTAGTCAAGGATCTTGTTTGATTGCACCAACCTAACTTTCTTGGTAGCACATGTCTTGAGTGAAAATGTCAAGGATCTTGTTTGATTGCACCAATCCTAACTTTCTTGGTAGCACATGTCTTGAGTGAAAATGTCAAACAAGAATATATCACTAATGATAGAGAGGACAAGGTTTGTCCCACATGTTTGAAAAGAGTTGTATCTCCATGAAGACCACAACCAATAGCCTCAATGTTTGATTCATTCAACTTGATTAAATGCCTTAGTGGAAAGTTGGCAAATATAGGATTTTTCATTGTTTCCTAGAGCTCCAAGCTCATTCTTAGAAACAGGACTTCGACCACTCTTGAACATACTAAATTCTGAGCCATATGAGACCACAATGATGATTAACCTACAAGGAAATAGGAGATAGAACTCCCCAATTGCATGTAAGCTCAAAGAGCTTCATATAGAGCGCATAGGTTAATTACATTAGAAAAACAACCCAGAAAATTCATATTACTGGATGATAAATCATTTTATATGTATTAGAATGTCCATGTAAAATTTCATAACAATCGGAAATCGTTTGGTCACTCAACCAAGCAATTAGATCACTAATAGTGAAACCGATAAATTCTAAGTGTAAATTCAAAGTCATTTTGCAAACTCAGTGTAAATGACCTTTTCTCTTGAAATTTACTAAATCAAATATGTTCATAGTGATGAAACTAAGATGCACACGAAATTTCATTTAAATCGGAGTTCATTTGGTTCACCACGTTCACAAAGAACACATATGCACAAAATTAGGTAAAACCTAGTTTTGGCGGAATTTAAGCATATGACCAAATATATATGTGATGCACTTAATTTCTCATGAATATAGTCCTAGAACATATATTAAACCTTCTTGTGCATGTGGTTCAAGTTTCAAGTCATTTGGACCTAAGTTGGTTAAGATATGATAATTGGAAAATTGATGCTCTAACTTAGTTCATGTATGTTTGTTTTCAAAACTTAATTTCCAGCACTATCTCAAAAATATATAGTCATTTAAATTCAATTCATATAAATCAAATATTGCTTTAATGTTTCATTATCATTTATAATTGATTTAATATCATCAAAATTAGACATATAGGACCATAGGTCCAACAATCTCCCCCTTTTTGATGATTACAAAACATGCATGATATAAATGTCTATTTGATTGTAATTGAATTTAATATCAATTCAAAGTGCATTAAAAAGTTTAATATCAATTTAAAACAATTTTGAAACTCATATACAACTTTAGTTAAGTAAGCTTAGCTCCCCCTTACTTTAACATCTATTCTCTCCCAATCATGGCATATACACTCCCCCTTAAGTTATGCCTATATATGTATTTTGGCAAATGATTTTAATGCAATTTATCATCATGTCTCTCCCCCTTTTTGTAATAATTCAAAAAGTGGAGAACTAAGGGGTTGATGCAAGTTTTGTAAAAGATTTAAAAGCATTTTTGAGATTTTATCACAAAAGTGATTTAAGACCATAAACATGCTTCAAATAATATCCAAAACTAGTTCTCATCAACAAATAGTGATGGCAACACACCAATTGAACTAATAGAACCTAAGTGAACCAATTTGGAGCCTATCACACTAAGTGACTCATGGCCTCTAATGACACTAGGTTACTCCCCCTTCAATCATGCATACCAATTTATACATTTAGCTTATAAGCACATATCACCAAGAAAATATAATAAGCATTCAAGTTCAAACTTGGGATATCAATCAAACAAGGATATGCATTCAAGTAATATGCACTCAAGGTGCTTCACACAAACCCAATGCATTTCTTAGTTTTATGAATCTATCCTTAGCTAAAGGCTTAGTGAACAAATCGGCAATATTATGTTCCCCTTCTACATGTTCAAGCACAATGTTCTTTTTAGCAACATGATCTCTAATGAAATGATGTCTAATGTCTATATGCTTAGCTTTACCATGATATCTAGGATTCTTAGACAAATGTATGGCACTTATGTTATCACAAAGAATTGGAATGTTTGAAAATTCCATATTAAAATCAAGCATTTGTTGTTTAATCCAAAGCAATTGGCAAGTACAACTACCAATAGCCATATATTCGGCTTCGGTAGTGCTCAAAGCAACACATGTTTGCTTCTTGGAGAACCAAGATATGAGCATATTTCCTAGGTATTGACAAGTACCACTAGTACTTTTCCTATTTATTTTGCAACCCGCAAAGTCGGCATCTACAAATGAATGCAAGTCAAATGAAGATTTCTTATCATACCACAACCCAAGGGAAGGTGTGTCCTTTAAGTACCTAAGAATCTTCTTTATGGCCATGAGATGTGTTTGCTTAGGATTAGATTGAAATCTTGCACACATGCAAACACTAAACATAATATCGGGCCTAGATGCGGTCAAGTAAAGTAAACTACCAATCATTGACCTATATCTCTTTTGATCAACATCATTACCATCTAGGTCGGGTTCTAATTTGGTTCCCACTCCCATAGGTGTGGATGAACCTTTAGAAATATTCATGCCAAACCTTTTTAATATCTCATTTGTATACTTAGTTTGACTAATGTGAGTGCCAAGTGGGGTTTGTTTAATTTGTAAACCTAGAAAGTAAGTCAACTCACCCATCATACTCATTTCAAATTCATTCTTCATGCATAATGCAAAATCTTCACACATAGATTCTAATGTAGCACCAAACACAATATCATCAACATATATTTGCACAATTAGCATATCAAGACCTTTGTATTTAATAAACAAAGCATCATCAATACTACCACATTGAAAACCATTTTCAAGCAAGAACTTAGACAATCTTTCATACCAAGCTCTAGGAGCTTGTTTTAAACCATATAAAGCCTTGTCTAGTTTGTAAACATGGTTTGGAAATTTCTTACTTTCAAATCCGGGAGGTTGTTTAACATAAACTTCCTCATTTATCACACCATTTAAAAATGCACTTTTCACATCCATTTGAAAAAGTTTGATATTTTTGTAACATGCAAATGCAAGCAATAATCTAATAGCCTCTAACCTTGCAACCGGTGCAAAGGTTTCATCAAAGTCAATGCCCTCTTCTTGGCAATATCCTTGGGCCACTAATCTGGCTTTGTTCCTAGTTACATTACCATTTTCATCCATCTTATTCCTATAGACCCATTTTGTTCCTATAATGGTGTGGTCTTTAGGTTTAGGACAAAGAGTCCAAACCTTACTTCTCTCAAATTGTTCTAACTCCTCTTGCATGGCATACACCCAATCATCATCATGCAAAGCATCACGTACATTTTTAGGCTCTACTAAAGAAAGCATGGCAAAAGAGTTTAAAGGATTAGAATTGACCGTAGAGTCCCTTTTGGCTCTTAGTTGCCTTCCTTGATGCAAGTCTCCAATAATTAGTTCTTTTGGATGAGACTTCATCACCTTGTATTTGTGAACACCCGGTTGTTCCATAGCATTTTCAGCTTCATTTTGTTCTTCATTTCCCTTGGGTTCACCTTCACTTTCTTCATTTGGTGGTGTTTCTTCATTTGAGATATTCATCTCCCTTAAGTTCTCCACCAAAGGGACATCATCTTCATCTTCTTCTAGCAATTGTACTCCATGTGTACCTTCATTTTTGTGCTTCAAAGGATGTTCCAAATCTGAAAATTTATTTTCTACACGCACATTTGGAGCAAGTGTGGTCATATCATCGAATTTAACATTTACACTTTCTTCCACAATTTTAGTTCTAGAGTTAAATACTCTATATGCTTTAGATGATGATGAATATCCTAAAAATATTCCAATGTCACTGTTTGCATCAAATTTATCCAAATTGTCTTTGGTATTTAAAATGAAACATTTAGCACCAAAAACCTTAAAGTAATCTACTTTAGGTTTCTTGCCATACAAGAGTTCGTAAGGAGTTTTCTTTAATCCTTTTCTAATGCTAAGTCTATTACTCACATAACATGCATTACTAGTAGCTTCGGCCCAAAAATATTTAGGAAGATTATATTCTAGAAGCATGGTTCTTCCTAGTTCTTGTAAAGTTCTATTCTTCCTTTCTACAACCCCATTTTGTTGAGGTGTCCTAGGAGCACTAAACTCGTGTTTAATACTAAAAGAAGCACACAAAGAATCAAAATTAGCATTTCAAATTCACCTCCATGGTCACTTCTAATTTTTGAAACCTTTAAGTTATGTTCATTTTGCAATCTCCTAAGTAAGTTTTCAAAAGCATGCAATGCATCACTTTTATGCACAAGAAACAAACACCATGTAAATCTAGTATAATCATCCACAATAACAAATGCATAGTATTTTCCACCTAGACTCCTAACTCTACTAGGACCAAATAAATCCATATGTAACAATTCTAGAGGCCTAGAAGTACTAATATCAAGTTTAGGCTTAAAAGACTCTTTAGTTTGTTTACCCCTAACACAAACATCACAAACATGTTCAACATTGAAATTTAACTTAGGCAATCCTCTAATAAGTTCATTGGCACACAACTTTTTCAATGTAGACATTCCGATATGACCTAATCTTCTATGCCAATGCAAAGCATCATCATTCTTAGCAAGCAAGCAAGATATTTTAGAATTTTTCATAGCATCAAAATGCATTACATACATATCACCACTTCTACTTCCTAATTTCACAACATTACCATAAACATCAAACACATAACATTTATCATTTTTGAAAAGAATATCAAAGCCTTTATCGGCTAAATGACTAACACTCAATAAATTAAAAGATAAATTTTCAACCAATCTTACTTCACTAAGGGAGAAAGAAGAGTTACCTATGGATCCCAAGCCTAGGATCTTACCTTTGACCTTGTCTCCAAAGGTCACAAATCCTCCATTCTTCTTTGCTTCAAATGATGTGAATAATGAAGCATCTCCCGTCATGTGTCTAGAACAACCACTATCCAAATACCATTTGCATGACTCGGATTTGGATTTTAAGCACACCTAGATAAACACATGTTTAATATACCTTAGGTATCCAAACTTTGGATCCTTTGGGGTTAGTAGCAATAAAGGCATATGCATCAATTTTGAAAGTTCTCATCACATATGCTTTCTTTTCAAAGTCATTCAACCCTTTAGGCACCCAAACCTTCTTCACATAAACTTTTCTCTTCCTAGGTGTAGTTCCCTTAGGAACATTAGCCTTACCCTTGGGGTAGGTACCATTTTTGTTCACGTTGACCGTGGCCTCCTTAGCCTCTAGGGTGTCCTTAAGTTTCATAGGATCATATCCTAATCCACTCTTGTCAAGATAATGTCTTTGAGATGCAAGAAGTTCATCCAATTTAGAAGAACTCATAGAAAATTTTGAAAATTGTTTTTCAAGCATATTGTATTTCTCATTGGCCATATCAAGCTCTTTTTGTAGAGAAGAAGAGTTAGGCATAATAATGCACTCATGATCATCCCATGTATCCAACTCACCTTCTAGCTCATGAATTCTAGCATGCAAAGCATCTAAGTCATGTGAATTGCTAGATGATGCAATGTTACTAGAAGTAACACATGTTTTCAATTGATTTTTTAAATCCTCATTTTCTTGAACTAATGCATCAAGTGAAAAACATACATCATCATATTTAGATTTCAAATCACAACACTCATTTAGATGCATTTTTTCTACTTTAGAAAGTCTACTAACTTCTTTCTTGGCATGCTTGTGTTTATGCATCAATTTCTCATAAGCAATATAAAGTTCATCATAAACACAAGAGAGCTCATCATAAGAAGGTTTAGAAGATGTTACCATCTCATCCGAATTTGATGAGGACACTTCCTTTTCCTCATTTGCCATGAGACACAAGTTGGCTTGGAGTTCCTCTTCACTATCACTTGAAGATGATGATGAAGAATCATCCCAAGTGGCCTTGAATGCCTTCTTCTCCTTCTTCCCTTTTTCCTTCTTCTTCTCTTTCTCTCTATATTCCTTATGCTTCTTCTTTTGAAGTTTAGGGCAATCGGCCATAAAGTGACCTACTTTGCCACACTTAAAGCAAGTACTCTTTTCTTTCTCTTTCTCCTCTCTCTTTTCTTTAAAAGCCTTTCTATTCTTGAATCCTCCACGTTTGTTCATCTTCAAGAACTTCTTGAAATGCTTAGCTAATAGGGCTGCCCCTATTTCACTATCATCATCACTAGAATCCGAACTAGTGTCACTATTGATCCTAAGAGCTAAGCCATTTTTCTTAGGTGGTGCATCTTCCTCATCTAATCTTGACATCTCCAACTCATGTGTCATTAGACTTCCTATTAATTCCTCTATCTTAAGCTTCCTAAGGTCTTTAGCCTCTTTAATGGCTACTACCTTATCTTTCCAAATCCTAGGTAAACTCCTAAGGATCTTTTGGACCTTATCAACTTCCTCATATGGTTTGTTCAAAGCTTCTAATTCATTACATATGCAAGTAAGTCTAGAAAACATCTCCCTAATGCTCTCACCCTTCTTCATCCTAAAGCTCTCAAACTCGGTGACTAGCATGTTTATCTTAGAGTCCTTCACTTGACTTGTTCCTTCATGCTTCAATTCTAACATATCCCAAATCTCCTTTGCACTCTTACATTGAGCTATGTAATCAAATTCACTCCTAATAAGTGCAATGTGCAAAGTGTTGATTGCCTTATTATTTAGGCTAAGTAATCTCTTATCTTCCTTAGTAAACTCACTCTTTTCCTTATCTACCATCTCATCACCCAAAAGTTTCCTAGGAACATAAGGACCATTCTCTACAACTTCCCACAAATCATAATCAATGGAATTTATAAAAATTTTCATCCTATTTTTCCAAAAACCGTATTGCAAGCCATTGAAAAATGGTGGTCTATTCATGGATAGGCCTTCGGCCTCACCATAAGAATTAATATTTGCCATAAATATGCCAAATAGGATATAACTCCTAGTTTTAGCTAACCTGCTCCGATACCAATTGACGGATCGAGTTTAACACAAGAGGGGGGGGGTGAATTGTGTCCCCAAATTCCAATTGGAATCCGTTTTTCAATTTAAACAAATTAATGGCAATTAACAAGTAGCACACAAATTTGGACTCTAATGATTTTCCTAATCAATATTCAATCCAATGCAAGATGTGATACAATATAGTGAATGACCAAATATCAAATAATCAAGAATTGCACAAAACAGATTTTCAAGCAACACACTGCACACAGATTTTTCAACTCAGATTTTACCTATCAAATGATGTCAAAATGCAACGAAATTTTATATGCAATGTCACAACACCTTAATAAACACTATATCAAAATTTCAGATCAAAATTCAAAGTTTAAGGCAGTCTGCTAATCTCGGACAGATTAGGGTTTTGAAAATCCTGCAGTTTGAAACAAGTAGTAAATATAAACAAGTAAACAAAGAAATCAACACAGCGATTTATAGTAGTTCGGAGACCCTTCTCCTACGTCTACTACCTAGATTCACCAACCTAGGATTTTCCCAACTCCACTAAGGTGTGGTTTTAAGAGACCCACAAAACTCTTTACACCAAGGGTTTCTAAGAACTCCCTCAAACTTCAATGTTTACAATTTCCCCTAACAAAGGGAATTTCTCAATGGGATTTTCAGCTAAGGTTCTCACAGGTTACCTGAAAGGTATTTGGTGTGGAACTCTCAAGATTACAGCAACACTCTCAAAGATAGGATTTTAAGAACAAGAGAGGTTTAGATTGTAAGTAAACAAAGCCTAAAGGATATAGGAACTTCCCTTTTGCAAAAGCAAGAGTAGTGAGAAGTCCTTGATTGTAGAGGCTTGTATTGGAGAAGATTGTTGTAGCAAATAGCAAGAAAGCTTGATGATTGATGAACTTGATAGCAAGAGGTTTCTCTCAAGGATAATTTTCAATTTGCTTCTCCAAGTTGTATGAAAGGGAAGATCCTCTTTTAAAGGCAATTCTCTCCTATGCTTGCAACCATTGGATCAAACTTCAAGAGTTGATCTCTACCATCCATTGTAGCTCCTAATCTTGGTCATTGATGATTTGAGCAAACAAATCTCCACCATAGAGCATATAGACGTTGGAAGTTTGAGAGAAGTCAAGTTGTACCTTTCTTCCATAAATGTTGTCACAAGCACAACCCTTTGATCAATGTATGTCTTCAAATCTTGACCATTCAAACTCTCTTTAATTCTCGACCATGGATGTAGATTGTACTATGCCATCTTGTCCCTTCATTTTGAATCAAAGACTTCAAAAGTGATCTCTTAGTCAAGGATCTTGTTTGATTGCACCAACCTAACTTTCTTGGTAGCACATGTCTTGAGTGAAAATGTCAAGGATCTTGTTTGATTGCACCAATCCTAACTTTCTTGGTAGCACATGTCTTGAGTGAAAATGTCAAACAAGAATATATCACTAATGATAGAGAGGACAAGGTTTGTCCCACATGTTTGAAAAGAGTTGTATCTCCATGAAGACCACAACCAATAGCCTCAATGTTTGATTCATTCAACTTGATTAAATGCCTTAGTGGAAAGTTGGCAAATATAGGATTTTTCATTGTTTCCTAGAGCTCCAAGCTCATTCTTAGAAACAGGACTTCGACCACTCTTGAACATACTAAATTCTGAGCCATATGAGACCACAATGATGATTAACCTACAAGGAAATAGGAGATAGAACTCCCCAATTGCATGTAAGCTCAAAGAGCTTCATATAGAGCGCATAGGTTAATTACATTAGAAAAACAACCCAGAAAATTCATATTACTGGATGATAAATCATTTTATATGTATTAGAATGTCCATGTAAAATTTCATAACAATCGGAAATCGTTTGGTCACTCAACCAAGCAATTAGATCACTAATAGTGAAACCGATAAATTCTAAGTGTAAATTCAAAGTCATTTTGCAAACTCAGTGTAAATGACCTTTTCTCTTGAACTTTACTAAATCAAATATGTTCATAGTGATGAAACTAAGATGCACACGAAATTTCATTTAAATCGGAGTTCATTTGGTTCACCACGTTCACAAAGAACACATATGCACAAAATTAGGTAAAACCTAGTTTTGGCGGAATTTAAGCATATGACCAAATATATATGTGATGCACTTAATTTCTCATGAATATAGTCCTAGAACATATATTAAACCTTCTTGTGCATGTGGTTCAAGTTTCAAGTCATTTGGACCTAAGTTGGTTAAGATATGATAATTGGAAAATTGATGCTCTAACTTAGTTCATGTATGTTTGTTTTCAAAACTTAATTTCCAGCACTATCTCAAAAATATATAGTCATTTAAATTCAATTCATATAAATCAAATATTGCTTTAATGTTTCATTATCATTTATAATTGATTTAATATCATCAAAATTAGACATATAGGACCATAGGTCCAACATACTCTCTCTATAGACGTGCTTTTCATGTTTTTATGCTTTTGAGAACTTAACTTGGTCTATTGGGATCTTTTCATTACGAAACATTGTACGAAAGCTACACCAACCTTTTAGACTTCTAAGAACATGAAATGGAGTACTACGGTCCACTTTGATGCATTGGAGTTGCTCTACTCTCTCCATAGAAGTGCTTTTCACGTTTTTGGGCATTTGAGAACATAACTTGGTCTATTGACATCTTTTGGTTACGAAATGTTGTACGAAAGATACACTAACAACTTATACTTCCAAGAACACTAAAAAGTGTACAATGGTCCACTTTTATGCCTTGGAATTACTCAACTCTCTCCATAGATGAGCTTTTATTATTTTTGTGCGTGAAATAACATAACTTGGTCTATTGGTATCTTTTCGTTACGAAACGTTGTACGAAAGCTGCACTAACTTCTTAGACTTCTATGAACACTAGATAGAGTATAACGGTCCACTTTGATGCCTTGGATTTGCTCTATTCTCTCCATAGTGGAGTTTTTAACCTTTTTATGCTTTTGAGAACGTAACTTGGTCTATTGGTATCTTTTGGTTATGAAACGTTGTACGAGAGCTACACTAACTTCTTACACTTCAAAGAACATGAAATAGAGTGTAACGGTCCACTTTGATGCCTTGGATTTCTTCTACTCTCTCCATAGAGGAGCTTTCAATGTTTTTATGCTTTTGAGAACATAACTTGGTCTATTGGTATCTTTTGGCTACGAAACGTTGTACGAATGCTACACTAAATTCTTAGACTTCTAAGAACCCTAGATAGAGTATAACAGTCCACTTTGATGCCTTGGAGTTACTCTACTCTCTCCATCGACGAGCTTTTCATGTTTTTGTGCTTTTCAGAAGATAACTTGGAGTATTGGTACCTTTCGGCTACGAAACGTTGTACGAAGGCTACACTAACACCTTAGACTGCTAAGAACACTAAATAGAGTACAACAGTTCACTTTGATGCCCTGAAATTACTCAACTCTCTCCATATATGAGCTTTTAACGTTTTTGTGCATTAAATAACATAACTTGATCTATTGGTATCTTTTGGTTACGAAACATTGTACGAAAGCTGCACTAACTTCTTAGACGTCTAAGAACATAAAGTAGAGTATATGGGTCCACTTTGATTCCTTGGATTTGCTCTACTCTCTCCATAGAGGAGCTTTTCACGTTTTGTGCTTTTAAGAACATAACATGTTCTATTGGCATCTTTTGGTTATGAAACGTTGTACGAAAGATACACAAACAACTTAGACTTCCAAGAACACTAAATAGAGTACAACGGTCCACTTTGAGGTCTTGGAATTACTCGACTCCCTCCATAGATGAGCTTTTCATGTTTTGTGCTTTTGAGAACATAACTTGGTCAATTGGTATCTTTTGGTCATGAAACGTTGTACGAAAGCTACACCAACATTTTAGAATTCTAAGAACATAAAATAGAGTACTACGGTCCACTGTGATACCTTGTAGTTGCTCTACTCTCTCCATAGACGAGCTTTTCACATTTTTGGGCAATTGAGAACATCACTTGGTCTATTGGCATCTTTTGGTTACGAAACATTGTACGAAAGCTACACTAATAACTTAGACTGTTAAGAACACTAAATAGAGTACAACGGTCCACTTTGATGCCTTGGATTTCCTCTACTCTCACCATAGAGGAACTTTTAACGTGTTTGTACTTTTGAGAACATAACTTGGTCTATTGGTATATTTCGGTTGAAAAACGTTGTACAAAAGCTACACTAACTTCTTAGACTTCCAAGAACAGTAAAGAGAGTATAACGGTCCACTTTGATGCATTGGAGTTGCTCTACGCTCTCTATAGACGAGCTTTTCATGTTTTTGTGCTTTTGAGAACTTAACTTGGTCTATTGGGATCTTTTGGTTACGAAACGTTGTACGAAGGCTACACTAACCTTTTAGACGTCTAAGAACATGAAATAGAGTACTACGGTCCACTTTGATGCCTTGGAGTTGCTCTACTCTCTCCATAGAAGTGCTTTTCACGTTTTTGGGCATTTGAAAACATAACTTGGTCTATTGGCATCTTTTGGTTACGAAACATTGTATGAAAGATACACTAACAACTTAGACTTCTAGGAACACTAAATAGAGTACAACGGTGCACTTTGATGCCTTGAAATTACTCAACTCTCTCCATAGATGAGCTTTTAACTTTTTGTGCATTAAAGAACATAACTTGGTCTATTGGTATCTTTTGCTTACGAAACGTTGTCCGAAAGCTGCACTAACTTCTTAGATTTCTAAGAACACTAGATAGAGTATAACCGTCCACTTTGATGCCTTGGATTTGCTCTACTCTCTCCAAAGATGTGGTTTTAACGTTTTTGTGCTTTTGAGAACATAACTTGGTCTATTGGTTTATTTTGGTTACAAAACGTTGTACAAAAGCTACACTAACTTTTTAGACTTCTAAGAACACGAAATAGAGTGTAACGGTCCACTTTGATGCCTTGGATTTCTTCTACTCTCTCCATAGAGGAGCTTTCAACGTTTTTAAGCTTTTGAGAACATAACTTGGTCTATTGGTATCTTTTGGCTACGAAACATTGTATGAAAGCTGCACTAACTTCTTAGACGTCTAACAACATAAAGTAGAGTATATGGGTCCACTTTGATTCCTTGGATTT